>NC_141671.1:95096227-95701227 GCF_028749965.1 Puma concolor | reverse complement strand
CAAATATCTTTTCCCATTCCGTTGGTTGCCTTTTAGTTTTGTTGGTTGTTTCCTTTGCTGTGCAGAAGCTTTTTATCTTCATAAGGTCCCAGTAATTCACTTTTGCTTTTAATTCCCTTGCCTTTGGGGATGTGTCGAGTAAGAGAGTGCTACGGCTGAGGTCAGAGAGGTCTTTTCCTGCTTTCTCCTCTAAGGTTTTGATGGTTTCCTGTCTCACATTCAGGTCCTTTATCCATTTTGAGTTTATTTTGGTGAATGGTGTGAGAAAGTGGTCTAGTTTCAACCTTCTGCATGTTGCTGTCCAGTTCTCCCAGCACCATTTGTTAAAGAGACTGTCTTTTTTCCATTGGATGTTCTTTCCTGCTTTGTCAAAGATGAGTTGGCCATACGTTTGTGGGTCTAGTTCTGGGGTTTCTATTCTATTCCATTGGTCTATGTGTCTGTTTTTGTGCCAATACCATGCTGTCTTGATGATGACAGCTTTGTAGTAGAGGCTAAAGTCTGGGATTGTGATGCCTCCTGCTTTGGTCTTCTTCTTCAAAATTACTTTGGCTATTCGGGGCCTTTTGTGGTTCCATATGAATTTTAGGATTGCTTGTTCTAGTTTCGAGAAGAATGCTGGTGCGATTTTGATTGGGATTGCATTGAATGTGTAGATAGCTTTGGGTAGTATTGACATTTTGACAATATTTATTCTTCCAATCCATGAGCAGGGAATGTCTTTCCATTTCTTTAAATCTTCTTCAATTACCTTCATAAGCTTTCTATAGTTTTCAGCATACAGATCCTTTACATCTTTGGTTAGATTTATTCCTAGGTATTTTATGCTTCTTGGTGCAATTGTGAATGGGATCAGTTTCTTTATTTGTCTTTCTGTTGCTTCATTGTTAGTGTATAAGAATGCAACTGATTTCTGTACATTGATTTTGTATCCTGCCACTTTGCTGAATTCATGTATCAGTTCTAGCAGACTTTTGGTGGAGTCTATCGGATTTTCCATGTATAATATCATGTCATCTGCAAAAAGCGAAAGCTTGACTTCATCTTTGCCAATTTTGATGCCTTTGATTTCCTTTTGTTGTCTGATTGCTGATGCTAGAACTTCCAGCACTATGTTAAACAACAGCGGTGAGAGTGGGCATCCCTGTCGTGTTCCTGATCTCAGGGAAAAAGCTCTCAGTTTTTCCCCGTTGAGGATGATGTTAGCTGTGGGCTTTTCATAAATGGCTTTTATGATCTTTAAGTATGTTCCTTCTATCCCGACTTTCTCAAGGGTTTTTATTAAGAAAGGGTGCTGGATTTTGTCAAAGGCCTTTTCTGCATCGATTGACAGGATCATATGGTTCTTCTCTTTTTTTTTGTTAATGTGATGTGTCACGTTGATGGATTTGCGAATGTTGAACCAGCCCTGCATCCCAGGAATGAATCCCACTTGATCATGGTGAATAATTCTTTTTATATGCCGTTGAATTCGATTTGCTAGTATCTTCTTGAGAATTTTTGCATCCATATTCATCAGGGATATTGGCCTGTAGTTCTCTTTTTTTACTGGGTCTCTGTCTGGTTTAGGAATCAAAGTAATACTGGCTTCCTAGAATGAGTCTGGAAGTTTTCCTTCCCTTTCTATTTCTTGGAATAGCTTGAGAAGGATAGGTATTATCTCTGCTTTAAACGTCTGGTAGAACTCCCCTGGGAAGCCATCTGGTCCTGGACTCTTATTTGTTGGGAGATTTTTGATAACCGATTCAATTTCTTCGCTGGTGATGGGTCTGGTCAAGCTTTCTATTTCCTCCTGATTGAGTTTTGGAAGAGTGTGGGTGTTCAGGAATTTGTCCATTTCTTCCAGGTTGTCCAATTTGTTGGCATATAATTTTTCATAGTATTCCCTGATAATTGTTTGTATCTCTGAGGGATTGGTTGTAATAATTCCATTTTCATTCATGATTTTATCTATTTGGGTCATCTCCCTTTTCTTTTTGAGAAGCCTGGCTAGAGGTTTGTCAATTTTGTTTATTTTTTCAAAAAACCAACTCTTGGTTTCGTTGATGTGCTCTACAGTTTTTTTAGATTCTATATTGTTTATTTCTGCTCTGATCTTTATTATTTCTCTTCTTCTGCTGGGTTTAGGCTGCCTTTGCTGTTCTGCTTCTATTTCCTTTAGGTGTGCTGTTAGATTTTGTATTTGGGATTTTTCTTGTTTCTTGAGATAGGCCTGGATTGCAATGTATTTTCCTCTCAGGACTGCCTTCGCTGCGTCCCAAAGCGTTTGGATTGTTGTATTTTCATTTTCGTTTGTTTCCATATATTTTTTAATTTCTTCTCTAATTGCCTGGTTGACCCACTCATTCGTTAGTAGGGTGTTCTTTAACCTCCATGCTTTTGGAGGTTTTCCAGACTTTTTCCTGTGGTTGATTTCAAGCTTCATAGCATTGTGGTCTGAAAGTATGCATGGTATGATTTCAATTCTTGTAAACTTATGAAGGGCTGTTTTGTGACCCAGTATATGATCTATCTTGGAGAATGTTCCATGTGCACTCGAGAAGAAAGTATATTCTGTTGCTTTGGGATGCAGAGTTCTAAATAGATCTGTCAAGTCCATCTGATCCAATGTCTCATTCAGGGCCCTTGTTTCTTTATTGACCGTGTGTCTAGATGATCTATCCATTTCTGTAAGTGGGGTGTTAAAGTCCCCTGCAATTACCACATTCTTCTCAATAAGGTTGCTTATGTTTATGAGTAATTGTTTTATATATTTGGGCGCTCCGGTATTCGGCGCATAGACATTTATAATTGTTAGCTCTTCCTGATGGATAGACCCTGTCACTATTATATAATGTCCTTCTTCATCTCTTGTTACAGCCTTTAATTTAAAGTCTAGTTTGTCTGATAGAAGTATGGCTACTCCAGCTTTCTTCTGGCTTCCAGTAGCATGATAAATAGTTCTCCATCCCCTCACTCTCAATCTAAAGGTGTCCTCAGGTCTAAAATGAGTCTCTTGTAGACAGCAAATAGATGGGTCTTGTTTTTTTATCCATTCTGATACCCTATGTCTTTTGGTTGGCGCATTTAATCCATTTACATTCAGTGTTATTATAGAAAGATATGGGTTTAGAGTCATTGTGATGTCTGTATGTTTTATGCTTGTAGTGATGTCTCTGGTACTTTGTCTCACAGGATCCCCCTTAGGATCTCTTGTAGGGCTGGTTTAGTGGTGACGAATTCCTTCAGTTTTTGTTTGTTTGGGAAGACCTTTATCTCTCCTTCTATTCTAAATGACAGACTTTCTGGATAAAGGATTCTCGGCTGCATATTTTTTCTGTCTAGCACACTGAAAATCTCGTGCCAATTCTTTCTGGCCTGCCAAGTTTCAAAAGAGAGATCAGTCACGAGTCTTATAGGTCTCCCTTTATATGTGAGGGCACGTTTACCCCTTGCTGCTTTCAGAATTTTCTCTTTATCCTTGTATTTTGCCAGTTTCACTATGATATGTCGTGCAGAAGATCGATTCAAGTTACGTCTGAAGGGAGTTCTCTGTGCCTCCTGGATTTCAATGCCTTTTTCCTTCCCCAGTTCAGGGAAGTTCTCAGCTATTATTTCTTCGAGTACCCCTTCAGCACCTTTCCCTCTCTCTTCCTCCTCTGGGATACCAATTATGCGTACATTATTTCTTTTTAGTGTATCACTTAGTTCTCTAATTTTCCCCTCATACTCCTGGATTTTTTTATCTCTCTTTTTCTCAGCTTCCTCTTTTTCCATAACTTTATCTTCTAGTTCACCTATTCTCTCCTCTGCCTCTTCAATCCGAGCCGTGGTGGTTTCCATTTTGTTATGCATTTCGTTTAAAGCGTTTTTCAGCTCCTCGTGACTGTTCCTTAGTCCCTTGATCTCTGTAGCAAGAGATTCTCTGCTGTCAGCTATACTGTTTTCAAGCCCAGCGATTAATTTTATGACTATTATTCTAAATTCACTTTCTGTTATATTATTTAAATCCTTTTTGATCAGCTCATTAGCTATTGTTATTTCCTGGAGATTCTTCTGAGGGGAATTCTTCCGCTTGGTCATTTTGGATAGTCCCTGGCATGGTGAGGACCTGCAGGGCACTTCCCCTGTGCTGTGGTGTATAACTGGAGTTGGTGGGCGGAGCCGCAGTCAGACCTGATATCTGCCCCGAGCCCACCGCTGGGGCCACAGTCAGACTGGTGCGTGCCTTCTCTTCCCCTCTCCTAGGGGCGGGATTCACTGTGGGGTGGGGTGGCCTGTCTGGGCTACTTGCACACTGCCAGGCTTGTGATGCTGGGGATCTGGCGTCTTAGCTGGGGTGGGTAGGCAAGGTGCACAGGGGCAGGAGGGGCAGGCTTAGCTTGCTTCTCCTTAGGTGATCCACTTCAGGAGGGGCCCTGTGGCAGCAGGAGGGAGTCAGATCCGCTGCCGGAGGTTTGGCTCCGCAGAAGCGCAGAGTTGGGTGTTTGCGCGGAGCCAGCAAGTTCCCAGGCAGGAACTGGTTCTCTTTGGGATTTTGGCTGGGGGGTGGGCGGGGGAGATGGCGCTGGCGAGCGCCTTTGTTCCCCACCAAACTGAGCTCTGTCGTCCGGGGGCTCAGCAGCTCTCCTTCCCTTTGTCCTCCAGCCTTCCCGCTTTCTGAGCAGGGCTGTTAACTTATGACCTCCCAGCCGCTAAGTCGCGCTTGCTGTCGGAACACAGTCCGTCAGGCCCCTCCGCCTTTTGCAAGCCAGACTAGGGGGCTCTGCTTGTCCGGCGAGCTGCCCCTCCGCCCCGGCTCCCTCCCGCCAGTCCGTGGAGCGCGCACAGCCTCGCCGCCCTTCCTACCCTCTTCCGTGGGCCTCTTGTCTGCGCTTGGCTCCGGCGACTCCGTTCTGCTAATCCTCTGGCGGTTTTCTGGGTTATTTAGGCAGGTGTAGGTGGAATCTAAGTGATCAGCAGGACGCGCGGTGAGCCCAGCGTCCTCCTACGCCGCCATCTTCCCTCTCCGGTAGGATTATTTTCCTGTAATTATTTTTTAATGTTTATTTATTTATTTAGAAAGAGTGTTATGTGTGCATGCGTGGGGGAGGGGCAGAGGATAGAGGGAGAGAAAGAGAGAAAGTGAGAGAGAATCCCAAGTAGGCTCCATGCTCAGTACAGAGCAGGACACCAGGCTCAATCTCACAAACTGTGAGACCATGACGTTAGCCGAAATCAAGAGTCAGATACTTAACTGACTGAGCCACCAGGCACCCCTAAAATTCTAAATTATTTTATTGTTTACTCTCCTTCTTTCTCTATCTTCTCCTTTGCCTCCCTCTTTCCCTTCCTCTCTCCTTCCTTCTTCCTTGCTAAAGGTTAGATTTAATAAATCACAAAAAAATCCCAAGAGAGAGCAGCATCTGGACAAAATTCAACCATTCAGTTTTGACAAAATTTGGAAGTCACATTCTTACCAAATTTGCACTGTCTTTTCCTCAGTGTATTGTTTTGTTTTTGAGTAGCATGGAAATATGAAAACATGACAATGTCCAACAGCAGAAGAGAGGTGGCTTTTTCAGTGTGCCTCTTTGTATATGTAAGAAAATCAATACCATTGCCTCCCCTCCAGACTTTTCCTTATGTATCATTGGCCAGACTTGCTTTACATGTTCATGTCTAGTTAATCTTTGGCAAGGAAAATGGAATCATTATGAATGAATTGGGCCAGTTAGAAAAACATTCCTCCCCTCTGCAGTTGAAGTCAGCGCCCTCCTTTTCTTCTGCATGTATCTTGAGAAGAATGGTGTCTTCATGTGGGATTTGCCTCATCTCTTACTCTATTGCATCTGTAGATATTAATCTTTTTCCCAGGAATTACATTCTACATTTTCTTCCAGGAAAACTGTTATTCATCTTTCAGTATACACTTTGGATGTTACTTTTGAAAGGATCATCATGACAAGGAATAAAATCACATGAGTTGATACATTCAACCTTAAATAACATTTTAGAAATCATTGTAAACATTTGAAGAGAAAAAAAACATGCTTGCAATGAAAACAAATCTTACCATATGAGAACAATTAAAAAAACAGTCATTGAACATCAGCTAGTTGTCAATAAGATACAATGGGAAGCAAATATTCCGGTTCTTCGAAGAATCTAGGTCACTAACACGTATTTGTACTTACTTAGAAGGAAACCAAAGCATTGAGGTGGCTCAAAATGAGGTGGTATGGACATGCCTCATACCATAATGGAATGGCAGTCCACAGGTGGATGTGCAAGCACACTCTGAATACAGTAGGTAGCAATCTGGGATGCTTAGGGTCGTCACTGACCACCTCAGTGGATGTTCTTAGTGGAAACCTGAGTAGAGTTGAAAAGAGGGAACAAAGAAAATGGTGTTTATTTATTTACTTACTTTCACATGCATACATATACACATACATACATATACATGTATACACACACACACACACACACACACACACACACACATGCTCAGGATATACCATATTTGGGAACTGGTAGACCTGATATTTCTCCCTCTCATCTGGCTGACGGTCAGTGTGAGTTAAGAAACATTAGCAGATTCACGTTGCTTCACTTCCTTTTCTCATCTTAGGATATCTACATGCTCTTAGTCTTGGACTGGGAGAGAGAAGAATTCAGTTGGCAACCTTTGTGGATTGAATTCGGATCATAGCCATTGTGACAATTCAATACTGTGACCAAATAATTATTTAAATTACTTATAAATCCCATGAATAATTTAGAGGGAGAAGGGAGGCTTTTTTACCAACCTTCTCCAGGTAGCCTTCTTTGACCCTGCCCTGCCATAAATGCAGTCACCTTCTCCCTCTGAATGTTCTCTAATTATTATCCTGATTTTGTATCGCTTTTTTTGCATATGTATTTTCCCCCAATTTCCAAAAGATTGTGAGTGCCATGAAGTCCTATTCATTTAAAAATTTTTTTTTAATGTTTATTTATTTGAGGGAGAGAAAATGACAGAGATCAAGCAGGGGAGGATAGAGAAGAGGGAGACACAGAATCTGAAGCAGGCTCTAGGCTCTGAGCTGTCAGCACAGAACCCGACATGGGGCTTGAACCCACGAACCATGATATCATGACCTGAGCTGAAGTCAGACGCTTAACTGACTTAGCCACCCAGGTGTCCCAGTCCTATTCACTTTTTATCCTTAGTCTCAAGCTTTTTTTTATAGTAGGTGCACATCATGTGGCCTAATCTTCCCATACTCTATGGTTGTATTCAAGTAGCAGAATGGAGCTGGAGAAAAACATACAGCCATGATGACTGGCCTACATCATGACCAGAAACCTCAGGGGGGTCCTTGTGCTGTTCAAGAATCCTACAACCTTTCCTTAGCAATTCACTGAGTAGAGGATTTTATACTTGCTCTTTTCTAAAACCTCTAGTACTCCCACTATCTTTCACTCTTAGCTGATGATCTTATTTTACTGAGGAAATAGAATTATTGAAGAGAAAGAACTTACACATGTGTTCTCACAAGCTATACCAAATTACCCGTATTCATATATTGTGCACTCCCTTCTTTTACAATTGCTGTACTGAGGCTATACCCTATTTTGAGCATTAGATCTCATCCCTTCCTCTTAAGGGTTTCACTCCAAAAGTATATCATCAATATTACTCTCAGTACTAAATCTTTACAATAACATACAAATATAATATCTTCCATTAGGAAAGACCTTTTTTCTCCACCTTTTCTTCAAGCCATTGCATCATTTCTTGTCTCTGTTAATAGCACAACTTTTACTCTTAGAAAGTTTTGTCTCCTCTTGCTGCCTCCATTTTTTTTTTCACTTGCATTTAGATCAGGTTTCTGTCCATACTGTGCCACTCAAGGTGCTCTTGTCAAGGCTCCTCCTCACTGCTAAATCGCATCCTCATTATATGCAATCTACCAGTTGCACTTTCCATGATTGATCATCCTTCCTCCTTGAAACATTCTCAGCACTTTCTGGGTTTCAGTTCTTTATTCTTTTCCTCTGCCCTGACTGGCTGCTCCTGCTCAGTCTCCTGAGTGGGTCATCCTCTCCTCCACCTTAGTTACTACAAGCACTTCAGGCTGTGTCCTTGGACTGCTGTCTTTTCTAGCAGCCCTTACTCCCTAGATGCCTTATTCACAGTCAAGGCATCCATCTTAGCCTGTGTGGCTTAAACAATAGATATTTATTTCTCACAGTTCTGGAGGCTAGGAAGTTCAAGGTCGAAGTGCCAGCAGATTTGGTTAATGGTAAGAGCCCTATTCCTGGTTTGTAGATGGCTGCCTTCTTGCTGTGTCCTTACATGGCTGAGAGAGAGCTTGATCTCTAGTCTGTCTTCCTTTTCTTGTAAGGACACTAGTATCATCCTGGCAGTCCCACACTCATGACCTCATCTAAACCTAATTACCTCCAAGGGCCCTATCTTCTAATTCCTTTACATTGGATGTTAGGGCTTCAACATGTGAATTTTTGGGGGTACACAAACACTTAGTCCATAACACATGTGTATTTCCAGCTCCAAGTCTCTCATTTAACTGTCTAACATCTTCCAGGGGGGTCCTGACCTCCTACTATTTATACAACCTTTCTAACCACCCACGTTCTCCATCTGCCCCAGCCCCATCAGATTTCTTGTGACTCTTTGGGGATGCCAGGCATGCCTCTGCAACAAAGACTATCTTCTCCCTGCCTGGGATTGTTTTTTACCCAGAAAACAATTTACAACAATTTACATTGTTTGCATTTTCCTTAACTTCAGATAGTTGTCCAAATATGCTATTACCAGGAAACTCTTCCTGCAAGCACCATATCAAATCTGGTCCCTTTACCCACCGCCCATGCTTTATTTTTCTTCAAAGTACTTTCCCTCACCCTCACCTTGCATTTCTTATTTTTCTTTATTATCTCTCTTCCCCATTGGTTCTTGAGAAAAGAACCTTGGCTATTTTGTTCATAGCTTTGTCTGTGTGCTTTGAAGAGGGCCTAGTACATATCACATGCTCAATAAATGTTTGTTTAAAGGATGACTGAATGAACAAAGCATTGAATGACCATATAATTGCCAGGGCAAGGGATGATGAATTACTGAGAAAGCAGAGTTCAGCATAGTAGAATCACAGATTGTTGAAAGGCAACTTACATGGTCCAGTTGGATTTCCTTACTTTTAATATTGAGAACTTAAAACTCAGGAAGTTTAGGAAAGTAGTTCAAGATTAACTAACTATAGGAAGAGATAGGTTTAATTTGCCTGAAACCCTCATTCTAGTATTTTTTTTTTTTTTTTTTTTTGTATATCATGCTGGGCTTGTTATTCATTTGACTGCTGATAGTATAATTTTATTGAGGTCTCTATAATTCAGTTAAAATCCATTAGTGTAAATTTTCATTAAACTGATAAGAACATAACATACAATAGATATATATGATCTTTAGGTCTTTGTCTTACTAACAATACTCATTTCCCCCCTCTACTTTTCTCTGATTTACTACATGTAATGCCCCAGCCCTTTACTCATCTTACTGTACTATGATGCTGTATCTATTACCATAATTGATTCTACTACTTTTATTGTGATGACTTCTGAGTCTGTATCTTAAATCTGGATCTTCCTTCTGAGCTCCAGACTTGCCTTACAGGCATTTGTGTTTCAGGTGTCCACCATAAATTGGAGAAGTTCCAAAGTGAACCTCATCGTCTCCTACCTCTATTCACCATCTCCTCCCTCTCCTCACCACCCCAAGCCCCCTCCCTCTAGCAATCCCATTGTGCCTCTGGTATTTAGTGATTTGTGGATGGTGCCACCATCAGTTAAGGCAATAAAGAAGTTCTGTGGGAATCACCCTTGAATCCTTTCTTGTCCTTCTTCCATGTGAATTCATTGCCAAATCTGGATGCTCCTTTCAGTTAGATCTGTCTTCAGTTTCTCTCTCTCTGTCTCTCTGTCTCTCTGTCTCTCTCTTTTTCCTATGCCAACACCATGGTCCTTGAATCAGTTTCTCATGCCTCTTCCTCTCATCACTGCATTAAGTCTCTATCTAGCATACCTTCCTTTGGAATTCTACACTGTTGCCACATCTTTTTTAAAAAACAAATCTTGTTCTGCCTCTCCCCTGCTCTCAAAGTCTTAATATGACACAAAATGCCCCTTTTGATTTGATTCCTGCAAACGTTTCCAAGCCTGCCTCCTTGCTTTTCCAGTCCTTTCTCCTTTCCAGCAGTCTTGAAACATGCAGGTGTCAGGCTGTGCCTTGCACTCTCACTCCCTCTTAGAGTTTTATTGACTACTCTCTCTATTACCCCTGTTTCTTCCAAGCTAGGATCTGTCTCTTCCAAAGAGCCTCTGTGTTCTCCATCCAGACTGAATTTGAGATGGCTCTCTGGTGTGTTTTTGTTTTTGTTTTTGGCTTAAAACAATAGAAATTTATTCTTGGGGTGTGTGAGTGACTCAGTTGGTTTAGTGTCCTACTATGGCTCGTTTCATGATCTCATGGTGAGTTTGAGCCCTGTGTTGGGCTCTCTACTGTCAGCATGGAGCCCACTTTGGATCCTCTCTTTCCCTCTCTCTTTCCCCCTGCCCTGCTCTCTCTCTGTCAAAAATAAATAAATACTAAAAAAAAAAAAAAAAAAAAAAAAAAAAAAAAAAGAAAAGAAATTTATTCTTCTAGTCCATGCCAGAAAATCACAACCAAGGCATCAGCAGGATTGGTTTCTTCTGGAGATTGCCAGAGAGAATTTTTCCCATACCCCCCTCCTGGCTTCTGGTGGTTGCAGGCAATTCTTGGTGTTTGTTTGCTTGCAGATATATCCAATCTATGTCTCAGTTGTTTCATGGCATTCTCTGTCTTGGTGTCCAAATATCCCTCTTAAAAAATTGCCCCCAACAACCTCACTGAGATATAGTTGGCATGTATAACAATGTGTAGGTTTAAGGTTTGCCACATGATGACTTGATACAGATATATATTGTAAAATGGTTATTATAAGGTGGGTTAGTGAACACATCCATTACCTCCCATGAGTGCCTTTGTGTTGTGTTAAGAACTTTTAAGATGTACTTTCTTAGCAACTTTCAAGTGTACAATGCAGTATTGTTAACTATATTTGTCATGTCTCTTGTGTTTTTATCGTGCCTGTCCAAGCATCCTTAATAGTATCACTGAACTGCACAGCAGCTGTCAAGTTACCTGTTGAGCTGAATTACACTGTAAGATCATTGAGGACTGAGTTGTTCTGTATTTCTTGTTTATTTAGCATTTAGAAGGCTATCTGGCACAGGAGTGTTGATTGTGCAAAGGACAGAATGAGAGGTCTGTAGAACAGCATCTTGTATGTGTATTGCCATTCAGCATATTTGATGATAATGAGCATTAAAGCTTATCACTTCACCTCTAACTGCCTTACCTTTGGCCTAACCCCATTCATAGTGCTTCCCTGGTTTTGATTATAATTATTATAGTAAAATTATAGTTGTTATTTTTATAGCATTCAAATTTGATATCATACTTAGGGATACATTTTTCTTAAGTGTATTTATTTGTTTTGAGAGAGGAAGGGGAGGCAGGGCAGAGAGAGAGGAGAAAGAGAATTCTAAGCAGGCTCTACACTGACAGTGCAGAGCCTGATATAGGGCTTGATTTTACAAACCAGGAGATCATGACCCGAGCAAATATCAAGAGTCAGACCCTTAACTGACTGAGCCACCCAGGTATTCCGCGATACATTTTTAAATTTGACTCCCCTCAAACAAACAAAACTTGAGAATTACCATGATCACATTTCTACAAATGAGAGTCCTGAGAAATAAAGGGAGAAATGGACTTGTCCAAGGTCACACACTTGGGAAGCCACAAACCTGGGATTAGAACCCAGTTGTTTTGGATCTTTGTTAAGCATTTTGAGAGCATCTCTGTTTGGCCCCATACACTTTATTTACATTGTTTTAAAAATCTGCCTCTTTGTTTTATTCACTCCTTTGTTGCCTAGAGAAAAACATTCCAGAGAAAAATCCTGTGCTTCCTCAGAGTATAAGAGAAGAAAGGAAACTAATAATGATTTTATACAATAATGTTTTCATTTAAAGGATTTAATGGAAGAAGGAAGGAGAGATGAAAGAAAGGACAATGTATACAAGGGAATTATTTTGGATATTAAGGGATGCATTTATTCAAGTGTAAATTGCAAACACAAAATTGTCCTTCACTGAAAATTGCCAGAGTTCTAAATTTTCCTCACCCCTTTTTTGTTGTTGTTGTTGTTTTCCCAATTTGGTTTCCTCAAATTTCATTTTGTATTAGACAGAACAAAAAATCTGTTACTTGAAGATAGCTACTCTGGTGATATTTGAGAACAACAAATGAATTGAGCACCAGAAATCACATAAGGAATCCTGTTCTTATGAGACTTTTTTAAGGACAGATTTTCAGGCTTTAAAAATTATTCAAGCTTCACATCTAAACAAATGTTCAAGCCTTTGATGTATTTTTAGCTGTTCAAAAGGTTAAACCAACATTCTGTGTTATTTCTGCATTTTTTTCTTTATGGTTGGTGTTGTCACCGAGGACCCAATTTCTAGCCACAAGGCAGGGTAGAAGGCTTGCAGCCAGTGCTTCAATCAATGCTAATGTTGCTCTTTAGCCAGCTAGAAATTGGACCTGGGTATTTCTCTGGAGTCTGAAATCCTCGGGTCATAACACTAACATCTCCCAGCACACAGCCCAATCTTATTTAACCCTGCTTCTGGGCATTGTACATTTTAAAACTATTTCACTTTTCTGAACAGGTCTCCAAGTGACTTATGCTGTGTGTATAAAGTTCTTTTTTTTCCATGTAAAAGAAAGTATATCACAAGAAGTGAGCAATAAGTCAATAAGAATCAGGTGTATGCATATACATTGAAATCAATAGTGCAGAGGCCTTACTTTAATGTTTTAAGATGTAGATGGCTGATTCCAAATTGATACTATGGATAATCGAGTTTCAAATTTCATGTTTTGAAGTTTTTGCTTTTAATTGTGAGCAACTCATCATCATTTTACAGTAAAAATGGACTTATGGACAACTTCATGGACTTATGGACAACTTTATAGTATAGGGACAACTTCAGGGGTTTCCTCTAACATTGAAAAAAGCATGTTTGACTGTCATCTCCAAATGGCTGCAGGATCGAATAGGTATTTTTATATTAACAATGAATAGCTGATGAGTTTAATTCCCATAACTGGTGAATTAATTCTTCCCAGTAACTACTCCTACAACAACTTCTTGTATTTACCTAGTAGCTATAGTTCATTCAGTAAACAGTACAAAGAGTTGGATCATTTTTCTTTTCTTTTTCAAGTTTTTATTTAAATTCCAGTGAGTTAACATACAGTGTAATACTAGTTTCAGGTGTAGAATTTAGTGATTCATAATTTACATATAACACCCAGTGCTCATCACAACAAGTGCCTTCCTTAATACCCATCACCTATTTAACCCATTCCCACACTCATCTCCCCTCTGGTAACACTCAGTTTGTTCGCTATCATTAAGTGTCTCTTATGGTTTGCCTTTTTTCTTTTTTCCACAATGTTCATCTGTTTTATTTATTATTAAAATTTTTTTTAAATCATTTATTTATTTATTTATTTATTTATTTGTTTATTTATTTTAAAGAAATGCTTTTTTTTTTTTTAACGTTTATTTATTTTTGAGACAGAGAGAGACAGCATGAATGGGGGAGGGTCAGAGAGAGAGGGAGACACAGAATCTGAAACAGGCTCCAGGCTCTGAGCTGTCGGCACAGAGCCCGACGCGGGGCTCGAACTCACGGACCGCGAGGTCACTACCTGAGCCGAAGTAGACGCTTAACCAACTGAGCCACCCAGGCGCCCCTTTTATTTATTTTTGAGACAGAGAGAGACAGAGCGTGAGCAGGGGAGGGGCAGAGAGAGAGAGGGAGACACTGAATCTGAAGCAGGCTCCAGGCTCTGAGCTGTCAGCACAGAGCCCGATGTGGGGCTTGAACTCACGGACTGTGACATCATGACCTGAGCTGAAGTCGGATGCTTAACTGACTGAACCACCCAGGAGCCCCAATGTTCATCTGTTTTATTTCTTAAATTCCACATATGAGTGAAATCATATGGTATTTGTCCTTCTATGACTGACATATTTCGCTTAGCATGATACATTCTAACTCCATCCATGTTGTTGCAAATGGCAAGATTTCATTCCTTTTGATGGTTGAGTGATATTCCATTGTGTGTGTGTGTGTGTGTGTGTGTGTTTGTGTATATATGTATATATTATATATATAATAATATATATGTAATATATAAAAAGAATATATATATATATATATATATATATATATATATATATATATATATACACATATTCTTTAGCCATTCATCAGTCAGTGGACATTTGGGCTCCTTCCATAATTTGGCTACTATTGATAATGCTTCTGTAAACATCGGGGTGCTTGTATCCATTTGAATCAGTATTTTTGTGTCTTTTGGATAAATACCTAGTAGTGCAATTGCTGGGTCATATACTAGTTCTATTTTTAACTTTTTGAGGAATCTCCACACTGTTTTCCAGAGTGGCAGCACCAATTTGCATTCCCACCAACAGTGTAAAAGGGTTGCCTTTTCTCCACATTCTCACCAACACCTCTTGTTCCCTGTGTTGTTAATTTTAGCTATTCTGACAGGTGTGAGGTGATATCTCATTGTAGTTTTGATTTGTATTTCCTTGATAATGAGTGATGTTGAACATTTTTTTCATGTGTCTATTAGCCATCGGTATATCTTGTTTGGAAAAATGTATATTCATGTCTTCTACCCATTTGTTAACTGGATTATTTGTTTTTTAGGCATTGAGTTTGATAAGTTCTTTATATATTTTAGATAGTAATACTTTATCAGATATGTCATTTGCAAATATCTTGTTCCATTCTAAAGGTTGTCTTTTAGTTTTGTTGATTGTTTCCTTCACCATGCAGAAGCTTTTTATGTTGATGAGGTCCCAATAGTTCATTTTTGCTTTTCTTTCCCTACCTCGGGAGACATATCTAGTCAGGAGTTGCTATGGCCAATGTGAAAGAGGTTGCTGCCTGCTTGATGGTTTACTGTCTCACATTTAGGTCTTTCACCCTTTTTGAATTTATTTTTGTGTATTGTATAAGCAAGTGGTCTAGTTTCATTCTTCTCCATGTTGCTGTCTGTTTTTCTTAATACCATTTGTGGAAGAGACTACCTTTTTTACATTGGATATTCTTTCCTGCTTTGTCAAAGATTAATTGACTATATAGTTGTGGACTCATTTCTATGTTTTCTATTCTATTCCATTGATATATGTGTCTGTTTTTGTGCCAATACTATCCTGTCTTGATAATTATAATTTTTTTTAAATTTTATTTTTATTTTTTAAAATTTATATCTGAATTAGTTAGCATTTAGTACAACAGTGGTTTCAGGCGTAGATTCCTTAATCCCCTTACCCATTTAGCTGATCCCCCTCCCACAACCCCTCCAGTAATCCTCAGTTTGTTCTCCATATTTATGAGTCTCTTCTGTTTTGTCTCCCTCCCTGTTTTTATATTATTTTTGTTTCCCTTCCCTTATGTTCATCTGTTTCGTCTCTTAAAGTCCTCATATGAGTGAAGTCATATATGATTTTTGTCTTTCTCTGACTAATTTCACTTAGCATAATAACCTCCAGTTCCATCCACATAGTTGCAAATGGCAAGATTTCATTCCTTTTGATTGCTGAGTAATACTCCATTGTATATGTATACCACTTCTTTATCCATTCATCCACCGATGGACATTTGGGCTCTTTTCATACTTTGGCTATTGTTGACAGTACTGTTATAAACTTGGGGGTGCACGTGTCTCTTCGAAACAGCACACTTGAATCCCTTGGATAAATACCTAGTAGTGCAATTGCTGTATCATAGGGTAGTTCTATTTTTAGTTATTTGAGGAACCTGCATACTGTTTTCCACAGTGGCTGCACCAGCTTGCATTGCAACAATGCAAAAGAGATCCTCTTTCCTCGCATGTCCCCGACATCTGTTGTTGCCAGAGTTGTTAATGTTAGCCATTCTGACAGGTGTAAAGTGGTATCTCATTGTGGTTTTGATTTGTATTTCTCTGATGATGAGTTATGTTAAGCATTTTTCATGTGTTGGTTGGCCATCTGGATATCTTCTTTGGAGAAGTGTCTGTTCATGTCTTTTGCCCATTTCTTCATTGGATTATTTGTTTTTTGGATGTGGAGTTTCATAAGTTCTTTATAGATTTTGGATACTAATCCTTTATCTGATATGTCATTTGCAAATGTCTTCTCCCATTCTGTCGGTTGCCTTTTAGTTTTGCTGATTGTTTCCTTCGCTGTGCAGAAACTTTTTATTTTGATGAGGTACCAATAGGTCATTTTTGCTTTTGTTTCCTTTGTCTCCGGAGACGTGTTGAAAAAGAAGTTGCTGCGGCCGAGATCAAAGAGGTTTTTGCCTGCTTTCTCCTCGAGGATTTTGATGGCTTCCTGTCTTAAATTGAGGTCTTTCATCCATTTTGAGTTTATTTATGTGTATGGTGTAAGAAAGTGGTCCAGGTTCATTCTTCTGCATGTCGCTGTCCAGTTTTCCAAGCACCACTTGCTGAAGAGACTGTCTTTATTCCATTGGATATTCTTTCCTGCTTTGTCAAAGATTAGTTGGCCATACATTTGTGGGTCCACTTCTGGGTTCTCTGTTCTGTTCCATTGATCTGAGTGTCTGTTCTTGTGCCAGTACCATGCTGTCTTGTTGATTACAGCTTTGTAGTATACTTGAAGTCTGGGGTTGTGATGCCTCCTGCTTTGGTTTTCTTTTCCAAGATTGCTTGGGCCATTCGGGGTCTTTTCTGGTTTCATACAAATTTTAGGATTGTTTGCTCTAGGTCTGTGA
The DNA here is from genome assembly GCF_028749965.1 of Puma concolor. Classification (NCBI taxonomy): domain Eukaryota; kingdom Metazoa; phylum Chordata; class Mammalia; order Carnivora; family Felidae; genus Puma; species Puma concolor. The sequence goes on along the minus strand of NC_141671.1, from coordinate 95,684,292 downwards.
AGAATGCTGGTGTTATTTTGGTAGGAATTGCATTGAATATGTAGATTGCTTTGGGTAGTATCTACATTTTAACAATATTTGTTCTTCCTATCCAGGAGCATGGAATCTTTTTCCATTATTTTTTTGTCTTCTTCAATTTCTTTCATAGGCTTTCTATAGTTTTCAGTGTATAGATTTTTCACCTCTTTGGTTAGATTTATTTCTAGGTATTTTATGGTTTTTGGTGCAACTGTAAATAGGATTGATTCCTTGATTTTTCTTTCTGTTGCTTCATTGTTGGTGAATAGGAATGCAACCGATTTTTGTGCATTGATTTTGTATTCTGCAACTTGGCTGAATCCATGAATCAATTCTAGCAGTTTTTGGTGGAATCTTTTGGGTTTTCCATATAGAGTATCATGTCATCTGCGAAGAGTGAAAGTTTGACTTCCTCCTGGCCAATTTGGATGCCTTTTATTTCTTTGTGTCATCTGATTGCAGAGGCTAAGACTTCCAATACGATGTTGAATAACAGTAGAGAGGGTGGACATCCCTGTCTTGTTCCTGACCTTAGGGAGAAAGCTCTCAGTTTTTCCCCATTGAGGATGATATTAGCATTGGGTCGTTCATATATGGCTTTTAAGATTTCGAGGTATGCTCTTTCTATCCATACTTTCTTGAGGGTTTTTATCAAGAAAGGATGGTGTATTGTGTCAAATGCTTTCTCTGCATGTATTGAGAGGATCATATGGTTCTTGTCCTTTCTTTTCTTGATGTGATGAATCACGTTAATTGTTTTGTGGATATTGAACCAGCCCTGCATCCCAGGTATAAATCCCACTTGGTCATGGTGAATAATTTTTTTAATGTATTGTTGGATACGGTTGGCTAATATCTTGTTGAGGAGTTTTGCATCATGTTCATCGGGGAAATTGGTCTATAGTTCTCCTTTTTAGTGGGGTCTCTGTCTGGTTTTGGAATCAAGGTAATGCTGGCTTCATAGAAAGAGTTTGGAAGTTTTCCTTCCATTTCTATTTTTTGGAACACCTTCAAGAGAATAGGTGTTAACTCTTCCTTAAATGTTTGATAGAATTCCCCTGGAAAGCCATCTGGCCCTGGACTCTTGGTTTTTTTTGGCAGATTTTTGATTACTAATTCAATTTCCTTACTGGTTATGGTGTGATCAAATTTTCTATTTCTTCCTGTTACAGTTTTGGTAGTGTATATGTTTCTAGGAATTTGTCCATTTCTTCCAGATTGCCCATTTTTATTGGTATATAATTGCTCATAATGTTCTCTTATTATTGTTTTTATTTCTGCTGTGTTGGTTGTGATCTCTCCTCTTTCATTCTTCATTTTATTTATTTGGGTCCTTTCTTTTTTCTTTTTGATCAGACTGGCTAGTGGATTATCAATTTTGTCAATTCTTTCAAAGAATGAGCTTCTGGTTTCATTGGTCTGTTCTACTGTTTTTTGTTTTTTTGTTTTGGTTTCAATAGCATTAATTTCTGCCCTAATCTTTATTATTTTTGCCTTCTTCTGGCTTTGGGTTTTATTTGCTGTTCTTTTTCCAGCTCCTTAAGGTGTAACGTTAGGTTGTATATCTGAGATATTTCTTCCTTCTTTAGGAAGGCCTATTGCTCTATACTTTCCTCTTATGACCGCCTTTGCTGTGTCCCAGATATTTGTTACCTTTCCAAATTTTTTCTTATGGGTAATTTCTAGTTTCATAGTGTTGTGGTCTGAAAATATGCACTGTATGATCTCGATCTTTTTGTACTTGCTGAGAGCTGATTTGTGTCCCAGTATGTGGTCTATTCTGGAGAACTTTCCATGTGCACTGGAGTAGAATGTATGTTCGGCTGCTTTAGTATGAAATGTTCTGAATATATCTGTTAAGTCCATCTAGACCAGTGTGTCATTCAAAGCCATTGTTTCCTTTTTTTTTTTATTAGATGATCTGTCCATTGTTGTGAGTGGGGTATTGAAGTCTCCTACTATTATGGTATTACTATCAATGAGTTTCCTTATGTTTGTGATTAATTGATTTATGTGTTTGGGTGCTTTCACATTTGGCGCATAAATTTTTACAATTGTTAGGTCTTCTTGGTGGATAGACCCCTTGATTATGATGGCCTTCTGCATCTCTTGATACAGTCTTTATTTTAAAGTCTAGATTGTCTGATATAAATATGACTACTCCGGCTTTCTTTTGTTGACCAGTAGTATGATAGATGGTTCTCCATCCCCTTACTTTCAACCTGAATGTGTCTTTAGGTCTAAAGTGGGTCCCTTGTAAACAGCATATAGATGGGTCTTGTTTTCTTATCCATTCTTTTACCCTGTGTCTTTTGATTGGAGCATTGAGTGCATTAACATTTAGAGTGAGTACTGAAGGATATGAATTTATTGCCATTATCATGCTTGTAGACTTGGAGTTTCTGGTGGTGTTTTCTCTTCCTTTCTAGTCTTTGTTGCTCTTGGTCTTTTTTTTTTTTTTTTTTTTTTTGTCTTTTCTCCCCTCAGAGAGTCCCCCTCACAATTTCTTGCGGGGCTCGTGTAGTGCTTACAAACTCCTTTCATTTTTGCTTGTCTGGGAAACTTTTTATCTCTCCTTCTATTTTGAATGACAGCCTTGCTGCATAAAGAATTCTTTTGTGCATGTTTTTTTTTTTCTGATTCAGCACATTGAATATATCCCGCCACTCCTCTCTGGCCTGCCAAGTTTCTGTGGATAGGTCTGCTGCAAACCTGATCTGTCTTCCATTGTAGGTTAAGGACTTTTTTTTCCCTTGCTGCTTTCATGATTCTCTCCTTGTCTGAGTATTTGACTATGGTATGCCTTGTTGATGGTTGGTTTTTGTTGAATCTAATGGGGGTCCTGTGTGCTTCCTGGATTTTGATGTCTGTGTCTTTTCCCAGGTTAGGAAAGTTTTCTGCTATGATTTGCTCACATAACCCTTCTACCCCTATTTCTCTCTTTCCTCTTCTGGGACCCCTATGATTCTGATGTTGTTCCATTTTAATGAGTCACTGATTTCTCTATTCCATAAATAGTTATCTTTTGTCTTAATCTCCCTCTTTTTTTCTGCTTCATTATTCTCTATAAGTTTGTCCTCTGTATCGCTGATTCTGTGTTCTCCCTCATCCATCCTTGCTGCCCCGGCATCCATCCATGATTGCAAGCCAGTTATAGTATTTTTTATTTCATTCTACTTTTTACTTCTTTTATCTCTACAGAAAAGGATTCTAATCTATTTTCGACTCCAGCTATTATTCTTATTATCGTGATTCTAAATTCTGGTTCAAACATCTTGCTTGTATCTCTGTTGGTTAAATCCCTGGCTGTCATTTCTTTGTGCTCTTTCTTTTGGGGTGAATTCCTTTGTTTTTTTCATTTTGAAGGGAGAAAAGGAATTAATGAGGTAGAAAAATTAAAATAAAAAATTAAAAAAATATTAAAATAAAAAAATTAAATACACACGCACACACACACACACACACACACACACAAATTGAATAAATGATGCTAGAACCTAGGTGTGTTTTTGTCTAGGTGCTGAAAGTGGTTTGACAGATAAGGGGAAAAAAAGGAAATTTTTGAGAATTTGAAAAAATGAATTAAATGAAGTAGACTAAAGTGAGATGATGGGAATAAAATAGAATTTGAAAACATTTACACAAAAGTAAAGAATATAGTAGAAAAAATTAAAGAAAAATATTTTTAATTAAAATTAAAAATAAAATGAATGTTTTTTTCTTTCTGTATTCAAGAAAAAGAAAAGAAAGGAAAAAGAGAAAAAAGAGGGAAAAAAAGGAAATCATTTGAGAATTTGAAAAAGTGGATACACTGTTGTAGACTAAAATACAATGATGGAAGTAAAATAGAATTTGAAAAAATTCACATGAAAGCAAAAAAATATAGTAAAAAATTAAAGAAAAATATTTTTAGTAAAAATTGAAAATAAAAATGAATTGTTTCTCTTTCTGTATTGAAGAAGAAGATAAGTGAAAAAGAGAAAAAGGAAAAAGAAAAAAAGGAAATAGTTAGAAAATTTGAAAAAGTGAATAGACTGAAGTAGACTAAAATAAAATGATGGAAGTAAATTAGACTTTGAAAAAAGTTACACAAAAATAAAAAATATAGTAAAAAAATAAAGAAAAATATTTTTAGTAAAAATTGAAAATAATGAATTTTTTCCCTTTCTGTATTCAAGAAAAATAAACGTGAAAAAGAGAAAAAAAAAGAAAATTGACTAAATGCACCTGCTAACAGATTGAAATAGGACTGAAATGACTTTGTTTTCCCCCAGAAGTCTGAGTATGAAGCACTTTATAGTCCATAAACTAAGCAGGCGGTGAGATATGTGTTCTTGAAGAGCGAGGTTGGCCCAGTTGGGCAGGGCTCAGTGTAATGGCTCCGTTTTCCTCTAGATGGCGCTGCTAGCCTACTGGGGTGGAGTGTTGTGGCGCTTGTAGGTGTGTATGTGCATGCACAGGAGCAGTGAAAATGGCATCACCCAGTTACCCAGTCTCTAGTATGGGAACTCTGTTCTCCCTGTGCAGCATCGCGCACCAGTCCTCTGTCTTCAGCTTTCATCCACTCCCCACTTTTTCACTGTCCGTGACCAAGCCTCAGGCAGTACTTCTCTCCCGAGTTTTGTCTCAGATGTAGCTGTTTCCCCCAGCCCCTTACTTTTGAAGGACTGTGGCTTTGATCTATTCTGCCCCTTTGCAGGAGGGTCTCACAGAGCAATGGCCAAATATCAGCTGCACCCAGGAACGCTTGCGGGACCCTGTGCTGCCGGTGCCCTGAGACTGCAGCTAGGTGCCAGCCTACCCCAGAAAAAGTTCGTGAGATAGTGTAGCAGCAGCTTTTCAGGGATTATGGAATATCACAACATACATCTGGCACCAGGCTTCACCCTTAAGGACCTTGTTCCAGCACTAGCAAATGTGGCCATTCTCTGGGGCCTTCTGGGCCTAGGTGGTCTCACAGCCTCCACCAAATGTCCTTCCAGCAGTGGAACCACTTATCCCCGTGTGGCCTGAGAACCTCCTGGGCCCCACTCTGTTCCTGGGGATTCGCCCTTCCCACCAGAGCACCGCGAGGTATCCAGCTGCGGAGTTGCAGACTTTGCGCTCCCCTTGTTTACAGTCTTAATGGAATTTAAAGCCTCTCCTTTCTCCTTTCTCCCTTTTTAGTTTAGTCCCTGTGGCTGTTTCCAATTTTCCACTTTCTCTCCAACTGCTTTTGGGGAGGGGTGCTTTTCCCATATTCTCCCCCTTGTCTCTGTTTTCTCTCCACCTGCAAAAGCATCTCCCTGCCCACTGCAGCCTCTCACTCCCCAAGTTCACCTCTCTGTGCCATGTACCTGCTGAATTCTGTGGTTCAGGTTGTGCAGATTGTTGTGTTAATCCTCCAATCAGTTTTCTAGGTGTGCAGGATGGTTTAGTGTTGGTCTGGGTGTATTTCATGGATGCGAGAACACAAAAAACTTCCATGCTGTTCCATTCTCTTGGCTCCTCCCCGATCATTATAATTTTGTAATATAACTTCAAGTCTGGAATTGTGATGCCTCCAGCTTTTCTTTTCTTTGACGATTGCTTTGGCTATTTGGGGTCTTTTGTGGTTCCATACAAATGTGGTTCCATAGTATTGTTTGTTCTGGTTCTGTGAAAAATGCTGGTGGTATTTTGATAGGTATTGCATTAAATGTGTCAGTTGCTTTGGGTGGTGTAGACATTTTAACAATATGTGTTCTTCCAATCCGTGAGCATGGAATGTTTTTCCATTTCTTTGCATCGTCTTCAGTTTTTTTTTATCATCGTTTTATGGTTTTCAGAGTTCAGATATTTTATCTCTTTGGTTAGGTTTATTCCTAGTTATCTTATGGTTTTTGGTGCAATTGTAAATGAGATAGATTCCTTGATTTCTCTTTCTGCTTCTTTATTATTGGTGTATAGAAATGCAATGGACAGATTTCTCTACATTGATTTTGTATCCTGTGACTTTACTGAATTCATGTATCAATTATAGCAATGTTTTTGGTGGTCTTTTGGGTTTTCTATATAGAGTATCATGTCATCTGCAAATAATAAAAGTTTGTCTTCTTTGTTGCAACTTTGGATACTTTTTTATTTCCTTTTGTTGTCTGATTGCTGAGGCTGGGACTTCCACTATTATGTTAAGTAACAGTGGTGAGCATGGACATCCCTTTTTGTTCCTGACCATGGAGGAAAAGCTCTCAGTTTTTCCCTATTGAGGATGATTTAGCTGTGGGTTTTTTTATATATTGTGTTGATGATGTTGAGGTATGTTCCCTCTATCCCTACTTTGTTAAGAGTTTTTATTGTGAATGGATGTTGTACTTTGTCAAATGCTTTGTATCTGTTTAAAAGATCACATGGTTCTGAGCCTTTCTTTTATCAATGTGGGGTATCATCTTGGTTGATTTGTGAATATTGAACCACCCTTGCAACCCAGGAATAAAGTCCACTTGATCGTAGTAAATGATTCTTTTAATGTCCTGTTGGATTCGATTTGCTGGTATTTTGTTCAGAATTTTTGCATCCATGTTCATTAGGGATACTGGTCTGGAGTTCTTTTTTAGTGGGGTCCTTGTCTGGTTTTGAAATCAGGGTAATGCTGGCCTCATAGAATGAATTTCAAAGTTTTCCTTCCATTTATGCTTTTTGGAATAGTTTGAGAAGAATAGATATTAACTCTTCTCTAAATGTTTGGTAGAGTTCCCCTGGGAAGCCATATGACCCTGGACTTCTGTTTGTTGGGAGATTTTTGATTACTGATTCAATTTTTTTGTTGGTTATCAGTCTGTTAAAGTTTTCAATTTCTTCCTGTTTCAGTTTTGGTAGTTTATGTTTCTAGGAATTTTTCCTTTTCTTCTAGGTTTTCTTATTTAGTGGCATATAATTTTTCATAGTATTCTCTTATAATTGTTTGTGTTTCTGTGGGTTGGTTGTGATTTCTCCTCTCTCATTTGTGATTTCATTCATTTGGGTCCTTTCACTTTTCCTTTTGATTCTAGGGATTTTTTTTTTTTTCTAAAAAGGAGCAGGTCAATCTGAAAGATCACTTGGAAATATGCTTTTCAGAGCACCTATGTTACACTTGCTGACTTTCTGATCTTGGCTTCTATGGTTGCTAACATCAGAAATATCTAAGTGTATTATTTATATTTTGATGCAATTATTATTTATTATAGAAATCTTGACTGAAGTGCAACCATTTTGAGGTTTGGAGCACCAAAAATTGAATTGGGGACATAGTATTGTCTAGTAGTTCTAGGATCAGTGTGTAAATTGGTATTCTGTTTATGGGATTTACTCATTTAATAAGGACTATTTACTTTTTATTTTATTTTATTTTCGCTTATTTTATTTTATTTATTTTTAGGTTTATTTATTTTGAGAAAGCATGCACAAACAGAGTAGGGGCAGAGAGAGAGGGGAGAGATTCCCAAGCAGGCTCCATACTGTCAGTGCAGAGCCCAATGTGAGGTTTGAACTCATGAACCATGATATCATGACCTGATCCAATATCATTAATCACTTGCTTAACCAACTGAGCCATGCAGGCACCCCTATTACATTTTTATTTTAGAGAGAGAGAAAGAGAGCATGAACTGGGGGAGGGGCAGAGGGAGAAAAGAGAATTTTAAGCATGTAGCACACTCAATGCAGAGCTGGATGCAGGGCCCAATCCCAGGACTCTGTGATCATGACCTAAGCCAACATCAGGAGTTGGACATTCAACTGACTGAGTCACCTAGTTACCCCAAGGACTATTAAAAATCATATGTAGTGGATCTCAGGGGTTTTGCTCAGCTTTTGTTTTGGTAGGCTTTCAATGCATGATCCTACTCCCTTGGCTATAGCAGGAGATTGTTGACCCAAATTGAGATAATCAGAATTTCCCTCACGCAGGGACTGAGCATGAGAAAGGTAAGGAGGGATGGAAGGTTGTGGTAACCTAGACACCCCGTGGTAATATTTCCATGAATTCCTGCCACAGAACCTCCTGAAACTGCACTGATATCCTTACCCTTATTGAAGCAAGAGAGTCAGTCTCTTAACCTAAGGAATTTTCTTAAGATAACTGGAGTTTGTTTCTTTTGCCTACAAAGAAAGAATCCAAACTCATTCAACACATACTATACCTAATAAACTTAATTTTCATATAATTATGAGATATTTTAATTTACAAAAAATATAAACTTGTTAAAATTACTGCTATGAGGGACAATTACTCATAGAATTGGTTATAAACAAACTTGTGAAATAGGCTAAATTTATCCTGGAGTTTTCTGTCTCATCTTTCCAGACCCTTTATTATCATCCTTCCATTCATGTCCCTCAAAAAGTTTTTGTTTTTAAGTCATTAAGTGTAGAGTGACTCTCTACATCTAAGTGCCTAGCATTTTGGGTGTATGTCTATTATACTAGTATAATTACTCATAACACCTCTCTTCACTCTCAAAGGTCTCTCAGTTTATAGCCACCTCACTTAAAAGTTTTTAGTAGCCTTGATAAAAACTTCTACTGTGAAGAAAAGTTGAGATGATAGTGATCAGGAAGTTACTGAATTTTTCTACCATCACTTTTATTGTTAAAAGAGAATGGATATAAAGAACCCATACAACTCAATGGCAAAAACAAATCTGATTTAAAAATGTGCAGAGGATCTGAATAGACATTTTTTCTGAAGAAGACATATAGCTGGCCAACAGGTACATGAAAAGACCCTCAACATCACTAATTATCAGGGAAGGGCAAATTAAAAACTATAGTGAGATATCAGCTCACACTTGTTAGAATGTCTACTATCAAAAAGATAAGAGATAACAAATGCTGGTGAGAATATGGAGAAAAGGGAGCTCTTCATGCATGATTTGTGGGAATGTAAATTGGTGCAGCCACTATGGAAAACACTATGGAGGTTCCTCAAAAAATTAAGTATAGAGCTATCATATGATCTGGCAATTCTACTTTCTGGTAATTATCCAAAGAAAAAAAACAGTAACTCAAAAAAAAAACCATGCATCCCATGTTTATTGTAGCATTATTTACAATAGCCAAGACATGGAAACAACCTAAGTGTCCATTATCAGATGAATGGGTGAAAAAACGTGTGTGTGTATGTGTGTGTGTACTGAAATATTATTCAGCCATAAAAAATAATGCAATCTCACCATTTGTAATAACATGAATGGACCTTGAGGACATTATGTTGAGTGAAATAACTCAGAGAGAGACAAGTACTATACGATCTCACTTATATGTGGAATCTAAACAAATCCAAAAAACAAAAACACCACCAAGCCCATAGAAACAGAGAATATATTGGTGGTTTCCAGAGGCAGTGTGTGTGTTGAGGGTGTGGAATGGGTGAACAGAGTCAAAAGGTACAAACTTCCAATTACAAAATAAATAAATCTTGGGGATATAATGTACAACATGACAACTGTAGTTAATAATATTGCATTGCATATTTGAAAGTCTCTAAGAAGCTCTCATCATAAGGAAAACACTCCTGTAACTATGTATGGTGACATATGTCTTATTGTGGTAGCCATTTTGCAATGTAAATAAATGTTGAATCATTTTGTTGTATGCCTGAAACTAATTGATATCAGTTGTACCTCAATAAAAAAAAAGAAGGAAAATGGCATGACTGTCAATAGGAATAAAATTTCAGTTAAACAAGATGAGTAAATTGTAGAAATCTGTTGTGTCGATAGTTAACAATACTGATTGTGCGCTTAAGAATTTGTTGAGTGAGTAGATCTCATGATAAGTGTTCTTACTGCAATAAGAAGAAAAGGAAAGAGAGAAAAAGAAAAGAAAAGAAACAGGCATTCAGAAGTATTTTTTAAGTTTTCTTCCTCTCACTGGCTCTCTGGTCACCTACACCATTTTTTCTTTTAATTATCTCTTTTTGGCTTTACTTAGATTTTTAAACACCAAGATTGCTTCTTATTGTCACTTCTTATGACATAAACTTATCTTTCCTTTGTATGCACTTTATTGGCCTTTTAACTTTCTCCTGCCTATACTTAGAGAAACACCAAACCTGGAGAAAGCCAAATATCTACTTCATCTGGTTTAAACATCTATAGAATATTACTATCAAAAACGCTACTTCTCCACATGCACATCACAGAAAAGAATCTCCAACTCCTCCTATCAGGCTCTAACACTTCCAGTTGATCTTTCTTATGTACCAAGGAAGCTCCCGCCATCATTCTCCTCCATCATTGTGTCAAACCCTTACTTTTCTCTGCAAGCTCCAACCTGCCATCCCCTCCTTCTTCACAGAGAAGATGAAGACCATCAGGCAGGAACTGTCTATAGGTTAGCTCACACTGAAACATGCACCCAGTGTTGCTCTATCCAGACTCATCTCTAATACCCTTCCTTCCCATGGACTTGGAGAAAAAGGAATTTCAGTTTTGAGAACCTTTATTTGAGAACCTTCTAGTATCTTTTCTTTCCTGTGCAAGAAGCTTGTTCTATTATCTTTTCTTTCCTAGGTCTATCATGTTTCTCTTATAGCTTTTGCTCTTTAGCATAGTTTTGAGTTTTAACACTCCCATATTCCCGAGTTTCAGTTATTCTAGAAAGCTCACAGCTCTCCAGCACGTTTACATCTCTTGCAAAGTCTCCATCTCCCTCCATTTGTTCCCCAAGTTCATCCTCCTTTGAAAGTCATCATTCTGGCTTTCTCTTGTTCCTCTATGAAGCTTTTCCTCCCCCTCAACCCTGCCTCAGTCTTTGATGGGTACTACCTCTTGGTATTCTCCCACATCATAGGCATACATCAGCTTGGGTAGAGATAGTTTACTAGTCTGCCTTTGCCATTAAACTGTGAATATTTTGAGAAATGGACTGTCATTCATCTCTCTATTTACAATGATTTATTCTAGAGTTGTGTTTTATCAAAATGATATACATTGTCAGTTTCATGAAATATTTCCCCACCTACTAACCTCAGCAAGCTATAATACATGATTATAAGACATTTCTATAGGATATTTTAGGATAAAAATAGTTATTTCTCTTCCTTTGCTCCAAGATGAGCCACCATAGAGGGTGATTATCTAAAAATATAGAACTGGCTATGATGAGGAAGATAAAATCTGAGCAAAAGAGTACGAATGAATGTGGAACAGCAGAAAGCACAGATGGGTAAAGGAGAGGACAAAAATGGTGACCAGAACCTTCAAGTATATGTGTTTTACTGAAGGTGTCTTCTTATATTTGAAGTTATGTAGTGCTGCCCAAGTACCCAGTCTTTTTTATATATTAACTCACTTAATCTTTATTGCAACCCTATGATATAGACACTGTTATTAACTGAATTTTACAAATGAAGAAGTCAGGACATCATTTGATAAATTATAGGCACAGTTACTAAATAGTAAAGCTGAGATTTGAGTCAGGCAGACTGGCCCCACAGTCCTTGCTCTTTATGCAGGACAAATGCAGGGCAATGAAATTGTATGCTCTGACAAATAATCCAATTATTGAAGTAGCTAAAATCATATTTAAAGTGAGCCACTTTCTTTCTAAAATCTGTGAAGTATATTCATTCCATTGTAAATTGGTCTTATTCCCTTGGTGAAAATTTTCTCATTGGCTTCAGTTACAAACATGTCAATATTTTTCCAGGGTCAAATAATAGCTTATTAAGAAATGTGACTTCAAAAAACACAGAAGGTCTGGTTATCCAACCATTGAATTTGGGGTATAAAAAGAATTTTTCTTTAAAGACAGCATTTCCCTATAAACTGCTTGGAACTATTGCCCTGCTTTGAAAAGCACATGTATTTGCTAATCGGCTAAGTAAATCTACCTGTTTTCACTCTGCTCTGGTGGTTTTTCTGTTTTAAGTGTAGATAAATAGAAGAACCACAGCACCTCCAAAATGCTGCTGCTTAATTCTGTGCAATTTTCCCTATTGAAGATGTCTGCCTTTACATGGATTTGATGAGTTTTGTGAGGTTTTCACTTCAAAAGGGGCTCTTGAATTTTTAATCCCCTCACTCAGGAACAATGTTTTCTTGGTGTGCCTTCCATTTCTCTTTTATATGGGGAAATTATACACATTTTTACTAAGTCATCAATTCCTGCTTGAAATGCTATCCTCAGTTTCATGCGTGCATGGCTTTATAAAAGTGGGATGAGCTTTATATGCTTCAGGGACTGTGCAGTGAAAGCAGGATCCAGCAGAGATTTGGCCATATCTGACAAGTGCCTGCTGTCAGATTTTTCCTTCTCCTCTGTTTGACACAATGGAATCCCTTACAAACATGTCGATTCAGACCAGCACACTGCATACTAAATTATGAAAACAATATTCACATGTAGCATCAAAAAGAGTGGACTCATCATGTGGTATTGTTCTGAAGTGAAACCTGGGTGATGAGATGAGGGAAGCAGACTATCCATCAATTATCTCAATATTTTGAAGGCTGTAGCATAGGGTGGATGTTTGACTCTTGCTGCAGGATGGCAGCTTTGCTGTGATTTATGTGGATCTAGTTATGTGATTTTGGTTTTGATGACAGATGTTATAGGAATAGTATTCAACTTTGTGATGTATTCTAATATCCTTGGGATAAAATGAATCTATGTAGAATTGAAGGGTATTGTAGTTGTATTTGTTAATTGTGGCTGCTGTGCTTTGTATTTTGTTTCAGAGCATCATGCCTGAACAGACATAGAAGAATAGCGATTATTTTTAGCAAACGTGAGACTGGCTTGCAGTGTTGCTGGCATGTGGTGAGCCTCTAGACACGCAGAGAAGGGAAAGCAGGGGGTCGCAGTCTCGGTTTTCATTTGTAGGGTATACTTGTCGTCTGGAAACCAATAATGCTTTACACATGTTTTGATTCAACTCTTTATGCACAAAGCTGGCTTTAAATATGATGGAGTTAAGTAAAGTGGACATGTCTGTGATAATTACAAGATCCACAGTCGTTTTCTCATTTTCTGTGATTCAACAATTTAGCCATTTTAAATTCTTATCATAAGCAGAATTGAAGATTCTACCTTCCTCTTCCACATTCAGGCTGGGTATCATTAGAATAATAATAAAAAAACAACCTTTAATATATATCCAGTGGAAGGGGTCACAGTGACACTTGGCAATAGAAGGAGAGTCCATGGGGAGTGAATACGCAGAAGCAAATGTCCAACTGAAATAACCACACCATTCTCTTTTTAAATCACCAATAGGAAATGAATTTAAAAGCATTCTTATGTTCCTGAATACCACTTCAAGATTAACTTTTAAATATATTTTAATCACCTTATTATACTGATAAAACAACATAAATGGCGTCCATTTCCTAAGGCTCAATGGCCACATGTAACTTTGATAGTCAAGGTCTTTGTCAAACAAGCTGGTGAATTTAATTTTCTAGGTAGACTCTCTTGGTCTTAGCTTTGGGTTTCTACCAAAAAGCATCTACAGTTATGCTGCCTAGCCTATTGGAGAACTTACCCATTGTTAATCATAATTGCTAACATTTTTTTAGCATTTATTATGTGCCAGTTATTGCACTGAATGCTTTACATGTATTATCTCCTTTATCTCTTATCACAACAGCACTGTGAAGTAGGTTGCATTATTTTACCCATGGTGAGTGTTAGACCCACAGATGTATGGGACTTCCCTGAAGTTGCAGAGCTCAAATATAAGGCACCATGTCTGACTCTAGAGTTGAGTGATTAAACCATTAAGTTGTATTGCTTCCACTTTACTTCAGTTTTTCTATACAATATCTCTTTGGATTCTGTGTTAGACTAACCTCTTGGGCTTGCTGCCTTTGCTGGTCTGTTAGGCTTTCTGTTTTTGTACCTGACCCCTGTCTCACATCAAACTTGGTTTCACTTTTTCTAGTCCTTAAACCACCCTACTTCCTCCAAATCCAATCTGACCTCTACTTCCCTCGCTGACAGTATCCTGAAGAAACACTATATTCAGTCACCTCTGCCTCATTACATTCATCAACTTTTTCTTTCACCTGCCCAGAAGGCTTGGAAGTATTTCCTTAACTTTCAATTAAATGAATTCCACTTCTGTGGTTTTCTGAAAGCAAAATTCTTCTGGTTGTCCTTCCTTTCTAAGCATCCTCTTTACCTATCTGCAGGCTCTGCATTTTTTTGTCCCCTAAACTTGGGCATTCTGAAAGGTCCTAACCTTTCATTTTATTTCTTTGCTTTCCATTCTTTCTGGCTAGAAATCACAGCTTGTTATACGTGTAGGTGGATGATTCTGAAATCTGGGCCTTCTGCCAGAACTTATCATGCAGTAAGTACCTTGCTTCTATTTGTTAGCTGATTATTTCCACCTGAACTCTGTATTTCTGCAACCAATCTTATAGTCCGCACATTTGTATCCTTCCCCTTGTCCCTAACCCACCTCTTCTTTTGACCTCCCCTACTTTTTAAATGCTGTTACAAGTATATCCGGTAAATGGGCTCGAATTTCAGTAAGATTTGATTTCCCTTTCTTTTATTGAATGACAACAATTAATGCTTATTGTACTATTAATGCTTATTGTATTATTTTATGTGCTAGTGTTCTAAGTTTTTATATTGACTATCTCATTTACATACTTATTTAAGTAGCTACTCATTGCTATGTCCACTTTATGGCATTCAATCAGTCATATAGTCCTGTTGATTTTTCGCTCACAAACCTTTCCTTAGCCTTCCCTTCTATCAGCGGTATTAACAATAGTTTATATTGGTATCGCTCCAACCTTGAACTAGTCTTTCTTCCTCTAGACCTTTTTCCCTTTGAACAGTGCATTCTGCATACTTGCTGAGGATTATTCTTTCTAAAACATTGCCTTGATAATGCCACTTTCTGGCCCTGAGACCTTTCATGACTTCTTTGTTTTGCATATTATAGTCCAAAATCTCCCCATCATATTCAAAGCTACAATCCGTATTTCTAAACTCTTCTACTGCCATGCCACAAAAGCTATGGTCAAACTAATTTCTTGCAACATCTTTTCAATTTTCAAAGTTAGTTCTTTCCAACCTCTCTGCTTTGATTATTTCATTTTTACAGTGTGAATGCCACTCATCTCCCTTTTCCTCATTCTTGTCTCTCTGTCTACTTCTGTCTTACACAATGTTGAGGCCAGGATTGAATGCCACTTTGCACATGGAAGTACTCAAACAAAGGGATGTCCTTTTTATGAAATTTCATGGGGAATTTTACCACTTGTATAAAACCTGTTTGCTGCCTTGTTTGTGGTCATTTTTACATGCTTTTTTTCTTCCTACTACAATGCAAACCTCTGGGGAAGTTATAGCTGTCATATTCACCATGGATTTCCCTTGGCATAAAACAGGTATTTTAATGGCAGGAACCCTGTGAAAACATTTGACTGTAGGAATGAATGAAGAATCTTCTTTATGATGTATTTCTTCTCTTGGTTCTTATTTTATTTTATTTTTTTTAGCATAATTCCTTTTTAGATCTGACAAAACTGAGAATTTTTAGCTAGAAAAAAGAGAACTGTACATAAGGGCAAGATTTGATATAAATTTCCTGGATCTGCTGAAACCAATCTGGGTTAAGAAACTAAATTCCATCCATGTGTGCATTTTTTGGTCTGCAATTAGGTAGTGTAATAATGGTCACCCACGCTGGGAGGAGTTCTTTCATATTTCTTTGCCAAGGTTTCCAAACTATAAACAACAGTTCTGTGTCTGTATCAGTGAAGTATGAGATAATACTGGACAAATATATCTAGGAGTGTTTATTGACATAGGCATTCAGGACTCAGGATATGTAGCAGCAGGTAGGGTACTCTTTTAGGGATATGGGAAATTATAATGACCTCCCAAGATTGTTCTTACTCTACGAAGCTATAACTTTTATATTCTAATCAGATAGAGAATGAAGAACTTTAGCCAGAGCACATTTGTATACTTAAGTCTAAATAAAATTCATACCCAGTCCACAGTCCTTTCTTCCAGGATCCTTTATGAAAAGAGGCAATAAGACTACTAACATTGTCAGTGACTATGTCAGAATTGTATGTGGATGTTCCTTCTCCATTTGCCAGTAGTCCTCACCTGTGTTCTCTAGAAAAAGCTGTAGTGAGTTTGAAGTATAGATGTAATCATCAGCTCCACTATTCCATCAATGTTTGGGGATCAGAAGATGGACCAAAGTTCAAGATAGGGAAAATAGAAGGTAGAAGAATAATGTGCCTGACCCTTTGTAATTCTGTAGGTGTCATCAGGGGCTGGCTGTAGAGCTTACATCTGAAGGGTGGCTTTTTTGGAATCATGTGCTAGCTTCCCAGTTATAGTCACAAAGTGAATACCTTGCTGGTGATCCAAAGACTTTCTCTTTTCATTGCTGCTTTTAACTGCTCCTGACCTTGCAAGAGAACCATATTTCAAGTTATATTTCTAACACAGAGAATGATTCACAAAACTCAAGTGTCTATGTGAATTCATCTTATCTTATTCAAGGCTGAGAGTAAATATATATAATGGGAGGCAACATCATGGGAGGGGCAGATGGAATAAACAACCAATTAAACCAACATACATTAAGTACAAATGATGGGCTACACACTGGGTGTTAGAGATCCTGAAATAAGTAAGACATAATTTGGGTCTTCAAGGTGGTCAAAATCCAGAAAGAGAGGCAGATGCATCAGTAAATAAGACTTTTATAGCAGCGCAACTTGTATATTCACTGTGTGCTGTGGGAGCACAGAGAAGGAACATCTCAACCAAACTGAGTGAGTTAAGAAAGATTTTCTTTAAAAAGCTATCATCACCATCACCATCAAAATTCATTTACTAAATACCTAAAATTTGTGATGTTATATTGATGCTTTACAGACAGGCATATAGAAAAGAGATTCCAGTCCTCTAAGATGTCATAAATTAATGTACTGTCATAAATTAAAACATACTGTCTTAAAGTAAAATACAAGAGCACAAAAGCAGACATGTTTATGGCAGTAGCACTGTGCTCAGGGAGTTGTATCTATAAAAGGCAGATAGGTGTGTGTGTGTGTGTGTGTGTGTGTGTGTGTGTGTGTGTGTGTGTGTGTTTATTCCTTAGGTTCTTGGATTGATCTACAAATAAAGGTCCTAATTAGTGCAAATTTTTATGATGTGATGGAGACCATTGGAAATGGGCTAAAACCATTCATTCATTACACAAAGGCCTCTGTAGCTGTTTTCAGATAAGAATACCTTTTGCTCTCTGATGAACTGATATGCATGTGAGAGAGTTAATGTCACCTTCCAAGTCTCTGGAGTAATCTATTCCACTGTCACCTTTCTTTTGAACCATGACATTCTGAAAAAGTTATTTTAATTCTTTCTTGTATCATTTCACAAAGGTTGTACTGTCAAGCACTCTCCAGGATGTATATTTTTAAGATTTGGCTTCCTCCCTGGAATCATGAAGTCTTCAGATGCTATGATAATGGATTTGTAAGTCATCTATGAACTGGTGATTCTATTAATATGAATAGTGGGTGTTCTAATTTTTCATTATAATGTTTTTAGTGATTGTATCTTTTCACACTCCTCCTGGCAGATGAAACATTCTAGTTAGGGAATTGACCTCTGACTCATTCCCCAAGGAAGTAGCAAGTATCTTTAGAAACTTTTAATTAAAGATAGAAAATTTGAGATAATAGAGTAGGAATATATGTAATAGAATCACTTGGTTTCAGTTAGACCTTAGAAAAAGAACACAAGTCAGTGATGAATTTGATTTTATTTTAGAAGAAAATGTGTAAACTTACCTGCAGTTTACACATCTGAATAGGTATTTAGCCTGCTGACTTGATCTCAATTCCATCATTGTAATTAAATTGCAAGCCCTTTGTGCCTTGAGAAACACAGTTTGTCTGTCTGCCTGTCTGTCCGTACCTGTCTGTCTGTCTGTCTATCTACTATCTATCTATCTATCTATCTATCTATCTATCTATCTATCTATCTGTCATCTATCTTTCATCTCATCTACCCAATATGTTAAAGATAATTTTGAATATATGTGTATATGCACCATTTTATTATATTAAACTTAATATTGAAAGCCCTTAAGGGACAATATTCAATTGCATTTTTGTTTGAAAAAAATTATAATTTCAACCATCTTACAAATGGCCAAAGTCCATATGTTAGTTATTTCTATTTCTATTGCCCTTGCTTCTTTTCTGCTAATTTCAGGATTTCCATTCATGTTGAAGTTGATTGGAAATAAGTGAATTTCCTCATTCAGTTCCCCAACTTGAAGAATATGATGGTAAAAGATTTATTTCAAACAGTATATCCCTTGATATAAACATGTCCTAGGTCAGTTTCCTTTCTTTATTTTGTAACGGATCTAATTCAGAAGACTTTTGGAGGAGATCATTGTACATTTGACAGTAATTGTGACTGATTTTCATCATACACTGATGTAGCATGTCAAATCTTAGGCAGTTAGTTCAATTCTGGGAAGGAAATTAGATTTGGCAATAGTTGGATTTTTTTTTCTCCTGGCAATTAAAGAAGGTGCTCCTTCTTGTTATGTTCATGTGCAGTGTATACATTGTTTTGTTTTGCATCACTTAGGGGTACTCTAATGTTTCTGTCAAATTCCAACCAACTTATTGTATCATTTTGTCAGTTTCCATTTTAAATCCTCATTCTGTCCTTGATATATGTGAGCAAATTCAATATGTAATTAAGCACAGGAAAGAATAGTTTCAACCCTCTGTCCTTTCCTGTTTAAGGGATTTTTGTCTCCTTTCACAAGGACTGTGTCCTGCCAAAGCATGTTTTATAGAGCAGTGAACAGTAGGAAATAGGCATTGCATCTCTTTTAAAAAAGATACATATTTGATATTGCCCAGAGTTTGTTTTTAAGTAAATCGTGAAAGAAAATACACATTTTTTTTTGGTCTTCTGAAAGCCAGGTATGCAATGTATATGTTTTCTTAATAAACTAAGAGGTTTGGAAGATTAAGATATTAGTATTTAAACCAAATCGAGAAAACCAAATTTATATTTGTGCATATTGACCTGTAAAATATAATTCCTAAAAAATATTCTCTTTTCCACCCCATCGCCTCATTTTGTGTATGTTTGAGAGGGTATAAAAGTGGACACAGCTCAGGCATCAGTAGGGCGGGTAAAGTTGGTGGAATAGAGCTACATGACAGGACTCGATTACAGTAAGTAATACAATTCCAGAAATAACCTATGTGGAACATATTGCCTCTGCTACACATGTCAAAAAATGGACTTTGATCGATGGTGTTGCAACACAAAACCACATACTAAAACTTTGTAATAATGATGACAGTGTCAAAGTGTATACACCCTTGCCAATAGTGTTAGTGGCTTTTATAATTAATAAATGGGCAAAACACATAAATCCTGTATGCTGCTCACGCCTTACAAATATTTGTGGTTGTGGCCATCAGCATGTATGTAAGCAGGAAGGCGTGACGGGTCTGGCAATCATCACCTCTGAGAGCTAAAGGCATACTCTAAGGGGTGATTATCTATGGCTAACCACAACACCGGGAATTGCCATATTGGTCCTTTAACAATTCATTAACGTAGGAGAAAAACGTGTCCACGTCTGCTGAAAGAGGAAGTTAGAAGTTTAGAATACTAAATAGTGATCTCCCTGCTGTGGTTTATATACACTAAATCCTATAGAATGCTCACCTATAAATTAAAATACTCTCATTTGAACAACTTTATAAACTTAAGAAAAAGCAAAACAGACCTAACAAACATTGACAGCATTTCTGTAGAGGCATTTGCTGACAGTGAAAGTGCCAAAATTGCTAGGGTTTAGATTGTATAAAGAAGTGGTTTGGTTTGAAAGATGAGTGATTTGATTTAGAAAAGTTGGCTGTAAATTCTGTTTTTTCAAAAAGTGAATTTGCAAATTGAAATTAAAACATATGGAGCATTTTTATTTGCTCACTTTATTTATTGCAAAGCTGCTTTATAAAGGAAATTAAAGAAAAGAAGGAAAACCACATGACTACCACCAAACCTGTACAATTTCCATATTTCCTTGCTGTCTTAGCCCACATCAAGTTTTTAAAAAATTGAATACAGTTTTGAAAAGAACCACTTATAATGGCAAATGTTTACAGAACTGTATTCATTTTCTATAGTTTAAAAGTTTCTATAATTAAAAGTCTTTCATTTCAAATAAGTCTGTTTTTCAGGATATATTTTGCCAATGAATATACAAAAATTACTAATCATTTAAACATCCTATAGGAACAACCCTAGTCAGAGGCCTCTCTGTATTCCCGTGCGTGTGTGTGTTTGGGGGGGGGGGGGTAAGGTTTTAGGTTTATATCATTATAAGCATTTCATATTTAAAAAAAATTCACAGGGTTTTTAAGGCTAGCAATATTATTATTTGCAGTGTTGACAGGATTGTTTTTCTCCCCCTGGATGAAATTTAGAGGTTGTTAAAGGTTTGGATCTATTTTTTAAAATTGGCAATTAACTCAGAGGTCAGAAAATGATACTGAATGTTTCTCTTTTATTTTTAATTACATTTTAAGCCACTTGCTTTGGTCTTCTTATTTCCTTATTCCTTTTAGGTTTAAACATAAAGTAAATAGTAGTTTGGTTTAACTTTCCAAGTTAAAATTAGTCAAATGTGCACATTTAAGGTTTTTGAGGCCTAAGATTGTGCCTGTTGTGTTCATCATTAGTTTCTTCTAATTATGGTTAATATTTATTAAGAGATTATTTTGTGCTAGATGTTTCTATAGCACATTTATGTAATATCTTGTCTGGTCTTCTTGACCATTGCTTTCTTCTG
This sequence comes from Puma concolor, assembly GCF_028749965.1. Lineage (NCBI taxonomy): Eukaryota > Metazoa > Chordata > Mammalia > Carnivora > Felidae > Puma > Puma concolor. Next base: position 95,663,444 of record NC_141671.1, on the reverse strand, counting down.
CCTCAACATAGTAGGGTTAAGTACTTTAGAGGCCCTCAGCACTGAGGAACATTACAGTGTCTTATCTCCTGCTCTTTGTTATATGCAGCTCATACTTCGTTTAAAACCAAACTTAAAGACACAGAAACATCCATTAATACTTTTGAAATCAAATGTTTCCATTTTTAAGGTTTTCATATTTCTCTGATGGCCAGATTTTAGGTAATTTCCTTACAGTTGAGCTTTCCTCATTTTTAATTCCTGCCTTAACTAAGGTCTGCAGTATGTGCATAGTTTGCCTTCTATGACATCTGTTTATGACCCTCAGTGCCTAGAACAGTCCTGGAGACACAATTCAGTGCCAAGCTGAAATGGTGATAGAAACAAGTATATGACATTGCTCGTGTTTTCAACTAATTGGGGAGATGATGCATACACATTTTATGGAAAGCTTAAAAAATGCTTTAAAGGACTGGTAAGAAGGGGTGCCTGGGTGGCTCAGTAGCTTAAGTGTCTGACTCTTGGTTTCGGCTCAGGTCATGATCTCACGGTTCGTGAGTCCAAGCACTGCAAGGGGCTTCACGCTGTCAGTGCAGAGCCTCTGGGATTTTCTGTCTCCCTCTCTCTCTGCCTCTCACTTGCTCGGTCTTTCTTTCTCTCTCTCAAAATAAGTAAATAAACTTAAAAAAAATAAAGGACTGGCAAGAAGAACTTCCTTAAAGAACAGCATCCATTTTCTAGGTAGGGAGTTTGGGAAGAAGCAGAGAGAGCCCATACAAGGAATCAAATGTGGGTGGCAAGCAAATGATGCAAAATCAATGAAAGAAAATACACACTCCCAGTTCTAATAAGATTTACATCTTCAGTATCAGCAGACTCCAGTGAAAAGTGCCCCAACATAACAGTCAGCACTAGGTTTCAGTTCTGATGCTGCCATCAAGTGGCCTGAGACCAGCTACTTAATTAACCTGACATTCATTTGATTTATTTGTAAAATAATATTGCTGCATAGCAGGTAGCGATGATGCCCTGTAACAGGTCCTTTCTCTTGTGTTTTCTTTAGTCTGTTCCTTTTCCTCTCTGAAGTTATTTCCCTCTTTTAGAGACATCTTTCAGAAGGGTTAGGAGTATTAATCTTGAGAAAGTGGAAATGGACACTTAAATATAAATGGAGGAGGGCTATGGTTATTTGTTCAGTGATTTCTTCCTGCCTCCATATCCTGAGTCTGCAGCTATGGTATATAAAACGTTGTAGTAATGCAAAGATGAAGAAGGTGGAATCTTTGTCTAAGACAGAGTTCTAGAACATATCCAATTGGAGAAGCAAGGTCTGTGCTATAGAATCTTTGAAGTGAAGAAGGTGGAATGAGGCAGCTCTTCATGGCAGAGTTTACATCTGAACTGGGTCTTTTAATCAATCATCATTACATCTGCATGTAACATTTATTACACGCAGCACATTGTGTGCTAGTCAGTGTAGGGAACAGGCAAGAAGATAACAACCTAGACTTCGTTTGCACCAAGTGAATTTTCCAGAAAAGTGAAATTTATTTTTAAAATAAAATTGCCTCTGATTTTCTTAGGATCTGATATTCAGGTGGAGACACTAATAACTTCATGGAATTTTTAATAATTCATATTTTATTGGGAAAGCGTAAAGTCATTTCTATTTTCTTTATTTAATAAAATTTATGTCTCTCTTGGATTATTATTCAATAATATAGCCTATAATTTCATACTGGAAGAAACATTAGCTCATCCAGTAGAATGCAGTTACAATTCTATGTCCTTTCCAAAATCTGTTCTGCTTGAAACTTTTGGTTTATGGACTTTTTCCCTCGTGAGAGTACTAACTTGAATGCGTGCTATGAAATGTCACATTGTACGAAACCGTTTTTTCCAGCTTTTGTGAAGAAGATGATATAGGCCATGGGTTCCACCTGGTAAGTTTTTCCTCACTGTACATCTTTGCACATGGTGAGCATCACAGACTGAGCAGTGCTGTCTTTAATGGATGTTACTACATTTCCTCAGTGACTGATTTTTATTAGTTTCAAAAGATAACAGCATATGCATGCACACACACTAATGTTTCTGAAGGGCATTGTGAGGAAAGATTAGAATGCTTTTGCCTTCTTCCTGATCGAACAGTGTGTCTTTGAGAGCATGGATGCATTTAGTTTTGTGTCACCACAAAGAATAAAATCTGTTGAGGTTTTTGTCACTCTGCCTCATTTTCTTAATGTCAAAGTTGGTCTGTTTGGTCAGTAAAGGTTGAGATCATGAGGTTAGATATTACATAAAATTCAGGATACTCAGAATGCAATGCTAATCCAGAAATTATTTAAAAGAGATGAGGCAAGAAGCCCATCATTTAAGCACAGGTGTTTAATGGCCAACCATGGAATTAGGTTCACCTTGTAACACTGAAAAACTCTACCTCGGGAATTGAAAATTAACACAAAGTGTAGGTCTTCATTATAATGAATACCAATGAGAGAAAAGAATGATTCTGAGACTTTAACAAAATTAACTCAGCTACACCTGGCAAGCTGTGTATCATAGAAGACTTTAGCACACATATCAGCACCAGTGTGAAAGAGCAAAAGGAAATCATCAGGCCTGGCAAGATTGGAAAATTGAAACTCCATGACATCCATCATCCATAGTGAAACAACTTTTTCATAAAAAAATTCCCTTATTTCTAAGCAAGATGTATCACAGTTTCAACTTAGACACTGAGATATGAGGGATGTTTCAAATCCCCAATTCTAGCTTCTATAATGGCTTATTTATGCAGTTATGTCAAACAATGTAAGTATAATGTATGAAAACATTGGTATCAGTCACATCCATGTGAAGCATTAGGAGATCTGCCTGCAAAAGGAGCCTGGAGATTTTATCTTAAATGGGTAATGTGCACAGCACATAAGGAACAACTTCTGACATCATCCTCACTGTACAAGCATGTGTGGCACTTCTTCAATGTGCTGGACACTGTCAGTAACAGACTCAATAATAACATGAATAAAAATGCTTAAACCATGAGCCTTTTCCTTGGACTTTTCATGGTCTGGTAACATCTTCAACATCCTCTGGCTATATGGGACATGACCCACGTGTGGAAGAAAAATGATACTCAAGTAATTCTTGCAAAGCCACTTTAAGATGGCCTTACAGTGGGTAGAAAGTCTGGAACTCATAACTTGAAAGGTCACTGAAAAAGTGCTCACTAATGATGATGGAAACTTATATGTGTAACAGAAATTCTTAGAGTTTCTTTTTCATTGGTTTTATCATTTGACACTTTTGCCATCTGAGTGAGAAAGGGTCAAGATCTTCAAGTGTATCAAAAATACCAATACAATTTTCTTAGATTAAAAAAAAAACATACACAGAAGTTATTGGTTCACATACTTGAAGAATCTAGGGCCTAGATGCAACACTGGATCTTTTCATGTCCTTGGTCTGCTTTCCAGGGCATTGGTCTCAGGCCCAAACTCTACATGGTGACCTCTGGTCAAAACTCAGCGGAAAAGAGCATCTCTTCCCAGCAGCTCTCAGAGAAGTCCTAGAATTTCCTCAGTTAAGTGGATCCCTGTGCACATTCTGCTTTTCACTGTGCTCTCCTGTCCTCTCTCCTCTCTTGTCCTCTCCTGTCCCCTCTCTCCTCTCAGCTCACTCTATAGCTGTCCTTTGGTGATTGCATCTACACCTATAGCTTCAACCACCACCTGCATACTCGTGACTCCCAGGTATATCTTTGGAGCTCATGTAGTGTTCCTGAACCACAGACTTATATGTCAAACTGCCTACTAGATGTCTTTGCTGGGTGCCCCAGAGATACCTAGATATTAGGAAGGCTTTGTTGTATAGACTGTCATCTGCTTCATTCCAAAAACAGGCGTGGAGCTGTGCAAAGTGGGTTGTAAGGGGAGGATTGTGTATGTGTAAACTATAGAGACTGAGACACCTGGGGTGATATCTTGTTTTTATACTTAACTACACTAAACATCAGTTTCATCATTTGTAAAATGAACACAATAGTACTAACAAACTATGTTGCAAGGATTAATAAAGGTTATATACCCAAAGGTTTTACTTGAGTGTTGGAAATATAATGTGACTAAGGCATGTTGAGTCCACAATACAATGAACTGTTTCTGTATGGGATTGAATTGGTTTTTCTCAATTAAGTGCTTTATTCTGGACTCTGGGAACTACATTTCCTAGAATCTGTTTTTGGAACTACATTTCCCAGAATCTCTGATTTGCAGGGATGTAGGTGACATTCTATCTTCATTGTGTTGTTTTGTACAGGGCATTCTCTGTATTAATTTGTCGTGGCTCTTGTTTTAGCCACATTTAGCAAAACCACTTGCATTTGTAGTTACTTGCTCTTCCATACTTCTCTGTTTCATGTTTTTCTCCTCAAAATCCATTCCTTCCAAAAATAGATAAAAGTAAACAAATGAACAAACAAACAAATAAATAAATCTGTTGGAGAAATGAAAAAAAAGAGGAGAAAAACACAAGCCATTATTCTTGAATGACAACGGCAAGCAGATAGAATTCTGTGTTATAAACATTAAGTACTAATAATTATAAATATATAATAAAATGTCGATATATAAGTTAAAAAAGTAGATTATAAACATCAGCATTTGTGAGTCTTTATGTATTATGGTGATCTCTAAAATTAGAGGTCAAAACTTGCATACCCTGTGGAAGTAAAATTTAAAAGTTTTCATAATTCATTCTATTCAGTAGTTTCAGTTCTTTAAAAAAAAAAAAAAAAACATTAGTGTCTACTTATTTCTGAGAGAGACAGACAGAATGCGAGTGGGGGAGGAGCAAGGAGAGAGGGAGAAACAGAATCCCAAGCTGGCTCCAGGCTCTGAGCTGTCAGCACAGAGCCTGATGTGGGGCTGGGACCTCACGGACCATGAGATCATGACCTGAGCTGAAGTTGGATGCTTAACTGACTGAGCCACCTAGGTGCCCCAGTAGTTTCAGTTCTTAAAAATATTTGCAGTTTTGGTATGTCAGGAAATGAGATATTTTGAAATATTTTTGTTGCATTACTTTACTATTTGATATTGAATGCTTTTCAAATGTTGATTCATATATTGGTAAAGAATGTCTTTGGCCCAAATAACAGAAAACTCTGTAATTGTGAGTTTAAACAATTGTATAATTTTTTGTCACATGACATGTCTCATTAACAAAATGATTCAGCTGCATGGAAATAACCTTAGAAACCCAAGATCTTTTTGTGTTTCAGTCTGTTGTCCCAAGTTCCTGGCTTTAGCTCTCACTCTTGCTGCTTTATAGCCACATTCACTTACATGCATTTTCTCCTTTGGAAGTTATTTGTGAATTTTAGCTGTTTATCTATTGGAGTTAAGTGTTTTTCTTACTTTTATGTTAAGTCTATAAATATTAATTATTTTAACCATTTGTAATGTTTGCTTTAAGTAGCTTTCTCTGAATTATGTTTATGTAATTATTAAAAAAAACACAGTTTCTATGTTTATGTACTATGTCAGTCATTTCGTTTTTATTCTATTGGTTTTATACAGACTTTTAAAAAACTTTATGACATCATCCTATACTGGTAAAATTTATATACAGTGAAATGACAAACTTTTGTGTCTTTGTTTCTTTGTTTAACATGATGTTTAACCTAGTTACATTGTTGAATGAATTAGAAGTTAATTATTTTTTATTGACAAATAGTCTTCCACTATAAGAATACATCATACTTCTTTTGTATAACCTTCTGCTGATGACCATTTAGGTCACTTCCAGTTTTTTTTTTTTTTTTTTTTTACTATTGTGAGTAATGATATAAACAATGTTATACACATCTGCACATCTGTGTGTTCTTTTGTATAAATAGTGAGAGTGAACTCACTGGGGTCATAGTATATGCATACTGTAATAAGAAACATTTTCCAATGTGGTTCAACCATTTTGTACTTTCTACAATGTATGAAAATTTTTAAAAAATACCAAAAATCCCAATGTATGAAAATTCCAATTGTTTTTTATTGTCACGTACATCTGTTGTCAGTTTTTTTTTTTCTCATTTAGCCATTCCAGTGTAGGAAAACTGTAGTTTTAATTTGCATTTCTGTAATGCATAATGGCATTAAATACCTTTTTGTGTGTTATTCACCACTTATTTTATCAAGTGTATGTTTAAATATTCTGCACACTTTTAATTGGGTTATTTATTTTTATTATCAATTGTAGGAATCCTTAAAACATTCTGAACTCAAGTCATTTGTCAGATATATGTTTATGAATATTTTCTCTTGGTCTCTGGCTTGCCTTTTCATTTTCCTATTTGTGACTTTTTTTTTTTAATTTTTTTTTTCAACGTTTATTTATTTTTGGGACAGAGAGAGACAGAGCATGAACGGGGGAGGGGCAGAGAGAGAGGGAGACACAGAATCGGAAACAGGCTCCAGGCTCCGAGCCATCAGCCCAGAGCCCGACGCGGGGCTCGAACTCACGGACCGCGAGATCGTGACCTGGCTGAAGTCGGACGCTTAACCGACTGCACCACCCAGGCGCCCCACTATTTGTGACTTTTGAAGAGCAGTTTTTAATTTTTATAAAGGTCAATTTGTTTTTTTTTTTCCTTAAGTATGTATAGTATTTCCATCTCTAGGAAATCTTTGTCTTCTGCAGGATAATTAAGAATTTCTCTTTTGCTTTCTTCTATAAGAGTTTTAGTTTTACCTTTGACACTTAGATCTATGATTCATCTTGAATTAATTTTGTGCAAGATATGAGGCAGAGGTCAAGCTTCATTTTTGTTAATGTGTTTATCCAGGTGGTCTATTACCATTTGTTGAAAGCTATTTTCCTCCATTGAATTCCAATGGTGTCTTTGCCAAAAGGCAACTTTTGGTGTATGTATGGGTCGGTGTCTCTGATCTGTTCCACTGATACATTGTCCACCTTTATATCAATACCACATTATCCTGATTACTTATAGTCCTGATATCAGGTAGTACATCATCTAATTTTGCTCTTATTTTAAAAGATTTTTTTTAGAGAATTCCACTTCTGAGAAAATGGACTATAATTAGTCATAATCCATCCACTTAGTACAACTAACAGCCTGTGGCATTTATATATATATAAACAAATATAAGAAAACTCTGTAAGGAGGAGAGAAGAAGATAGACTGACCAGCTACCTCAAATCCAGAGAACAACATCTTGGTGAGTTCTCTAGGGTATTTATTTTTGCTTCATATATCCAAAACTTGGAGCTGAAGAAGCCTGGCACCTAGAAAGTTGTATGGGCACAGGCAGTAGAAACCTTAACACAAGCCCACTTTCCAGCTAGAAGACCTGGAAAAGGGCAGATTATCAAGACAGGAAACTTTTAAATAGTAACAGCTCTAATACAGGAAAACACCACAGAAAAAATCTCTGGCCCTTACTCTCACCCATTCCAACAAAGGCCTAACAAGAAGCCTTGACTTCTGTCTTCGTTAGAGGGTGCAATGAGACATTCTAATCTACCTTCTCCATCCCTGATGGGGTGGTGTCATAAAGGGCCAGTAAGAGGCCAGGGCTTTCATCCCCTCCTGGTGGAAAGTAGACAACCTCTTCCCCTTTCTCTTGTTAGGTCAATGGAGACCACTTGGACAGCCCCACCTAGTAGTGATCCCCCTAATTACTGGATAGGTTGTCTGAGGAATCTTAGCAGAGAGTCAAGACTTTCATCACCTCCCAGCATTAATGAGGCTGCCTTCCTGTGTTATCTGTGGAGGCCATATGGGGAGCTAGAAACCCCACTCCTGCCCAGCAGTAACAGGAGCAGCAATAGAGTAAAGTCAAGAGATGCTAGTCTGGGAACCTGATAGTAATGAGGAGGCAAACCTCTTTGCTACCTTGCATGGTAACAGAGGAAGCTAAGATGAAAGATTTAAATAAAATCCAGAGTCTTGTAACATAATACCCATAATGTCAAGATTTTAATAGAAAGCCACCCATATATCAAGAATCAGATCTCAAACAGAATGGGAAATGGTATCCAAAAGATGCCAACACTAATGGTAGACAGTGATATGTTAGAATTAGCTGACACAGATTTTAAGTGGGCATCATAAAAATGCTTCAATGAACAATTGTGAACAAGCTTGAAACAAATGGACAAATAGAGATCCTCAACAAAGAACTAGAAGACATAAACAAGAGCCAAATAGAATTTTTAGAACTTAATAATACGATAAGAAGAATTAAAAAACCTCAGTGTATGGGCTAAAGTGCAAAATTGAAGAAACAGAGGAAAGAATTAGAGAACTAGAAAATAGGGACAATAGAAATTACATAGTCTGAAATACAGGGATTTGTGGAACTATTACAAAAGATTCAATATTATGTTACGAGAGTCCTGGAAGGAAAAGTGAATGAGAATAGGGTTGAAAAAATATTCTAAGTATTCTAAGAAAGAATAGCTGATGATTTTTCAAATGTTGTAAAAGACATATATCTGCATATTCAAGAAGCTGAGCAAATTTCAAACACAATTAAAACAAGAACACATCATGAGCAAACTTCTGAAAACTAATGAAAGAGAAAAAGTCTTGGAACCAGCAAGAGAAAACTGACACCTTACCTATTAAGGTAAATAACTGGAATGAATTTGGGAAGTTCATTAGAAAATATGGAGGCCTGAAGGAAGTGGCATGACATATTTCAATTGATGAAAAAAAAAGAGAGCTATCAATGCACAGTTCTATACCCAACGACAATATCCTTCAAAAATGAAGGGAAAAAATCAAGATATTCTTAGGTGATGGAAAACTAAAAGAACTTGGTGCCAGTAGACATACCCTAAAGAATGGCTAAAGGAAGTTCTCTAAACAGAAAGGAAGCAATAAAAGAGAATCTTGGAACATCAGGAAGGAAGAATAAACATGGTAAGCAAAGATATGGATAAATACAATGGATTTTCCCTTTATTCTGGAGTTTTCTTAGTTGTGTTAAATGACTGAAGCACAAGTTATAACACTGTACCCTGTTATTTGAAGTGTAAGTAGACAAAATATTTAAATCAATTGTATTAGAAATGGAGGAAAGATTTCTGTACTTTACTTAAAATGGCATAATGATGACACCAATAGGACTCTGATTTATGTGTGTGTGTGTGTGCATAAAATGTGTATAAAATGGAGCACCAGAGCAACTACTAAAAAAGCTATATAAAGAGATGCACTTAAAAACACTATAGATAACACAAAATAAAATTTGAAAATGTTTAAGTAACCTATAGTAAGGCAGGAGAACGAAAAGGGAACAAGGGGATGAAACACAGGGCATCAGAAAGCTAAAAATAAATTAGCAGATGTAAGCTCTAAAATATCAGTTATTACATTAAGTGTAAGTAGTATAAGTACATCAATTAAAAGACACATATGATCATGTTTAATTAAAAACTCTGATCCAGGTATGCTATTTCAAAGAAACTCAATTCAAATATTACAAGATAGGGAGGTTGAAAGTAATATGATAGAAAAAGATATATCCTTAAAACATTAACCAATGAAAGCAGGATTGACTATATTAATATCAGATAAAATACAGTTTAGAACAAATGTAAAAGTGCTAGAGATGGGGGGACATTACACAATGACAAATGGGACAATCCATCAAGAAAACATAGCAATCCTAATACTTATATACCAAATAATAGAGCCTCACGAGATATGACGCAAAAAAGATAGAAGTGAAAAAACAAATAGGCAATTCCACAATTACAGTTGGAGACTTCAGTATCCATCTTTTAAAATAATAGAACTAGACAAAAATTCAGCAAAGGTATATAAAAATTCAACAACATTAACCAACAAGACCTAACTAACAGAACTCTTTACCCATCAACAAGGAACACACATTTTTTTCAAGTGTCCATTGAACATATACCAAAATACACAAATATCTTAGGACATTAAATAAACATCAACAAACGTAAAGGAATTGAAATCATACAGAGTGTGTTCTCCATCCACAATGGAAGAACTAGAAATCAATAATACAAACTAGAAATCAATAACATAAAAATAACAAGGAAGCCTTCAAACACTTAGAAACTAAAACAAAAACAAAAACAAAAAAACCCCATAGTTCTAAATAATCCATGGCTCAAAGAGAGAGCCTTAAGCACTTTAAGGAGAAAGTCTAAAGGAATATAAAAATACATTGAACTGAATGAAAATGAAATAAAAAACTGAATAAAAAATGCAACATATCAAAATTTGAGAGGCACAACCTAAAGTTATGCTGAGAAGGAAATCTATGGTGCTAAATGTACATATTAGAAAGGAAGAATTATCTCAAATCAGTAATCTATACTCACACCTAAAGATCCTAGAAAAAGAAGAGGAAAATAAACTGAAAACAAGAAGAAGGAAGGAAATTGTGTGCGTATATATATATATATATATACACACACACACACACATATATATGTATATATATTTATATAAGCAGAAATTAATAACGTTTTTTATTAAAACAGAAAACTAATTGAGAATATCAACAAAATTAAGAGTGGTCCTCTGACAAGATCAATACAATTGATGAAACTCTATCAAGATTGTCTAAGAAAAAGGAAAAAAAAATACCAGTATCAGGAATGAAATAGAAATTATTGCTACAGACTATAGATAACAAAAACAGCAATAAGGTAATACTATAAACAACTTTACAAACATAAAATTGACAATATATATGAAATCAACCAATTTCTTAAAAAACACAAACTATCACAACTCATCCAGTATCAAATAGGTAATGTGAATATCTCTGTAAGTATAAAGGAAATTGAATTTGAAATAAAAAAAAAAAAACCTAAAGGATTTTTTAGGCCCATATGGTTTTACTGAAGAATTCTACCAAATATTTAAAGAATAATTAACACCAATTCTACATAATCTATTCCAGAACATAGAAGAATAGGGGACAGTCCCCAACTAATTTTTTGTAGGTTGTATTATCTTGATACCAAATCAGGTAAAAAAGTGCAAAAAAATTTTTTAAAGAAAGAAAACTACTGACCAATATCCCTCATGCATATAGATATAAAAAATTCTTAAGAAAATATTAACCAATGGAATTCACCAGTAAATAAAGGAATTATACAGCAAGATCAAATAGGGTTTATTCTAGGGTGACAAGACTAGATCAATTTGAAAATCAAGTGATGTAATCTATCACATGAAAAGGCTATGAAGAAAATCACATGGTCATATCATTGATTCAGGAAGATCAATTGACAAAATTAAACATTCATGACTAAAAATCCCCCAAAAATAAGACTAGAGGGAATTTTTTTCAACTTAATAAAAAATATCTACATAAGACCTACAGCTAAGATTATACTCAATGATGAAAGACTGAAAGCTTCCTGAGGATCTAGAACAAGACCAGGATTTCCACTCTCACCAATTTTATTTACCATATGATAGAAGCTCCAGCCAGTTCAATAAGATAAGAAAAGGAAATATAAGGCATACAGATTGCAAAGGAAGAAATAAAACTGTCCTTAGATAATATGTATGTCTACACAGCGAATGTCATGGAATTAAAAAATTCTCCTAACAAGTGAATTACAAAGTCAGAGGATACAAAATAAACATACAGATTAATTGTATTTCTATATACTAGCAATGAACATGAGTACACCATAGTTAGAAATACCACTTACAGTTGCTCAAAGAAAATGAAATAGGTCTAAATCTAACCAAATATGTACAGGACTTAGATGCTGAAAACTACAAATGCTGATAGAAGAAATCAAAGAATACCTAAATAAATGGAGAGAAAAATGTGTTCATGGGTTGATTGGAAGACTTAACATAGTTAAGATGTCAATTCCTCCCAAATTGGTATACAGATTCAATGCAATTTGTACCAAAAATCACAGTATTTATTTTGGTAGATACAGACAAGATTATTCTAAAATTAATATGGAAAGCAAAGGGACTAGACTAGATACAACAATTTTGAAAAAGAAGAATTAAGTGGAAGAACTCAACATGCCTGACTTTAGCACTCATTGAATAGCTATAGTAATCAGGACTTTGTAATATTTTGTAAGGAATAAGTCAAGAGAAGACTCAGAAATTGACTCACAAGAAATACAAATTAATGTTTGGCAAATGTGTATAACCAATACAGTGAAGGAAGGATAGTTTTTTGAACAGTTGGTTGTAGAGCAGTTGGACATCCAAAGGACTTAAAAAGTGAACCTTGACTTAAGTCTCACACCTTATACAAATATTAACTTGAATGGATCATGGACTAAAATGTACAATGTAAATTTATAAAACTTTTGGAGTCAACATCTAAAATCTTCACTGTTTAGGGATAAGCAAAGAGTTCTTAGAGTTGACACTAAAAGCACAGCTTATAAAAGGAAAAATTGATAAGTGGGGCGTAGTCATAATGAAAAATATTTTGCTCTGCAAAAAATCCAAGTAAAAGGATGAAAAGGCAAGGTGCATAATAGGAGAAAATGTTTGCAAATCACATATTTGACAAAGCACTAGCATCTATAATATATCAAGAACTGTCAATAGTCAACAGGAAAACAACAATCTAATTAGAAAACAGGTGAATGACATGAAGAGACATCTGTTGAAAGATGACATATAGATGACAAGTACATGAAAAGATTTCAACATCATTAGTCATTAGAGAAATGCAAATCAAAACCATGAATGTCATCACATTCCTGTCAAAATTGCGTATATAGGGGCGCCTGGGTGGCGCAGTCGGTTAAGCGTCCGACTTCAGCCAGGTCACGATCTCGCGGTCCGGGAGTTCGAGCCCCGCGTCGGGCTCTGGGCTGATAGCTCAGAGCCTGGAGCCTGTTTCCGATTCTGTGTCTCCCTCTCTCTCTGCCCCTCCCCCGTTCATGCTATGTCTCTCTCTGTCCCAAAAATAAATAAACGTTGAAAAAAAATTTTTTTAAAAAACAAAATTGGGTATATAAATTACGATGCATAATCAACTAGTCAATTATGCTCTTTAATTCTTTCACTATTTTTTCTTCTTTTTTTAGATTGAATAATTTCTATTGGTCTCTCTTTGTGTTCACTAACCCTTTATTGTGTAGTCTTCAATCTAACTTTTGGCCCATCCATTGCATTTTTCATTTCACACACTGTATCTTCAAGTTCTAGAATTTTCATTTAGTACTTTTTAAAATTTCCTTTTTGAGATTATTCACTACTTATACCAATCTTATGCTTTTGAACATAATAATAGTTGCTTTAATATCTTTGCTGCTAATTCTAACATCTGGGTGATCTTTAAAGCCTATTTCTGTTTCTGTTGACTGGTTTTGTTTTCCTTATTTAGGGATCATGTTTCCTGCTTCTTTGCAGATCTAATCATTTCAGACCATTCGCTAGACATTTTTGGTGATAGTTGTAGGAAGCTGGAATTATGCTGTTTTTCTTTTAAAGAATACCTAATTTTCTTCTGGTTGTTTAATCCTTCCGATGCTGTCAGATTTTTATTTTTCTTTGTTATAGAGGGTCATTTGGTTTTGTCCTCAATCCTGTGATTTCCCTTTCTCTGTAAATGATTCTTATTCCTAAGTAATGGCCTTTCTGGGGTCTCAAGTAGGTCATGATATATCAGCAAGGTCTCTCTAATCTGTCTGGGCCAGACCTCATGTAACTACCAGGGTTGTGTAGCTCCTGGTATATCCATCTGGCTCTAAGCCCTACACAATCTCTTAGGCTTTCTAGAGTCCCACCTAGGCATGAATAGCCCAGCCCTTGGCTAAGGATCTCTGAAGAACCCCACACAAAATTCTGGGAAACACCTTTGGCTAGCTCCTACCGTTCTGGTAATGGGCCCTGAAAATTTTAGCTTTTGCAGAACCCACAAACTCTCATCTCAATGGATCTGATGCATTCTGCCTTGTTCCAGCATATAAAAATTGTCCCCAGGCAGAAAGCTATGGCAAGTATGAGGTTCATATCATATGTTCCCTTCCTTTCAGAATCACAGGCTTGTATTACTTTTCCAGTCTCTACAAACAATTACCTCATATATTTTGCCAAGTTTTAAGCCATTTATAGAGGGAGAGCATGTCTAAGACTAATTATTCTGTCATAGCCAGGAGTGGAAGTTGGCATAGAAAGCTTCATATGCATCTTCCTTTTTTACTTTTATTTTTTTATGACTTGCTTTTATATTTTTAACCCTTTAAGTCATGTTTAATTTTTTGGTGTCTGTGATGAGGTGAATATCTAAATATTTTCTCCCTTAACTTATTAAAGTGAAAGAATCAATATTCTTACTGATTTTTGCTGTTTAACCTACTGTTTATTTAACTTTTTATGTATTAGTATGTTTTGACATTTTGTATGTTAGATTATCTTGTTTCCCTATGGTCTGATACCTAATGATTTTAATTATTGTTGCTTTATAAAAGATTTATATCTGTTAAGCTAAGTGTACCATTATTACTTAAATTTTAAAATTTATGTTTGCTAGTTACATTTAACCTATTTATTCTCCCAGATGAACTTTAGAATTATTTTTTATTAAAAAAAATTTTTTTTTCAACGTTTATTTATTTTTGGGACAGAGAGAGACAGAGCATGAACGGGGGAGGAGCAGAGAGAGAGGGAGACACAGAATCGGAAACAGGCTCCAGGCTCTGAGCCATCAGCCCAGAGCCTGATGCGGGGCTCGAACTCACGGACCACGAGATCGTGACCTGGCTGAAGTCGGACGCTTAACCGACTGCGCCACCCAGGCGCCCCTAGAATTATTTTTTAACATTAAAGAAAAATCCCACCCAGATATTTAAAGAATCTTGCAATATTTAATATGGGAAAATTTGTGCTTAGGTCACTTCATGGACAGAATCATCTTGAGGGAAAAGAAAAAAAACAAAAAACAAAACATTTGTCTTACTTCCAAATAGTTTTCCTCTGGCCTACAATGAGAGTCTCTTTAACAACATTATTTCTGTAGACTATTAGAGATATGTCTACTGTTTTCTTTGAGGGACAGTGATGACAGGGAAAGAGTGAACAAATAAAGGCAATGTAGTTAAGCCAAATGTTTTCAAAATGTCTGAACATGAAGGCATTGAGTTTTATATCATGTTAGTTTTTACTTTGTTTCAAAAGAATTTCTTAGAATAGAATGAACTTCCTGTGACTAGAATCCAGCACAACTTACTAGGCAATGATGAAGGAATTCCTCAAGTATATATTGTCACAGAGTTTGAGTTTATTAAAGGTGGTAATATGTATATATTAAAAAAAAACTCCTTGAAGCAAACCCTCACAAAGTATTCATAGTAATGGAAACTGTGATTGATGCCATGGAAATGTTCTTACAGTGAGAACATAAAATTTTTCCAATTTACTTAAAATTTTTGTACTTTTAAGTGGAAAAGTCAACTTGGATGATATGATCTCCAATTGAGCGTGTATTATTGAAGACCAACATGAGTTTATAGTGTTGAAATCCTAATAAAACCTTCAGCTTGAATTCAAATCTTTTTCAGAGTCAGAATTGATAGGATATTTATTTCCCTGTCTGTATTTTGAAGATTTAGTGTACTTTCTACAGAACTGCTAAATATGCATGTCCTTTAGTTCAATTCAATTCAGAGAAAACATGCTTTCCTTTTCTGTATGTTTGTGTACGTGCTATAGCTCATACTGACCATATTGTGTTTTGAAAATATTCATCATCCTTTCCACTTATCAGCAAGAAATACAAAGCTGTGCTGCCTTTAGCATTGGGTTAAAGCTCAGTCTAGAAAATGCTTTAAATGTTACGACCTTAGAGAAGTTATACTGATGAAATGAGAGAGGAAACTTGGCTTTCTGAATTACTTTGCGTTGGTTACACTTGATGTCTGTATATATTTTTCTTTCTTTCTTCATTATTTGTTGGGTGTTGGTGGTCATAATGTAATAGAAAGCATCTGGTTGGCATGTGAGATGCGCTGCCAAAGTCTGTCACTACAGGATATATGATTCACTATTGTCTTCTCTTTGAAGCAAGTATTCTTCATTTCTTTACTGGAAGAAAAGGGCAATGCTATACTTTATTAAAGTTAGAGAGATGGACAGTGGATTTTGGGGATTTAAATGAAGAAAACAACCATACAGGGATAAGCAAAAATACATGTGTCACTTATGAGAAACCAGATTAAATTAGATGCTGTTACACAATAGGCATGGCAGGGATGAGAGGGAGAAGAATGAGGTGATTCATAATAAAAAAAAAAATAATATTACTAGTGATAATACTATTAATTTATTGAGCACATGTATGCCAGACATTGTGCTAAGCACTAAACATATGTTTTCTTGTATATAATTCTCAGGTAAATGCTTTGATCCAGGTGCTATTGCTGTTCCCATTTTTGAGTCTCAGAAAGTGACTTGCTCAAAGATAAAGTAACTTTAATGATAACAAAAATCCGTAGAATATGAAAAGAGGAATAGATCTGGTAGACCATTTAGTTAAATGATGATGATAATAATAATAAAAACAATAACAATTATAATTGCTAGTATTTATTATGTGCATGCTATATGCCTTTCACTTACTCGATAAATATTATCTCATTTATGGTCACAAGGAGTTTATGAAATGAGCACTATTATTCTCATTTTAGAGACAAGAAAAATAAGGTACTGGAAGGTTGTATAGCTATAGAGAATGTCCTCCAAATTGTCACCATTTCGTTCTCAAATCCTGAACCAGTTGAGAAGGAAGCCAAGATATCAGCTAGTGGAAAATCAAAATACTACATGTATCGTTGACATATTAGAACGTGGCTTCTTTGTGTGGGCAATTGAACTTGGTAAGAACAAATCTCAGGCATAGTCCTGCTGGCCCAGGCAGGCCTATCTAATTGGTGGTAGTGTTCTTTAAGAGTTAGGGTGTGATAGAGCAGAGACAAAGATGTGCTCTTTGCTGGTGGACTCATTCCTGAGAGCAAATAAAGGCAGGGATTTGGCCTTGAATCCTCATTTTTCCCAACTAAATTCACCAACCAGATATGCCATCCATTCCGAGGGTTAAGTAAGGCAATGGGAAGAGGCCTGGAGGACAAAGCTAATGAAATGCCTCCAGGTGGAAGGAAACAGTAAGAGTGCAGACAAATGTTCTCTCCAACAAGCTGCTAAGTGGTGAAGCAGCTCTATTCATTGGTATACACTGGCAGTCTTTCTAGTATGTCAATAAGATAATGAATATAAAGCACTTAGTACAATGTCTGGCACTTGGAAGCACACAATAAATGGTAGCTATTAATATTATTATCAATACAGAGCCGATGCCCAGTTTTGGAATGAGGTTTTCTGCCTCCTGAGCTCATACACTTACTTAACCCTGTACTGCTTCCCAAGGCATGCTCATGAGAAGGGATTATGTTTTCATTGTGTTGGCTGATGATCTTTCCACAAAATAGCTTTGTCTTTACTCAACTACATAGGACAGGACAAACGAGAGGCAGAGATCTATAGTGTGCATCGATACCCTTCAACAGCTGCGTGTGGAGCCTTTGGCCGTCACTCAGTAGGAAGGAGTCTATCTTGCAGTAGCCCAACAGTGGTTTTGGAAACTCGGACTTTGTTCTTTCCAAATCAGGCTTAACTAGGTTTTGAGTAAAACAAAAGTAATGGCTTTTTAGCAAGCTACTGCTTTCTCTATGAACACCTTGTCAACTTCAAAGACTCACTTCTGTGGGAACTAAACAGCTTGAGCAGAATGCTGCCAATTTACAGAAAGTTTGAAGATTCTTAGGGATTCTTTGATGATAGCAACTGCTTTTTCATTAATCTGGAAGGCTATTTTATGAATAACCCTGTTTGGGGAAAAAAATAAAATAAAACTAAAGTTATTTCAACAAAAGTTCTTTTATTTTCTTGTGAATTTCTAGGTGAAGGAGTCATATAGTAAACAATTTTAGGCATGTGTGTGCCATATAAATATGAGAGAGAGTGGGAGAGCATAGCAGAGAGAGAGGCTGGCATGGACTTCTGTACTACTCTGTCACTTACTGGGAGCTTACTGTGTGCTAGGTACTGTTCTCTTTGTCTGTATTATCTCATTTAAGACTTTGCCTATCTTATTCACTTCCATGTCCCTAGTGTCTGGCTCATAGTAGGCATTCAGTAAATATTTGATTGTTGAATCCATGAAATACTAAGAATGAACAATGGGTTTGTTAAGCATCCGACTTCAGCTCAGGTCATGATCTCACGGTTTGTGGGTTTGAGCCCCGTGTAGGACTCTGTGCTGACAGTTTGGAGCCTGCTTCAACTCTGTGTCTCACTCTCTCTCTGCCCCTTCCCTGCGCAGGCTCTCTCTCTCTCTCTCTCTCTCTCTCTCTCTCTCTCTCTCTCTCTCTCTCAAAAATAATATAAACATGAAAAAATTAAAGAGTGAAATAAAGAATTAATATGAAGGAATGCAATGCGATGTACATGTTTCTAATACTCATAGTTTTCAATTCCTGCTCTTAGCTCCTAGTTAACTCAAAAACAAATGGTTGTTGAGCACCTACTATGTGACAGAAGGTATACAAAACTCTGAGAATATAGCTAAACAATTCACAATGCCTTGATTTAGTGAAGTCAACATTGCCTAGCATACGCCAGTATTAACTGGTGAATCTTGAGGCTTATTAAATCTTAAAATTTATTTGCATCTGTGTGTATTAAACAGATGTGGAGGGGTGGCACCTGTACGTATGAAGTGCTAATAAATTCTGATTTTTAATGGTTACGAATTGATGATGTGGTGATGACAATGTTCAAAACATCACTTTGTTCTTCTAAGAGTCAATAAAAGTCACATCCTTCTGTCTCATTTTGCAGTTAATCAACTAAGTCAAGCAACCAGAATTTGGCTTTACTTTTGTAGAATACAATCTTAAAGGTAGAAGATGATGATAATCCATAATTTGGCGCTGCTATAACCAATAGCCACATTATGGAAAGAGGCCAAATGTCCATCAGCTAGCTGATGAAAGGATAAAGAAGATGTGGTATATATATACAATGGGATACTACTCGGCAATGAAAAAAAATGAAATTTTGTAATTTGCAACAACGTGGATAGAACGGAGTGTATTAAGCTAAGTGAAATAAATCAGCCAGAGAAAGACAGATATCATATGTTCTCACTCATATGTGGAATTTGAGAAACTTAACAGAAGACCATGAGGGAAGGGATGAGAAAAAAAATTATAAACTAGGAGTCAAACCGTAAGAGAGTCTTAAGTACAGAGAACAAACTGAGGGTTGATGGGGTGGGCGGTGAGGGGAGGGAAAAAATGAGTGATGGGCATTGAGGAGGGCACTTGTTGGGATGAGCACTCGGTGTTGTATGAAAGTGATGATTCATGGCAATCTACCCTTGAAGCCAAGAGCACACTGTACACTCTGTATGTTAACTAACTTGACAATAAGTTATATTTAAAAAAAAAGGGAGATGGTGATGGTAATCAAAATTCTTCTTTATTATTCTCTAAGAGTCTGCCTTAAAGGTAGGCCAGACATTTTGCTGGCCACTTGCCATGTTATCCCTAATCCTTAAGATATCCTGCACTTTTTCAGATGAGGAAAACCAGTCTCAGAAAAGAGCCCTGACTTGGTCATGCTGCATAGTTAGTGGTGCACAGAGAAATCAAGCCATGTCTGACTTCAAAAGCTTTGCCTTTCATCAGGCAATGCTGCCTTCTTTATGATCTATAATCACATCATCAAAGAATGTCTTACATAATTGAAATTCCTTTTTATTTCATTCATTTACAAGAAGTCCCAAGATTATTTATTGAAGCCCTAACCTTATTTACTTGAAATGTGGCAGGTAAGCCAGAGAATCAGCAAAAATTGGATTGTATCAAGGAAGTATCTAATTTTCACTATTTCTAAATAGCTAAAAGTATGGAAATTAAATTAATATTTTAAAATCTATGGTGCACAATAAAACACATGTGTATTTCAAGCAAAGAATAAGTAAATGCCTCTCTCTCTTTTTTTTTTTGATTCAGCTTATTCAACTCACATATTTTTAAATAATTTATCTCCAACTTCTAAAAATATGGCCTTTATTCTTTGATCTTAATCCTGTTTTTCATTCATAGGAAAGTGATATTTTTATGGGCCAGTGAAGCTTATATACCATTGAGTGACATTTAGATACTATAGTTATTTCCATGTGAGGAGAATTAATCTCTTCAAGGAGGGCACTCAGTCCTTCTCTCCACTGCTGGTTCCATCACTGACTATCTCCCATTATATTTGCTGCCTGAAAGAGCACAGCCTTCAATAGTGTTTTAGATCTTAAATATAGAACAGTTTTTATTAAGGTTCAATTCAACGCTTTGTTTGTCAAGCCACCTTTATGTCCTATTTTGTGACAGATAATTAACAAATATATTTTCTATGTTTTGATTGTCCATTTGTATTGGAAATTAATCTTACTTGCTTCCTAGAATTATCAAAGGATTGGAATGTGATAGTGAGTGAGAAAATGATTTAAAATTTTTGCAGCTGTAAACAAAAGAAAAGTACACTGGACTGTATTTATAAAATTGGAATTGTGGCTTCTCTATTGAATTAATATGTTTTTGAAGGATCAAATCAGGTTACTTCTCTTTAAATATTGATTTTTTTATGCGTTAGTTTTATTTTCAGTTCTGTCTCAGGGAATCTCTCTTTTCTTTTTCTTTTCTTTATTTTCTTTTCTTTATTTTTTAGTAGAGCTCTCTGATTTCTTTATCCAGGAAGCTGGTTAAAAGCGCAATTTTTCTTCCTTTTCCTGCCATTCTCTTTTCTTCCTTCTTCCCCTTCTTGCAGTGTTATTCCTTGGTTCCTCTGCAACAATATGATTATTACTGATGGCTAGCCAGACCTGAATATAAACAGCATTGAGGATGTTTTCAGCTTTTTTTTGGTCTTTTTTAGTTAGGCTTTTGGCAAAGGTCCATGACAGACAGTAAATTGCTCTACAAGAAATGTTAGTTTAGTCACTGGTGGTAACTGGAAGTGGATTTGATCCTGTGGACTTGTTTCAATTTTCCACAGTGGGACTACTGTTCCAATGGACTTAACTTGACATTGAGCCTGGGGGTCCTCTGCCATCGGGACCTCCTGGGAATGCTTTGTTTGCCTATTTATTTTTTGGTATCAGTTTTCTAACTGTGATCACCAAACTCTTTTGGAAAATGTAATATAACTGAGGTGGTAAGATTAAAAAAAGGAGAAGAGAAAGAGAGAAAAGAGAAAGATGCATTTCTAGTGGTGAAAATCCCAAAGGAAGCTCAAGTGCAGCACGAACCATATTTCCTTGTTAGTATTCAGCTTTTTCGATAGATGACAATGGTATGATGTTTGAAGCAGAGTGAAAAAAGATGATGGAAATAGTACTAATCATTAAAGCAGGAGACAAAAACACTGGAATAGGCTAGTGTCCTCTGTGTCGGGAGCAGGGGAGGCTAAATATCTGTTCCTGACAGTCAGATACATCAGGTTGCACAAATTATAGGCTTTTACCAAGAGAATTTTGGAGCAAGATTAAGGTTCTAATATGAATTCCTTCTAGTGACAATTATCAGTTTGAAGAAACTGTATTATTCCTTGCAGAAAGAGGACATCTATCTCAGGCCACTGAATGCTCAGTCTTTTAGTTGTGCTTGAACCATCCTGTGCAGCAAAAATGCATGCCTGATTTAAACGGCTACAATGGAGGCAGGTATTTTTAGAGAATGAAAGTGGAGGTATGCACAAGCTCTTAAGACTTTAATTCTGTATATCTATATCTATATCTATATCTATATCTATATCTATATCTATATCTATCTTTGTGTGTATACATATGTATGTGTGTGTGTGTGTATATATATATTATATATATATATATATATATAATATATATATATATATAGTGGGGAAGAAATAGCTAGCCTGAAGAAAGAAATACGAACAACACATCCTATTTACATCTGTGTCCTTTAAAACATAATTGCTTTGTCTTCAGTTATTCTTGAAGAAGGAGAATTTTCACAATGAGAGGTCCCCTCCCCCTGAAAAGAGATGTCAGTCCCTTTTCTCAGTTTTAGCGATTAAGTATGTGGAATTCTTTGATGTTTAAAATTTTAATTTCTTTGTTGCGATTATTTTAAGGCTTTGAAGTTTACTTTGAAGCATTTTATATCTTATTTCCTAGTAGTTTAGTAGGGTGTCTTTGCCTTACAAGGAGACTAATGAAATGAAAGGTGTTATTTGAGTGGAAAAAGAGAGAGGAATGGAAAATGGGGAAAAGCCGCAGCTGGTTATCATTGAAGGTACCAAAAAGGGCTAGAATGAAAAAGAAAAAAGAAGAAATAGATACCAGGCATACTTACAAGTGATGTTGGATGAATGTAGCCAAGTGTGTGTGTTGGGGGGAGGCAGGTATTATGAGGATATTGTTGGTTTAAACATACTTGGTTTCAAGAAGCCCAGGATTCTGTTCTTCCTACACTGAGACTTTGTTCTTCAGGGTTTTTTGTTTGTTTTTGTTTTATTTTGTTTTTGTTTTTGTTTAGTAGGGTTTTTTCTTTTTCTTTTCTTTTCTTTCTTTCTTTCTTTCCTTCTTTCTTTTTGTTTGTTTCTCATGGGCCTTTCACTTTTTTTAGTGTTTTTCTGCACATGTACAGTAAAGAAGATATATTTAAAAATTTTTAAATATTGAATTTAAGTTGGAGCAGAGAGCATTTGCTGTAGGTCTTTGTGGATGAAGCCTAAGCCATATTTCCCACAGTATCTTGGAAATGGTGTTCTGACACAGAAATCACTAGGAGTCAACTTGCATTTATCTCACTGGGGATAAAGGACCTTAATGGGGAAAAATTGATTTCTCAGTGGAGAGTCAGGGTCTCAAAGTGTGCTCTAATAATAATGCTCAGGGCTTGGTAGTGAGGCATAATGAGATGTCAGTCAACAATGTGCCTTCCCTTACTACTTCTTCAACTATGAAGCAACTCTGTTTCGGTATAGATATAACAGCACCGCACGAGGAGGAGAGGGCATCATTACACCTGTGGGTAAAGCCCAGCATGGTTCTGTGTATTCAGAGGACCCAGAGAACATAGCAAAGCTGCAGCATAGTAAAGGTCTATCCTCCCAGAAGTGATGTGGTCTTCCTATTGGCAAGATCATGCCATAGTTGAGGCCAGTTTCCAGACCAGCAGAACAAGCATTGGAGGTACTGTCATTTGTGAGAGATGCTGCTTGTACCTTTGGAAGTTGTACAAAGTCTCGCCTTTGCAGAAAAGTCAGAACCCTCATTTTCAACAGAGGTTTCATGATGCAACAGCAGTTGAGACCAGTTGGGGTAAAGCATTGCCTTAGAGACTCCACCCAGTTGTTGGCTTAGTACTTTGTGGGGCTTGGATGCCATGGGGTGCCTCTGTGTCAGAAATGTCAGGCACCAGATGAGGCTATATAGACCTTACATATATTCATAAGAGAGTGGAAACAGGGGAGGAGGAAAAATCAGAGGCCCCAGATGGTCATGACATCATATGGGAGCTTTCCTGGAGACTGCCAGGAATAATTGAGGGTGAGGGTGGGGTGGAGTGGTAGTTAGGGTGCAATTATCAGGTAGTAATGAGTGAGCTCTCCAGCCAAACAACATTGTATTTTTTTTTTTCAACGTTTATTTTATTTTTGGGACAGAGAGAGACAGAGCATGAATGGGGGAGGGGCAGAGAGAGAGGGAGACACAGAATCGGAAACAGGCTCCAGGCTCCGAGCCATCAGCCCAGAGCCCGATGCGGGGCTCGAACTCACAGACCGCGAGATCATGACCTGGCTGAAGTCGGACGCCCAACCGACTGCGCCACCCAGGCGCCCCCAACATTGTATTTTTTAATGTAACTTGATTTCATCCCTGCCTACCTCATTTTTTTCCCCCTCTTACCCCTGATCAGATTGGAGAGACCCAGTGAAATGTATCATGTGCAACATTGGTCACCTGGCACTACTCATATTTTGGGTGGGAATGGACCCAAAATTCCTTGCAGTTGACCTACATTATCAGGAAGAGTTGGAAAATCTTCCTTCAATACAGGAAAACAACTGCTTTGAAGTTTCCAAGTTTTTACATAGGATTCATTTTCTTCCTTTGATACATAAGTTTTAACAAATATTTTGCTGAATAACCAGTTAGATAGATTTTTGGAAATATTTGAAAACATACTGCTTTGCAGTTTTGGTCAAATTTAAACATGATAGAGTAGAAAAAATCTCATTCACCATATAGCCTAATACTCAATATTAAATTCCCAGAGACCATCATCTTCAGGCAATATTTATTAATTTGATTCATATAAGGTGTAAAGCCAGCTTCTTATCAGTTCTTTCAGATGTTATAGTTTTGCTAAACCTAAAAATATTACTGAAATATCCGCCTTTAATTCAAAGAAGTTCTATGATATAAAATTATTAGAACATTATAATTTTGCCGTAGAGTCAAGGTAAGAATTAACTAATTATCTTCTCTGTTTTCTGGAAACTTTCTCATGACAGGGAAGAACAAATATTAGATAGTTGGACTGTGCTTTTTTGGCTCAAGAACAAGTGCTAATGTCTCACAGGAGGCTGAGCAATGTTCACAAGCCATCCATGGTATGATTTATTTTTATGACTTACTGACATATGTTATGGGCAGTGGAATGGGATGTCTTCTTTTTTCCCTGTGGCTTGTTAAGTATTTAAATGAGCAGACAAAACCATGCATATCCTTCCTCCAGGAGCCCTGTGGGTCATGCTTTTTCATCTTTCTCCTTATTGAAATAGACAAGAATGGAAATGTTTGCAAATGGGGCTTTCTTCCTAATTTAGCAAGGTTCAAGAAAGTGCTAACTTTCTTCCAAGTATTATCTCCAAATGCTCTTTATGCAGATTCATTTTCTCACGTTAGAGTTTACAGGACCATGGGCCATGGAAGAAGTTTAGAGATCTCTACTTCCTCTACCTACTGTATTCACCTCTCAGATGTATCCAACTTGTAAATTGCTGACTTTCCTATTCTGGAACTTAAGAATTATGAAGAAAAAAATAAAACCACTCAGAAAAAAGATGTCCCCCTCTGAGTCAGTGTCAATTAAAGGGACTACCTGATGCAAATACCACATCAGCATCAATTTTGTCACTTGAGAATTTTAAGATCAGAAGCAATTACATTCAATAGCACCTTGTTTTTATGTGTCTACCCTTCATAGCCTTGGCTAGTAAGTCCGCCTGCACCATAATTTACACTGACATCTAATTTCAGTGGATCTGCAAGCAATCTAACAGAAGATGGAGATACTAAGAGGAGAGGAGTCCAACTTTATCACTGCAGACATAAAGATTCATTATTTTTGCCAATTTCAAAAGTGAACCTTATAAATATCTATGCTTTTCCCCTCTGTTTTGCATATCTCATTACTTGAATTAATTTATATTTTGGGGAAATGATTTCTGCATAAAATTAGATGATTAAACACTTTATCTGGTTACAAAAAACCCCACCTAAGTATGGTAACTACTCCAATTATAGGTTTTTTTTCTGTCTTGGGAAATTTGCCACAGAAAGAGCCAACACTAAGACCTTATTTTAAAAAATATAGTTACAACACGAAAGTTCTACTTTGTGATACACACTGTTTGGAATATTTACCCAGATCATTGCAATTTTCCTCTTCTGAGGATGGCACTTATACAAGGAAAGGGGTTTTGAGAGGCCATCCTGGGCCCTAGCTCCCTGTGACCCCCTCCTTCCTGACTGTGACTGATTGGCAATTGACTCAAATAAGTCTACTGAGAGTCCTTCATGGACAGTTTTAAAAATTGAAAGTAGGGAGGAATTTCAGTCCTTTGATGGTGAGACCACTAGATGAGTGGCTTGGAAATTGAAGATTTTATGTTACTGAACATTTGGAAGGAATAGGTACGGAGTAGATTAGGGCTTCTCAAGTTTGATGCTGTTGATACTTGTGGTCAACAGATTTTTATTGTGGATACTGCCTTGTGTATTATAGGATGTTTGACAGCTTCCTGGGCATCTGCCTGTTAGATTACAGTAGCATACCCCAATTGTGACAATGAAAATGGTCTCTGGCGGCCATGTGGGCTGTCCCTTGGGGAACAGTATTACCCCACCCCTCCATTGACATCCATCAGAGTAGAGGGAAACAAAGTCAAAACTGGAAATGGCAGAGAGTATCTTACATTGTCTTAGAGATATTTGAATTCTTTTTGTTTTTAAGCCTCAGATGCAACCCTCCCTTTCCACAGGTACACAAAGCAGATTTCTCTCTCATTTTTTTAGTCTGTTCTTATTCCCTTGGAGTGCCTGGGTGGCTTAGTGAGTTGAGCATCCAACTCTTGATTTCAGCTCAGGTCATGATCCCAGAGTCCTGGGATTGAGCCCCACTTTTGGCTCTGCACTGAGGATAGAGTGGAGACTGCTTGAGATTCATTCTCTCTCTCTCTCTCCTTCTCTCTCAGCCTCCCTCTGCCCCTCTTTCCTGTTCATGCTCTCTCTCTCTCTCTCTAGAGTAAATAAAACAAAAGAAAACAAAACAAAAAAGTTGAGTTGAGGTTTTGTCATTGGCAAATGAAATAGTCCTAACTGAAATGGTAATAGACTGTGGTAGATTAAGCTTATTTATTTTTAAGCTTATTTTGTTTTAATTTTTATTTTTTAGTTTACTTATTTTGAGAGAGAGAATGAACAAGCAGGGGAGGGGCAGAGAGGGGCGGGGGGGGGGAGAGAGAGAGAGAGAGAGAGAGAGAGAGAGAGAGAGAGAGAGAGTCAGTCCCAAGCAGGCTCCATGCTGTCAGCATAGAGCCTGATGTGTGGCTCAAACTCACCAACTGTGAGATCATGACCTGAGCCCAAATCAAAAGTCAGAGGCTTAACCAACTGAGCCACCCGGGCACCCCTAAGCTTATTTTAAATGGCTGTTTTCACCAGGAGAATATATACATACTAGGAATACATTCTTATCTACCAACCCTCCCTCTAGGTTTTAGAAGCAAAAGTTTTAAATTAAGATAATTTAAGAAGGTAAGTGTGAGTGGATAGTGAGAAATGGGGGATGATTTTTTAATGGGTGCAGAGTTTTAGTTTTGCAAATGAAAAATGTTCTGTGGGTGCATGGTGGTGATGGTAGCAAAACAATGTGAATGTGCTTAGTGTCACAGTCTGTATATTAAAAGATGGCTAAAATGATAAATGTTTTGTATATTTTACCACAAGTAGAAAAGAAAAGGTCAGTGTGGGAGAGGAGGAAAGAATTGGGTTGGGCCAGGTTTGGGTGATACATTCCTGATGAGCTTGTTGGTCAACTAATCATCTCAGAGCAGGGACACCACTCACAGTTTACAAGACTGACAACATTTTGCCCCTGCCTGTGATGTTGTTATTCCTTCAGCAGTTGCTTTTGAAGAAGATGTATTGAGGCACAGATGAAAACCTGAATTATTCCCTTTCAGTTTCTTTGTGTTTTAAAGCTATTTCAGGGCATCTTTGGAGATCTTTAGACCTGGTACTAACTACCACGTAGCAGAGTATTGCAAAGCTGTCTTGGCCATGTGTGGATTTAACTGACTCAGAATTCTGCACCTTAGGATTCACACTGTGAAGTTTTTTTCCTTTCCTTTCCAAAAATGTTTTGTCTTCTCAATTTCACAGGTTGATTATTTATAGCTAGAGGCATTTAGGGCTGCACCCTTAAGACACTGAAAACAGGCAAGTGACCATCTGGGGTCTCTAATATGGAACATAGATTGATTCTACCCATGAAGGGGAAAAGAGTGTCTATAGGCACAGATAGGTAAAAACAAACGTATCAGAGGGGCACTAGGACCAAGAAGAAGAGAGAGTGTTATAGGAATCATATAGGAAACATATGAGGGACATGTTTATTCATTCAGAATTCTTCCTGAGGTATCTTGCTCTGTTAATGTAACTTGAAATAGAATTTATAATCCCAGAAAATTAATTTTTTACAGCTAAAACATAACACACACACTGGTTCCTTGCTTTGAGTGGCTGATTAGAAACTGTTTGCATTTAACAGAAGTTAAAAAAAAGCTCTAAATGAAGCTTTTGGGGGCGGGTGGAGCGAAGGCAGATTTATAAAGCTATACAAAGTCTCTTAACTCCTTAATCATTTAGACAGATAGTCAATTTTCTCAACAGAGGCCATCTTTTGCCCTTAAATTTGCAGATGGAATTGGAGATCAGGCAGTAGTGCCACAATCAAATTTCTCTAAGAGAAAGTGAATAAACTCAAAATTTTTATGAAAGGAGCAAATGAAGACAAGAAAAACAAGTAAAAAAAAAATACCCATCAGATTCCCTAATCAAGTTGATCTTCCCCAGTACACAAGTATACTAGAAATCAAGGAAAGTCTTTAGGACAACTGAAATATTTTCCATATATCCACCTTTAAAGTATAATTATTAAATATTCTGTATTTCTTATGCCATATATACAAGGCATGAACACAGTTAAAACGATTGAAGTCTCATAAGTATCTCTTAGACCAAGTATTCTTCAGTGCAAGCATTTCTAAGAAATATTGGGGTGCACAAATTGCTGTTATATCACTGAACAGATGGGACACAATATCACATCTAAGGCAGTGTGGCCAAATTATCAGTGTTACATATTTGTTTTTATACCCATCGCCATCTCTCATATTTATAATCTTAAGCAACGTGGTATTTTGGTGAGATAGTTAACTGGTGGGTTTTGTCAGGATCTACTTGTTGGTCTTTAATTAGAAAAGTCCTTCACCTGTGTTTTCAAGGGAGTGGATGTATATTTTATGAGGGAAAAAAATAGCCTCCAACATGGAGGCTTAAAGAGATCAGAAGAGTTTTAACTTCTGTTGGACCATGGACATTTTTGAGAATCTAGGATAATCGTAAAATTTATCACACAAACCTTAACACTTTGAGATCGTAAAAAGATGGTACCTTTTTATGGGGTCCGATGAATAACCAATTATTCCGACTTAAGAGGCATAAATAAGAATCATCCTGGGCACCGAAAGTATATCCATTGTAAGAATTTGTTGAAAATTATGGACCCATTTCTCTGAAAACAAAAGTGCTCATGCATTCACGCTACGTGTTTTTTACATTATCATTTTGCAGAGTTCACATCTTCACATTAAGAACTCTTGGACGCTGAGTAATATGTAGAATTGTCGAATCACTATATTGTACACATGAAATTAACATGTATGTTAGCTATACTGGAATTAAAAAAAACAAAGGAGTCTTGGACTAGATGCATTCATCCAACATTTATTTGTTGTTCGTCTACTTTGTCTCAAGCACTGTTTTTATGTTGGAGGTACAGGGCTGCACTAAATTAAAATTCCTGCCTTCCTGGGATTTACATTCTATTGGGATAGACTGATAATGTGGTAGGCAGAATTCTAAAGGCGGTTCCCCAAGATTCCCATCATGTGGTTATTTAATCAAACCTGGAACTAGATCCTGCTGTGGAGGGACTTTGCCCATGTAATTAAGATTAAGGGTTTTAAATAGGGAAAACAGCCTCAATTATCCAGGTGGGCCCAAACTAATCACAGGAAACTTGAAAGGCAGAGAACTTTCTCTGGCTGGAGTCCGTAATGGGGCAGAAGAGGAAGGCGGGAGTGATGAGGCTGAAGTGATAGGTAAGGAGATTGGATGCCCAAGAAAAGCTAGACTGTCCACTCAGCTTTGAATATAAGGGGTGGAGGGACATGAGCCAAGGAGTGCAGGCAGCCTTTGGAAGCTGAGGAAGACTTTGGGCTGACATCAAAAATACATCAGTTAAATAACATAATGGAACTGAATTCTGCCAACAGCTTGAATAAATTTGGAAGCAGATTCTTAGAGTCTC
This sequence comes from Puma concolor, assembly GCF_028749965.1. NCBI lineage: Eukaryota > Metazoa > Chordata > Mammalia > Carnivora > Felidae > Puma > Puma concolor. Next base: position 95,633,498 of record NC_141671.1, on the reverse strand, counting down.
CTAAGAGCCCAGCCTGCCAACACCTTGATTTCCGCCCCGGGAGACCTGGAGCAAAGAAGCCCCCTGGACTTGTGATCTACAGAACTGTAAGATAAGCTTATCTTGTCTTAAGCTGTTATGTTTGTGGTAATTTGTCATGATAGCAATAGAAAACTATTACAGACAATAAACAAGAAAAATATTTGCTGGTAGGTTATGAATGCTAAGGAGTAAAAATAAAACAAAGGGAGATATTAAATGGGAGAAGGGATAGCATTTTATCTAGAATTTCCAGGGAAGGCCTTGCTAAGAAGGTGATTTTTGAGAACAGACCTAAAGGTCATGAGAGAGTTAGCTGTGAGCACATTGGGGGGAAAAGCATACCATACAGAAAGCACAGTAAGAGCAAAGGCGCTGAGGCAGGAGCAGGTTGATTGTGTAAGCAGGGAGGCCGGTGTGGTTGGGGCAGAGTGAACTCAGGAAAGAGTGCAGGAGATGGGGTACAGAGAATGGGGTCAATTTTGTGAGGGCCGCATAGATGCTCACGAAGATTTTGATATTTATTCTGAGTTTTAGGAGTAACAAGAGTGTTTTGAGCAAGGCAGGGAGTGCCATGATCTGACGTGTGTCTTAGCTGGGTCATTCCGGCTTCTGTTTTGAGAGTAGACTATAGGGAGGCCTGAGTAGAAAAAGGAATATTGGCTTGAAGGCTACTGCAAAAATTTAAGCAAGGGATGATGCTGGCTTGGACTTAGTTCTGGGTAGTAAGAGTTGGAGAGAAATGGTCATGTGTGATTTATTTTAGAAGTAGAGCAGTCAGGATTTAGATCTGGTTGTCCATTTGTGGAGGATGTGTGTAAGGGGAGATGTGTTTTTCATAGTGTTTGTGATAAAACAAAGATTATAGAAGGTGGCGATCAAAGGGGAAATTGTCCAGTATTTTGGAGGTTTCAAAATTATTTTATAATACACTTATTGCGTATTAATTTGGCATATTTAACTATGTGTATACGTGTCCATGGGAGAGAATCTCGAACGTCCACACTATGATTTGGTTCCCTCGGCACCTGGCCTGAGGCGCTGGCGTGAAGGGCTTTTCCGGGACTGTAAGCGTTCCTTCAGGAGAGGCGGAACCTCCGCAGACCCAGTACTGCTCCTGCAGACATTCTCAAAAGAGGACAGAGATAGGCCGTTCAAATGCCTTAAAAACTGCGGACGAAGTGAGTCAGCAAGCATAGAAATGACCCAAACCATGAAACACAGACCAAGTTTTCAGAAGTTTGGCAACTTCAGTGCTGGAACGTGAGAATTTGGTGGAAATGTCAGATAGCATGGAACTTTTTAACCTAGAAAGGTAAAATCACAGGCATGATTTAATAACTTGACCTGAGCATGGAGAACATCACAGCTTAATAAGTGGCGGCAGTTCCTCTGTGTACCCGCAGGAGATAACCCTGGGGATCTGGGTCAGCTAGGAGGCAGAGCTTCCTGGCAGCAAGGATTATTAAATAATGGAAGGAGTGCCTGAGGAGTCTCTGGAGGCATTTTCCTTCAAACACCTGAGGGACAGAAATTCTGGCGAGATGGTGCTGGATCTCTCCACAAGATGGCAATCGTGGGTTGACTCCAGTTTTTGTTTTCTTTTGATAAAAATATCTACAAAGTTTACACTTTGGCAGGAAAAAATAAAAAACTGTGACTTATGTTTCAGTGTCATATTTTGTATTATATTATCTATGGATGAGTTATATTTCCCCAAACCTCCATTTCTACTTAGGGATTTTTAAAAACATATTATCCTGTAAGGCCAAGGGAGGCATGTTGTAATATTAGGGTGGCAAGTATCCCTCCCTGCCTTCACATGCCAACACTGGAACATTGATCTTCCTCACAGAAAGCTTGAAGAACAAATGAGTTTCACATGCCTTAGAAGCCTTAACTGAGGTCCTGTTTGAAACTTGATAACCTAGAATAAAGTCAGTTAGAAACCTGGATATTTATTCAAACAGTAAGAAATTAGGATTTAGGTCAAGGGATGTGGAAATAGTATGTTTTATTAAATGCTCTCAAAGAGTCGGTGTTTGTTTAAGAATTAAGCATTTTAGTTCTTCACATTTGAGATGGAATGGCTCTGATTTAGAATTTGCAGGAGAAAGCCTTTTTTTTTTTAAATTATTTAATACTTCCCCCTCATATAGGGGTTACACAGTTTCATGTATTTAGGGAGTAGTTCTTGCAACCTGATTCATCTATAATACCTTTATTCTCTGTTTTGTACCTCTATTTTGCCTGATGGTGAAAAACAGAACAAAATGTTAGTTATTGGTATATTCTATGAGTTCAGAATTTTCTCTCTTCTTCCTGGAATTAGTTCTGGGGTGTCAAAACAACATCAGAGAGGATATCTGGTTCCTGGAACTTATGCGTATTGTTTCTCTAACATGAACATTGCTGCATTTGGGCCTGGGGTGTGGCCAGCCCTCCATGTTGGCCTCCAGGGAAAAGTCATGGTTCCTGCCATTTCTCTAATCACACAGCATCCCCTCATTGAAACCATAAGGCTTATTAGGTCAGCCAGCTTGTTCATAAGCTTCTCTTTCTCAGCTAACTTCCTTTTTCATTGAAAATCTGGATTCTCTTCCATGTTCTTAAAGGGTACTCGTTGGGTCAGGCATGTTCTGCTTGAACACAGCTCACCGTAGTGGCTATTCTGGCACTGCTATTTTTTTTTTTTTTTTAATTTTTTTTTTCAACGTTTATTTATTTTTGGGACAGAGAGAGACAGAGCATGAACGGGGGAGGGGCAGAGAGAGAGGGAGACACAGAATCAGAAACAGGCTCCAGGCTCTGAGCCATCAGCCCAGAGCCCGACGCGGGGCTCGAACTCACAGACCGCGAGATTGTGACCTGGCTGAAGTCGGACGCTTAACCGACTGAGCCACCCAGGCGCCCCTGGCACTGCTATTTTGCAGTCAGTACAGTTGCTGGGGGTGGGGGAGGGTGGGTACTATGTGTGTTGCAGCTGATGGGGATTTGGGTCCTGCCTTTATAACCTCCCCTGAGGACTGGCGATTTCTGACCTCCATAACACAGATCTCTGTGATGTTTTCTTTTTCTCCATCTCTTTACCTGTGCCCTTCACTGCATGACCTAGAATCCCCACTGCCACATCTGTACATCTGTTTCAGCTACTGGCTCGTCAATACAAATCTGGAAAATTGTATGGGGAGGAGGTGTTTAAATTGGTTTGCCTTCCTTAATGGATCTGGAAAATGGTGAATCGCTGCTAATGCAGGACACTTGGGGTGGTGGAGAACGGTGGAGAACGGACTATGTTATTGTTTGTGGCTAAGAGACACTGACCAGTCCAGCATCCTTCAGTTCCTAGTTGTATGACCTTGGATGACTAAAAAATAAACTTGATGTCAATTTCTGATGCATAAATGTATGACATAAGATCTTTTTCCTGTTTAATTTAAAATAATTATGTGTAGGTAAAAACCTAAATTAGGAGAAAAAACTCTAAAAACTGGGTTTCCATTATTCCTTAAGGTAGTTTATATACAAACTCCACAGCTTGAAAGAGGCATGTAAAATTTGGTCATTAAAAAAAAAATTAATGTTTATTTATTTTTTGGTGGCAGGGGAGGGGCAGAGAGATATGGAGACAGAATCTGAAACAGGTCCAGGCTCTGATCTGTCAGCACAGAACCCGATGAGGGGTTTGAACTCAACAGCTGGGATATCATGACCTAAGATGAAGTCAGATGCTTAACCGGATGAGCCACCCAGGCACCCACAAATTTGCTCACTTAAAAAAAATTTTTTTAATGTTTATTTTTTTTTATTTTTTTTTTTTTTTAAATTTTTTTTTTTTTTTTTAACGTTTATTTATTTTTTTGGGACAGAGAGAGACAGAGCATGAACGGGCGAGGGGCAGAGAGAGAGGGAGACACAGAATCAGAAACAGGCTCCAGGCTCTGAGCCATCAGCCCAGAGCCCGACGCGGGGCTCGAACTCACGAACCGCGAGATCGTGACCTGGCTGAAGTCGGACGCTCAACCGACTGCGCCACCCAGGCGCCCCAATGTTTATTTTTAAGAGAGACACAGAGTGCAAGTGCGGGGGAGGATCAGGGAGGGAGACACAGAATCTGAAGTAGGCTCCAGGCTCTGAGCTGTCAGCACAGAGCCCAATGAGAGGCTGGAACTCACGAACAATGAGATCAGACCTTAGCCGAAGTTGGACACTTAACCGACTGAGCTGCCCACGTGCCCCCAAATTTGCTCATTTTTTTATTAAAAAAATTGTTAATGTTTATTCATTTTTGAGAGACAGAAACACAGAGCATGAGCAGGGAAGGGGCAGAGAGAGAAGGAGACACAGAATCTGAAGCAGGCTCCAGGCTCTGAGCTGTCAGCACAGAGCCTGACTCAGGGCTTGAACTCACGAACTGCAAGATCATGACCTGAGCCGAAGTTGGACACCCAACCAACTGAGCCACCCAGGCGCCCCACAAATTTGCTAAATTTTAATGGCCTCACTACAAGAATTGTGTGTAAAAATCAAGTCTTTTCTATATTCTCCAACTGAAATGGTCATAAAATTATGTTAAGCAATATTCTTTTCAGTACATCTGGGCATATGATTAAATTCTTCTTTAATTAGATTTTTAAAAAGAGAATAAAGAAGGAAACAGGGATCAATTCAGGCGGAATGAGGGGACAAATGATAGCAGAAACCATAAATAAAATTGTTACAGATGGCACTATAGATGTTGAGAGGGTTCTCGATATAAATATTTAAGTGTACATGAATTTCACATGGCTAATAATACATTAGTATAGTCAAAATTATGTATTGCAAACAGCACTTATGTGCATAACAACCCAGTGCTCCTGTAACACAGTACTCGGTACAAAAACTTCCTTTGGTGTAAAATGTCAACTTAGGTTTCATGAAGTGTGCCAAAGAGGAGTTCCACGTGTGCTTTGTAATATGTGAGTTTCGCCCGCAGCTACTTTCCCACAGTGCTGCTGCATCGCATGTGTCCTCGCCTCTGTGTGAGGGAAATGACACCGCAGCAGTTAGGGGGAGAGTCACCTGCCCAGCTCAACACAAGCACCAGCTCCACAGGGTTTCACTGGAACATTTATAGAGTTTTAGATGGTGGCCACCGCCAGCGCTCCGAAGATAATTATAATAAGTGAATTTTGTCTGGAAGCCAAGGAAAGAATCTATCTTGGCATTGAGATAAAAGACGATGACTTTATTGTTTTACCAGCCAGTGCACTTGCAGTTGGAATCTGTGGACGCAGTAGGGGATGGAAATCGTGCTCTCCCTCCCATGCCTTTCTGAACCCAGAACAAAGCAATTACATTTTTAGAGGAAACCATTTAGAGGACAACCAATTTCACTGCAAGCATCCTGGAATCCAGCAGCTTAACATGGCTCTGGTTGGAATGACATCTCTAAAATTGTATCTCTGCTGCTGTGTGACTCCTAGTGTTTACTATAATTTTGTGGCAGAAACCATATGACTTAGTGCCTACTGTGTGCATCCCCTGTGGTGGGTTGTCGCCTTCCTGGTGTGCGGCTGCACCGTGGGAGGAAGCCAGCCTTGAAGTGGGCTCCTCCAACAGACAGGAGGAGTGTGGGGAAAGAAATTTCCTCACAACAGCGGAGGGGACAAGGGGCTAAACTCATTATATGACCCTGATTGTCCAGTGTGACCCTTCTGAAACAAGACTTTTCATTCTTTGAGCAAAAGGGTAATTTTACCAGATGTAAATTTTTTTTTTTCTCTGCAAAGCTGGTCAAGAAATGACATAGAAGTAGTTCTGAAGTAAATTCTGATGGCTTAATTGAAGCTAATGCAATATTCAATTGTCATGCATTATCAGTCTCAGTAGTCCTGTTGCTTTGTTCCAACTCGCAGTGCAAATAACTTGTTGAGAGTGGAGGCATAAATGTGATGTGAAAGTTCCTGTAACAGCAGCTTTCTATTGATTTGGAAGCAAGTATTGTGGCTTGTTGTTGTTGTTGTTGTTGTTTGGCTATGTATAAAACCTATATTTTCGGGGCAATGGGAATCATTTAGATATTACTAAGGCATCAGGTATTTGAGTGTCTGAAAAGTTGGCTGTTGCTTCAATTTATGTAAGTTAGATCTTTCTCACATTGATTTGTTTTATAATCGTGGGTTATTGCTTGGGTACTCAGTCTTAAAGTAATGTTAGCTTCTGAATTTAATAAAACTTACAATAAAATATAGGCAACAATATATTTTGAAGTTTGATGATCTTTTTGGTGCTCTTTTTGACAAATCTAAATGTCAGACCAGTTGAAATCTCTTCATGGGTGACCACTGATGACTGCTCTTGCCCTAGTGCCTATTTCAGTCAATGCAGAGTGCTTGTTTGCTGCTAATATGAGAAGCCACTCAACTGAGAGACCATACACTGGCCTCGGGTTTGGGCAGGGAAGAGCACCCTGGTTCTCATGCTTGTGAACATGCTTGTGGGTTTTTGTTTGTCGGGTATATTCACTAGCCTCCTTCATGACTTACAGGTGGATTTAGTAAGTATCTCTGAGAATTCTAATATTTCCATCAGCTAGTTCAGGAAATCTATGGTAACATGTTGTAAAAGGTATGACTTAAAGTCTTTAAAAATCTTGTCTTGACATTTTATGTGGCACAATGGGAAGTGAAGTAAATAGAATCCTAACATCGTGCTTTCCTGGGTGTTGGGAAGGAATCAAACAGTACACATACTTTTCATACATATTTTCCTCTTACTGGATAAGACACTTAGAGATACTGCTTGCTTGCTTTCCTTTTCTTTGCTTTTCTTTGCTTTTCCTTGCTTTCCTTTCCTTTCCTTTAACACTGAGTATGTATGTTTGTTCTGAGAGCAGATCTTGATGGTAAGAAAGACTCAGGTAGTCAGGGGGAAGGGAAGACCAAGGAACAGAGAAGAAATGACTGAGGTGCAAAGAGCATATTGGTTAACTTCTGGGGCTGTATGTAATAAATAGTCTCCAACTTCCAAAGAGGCTGTGTACCAAAGCAGTGGAAGTGAGTTGTTTGAAACTCAATTTCCAATGGAATGGTATTATATGTTATCAGGGATGACCCCTCTGAAGAGTTGACATTTACATTTGGCCCTGAAGGAAGAGAAGGAAGAAGTCATTCAAAGATTAAGAGGGAAAGCACATCTCCGGCAGAGACAAGAGCCTGTACTAAAAGGTTGGAAGTATGAAAACTCTCAATATGCCCACAGAGCTGAAAGGAGCTCACTGTGGTTGGGGGGGGGGGGTGATATGGAGGAACAGCAGGTGAATTGGAGAAGGAGGCAGATTCTGGGTTATACAGGAAGTTTGGATTTTATTCTGTGTTTAGCAGGTGGTTTTGAGCAGAGGAGCCATTTGGTTTAAATGTGTTTTGATAACTCCTAGAACCTGGGGGGTAAAGTTAAGACTATTTTTTTTTAATTTTTTTTTCAACGTTTATTTATTTTTGGGACAGAGAGAGACAGAGCATGAACGGGGGAGGGGCAGAGAGAGGGAGACACAGAATCGGAAACAGGCTCCAGGCTCTGAGCCATCAGCCCAGAGCCTGACGCGGGGCTCGAACTCACGGACCGCAAGATCGTGACCTGGCTGAAGTCGGACGCTTAACCGACTGCGCCACCCAGGCGCCCCTAATATGAAAATATTTTATGTACAACATTTCATATTGCCAAGGCTATTTTATTTGTGATCTGGATGTGGGGCTCTGGGTGTTGCCTATTAAAAGATGGAATTTAATGCCATGGGAATGGATGCGATCACTTAGGATCAGAGGATAAGAAGAAGAGAAGATGAATGACATCAGGAGAATATGGTCACAGAAGCACAGTTCCAGGAAAGAAATATCTAACTGAATCCAATTGTGATAGGTCAAATGACAGGGGCTGCCACTTACCAACATGGAAGCTATAAGCAACCTTGCACAGAGCAGTCTCAGTGATCTGGGGAGATGTCAGTCAGGTTGGGGTGGGTTGAAAATATATTCAGAAGTAAGAGTAATTCTTTAAAGAATTATTCTTCAGAAGGGAAACAGGGAAAGGATGTTAGCTGTGAGACATTTGAAGTCAAAAGAAAGTTTCTTTTTATTCTTTGTGTAGTAATGAAGGTATTAGAGCAATGCCATTGGGAATGATTGGAGAGGTAGATGTTTATGAAGCAGGAGAGAGGGGATACAAAGAAACAAAAGTTGAGAAGATGAATGGATCACACAGGTGCCTCTGGTTCAGTAGAACCCATTCCTGCTGGAGCAGGCAGAAAAAGACTTTCTTAATAGGCATTAAAGCCCTCCCAGAATCAGACTTCGAGACCATCCCTCCAAAGAAATACCTTCCAACCATCCTGAGGAGCTTCTGTAGTGAGATCCCACCCTGTCCCCTCTTGCTGCTTGCTGTTGGGCCTACGCCCACACACTGAATCATCGTCTCTAATGCCCCTGAAAGCCAGATGCTTCTGATGTCATCTTCAACAAAATGAAACATACAGGGTTTCTGCTTCCTGTCTGCTGTCTTCCAAATTGAAGTGAACCTGGTGGTTAACTTGGAGGTGACAGAAGGCCCATGCCTAACAAACCTGGGGGTGACCCCACATGCACATGCCTTGTTTGACCTTTGCTGCTACTACACAGTCTACTTTCAGATAATCTGGCAACACAAACACAGCATGGGTCTTTGCCAAAGCAGCAGGCATTTCTACAAGACTAACAGCATGAGAGAAGACCAGACTCAAATGGCAAAAGTCAGAGGTACCCTTCAGAGGTGAGTGCATTAGCAGGAATGATGTGTTTTCTAGACTGTGTATGGAGAACTTTTTGGAATGACTTCTATTTTTTGTCACTGGTAGACCAGAGTGGGGAAAATGCTCATGTTACTTTGTCTGGTTTAGTTTGCAGATTATTCATATATTAAGAGTGAATGAGATCCAATTAAAGAACCCAAATTAATTAGCTTTTATATGTGGATATTGTCTTTGGAATATCTGTTTAACACTGTCAAAATGATTTAATTCTTTCTTAAAACAGATTTATTTTTTTTTCTTTTTTGGTGTTGAGCTCTGAAGCCTTTGGTGTTCAGTAGTGTGTAATGATCCCCCCCCATATAATAGGAGAAAATTGAGTTTCATGTATATATGCTTACTTTCTTGAAAGTCTTTTTATGTGTTGTTAAAAACAAGTTAAATGAAAAACTTAAATGTTTAAAAACACCCAGTTCTGTAAATGTTTAATATAACTATAATTTTGAATACCATGAACATGTTTTATAGTCAGTAATTGTGGTATTTTTTTTTTTAATTTTTTTTTCAATGTTTATTTATTTTTGGGACAGAGAGAGACAGAGCATGAACGGGGGAGGGGCAGAGAGAGAGGGAGACACAGAATCGGAAACAGGCTCCAGGCTCTGAGCCATCAGCCCAGAGCCCGACGCGGGGCTCGAACTCCCGGACCGCGAGATCGTGACCTGGCTGAAGTCGGACGCTTAACCGACTGCGCCACCCAGGCGCCCCAGTAATTGTGGTATTAAATCAGCATAAGTTCTATAGGTTTGCTTTCATCAAAATGTCTTTGAATGTTTAAAACTAATTTGCTGAGGCATGATTTCATAACTGTATAAGATTCGGTGACCTGCAGTGTGAAATATTCAGATTACAGCCCCTGTCAGTGTTTTGGAGGGTGTTTGATTTCAAGGAAATGTCATGGCTCCCATGTTTTGCCATGGCTGGAGTAGAAGGGGTTGTTGGAAAACTCTGTGGAAAACTCTATGGAATCTTCTTCTTTCAAAAAGCACAGAAAGTACCTGGGAGATCATGGTGTCTTTAGCAGAAAACACATTCTTGAACAGTGAGTACTCTCAACAGTGAGGGTGCAGTAGGATTAAGCCAGAGATATAAGGTGCTCATAGTTAGCCAACAAAGCAGGCAGCCAAAATATTTCAAAACACATTTATGTGTTTGCAAAACTCAATTTATTTCTGTATTTAAAGAATATATTAATTTATAGATACAAAAATTAATGACTTTGTATAAGAAGGGCCCTGAATGAACAAGGCAATATTTCAGTATAGAAGAGCAGGGGATAAGAATATTGTGGGATTTTGGATTTTAAATAAGAGAAATCTAGACTAGATAAGCAGAGAGTTTATAGCTCAAAATGAAAAAAAAATATTTTGCCAGTGTCTAAAAAGGAGGAACTGGAAGTTCATCTTAGATGCCACAGAACAGTATTCTCTAATGTATTTATTTAACAATAGTTACTAAGCACATCTTTGCAAGGTGAACAAAACAGATCATGTCTTGTTCTCATGGAGCTTACATTCTGTCAGGAGAGGACAATTATTAAGTATTGTGATAAGAATTTTGAGAGAGTAAGCTAGCCAGTATAGAATGAATATGTACCAGAGACTGCTACATATTTTGCTTGACTCCTGAATGGTGTGTTTAATTAAGGATGGCTGGTGGCCATGCTGCCCAGGAGAGAATAGAGATTAAAAGAAAGAATGCTTCTTTTTCCAGTGTTGACCTGTGTGCTAAGGGGATATTCATACTCTTTCCAGCAGAGCTAATGTTTTAGTCTCCCTCTTTGTTGCCACTCCCTGCTCAACCATGATGCATTTGAAGAAGGAGAAATGGGAGGAAAAGACAGGTGAGAACAAAACCAGACTTGGGAATTAAAAGTCTAGAGTAACCAAAGATGAATTTGATTTTGTTTCTCATTATTTTTTCTTTTATTATAAAATATGATTTAAATTTTAATCCAGATGTGTAGATTTTCTTGGATCTCTCATCTTTGGATGACCTTACCTTATTCATAATTTCTATTCTAAATGTCCTTACAAGTACTGTGAGCAAATTTCTTGAATTTATTCATAGTGTCTTTAACAAAAGTTACGGTAGCTTACCCCTTTAAGTTCACTCATTCATCAGACATGCCAAGTGGCAGGTGCTGTGCTAGACCCTCAGTGTACAAAAGTGACTAATACAAAGATGACTTTTGGCAATTCCTTTAAGCAGAGTTCACTGAGGAAAAACAAGTTAGAGCATAATGGGACAATGGACTTGATAGTACAGTGTTATTATAGAAGCAAGGAGTAGGAAATGCTTAACTTTTTTTTGTGACTGGTATTGACCCAGAATTACAAACATGTTTTGGTCTTCATAGGAAAGTAAATGAGAGAGGAGAGAACACTGGGTAGAGAGAATTTCAGCTCGGTCTGCATGCTGGTCAGTGCTCAATCCATCCCTCAATTTCCTCTTGTAGGCTCTGTATTACAGTGGGAGGGCTGGGTGTGCTGTTTCTTGTCTCCTGGGTATTCTGGTTCTGGCTGGCTTTGGCTAACGGGAGACACTTGGGGAATGAGATGGGGGAAGCTGAGGCAGAAATGAATATCTTTCCTTTTCTCCAACTCTGCTTCAGGCAGTGTCTCTGGCAGTAGCTGCATCTCTTTTCCGGCTTCTACCGGAAGTCTACCCCTTCTTCCCTAGTCTCAGTTTCAGGGTGAACTGCTTTATGGCTCCAGCCCTTGCTGGATGGCTTTCACTTCTGCATTCTGGTGATGCCACCTCTCTTTCTGTGTCTACAGCTGTAGGGGTAATAGTCTTAATGCAGTTGTTATTCTTTGGGTTGCCTCTTCATCCCGTTTGGCTTCTTAACTTTTATTACTGGGTAACTAATTGCCTATATTAAATTTCCTCTGTGGAAATGCCTAGAGTAGTGACTAATAGAGTAACAAATGCTATGTTCAAAGCACTCTGCTTTTCTGATGAGTACAGACAATATTCTAGGTCTGAAAGAATGAACCTTCTAAAGAGGCTCTGCCTTTGGTAGAACATTTTGAGCAGGTTTATTTCTGCATCTTTAGAACAGCCTTCCTGACTTTTCCTAGTGCATCTTCATCAATTCCTGCGGCTCTGTCCTCAAAATGTATTTAGACCATGTTGCTTTTGCTTACCTTTCCTAAAATATTACTTCATGATTGCATTCCCTGATGACACTGGCCCCATATTTATTTTAGCTGGCTGGAACTTTGATGATCTGCCCCCTCCCTTCCTGGTCTCTGACCATAATTGTCTTTCACCTTTGGTGTTCTCAGTGATTGTATTAATATTTGGCTGAAAGCCGTCCTGCCTCTCTATTGGTCACAAGTTTTGACACAGTAAAAACAAAATACTACTTTATGACCTCATGAGTCACTCCATGAAAACCTGCCTATATTGCAATCCATTTTGCAGCCATTCTAATGAACTATTATAAAGTTAGAGTGGAAGGAACCCAGAGCAAGCTTGAGTTGTTTTCCTGGAACTGATATAGGATAGGGACAGGAAAGGATAGAATCATAATACTTGCCCTCCCATCTCACTGAATTGTTTAGAAGGCCAAAACATAGATGAATAGTATAATAATACTCAATTCTTTAAGTACAGTATTAAATTCTTACAACAATTCTGTGAGGTAGTTGTAATTCCAGGTGAGAGAACTCCAGCTGAGAAGGGCCAAGTGACTTCTCCAAGGTCATATATGAAATAAATAGATGCGGAATATCTGGAATTTCCACCCTATTTGCCTTCAATACTCATTTTTTTTTCCTACTCTATCTGGATGCTTCTGGAATGTGAAAAGATTATTCATCAAAGTATTTTAGGGGAAAAGATGTGTTATGTACTACACAAATTCTGGAGCATAGCGGTAGACGTTATCATCCTTCTTTGAATTAAGGCTGTCACATACCAGAGAAAATAACCAACAGATTAATTGTTCTCTCTAAACAGCTGGCATACTTAACCATCTGAACTATTTCCTGAGTGAAAGCATTTTATTTTTTAATAATCTATGTCATATCATTGGCTTTGGCTGTGCAGTCTTTCTTCTTGGATCTTTAGCTATTGACCCTAGTGAGATCAGAAGTCCATTTGATCTCTTGAGCCTGCACACAGATCCACAGTGCTGTGAACAAAGAGCAAAGCATGCAATAAACTGTGTTAGGTGACAGTTCTCTGCAAATCAGGGTAATCTAGCTGTCGGCTCTTTGCTTTAAGGGTTCAATGAAATGCATTGGCTTAAGTTTTGCTTTTGTTGTATCACAAAAAGGACACTATGAACTTTCAAAGACATGCTAAAACAGTCATTCAAACCTTTTCCCATATTTTACTGCATTTTGAGTGTTCTGAAAACATGTTATGTTGCATTTTGACTATCATTATTCTTCCCGTTATGTTTATTGCTGTTCATTCAGATTATAGTTTCAAGCTGAAGAGCACCACACTGTTAGCATGTAGATGTTAAAAGAAGGGATATTTTTCTTCACTAGCTTTCTGACATTGTTGAAAATTCTCATGCTGTCTTTTTCTTGAATGTGCAGAGAAATGAATAAAGATAATTTAGCGAAAAATTATAAAAAGTATTGAGTTTATCGGTGGCAGTGCACTGTCAAAAAAACACCTGCCTATTTTAGGGCAATGAAGAGAAGCCTGTTTGTCAGCTTAGCTTGATGAGAGCACTCTGCTTCTTCATTTTGCAGGGAGGGAAACAGCTGTAGTTTCCGGGGCTCCATAATAAAACATTGATTTCATTCGGGCATTTATTAGCTACCAATGACAAAATTGCAAGTCTCTTGGCTACATATTTCTTTCTCTTTTGTCTTTTTTTTGTAATAAGATGAGAAGGGTGGAAACATAATTATTACCATTTTCCAGTCCTATTCATCTTTAGGAATTTCATCAAAGAATTTGCTATTAAATTTTTATGCAGTAGAGTTCTTCTGGAGCAGTGCAAAGTGGGCAGCGGAAGGGAGCTATGTGGAAATGGGGCATCAACCATTGATTTTCTAATTCCTTTGAATTGTCCTGGATGTTTCACTTAGACCTACCTTGTACATTTTGATTTATGTTCACAGGTAACCAAAGTAATCATTGAAGCTGGAGTGTTTGTTGGCCAATCCTAGCCAACTTGATGGCAAGTGTTCCTGGAACAGTAGATTTCCAGCTGCTGCACTGGAAATAGAGAAATGACAAAAGGCAGTGCTAATCTAGAGGAGAAAGAGGAAACTAGTAAGAAACTGCATTTCTGGAGTGGTTGCTCAGAGATTAACAAAGAAGGCCTCTACCAGGAGCAGATAGTAGTCTAGCACAGGGGTTATCAAACTATTTCTGTAAGGGCCAAATCATGTTTAAAAAGGGGTGGGGGATGCTTTGCGGGCCATAGGTCTCGGTTTCAACTATTCAACTTTACCATTGTAGCATGAAAGCAGCTGTAGACAACATATAAGTGAAATGGTTGTATCTTTGGCAAATTAATAGATTTCAGGTTTGTGTTGTTGTTTGTTAAACATTTCTATAAACTTAAGAGTATTTCTAAGGTTGTGGAGGTGGAGAGGACAGTGCCTGACTAATATAATTCCCCATTCCAAGTATTTTGACTGGAGATTTGGCAGAAATCATGCTATCTCCTACAGCGTGAGTGACTTGGGTCATTAGAACAATATGAAAGCTATAGACATTTATTTTTAGAGTACCCTGTTTATAGTACATTCATTAATATGCAGTTACTTCCAAAATGACTTTCCTACCTTTAGTCTCTGTCTTCTTGATGTCTCTTACTTTGTTCCCAGGTTTTGAGAATCATTCTTATTAGATCACTACCCTATTTTAACCTTTAATATATCCTCATTGCTTATAGAATGAAATACTTTCTTCAGTCTGTCATTCAGAGACTTCTGCAACTTGAATCCAACCTGTCTTCCCAGCTTTATCTTTAACTTTACCCTTTATAAGTTGTTGCCACCAAGTGATTTTTTGCTACACCCAAGTATATCCTGACCTTGGTATTTCTAGGTGGTTATCAGGCTGGTCCCTCTGTCCCTTCTGCTTGATCTATCTTTGAAAAGTCTACCTGTATCCTTAGTCTCCAAAGAAGGTAATGATAACACAGTGCCACCTGTAATTATAACTAATTACTAAAAAAATTAGGTAAGTTAGCTTTTCTTTGCAAATATATAAAATTTAGGCTTTTATTTAATAATAAAACTGGAGAGCTCAAAATTATAGCAATTTAGAGTGTCAAATTTGGCCCAATTGAGCTGAGAAGGTATAATAAAGATATCATACCAATTTGAGCAAATTGCTGTTTTTATCTGTTAATACTTTTCCAATGTGAAACCACCCCCGTGTGAAGACTAGTAGCTCTCCTCCATAAGTTATGCAGACTGGGGAATGATGCACTATTACTGGTGTTTTCAGTTTAAATAGTAATAATTATATCTAAGATACAGTTGTATCAGATAGCAATAACATAAAGAACTACTAACATGCAGGCCTGCCACCAAATAACACTTTATTTCAACAAAATAAATCTGGGTTAATGATGGAATCCTTTCTCCTCTCATTTCTAAATAGCCTAAACATGCAAATAAACTAATCCCAAAGAACAAAATGTTAGCACTGAACTTCAATGCCTCTCATAATTCATAAAATCCCTTCCTACTTAGCTAATGTAATTTTGATTTTTCAATCCATATATTACTAAAGTCACTACTAAAATTCATATTCTACACAAGCTATATTTCTGTGTGGGACATTCCTGCCCATTAAAATCAGCATGCAGTCCATGGGATAGCTAGCAAAAAGCAAGCTCTGTGTTGTATCTGTTTCCTCCTCTTTCCAGATGTTCCTGCAAAGAACAATATCTATTTCACAATTGTTTTATGTATGAAATGAGATCACTTATGCACAGGGATTAGAATAATAGATGGATATCATCTAGTATAGACTCAGATAATGTACCTAGAAATACTTCAACAGAATATAGTAGCTGTAATAAAACAATAAAACAGTTCCTATTTCCACATCAATTCAAAACCAATACAACAGCTTTCATAAAACTAAGTTAACTTTAGCGTTTTGAGACCTACGGCCTTAGCCTACACATTGTCATTCCTAGAATACCCTGGTACCTTGGGTCAAAGGAAACCTACTGCTTTGACTCCAAGGAACCTGGAAATGTTCCATCCCTCTGCAGCTAATAAGTACAGATGAAAGGCTGGGGAAGCTGTAACTCTCTAAATCTTGTAATTGAGTATTACCATCCTATTCATTTTGTTGGCAGGACTTGATTTAGAGGTGAGAAAATTTGTTTAAAATAACACTTTGTTCGTACAAACCAAAGAAGGTGTATTGTATAATCCTCTTTTCCAATATTCCACCCAGGGAGAGTCAAAGGCAGTAATTTGGAAGGAGACCATGAAACAGAGATGAGTAAACTGTTAAGCATAAGTTAATCAGCATCTGTCATTGGGAAGAACACTTGAGAGAGGGGAGGAAGAACCGAGAGAACTAAAACATGGTGAACTAGAAATGGGTGGGGACAGGTGACAGATGGTAGGATTCCCAGTCAAATTTAAATATGTTTATTCTACCTTACTACAGATGGGTCCTTTCTGATGCTCTGTGTACAGAATGCTGGAGTATCAGTGCCCCAGGCTATTGTTCCCATGACACAGTTCAACTGGTCTAACTCAGGTCTGTGTTTACTTCTGTAACTATAGTGAGGATGGAGGGTGAAGTGATATTAAGAAGATTGTCACAGATCCACTGTGTGTGAAGGTGGCAATTTTGGAGAAGAGGTTCATTTTGATATGAGTAAAGGCCTCAAAATATTTCTCCCAAATTCTTCATTTAGAATAGTGTCTAGCACATAGAAATGCTTGTTGAAATTAATTGATTTCTAATAATTTCCCTCATTTTGGAATGCATGCAACTTAATAGTATGAAACTAATAGTTTTTAAATTCTTCCTGTAGCTTTCAATTTAGCCTGTTAAGCATATATGACATGTAGAGTACTCTTCAAGGGTCTCTGGGTCTAATCAATAAAGCTATGGATGCTTCCTCCAATGAGTTGTATGAAACATTCACAAATAGTTGTGAACAATAGATAAGATGTTAAGAACCCTGGGAAATATGTTATAGGAGTTTATCAGAGGAAGAAAATCACATCTATTTGGTACCAGTAAGAAAGTCTTCATGAAAGTGGTACCATTTGAACTATACCATGTAAGACAGGTTGGGTCACAAAAATTGAAACCAAAAATTGGGAGACAGAAGACATTCTAGATGGAAGAAGTGCATGAAAATGATGTGGGTATGGAAGGCTCTGAAACATGAGTATGATTTAGAAAATGACACAGGTTTACTAGATCACTGATACGTAAGAAAATGTTAAAGCAAGATATTGGTATAAAGTTTGGTAACTAACTTGTCCAAAGCCTTGGATAGCATGTTTTGAAATCTAAACCTCTTAAATTTTGAATGTGTCTGCTTGCCTTTATTTTCACCTGAAAATAGGGAAAAGGTGATACCTCATGGAGGGAGGAATTGGAGAGAGAGAACCTGCTCCTACTAGGCTTTTTCAACCTCAGCTGGCTGCTAAGCCAGTAAACAAGGATAGAAGACCATTAACATCAGCAGTGCTTCACAGACAACACATGATATTGATTAATAGTAACTATTGATGTGAGATGGCAGGGTTCCCCTGAAATGTTATCTTCAAGAAACATGAAATAACTTATTTCTACCTAGGCTTCTTGGAAGGAGATTTTCTGTCATGTTCTGTTGGAATAGCACTTTTATACCAATTAAACAGAACATAGAAAAAGATTCCTCAAAGTGCTGTTTAAGAGAAATATAAAGGAAAAATTGGAACAAGCATTTGAATCTCAGAACATCAGCAGGTGAATTCTTTCCCAGAAGGAGTTGAAGGCTGCCTTCAACCTGTCACAGAAAACCTGCTGAGTTGACATGCCAGAGGGATGAGAGAGTCCATCACTCAGGTCTAGGAAGATAAACCCCGTTTGATGAAAAGGCCTCATAATATCACTCAGATTGTTCTTTGTTTTAATGTATAGTGAACCTCTGAAACTTCTTGAAGGAAGGAGATATAAAATAAAACACAAGGGGTCATATTAACAGAAAATAGAACAAGACTATTCTGAGAGCCAATTGTGATACTGTGTAGAAGTGTCATTTGACTTTCTCAAAAAGAGTTGACAAAATGGTCACTTCTGAATTGAAATTGGGAATGAGAAGCTAGTGGGGTTTTCTTTTGAAAATTGCCCAAAAGCATAAAAGAAAACCAGAAATAGAAATGTAATCTCTATCTCCTATAAAACAAGAGGTAGCTGAGACTCTGGGCTCTCAATTTGGAGGAAGGGTTGCTTGAAGTTGAGATGTCAAATGAGGTAGAGGAGAGCTCTGCCCTGCAGACCTCAGAGCCCTAAGTTGCATGCCTTGACTTACAAAACCACCATTTCTTATTGATAAGAGTCTAGAGAGACTAGTAATTCCTTCCCTTATACAGACCTCCTGAAAAAAATGTGGTCAGAAAAAAATATTGCTTTAAAATATGAGTGATTACCCAAAGAGCAGTTGATTGACACCATATCCAACCAATAATACAAAACAAAGAAGCAGTGGAATGTCAAACAAATAGAAAATCAAGCATGATCATAAGTTAGATAATTGTGCATTGTGATGAAATATTGTGACAGATTTTAAAAAGTAGTTCTGAAACAATTATCAATATAGAATAAGAGAATAATGAACAAATAGAGCTCAGGAAGACATGGTGAAACAATAGAAGATAAAATATGGAGATCTTAGGAAGAAATGAAAAACAATAACTTATCAAAGTGAAGTGAAAATTATAAGTACAGTAAAAGTCACTGCTAGAAAGATTGGTGGGCATGAGGAACAATATTGAAAGGAACAAGCACTGGAGAAAGAAGTTTGGACGTGGATTTTAGATAAACAGTAGACATAAAGCATAACACCTCTAAGAGGAGTGAAATAATGGAACAATTTCATGTTTCAACATGTAACTGACCATCTTTCAGAGATTAAAATTAAACACGAGTTGATCAGTAAAATATTTTTAAATTGCAAAGATAAATATATTTTAAAAAGTGATAGTGACTGGAGGATAGATGTATATTGCTTAGGTGTAATATATCATAGCAGTAGAAGTCCTGTTTAAAATTAATAAACTATCATGGCTCAGTCAGTGAAAGGCCCATTTCTTGATTTCAGCTCAGGTCATGATTTCATGTTTCATGAGTTTGAGCCCCGTTTTGGGCTCTGTGCGGAGCTTGCTTAGGATTTTCTGTCTCCTTCTCTCTCTGCTCCTACCCCTCTCCTACCTCTCTCAAATAGATAAAAATAAATTGATAGACCAGGAAGATAGTTGATGCTGATCATATAGAGCTGTGTTGTCCAATACAGTAGCCATAGAGTCATATGTGACAATTTAAAATTAAAATAAATGTAAATTTAAATTTGATTTTAAGCCACATTAACCACATTTCATGTGTTCAATAGCCACATGCAACTAGTGGGTATCATATTAGAGTAGAAATATAGGATATAGTCAAAGATTGACAAACTCATGCATGCTGTAACATGGATGGATTGTGAGGACATTATACCAAGTGAAATAAGGCAGTTCCAAAAGGACAAATACTGTATTATTCCACTTATGAGACAATTAGAGTTGACAAATTCATAGAGACAAAGTAGAGTGGTAGTTGCCAAGGGCAGGTGGGGGAGAAGGGAATGAGGAGTTATCATATCACGGGTATGACTTTCATTTTGCAAAATGAGAAGAGTTCTATAGATAGATGGTGGCGGTGGACATGAATGTACTTAATGGAATTGAACTCCACTTAAAAATGGGTAAGGGGCACCTGGTGGCTCAGTCAGTTAAGCGTCCAACTCTTGATTTCAGCTCAGGTTGTGATCTCACAGTTTGTGGGGCTGCGCTCTGCACTGATGGCATGGAGCCTGCTTGGGATTCTCTCTCCTCTCTCTTTCACCCTCCCCTTGCTTGTGCTCTCTCTCAAAATAAATATTAAAAAAAAGTAAAAATGGGTAAGATGGTCACTATGTGTAATTTAAAGTAAAAAGTAAAAGAACCCGTAAGAAAAGCTACAGAAAATTTAAAAAGTTTAATCTACAAATTGAAATTCCTTAGCATGTTTAGGAAAAATCACAGAGCATCAATAAACTAGAAATATCTTTGTAAAGTTAGCGGGTTTAAAATAATTTGAGGGGTATCCAGACAAAAAGAACACATTTCCTAATAAGGGAAATGTGTTAGGCTGACCTCAGACTTCTCATCTGGAATGTTTTCTGAATACAGATTAGCAATGTCTACAAAGTGCTAGAAAAAGAAAATCTGTGTGATCCAGGAATTTTTAATAAGCTAAATTGTCATTCAAATATAAAGTTAATCAATAAACTTCTAAGCTAAAAGAAGTTGGAGAATACTGTTCCAATTAGTCTTAAAATCCAGTTCCCTGTCTGCTACCTTAGTCGCCCAGTGGCTGAGGATCTGTCTTGTTCTCGTCTATGGATTTTCTTCTTGTTCCCCTATTAACTCTGTTTCTAGCCCCTAAGCCCTATTTTCTCCAAAACTGGATCCCTAAATATGTTTGCTGTCTTATGAGAAATCAACATGCCATCTTTCTGAGTTTCTTCATTTTTCAGTTCATTAATGACACGGGCTTTTATGTCGGGACTTAACTCTGTTTCAGTGACTCTTGACCCTTATTAACTCACATTTGGCTTCAATACCTAACCTCAGATTTCGATCCCTGTCAATGCCTAGAATAAGTATCCTTTATCCTTGCTTCTATCTTATTCTCCACTTCACCTACCAATCCCTGGCTCTCAAACGTTGACTCTTCCTAGAATGGGCTGGGCCACGTCTATTAATATGTTCCTTTCTAAAACTTGTTTTCTCTGGTTCCCAGCACAGGATCAGATAGCAGTATCATAAATGAGTTTGGATAAAGATGATCATGATTGCTGTGAAGGTCTGTCTCCATAAAGGTAGAGTTTACATAACTTTATAAGGAAAATGTCAGCACTATTACAATCAGGTCAATGCCTAAATAATAGAGACTGCTTTCCACAGATGAACAATGCTATCTTAAATCATTGCTTACAGGTCTCATCATCACTAAAAAAGAATTTATGTGAGTTTGTGAATATATGTATTTTAATGTTTAAATTTGGTTTAAACATTCAAAGGTTGTCAAGCCCACACACTTATCTATTGGGGGCCATAGCATTGATGGCATTGCTTTATTTGACCTGTAATTAGACTGTAAGTGATAGTATGACCCGGGACATAAAGTTGAGACTAAATGAAGAAATGTAGAGACATAACCTGAAGCAGTGAAGACAGATGTGGGTGAGGCAGCACTAGAATAAGTACTTATAGAAGATAAATGAAATATGTGAGTTAACTTATAAAGACCTATACGACAGGTTCCAGCATGACATTACTAAAGTAATTATAAATGAGGAAACAATATTTAGCATACTGATGTTTATGACTCTTGATTTTGGCTCAGGTCATGATCTCACTGTTGGATCGAGCCCCATGTTGAGCTCTGTGCTGACAGTGCAGAACTTGCTTGGGATTCTCACTGTAGCTCGCTCTCTGCCCCTCCCCCACTAACACTCACTCTTTAAAGAGAAAAAAGTATGGTTCTAAATAGAAATTTAATTCTAATAGCAAGGTTTCCATATTGTACACTTACCCACATCTCTACCTAGTCTCTGTTCTGATGGCTAGAGTTTTATAATGTTCCCTATTTGCCTGAATCTCTAACTCAGTAATAGAGATTACATATAATCTATACGTATAATCTCTATATAATCTATAATTTATGTATATAATCTCTATAATATTAATAGTTCATTGTTTTCTGTTTGTTTTTAGCAATTGATCACTACTTTTTAACTTGACGGAGTTTTTGATAACTGCTAAGTTATGTAGCTAAACTTTAGATTCAGCAACCTAGAATCAGATGAATACATTAGACCTGATAAGCAATGCAAAATCCAAAAGCATTTTCTGTACTGGGCATGCTCTGTCAATGTTATATGTACTGATGCAGGTTTTACTGAAACTCTGGGCTTTCCTGGCATTCCCTAGGCACAGTTCCTTAGGCTGGGACCTTGCAGTGTCCTCTGTGTAGGCTTTAATGATACCTGAGGCTGGCAGAGCCGATTGCTGTCTGTTCTGTCTTAGTTTGGGTTCCCCTGAAAGCAAAGCCTGAGACAATGACTTGGTTATATATAATTCACTTAGGTGACCACAGGTAGCAGGAATGAGGGAATGGGAAGAACATGACAGGGAATACATTAGTGATGTCACTGCTGTAGGCAAGGTGGGTTCTAATTTACAAAAACCTCTGCAAAACAAAGGATCCCTGTAAGAAATATCTATGTGAAAAATGGGAGTCTGAGTGTTTACCTGCCATCCCCATTGGATGAAATACTCCCATTCTCCGCAGAATCTTCTACCTTTCCAGACTGCCCTTGGTCACATTGGAATGGTTTTCTGCCCACTATTTTGGTTGAGGCATCCTCTCCAGCCTATTCACAGGGGAGCCCATTCAATAGATCAGTGACCATATTTGAAGTGCCAAAACCTCTAATTGCACCTTCTACTAGTTTTTGTATTCACCCTAACCAGTCTGTTCTTACTTATGTTCAGGGCCATTCAATGAGGAGGGAGATAATAGGATTTCTTACATCTTTGTTTCCTTGCATGTCTCCTTTCAAGACCTCCAAGACAACAAAAGATGGCCAATTCCATGATACTTATGAGTATACCATTGCCCTATACTGTTCAAATGCTGGAATTACTGTCCAACTAAAAGCTTCTAACACCACTGTGATCAGAGTCTTAGTTCTGAGATGCTTCCACCCACTAGCATTTGATAGACTTTCCCATTTGTCAGGTGATGATCTAGGTCCAGAACCCCACCCCAAGGATCTGTTCACCATGGGCATTCTGAGAACCAACTGCCTTAGTTTAAGTTCCCTGGGAAGTACAGCCTAAAACAAGGTCTTGTGTGAAGTAGTTACTCTGGGAGAAGTCACTCCAGGAAACAGAAGGGAATGAGTGGGAGAAAATGAGATAGGAACTATTAATATGCTGTGTTATTGAGGACTCTGCAGTAGGCAAAAAGGTTCAATTCTGCTGGTACCTTGAGACCATTCAATGAGTTGAACAACTGGTTGCTGCAAGTTATATTGAAACCCTGTGTAATAATAATGAGAGATAATAAGAGACTAAAGATTATTAATAAGCAGGCTAAGTGTAAGAACCAGGGACCTTCCAAAGTAGCCTATAAAGACTGCTTTATTACCTATAGGAGTTCCAGAGCTCAGCGACCCTTGAATGCTGAGAGGAGACTGGTTTCACAGAATGCCAGGGATGTGGTGGGAAAAAATCTGGGAACCCGAAAGATAAGAGACATTTACATGGATGTTTCTGAGGATGTTTATTCTATAGCATCTTCAAGATTCTTTGGTGAGCAAAGGTGCCCCCCCCTCCCCCCCACTTCCCGCTAAGGGCTAGCACTTCTGCTGACCTGATAGGTGCTACTGATACTGGTCATGCCTTCCCCTTAAGAAAAGCCCAGCCCAGTATACTTCCCCCCAACCTTTTCTCCTTTGCTACGGTCAGACTGGCATAGCAGGCTGGGTGGCTCTCCCGATCTTACTTGGCTTCTGCTCTGTCTTTTCACCTAATGTAGTCTTTGTGCATTTAATCCTGTCTTGGCATCTGCTTGTTGGAGGACCTGGACTGCTACATAGAAAGATTAAGAAAAGTGAGGCTATTGAGAGAGAACAAAATCTCATTAAGAAAAACTAGACAAAATTGTTTGACTTGACATCATCTAGGAGCCAGCAAAAGGAAAAGAGAGTTTAAAACAGAGAGGAATATTCTAAAGAGAGATGACAAAATAATCATGAGCCAAAAAACAGAGTTAGAAAGATGTTCAACAAGTAAATGGGATATCAATGAAGAGAAACAATAAAAAAAAAAAAAATGAAACAGAAGTCTACAGAAGCTGGCCTCCTAAAACAAAGTCCTGTTCCGTAGAACAGGGAGATAGTGATTCAGTAGAAGAGGACATGGGTCTGAGTGAGTGATTGTTCCTCTACAGAAGTGGAACTGTGTATCTGCATCAGTTGGGTCCTTTGTGTGATTTGCTAGTGCCATACTGATTTATCTCCAATCTGGAGGGATAAAGATTTGAGCTACATATGATTATAAAACATCTTAAGTGAATACTATTATTTACATCACACACATGGATAACTGGTTTGTTATGATGAAATCTATTAATCAAGCAGTTTTTTTCTGAGATATTTCAGAATGGTGAAAGGCTGCCTGCATCTACAGCAGGCATGCATTGTTCTGTCTCTAAGAAGTTCACTTACATATCCATAGAATTTCATTCATTATGGTAATAGAATAATATAAGAAATGTACTGGTTGCAGGTTCACAGTGGCAGAAGTATCCTGAATGCTATTAAAATCTCAAATACGTGATGTATGTATCTATGGTATTGTTTGTTGATGTGAGAAATGAACTTTTTTATAGTTATAACAGGAGTTGAGCTTTAGAGGAAATAAGTCTTGGGGCGCCTGGGTGGTTCAGTCGGGTAAGCGTCTGGCTTCGGCTCAGGTCGTGATCTCACTGCTCGTGAGTTTGAGCCCGCATTGGGTTCCCTACTGACAGCTTGGAGCCTGGAGCCTGCTTTAGATTATCTCTCCATTTCTCTGCCCCTCCCCTGCTCATGCTCGCTCTCTCTCTCTCTCTCTCTCTCTCTGTCTCTCTCTCAAATATAAAAAAATAAACGTAAAAAATTAAAAAAAAGAAGTCTTTAAGCCATGCACTTGAAATTTTCTGTAGCTTTTGTATACCTTTAAAAGATTGAAGAATAAACTAATAGTTTTGGTGTTGATGGCTTATTAGGCATTAATTAAAGAAACAAGATTTCAAATAAAATGGTCTCTGGCAGTAAATAGTGGGCTATTTTATATGCTGTTATTTTATATAACGTATTAGAAAAGTCTTTCATCACATATTATTCTCTATCAATACTAATAAAAGATATCTGCCCGTCCAGGGTCCATCTTTAAGGTAAAGGTATAGCTAGTCCTGATTTTTAAATTTGGACTTGGTTTAATTTGCATTAAGAATAGTATTGAAAAGGGGCGCCTGGGTGGCGCAGTCGGTTGGGCGTCCGACTTCAGCCAGGTCACGATCTAGCGGTCCGGGAGTTCGAGCCCCGCGTCGGGCTCTGGGCTGATGGCTCAGAGCCTGGAGCCTGTTTCCGATTCTGTGTCTCCCTCTCTCTCTGCCCCTCCCCCGTTCATGCTCTGTCTCTCTCTGTCCCAAAAAAAATAAATAAAAACGTTGAAAAAAAAATTTTTAAAAAGAATAGTATTGAAAATAAAAGGATATTTCATTTTAAAGTAACCTTTTCTTGCTTTTAAATAAAAGACAAGTCCTGATAATGAACTTTTTTTAGTTGATCTCAAGTTGGATCAAACAAAAACAATTGTATCAGTGACAATGATAACATAAGTTACTTGGACTGCTCTTTTACCTGTTAGTCACAAAAGACTGTTAAGGCATTTTCCCCCCTTTGGTATGTTTATTTGTGGCAGAAGAGTGCAGGTAGTATTCACATATAGAACATCTCACAACTCTATTGCAGAGTAGACTCTTACAGGGCACAAATCATATAGCATTGAGACCATCTGGAAGTGCATTCCAAAGATCATCTCGTCTCATTATATCTGCTTTCTCCTTCCTCCCAGTTTGAGGCTAAGCCTAAATGTTTATTACGCTCAACGGGAAATTTTTCTTCCAAGTAACAGATTTCCATGATTCTAACTCTTTGGGGAGAATTCTCCTTACCAAGTGGTGTTTGTTTGGAGGTGGAAGGAAAAGGTGGGGGATGCCTAGTCCTAGAAAAAAATTGTTTGAATTGCTAAAAAAAGATGAAATACTTCATTTGTTCTTCAGAGGAAATAAAATCATTCTGAAATAAATTATAAAGAGAGGGTACAGTAATACTTTATTCTGTATACTAAATTTGAGTGTAGGTGCAATTAAATCCAAACTGTTGGAAGAGTAATAAAAATTCCTATTCACCTACAATAGCAATGCTTTCATGTCTGGCCCCATCATTCTTGTGGCAGCAAAGGAAGTGAGGAGAATTACATATTGCTTTGTGACACCATATAAAGTAGTGGCAATTTTTGAATGCAAATAATTCAGGTCTTTTCTTCCCCCATGTGTGGCTTAGCATATATGCAAGTGAAACACTAAACATGTCAAAAGAAGTTTATGAGAAAAAACAATGTCAATTGTTCTCCTTTCAGGAGTGGGGAAGAGTGTGCCTGAAAATATTGGGACCACTCATCCATTTACATTATAATCTATAGAATCTTCCAAAAGGTCATTTAGTGCCTTCAAATAAACAACTATGAGAATGACAGCTGAAGATCATACTTGAGACAAAGATGTAGAAGTGTTCTTAATAATAAAACTGAGAATTCAAGTTCTGAAAAGTTCGTGTGTTTGTACTGAATAAGAGGCACATAGGAACCTTTGCATTAGGCATTAGGATTCACCCCCCATCCTGCACCAGCCAAAATGTGGGAAGGTATTTGGGAGGTAATATATGAGGACATAGAAGCCTGTAGTAAAATGTGTCCTATCTAGAATGATGTGGAGAGAAACTATCAAAATGGAGTGAAACACACCATCATCCCAGACCTGAGGTGGGGCAGGGGGGGAAGTTACACCCCAAAAAATCTCTCTGGATACAATGCGGGTTTATTCAATATCCATGGCTTTGCCCATGAAAAATTAAACCCATGAGATTACCCTGTCCATCAGACTTTTCATAGTATGAAGCATCTGAGTGCTTCTCTGTGTGTGATGGATTGTACATGCCATGGAGCTCAGGCTCACTGCCACGTCCTTTCTGAAAACACTGTTACATGACTTTGGCAACTGATTTCCATCACATGGTCTCTGAATAGGCCCACCCTCAAAGGACAGCGACTTGCCCTGAGAAGGAGCTGCTGGCTCTGAAAGTAAACATCACAGAGGAGTTTCAGAAATATTTTTGAGCAATTGCGCTATCATTAGAAAAAGTCTATTTTCACCCAGGGTGGTTATTTTGAAGGGGCCAACACTCATTAAAGGGACTAGTGTCTGATCTATTTGCTGAGAGAAAGCCCTCCAAAATCCTATTCAAATGCACTCATAAAAATGAAATAAATATATAAATCACCCAGGCTTAAGTATGGCTTGAGTGAAGTGAATCTGCCTTTATTTAACTTCTGCATTTGTAACTTTTATGAAGTGTATCTCATGTTGCTTGTTACTTTTTCATCTGAATTCCCTGGTCAGGCTCCAGTCATCACTTGAGGGACAAATGTAGCAGTCATATAATGGTTTTTTAAAGACTGTTATTATGTTGTCTTTGAACCGCAGCCACATATGTCTTTCCTGTGATTATTTCTTTTTCTGTATAATTTGGAAATGCTTCAGAGATGAGGGTTTTTTTTTTGTTTTTTGTTTTTTTTTTGTTTTTTTTTTTTTCTTAAGAGCATAGTGTTTTCTCAGCTCTCATTCTGTCTGAACTCTGTACAATGTCAAGGGCTTATCCTAAATTTCTTTTTCCCTCATTCTTCACATCAGCAAGCTCTGCTGCATCTACCTCCCAAACATCTCTCCCAAATCCACTGCTCCCTGCCTGCATCTCCACCACCTTTGTCCAAACCACTACCATCTTTTAACTGGTCTGGGTTTATGCAATAGTCTTCTTAGTTCTCTTCCTGCTTCCACCCTTCCTCTTAAACCCTTCTCCACACAAACTACCTGCTGTATTATGCTCTTAACATCTTGTAGATTGGGGCATGTTACTCTCCTGCATAATCCTCCCATGTCTTCTCATTGCACTCAGAAATTTGCAACTTGGGGCCTTGCTCTCTGCTTCTCCCCCCAACCTCCTTTCAAACCATTTTCCACTAAGTTGCTCACAATGACTTTAGAAACACCCCTTTTCTGTCTCTGGATTTGGCCTGCTTTGCTCTGGCTGGGATACTCTTCCCACTGAATCTCCCATGGCTGGCTACTTCTTGGCCTTCCAATACTAGTTCAGATATCCTAGCTTCAGAGAGCTCATTCCAGATTGTCATTAATCTAAATCTCTCATTATTCTAAATTAGCCACCTAGTTACTCTCCATTATATCACCAGACTTGAATTCTCCATAATACTTACTACTGATTTTTTTTTTCTTCACATATATATTTTCCTACTACACACACATCTCTCCCCACCAAAATTGAAGGTCTCTGGAACAGTCTATTCGTCTGTCTGATCTTGGGAATGAAAATTAATATTTCTGAGTATTCTTTCCAATCCATAGAACAGGCTACTAATAGTGCCTACTTCCAACATTAAATGAGGTAATGATTGTAAAATGTTTCAAATTGTGCCTGGGTGTAGCAAGAAGAAAGTTATGCTGCCTATGTATCTTTTATTAAGACTTTATTTTTTTAGAGCAATTATAAGTTCACAGCAAAATCAAGGGGAAGATATAAAGATTTCCTGTATATTCCCTGTCCCCACACATGCAAGCCTCCCCCATTATCAACATCCTTCATCAGAATGGTACATTTGATGTCAGTGAACCTGCAGTGATACATCATAATCACCCAAAGTTGATAGTTTGCTACAGTTCACTCTTGGTGTACATCCTATGGGCTTGACAAATGTTTAATGATGTATCCATCATTATAGCATCACACCAAGTATTTTCTCTGTCCTGTAAATTTTCTGTGCTCCACCTATTCATGTCCCCCACTCCCCTTCACCAACCCTGGCAACCACTGATCTTTTTATTATCTGTATAGTTATGCCTTTTCCAGAATATCATAGTTCTGAATAGTTAGAATCCTACACTATGTAGCTTTTTCAGATCCGTTTCTTTCACTTACTAGTACACATCTAAGCCTCCTCCATATGTTTTCATGGCTTGATCACTCAGTTTTTTAGTGCTGTTTCATTGTCTGGATGTATACCATAGTTTATTGATCCACTCACCTACTGAAGGACATTTGAGTTGTTTCCAGGTTTTGGCAATTATGAATTAAGCTGCTATAAATACCATTTGCAGGTTTTTGTGTAGACCAGTTTTCATCTCTTGTGGGCAATACATATACATACATATATATATTCATCTTCAGTATTTCTGTTATACCAATTATCTGTAATTTCTTTTTCCAGTATATGCTATGGATTCAAATATATTGATTATTGATAACAACACCACCAACTTGAACTGTGGCAGATTTGGCAATCTGGAGACTTTTAACATTAACTGAGAGACCTTGGGAAAATCACTTATCTTTATGGGATATTAAGTAAAATGAGTATGGTCAAATCACACTCATTATAAAATTATAAAAACCTTTAAGAAAGCAGTTTTAGCCAGCAAACCATTTTACAACGTACACTGAACTCCAATTTCAATAACATGCTAAAATAGAGATTCTCTAGTTGAAAGAGTTTGGCCATAAGCCAGGGTCTGCTTGGTCTCCCCCCCTCCCCCGCTTCCTTTTTACATCATGGCAGCCCCCAAGTGAAAACCCAGGACTTGGGTGTTTTTCTTTACTTTGTGAATATTTTTAATGCATATTGCTTCAGTATTTTATATTTAATCATTAATCACAGACTATTTAATTTTTAGTTCATTTCTATTGTTTATAAACTGCTGTCTCCTACAATTCATGGCTACAGGCTTCATAGCTATTATAAATCTCTATCCTGTACATGTGTAAAGTTGATTTATAAACATTGCATTGCTTAATTCTGTTTGGTTGACTTTGCTTTGTTCCTATTGGTTGGAATACTACTCTTACAATGGAGAAGTGTGGGGGCGCCTGGGTGGCGCAGTCGGTTAAGCGTCCGACTTCAGCCAGGTCACGATCTCGCGGTCCGTGAGTTCGAGCCCCGCGTCGGGCTCTGGGCTGATGGCTCAGAGCCTGGAGCCTGTTTCTGATTCTGTGTCTCCCTCTCTCTCTGCCCCTCCCCTGTTCATGCTCTGTCTCTCTCTGTCCCAAAAATAAATAAACGTTGAGAAGTGTGCGCATTTTACATGGTATATATTTATTAAAATAGGTGTTTGAGAATATTTACTATATTCAGTGAATACAATCTCTACATCCTGTAAAAATTGAGACTGTTTTTTTGTATACTGTCTTTACACGAGACAAATGTGTGTGAATGATTCTATAATGTGCTCCTGTGCAGTGCTCTTCCAAATCATGTTAAATGTCTCATACTAATAAGATTCCTTTTTAGTTGAGAGAAGTTCTTGGCTTGGCAAGTTTTTATGCGTTTGGGATAGACACCCACTGAAAATTCTGTACTTAAACTAATCATAAAATTATTCTTCTAGAGCAATAACTTCTGTTATTTTCAACATAAAAAATCACTCCCTAAGTTATCCGTTTTGTTGGATTAAGTTTTCTTGTATTCAGTTTTCTTAAAGCAAAGAGTACATGAATATTAAATAGTCTCTCTTTTGCTTCTGACCTTAATTCTTTTCTCAGGATGGGTAGAAGCCATGACTAATGTGTTGCCATCACTGTACTATTATTTTTAATGTAGTTCTGAATTCTAATTATATTTTCCTTTGAAAATTTTTACCCTGCAGTTCTATATAGTTTTTAGCTTTCTTTCATGTGGCTGGGCAAAAGTAAAAGGTAAACATTACAGGTAGAAGATTTAGTGCTGTCAGCTTCTCTTTACTTTACCTACTTGCAAATCTGTCTGCCATATAAGCACCTATTTTCCCTCTTATTATTAAAGGTATACACATTCTCAAAGAACAGTATATTCTGCGATGAGCCAAATGGAAGGATGAATATTGAGATCTCTGGGTGGTCTTGTAAGATACTACTCCTCTGTCCTATTCATAGCACTCCCACTGTCACAGCCACCCCCTGACCTACACCATAAGGATGATCCCCATTTCCCATTTTCCATTGTGTAATGCAGTGGCCCTGTGTGTTTCTTGGACTCTACACTAGGCATGATTTCATCAGAAATGCTAGGTTCCCACCATGTATTCGTTATTGTTCTAGAAACTAGAAATAAATTGGTGAACAAACAGACAACATATCCATCTGCATGAAGCCTCCATTCTAATGGAGAAAAGGGAGACAAAGAAATGCATACTTAAATGTCTAGTATCTCAGAAAATATTCAATGAAATATATCAAAACAATGGAGAAGTTCCGTGGGAGAGAGCAGTAGGTAGGAATAGATACACAATGATTCTATAAGATTTCCATAAATTAGTTAAATTGGTGTTCATGGCCATCTGGCAGTTCTCCTCCAAACAATAAATTGGAAATCCAGGCCCCTTGTGCCATTTGGCTCTGCCCTCCTTAATTTAGGCTTCTAAGTTGACTGTGCTTATGCAGGTCATGACACATGGCATACTTTGCCTTAGCTCACATTCCAATGGCCAAACCTGGTGATAGTCTTCCACATGGAGGCTGAGAAGTGTATACCTGTGCTCCCCAGAAGAGGAAATAGATTTGGTAATTAGCTGATCTCTCTCACAAATGGGCACATCCCATTTTTGGAGTTTTGCAGATCAAGACTTGTGTGACGAACTCAGTGTTACTCCAACAAGATTCCACTCCAAAGAAGTCGGTGGAAGTGATGTCAAGATGCCAGCCTCACTTGTGAATGAACAAATTCCTGCCTGTGAAGGGGTCTTCAGAAATGCTTCAGTAGATTCTCCTTTCCTCCTCTCCCTGTTTTAGGCACGTTTTAAAACTGTTTTTAGTTCCAGGGTGTCACAGTCTTAGAATCCAAACTGCAGAATTTTCTTGCCTTGGACACAGGTCCAATACCCAGAACCATTTTTAGATTTTTTTATTTGTACCTAATATGTGGCTAAGCAGTGCCAAGAACTTAATTATAAATTTTGGGAGGCAAGAGAATGCTGTACTAAATTAAACTCTTGAGTTCCAATTGAGTGAATTCTGCTCAGTAACAAACGGCAACCAGGTTTGGGAATAGAGGCTGGGGTTTTAAGTTGTCATCCAATATCATGCCAAAACAGAGTCTAGATAATTACTACTTATTTCAAACACTAAGTGGGTAGGCCAGATGTTTGCACACAGGAGGAAGTATTTTTAAATGACAGTTTTTCGATGACTATTAAACTATGTGGGAGTAAGATGTTAGGAGTCTATTTATTCAAACAAATAGTGAAAAAAAATTTAGGCACTAGTGAAAAGAGAGAAAAGACTCAAAAGAAAGAAGTCACAAATCGAGTATTAGATGAACATCTTCAGTGATCTAAAAATAGCGATCACCTTAAGTGGCACTGGGCAATCATACGAAAAGACCTCGCTTTCCTGGAGAAGGAGAGTTGGTCATACAGACAGCTCACTGAGTTTTGATTCTACATGAAAAGAATTACAGTGGTATTTTTGTGTTTTTGTTAGGGATATATGGTGGTACCAGAATCTGAGATATGTGAGTATAGATGCTGACAACTCTTTTTTATGCTCCTTCATGCATCCTTCAGGGTTTAAACATAACATATCTCGCTGACTTTACAACATAGTGACAAGAGAGAAGCACTCCTTAGTTTGCCCCTCACGTGCTTCATTCAGCAACATTTATAGACCCTGAGGATCCAGAGGTGAATGAGCAAAGTCTCCCCCTGCAGAAGCCTGTGGCCTAATGGGGGGCGCATACATCACTGAGCAGCTGTGACCTACGATAGAGGTACAGATTGGTGCTAGATGCACAGGAGGCAGTGCCTGGTCGGCTCAGGAAGCCTGTTCCTCCTGGACTCTGGGCTTCTGGAAGGCAGGACAGTCCTTTCTATCACTGTATTCCTAGTGCCTTGGAGGACACATCAGGACAGAGAGGGGTTGCCTGCTGCAGGGCTGAAGAAATGCTTTGATTTCTCCTGATAGTTTCAAGTAAAGGGGGCTACTGAAAAGGAGCAGCAAAATAAGAGCAGCTGGCATCGTAGGTTTGCTGGTATTGGTACGAATCTTCAGCCTAAAACAGGGTTTCTTATTGGCAGAACTTAGAGCCTTTGGGGCTGCAGAGTTCTTTGCTGTCAGAGGCTGTCCTGTGTGTTGTAGGGTTTAAACAGCATCCATGGCCTCTACCCACTAGATGCCAGTGGAAGCTCCCTGTCCCCTGGTTGTGACAAAAAAGACTCTAGATGTTGCCAGAGTCCTGTGAACAGAATCACCCATGCCAGGGAGCCACTCCAATTAGAGGGAAAAAAAAATCGTGTGCTTTTACTTAAGTACTATGCTCGTGATGCCTCATGCCTTCTGTGGGGGTTAAATAACAATTTGTGGTTACAACAAAAATGTGGTGGTTGCTAAAGTGGCTGTATGTTCTTTCCCTCTCTGTGCCCATACCCTTGGATTACTACCACTTTGTATTCCTCCTGTAATGAGGTGATCTACTTCCCTACCCCTTGAATCTGGCTTGGCCTCATGATTTGCTTGACTAATGAGATTGTAGCAGCTGGGATGTAAGGAGAGACTTCAGATGTTCCCTCACATGGGGACTTCCTCTTTTGCTTCTTGAAACTCCTGGGGCCAGCCTGCTGGAGGATAAGATACTATATGGAGAGAGGTCCCATTATTCTCAAATGCCTCCCCTACCCCATCCAAAGTCATTAGAGCCTAGCCAGCACCAGGTGACTTTTGATGCATGCGTGGACCCACTGAAATCCACTGAGCCTAGCCTAGATTAGAGCTGCCTACCTCCATTTGCCAATCTGCAGAATCGTGAGCTAAACAGATAGTGGTTATTTTAAACCACTATTTCGGGGGGTGTTTTCTTAAACATCAAAAGCTAATTAGTGAATATTTCGTCATATCTTCATTCATTGGCACTCAGAACATTTTTGGTGGGGAGTAAGAAGTGATGTATTAGTTTGCCATAATGAACTACCACAAACTGGGTGGCTTAAACTAAAGAAATTGGTCTCACAATTACTGAGGCATAGAAGTCTGAAATCAAGGTGTTGGCAAGGTTAATTCCTACTTGGATCTTATGGGGATGGGTCTCTTCCAGGCCTCTCTCATCTTGTAGCTGACCATCTTCATCGTCACATAGCATTCAGCCTATATGTGTCTCAGTCTGAATTTCCCTTCTAGAAAAACAACAGTCCTATTGGATTAGAGTCCACTATAATGACCTCATCTTAACTATAGGTATAATGACCTTATTTCCAAATAAGGTCACATTCTAAGGTACTGGAGGTTAAGACTTCAACATATGAGTTTTGGGGGGGACACAATACAACCTATAGCAAGTGGGGAGGAAGCTGATAATCATGCAATATTGACACTTACTGTTAGACTCTCATGTCCTCCTAAGAAATTGAAATGTTTTTTTATATATATATTTATGCTCAAAACAGAGGGCTGACATCCTTAAATTATGGAAGTGCTATTATCCTTTATTACAAATCTATTATTAAAGATGTAGGAAAATGTGAGGATTGGAGTGGTAAGGGGTCCAGTAAGGAGGCTGTCAAAGTGATTTCTCTGCGGTGAAGACCTGGGCTCACACCTGGGGATGGAGAAGAGATGAGAGACACAAGGTGTTCCTGGGGCATCAGTGCTATAAATATGCTATGGCTGTCCGTGGGCACCTGAAAGTTTTATTCGGTTCTGGGCATCACCCTTTAACAGGGTGATAGACAAGGTGGGGCATATACAGGCGGGCATGATCAGGAGGGAAAGAGGCTTGGTAATGTGTCATATGGCTTAAGCTGGAGAGAAAGGAAAATGCAGTGAGACAGATCGCTGCTTTCAGCTGTTTGAAGGGTTGTCATGTGGGAGAGAGATTAAACTTGGTCCTGTGTGGCCCAGTGAGTTACAACATCCGGCAGACAGCTTTCAGCTATAACATAAGGGTTGAAATTCTTTAGTCAGGGCAGTCCTGAGGCAACAGTTAGGATGTTTCTTTTGGTCCTAAGGATCTCCAGTTCTGCTGTAGCTAGAAAGAAGAGCAACTACTTTGTGTCAAGGTCTTTGCAGGGTCTGTGATATTATATGACACTTGTGTAAGCGAAACGGCTTTCTGTTGCTCATTTTGTGAATGAATTAGACCCGGACTGCAAACCCCGTAAATGGTAAGACACTATAATTGTCAGGTCATCAGATCACATTGGCATCTTTTTTTGTGAATTAACTGAAACAAAAGGAAATTAGCCCTCTCCCCATCCACAAGATATCTAAATACAGTTCTTGTTTTTAGAAAGGAAGAAATCAAAGTTTTATTTTGTATTTGTTGTTTGTCCCACATAATTAGCTCCTTATCATGTGTTGCTTCATTTTCTAGTTATTTCAGTGCCAGAATTCATAAATTTAGTCTATAATTATATAATGTCAGAACATATAAAGCTTTTTTCCCTCTAATTGTTGTCTATTCTTTCCTCCCAACCAGAGTTTAAGTTGCTTTTGATCAAGGAACAAACACTGTGCTTTTTATTAAAATGGCTTGTTTAAGTGCTCTCAAGCTAATTTCGGCGGGCTAATAAACATCATAAATAAGACACAACTTGAATATGTTACTCCTTCACCCCCCCAAATTATCTTATAAACAGAGGCAAAAAGATACATACAGTTACATTTATTAAATTAACAAAGTGATAAACATCAGTACTATTTATAAAGGGTCCTCTCTCTGCCCAGAGGAGTACTGGTACCGTGAGGAATGGAAGGTGTCCCAAAATTCACTTGCTCTTTAATAGCTGAGTCTAGCTTGGCAGACAGAGCTGACACCAGAAACATTAAGTTCCGACTGCATGGCAACAGGAAGAAGGAGGGCTGCAGTCGTAGTTGGGGATGTTGTAAAAACTAAGCTGGAATTTGGTTCTGGAATCTTTCAGAAAAATAAGCTGGAAAGGATGCAAAGAATGGAAGTACAGGCTACAGATGAGAGGGAGAGAATTTCAAGAATGAGAACCTGTTTGAGCAAACACCTAGTGTTGTGTGTTGCATTGTGTCCCCACAAAAAATATGTTTAAGTCCTAATCACTGATAACTTTGAATGTGTACTTCTTTGTAAATAAGGTCTTTGCAGATGTAACTAAACTAAGATGAGGTCATACTGGATTACGGTGGGTCTTAATCTAATAACTGGAGTTTGGACACAGACATGCAGGGAGGTTGCCATGTGTTGATGGAGATTGGGGTGATGCATCCACAAACCAAGGAACTCCAAGGATTACAGCACTGTCTAGGAGATAGGAGAGAGGTATGGAGCAAATTCTCCACCAAGCCCACTATAAGGAACTAACCCTGTTTCTACTCTGATTTCAGATTTCTAGTCTCCAGGTGTCTGAGATGACAAATTTATTGTTTGAAGCCACCAAGTTCATGGTACTTTGTCATGGCGAGCTTAGAAAATGAATATATCCAGAGACAAAAAAAAAATAAGGTGCATCTGGTGGGGGGAAAAGAGAAGACCTAGTGGAATGAAATAGAGTAGGTGATGGAGAAGGAGGACCAAAACATGAGTTGAATGTAAGAACTTCCTAGAAATTGTACTAAAACTAAGTGTAGCTTATACTTTTCTATAGCACTTGTTATTAGGTCACACACTATTATAAATGTTGTACAGAGATTATCTTATTTAACCCTCCAACAACTTTTAAAGGTGTTGGTATGAATGT
Source organism: Puma concolor (assembly GCF_028749965.1). Taxonomy (NCBI): domain Eukaryota; kingdom Metazoa; phylum Chordata; class Mammalia; order Carnivora; family Felidae; genus Puma; species Puma concolor. The sequence continues at coordinate 95,596,828 of NC_141671.1, read as the reverse complement.
TCTCATTTTACAGATGAGGAAACTGAGTAAAGAAGGTTAAATAACTTTCTTAAAGATACATAGTAAGTGATGGAGTCGTTTTAGAACCTAGAACACTTGCTCTTTTGAAGTGGGCTAAAATGTAGGAAATATGTTTCATTAAAGACACAAATTGTAAGCCCCTTATTCTCTCTTCCTTAACAGATTTGTTATTTAAGATTTTTTTTCCTGTTAGAATGTTTAAAACCCTTTCTTATGATGGTATAGCAACTTTTCCTGTAACTGTCAAGAAATTGGAATTATTTCTTCTCACCTTACTACATTTTGTTGTCAGAACAATGTCTAATAATAATTTCCTCTCTCTGTTAGGTCACCCAGTCACTGTCATTTTGATTTCTTCACTCTTCTTGTCCATAGCATATGTTAATTGCTTCAGGAGTCCAACTTTCCCCAGCATGGTTATAATTAATTGAGGAGGTGAGTCCTGGATAACCAAAGCAAAATCCGTTCTTGTCATCCATGGTAATTCCCCTCGAAGGATTTTCCCAGAGTGTTTCTAATTAGAGGAAAATGAGCCAGCACGTTAGATACACCCAAACCTGACTGGCAAAAGTTTCTTTAAAGTGACTTAGTTTACTTTGTTTTAATTATGTGTGTGTGTTTCTATAGTTATATATAGTTTACTTTGTTTTAATTACATATGTGTGTGTATGTATGTATAGTTACACATGGCAGTAGTTTTGTCCGCTTTGTTATGAATTTAGAAGAAACAATATGAATATATCATGGTTAATTTAAACATGGTATACATTGATTTTTTTCATGTTTACTGAAAATATAGCACAAAAACAGTTACAAAATGTATAGTTTGAAGAGTAGTTCACCTACAGCTGGGGAGGAGAATCCCTAAAAATTAAGGAAAGTAGAGCAAAGAATGCACAATGATAAAGGGGAGAAATAGGTTTTTGTCAACAAAAGCAGAATGCTGTTTATTTAAAATTAAGTAGTCTTCAATTTAAGAATTCTCCAAATGCTGGATATTGGGGTTAACTGACAACATGAATAAAGGATTCTCCTGATATGTTTACCTGTGTGGTGTCAAGGGGCACATATGTGAATGTAATTTTTAGCAATTTCATTTTGATGGCTTATTGCTAAGTTTGGGGTGATAACATCAAGTCACTGATATAAGAGTTCTTTTGTTTTGTAGTCAATTGGCTTTCCTTTCGGGATGAGAGGAAAACCCCAGAGGCATACCCAAAGATAAGCTTTCCATATTAGTTGGCCTAGGAGTGTTTTAGCTGTAACCCCAGCTGTGGGCCTGTCTCCTCACAGTTACCCAGGGGCTCCATGCTGTCAGTGCCGAGCCTGATGTGGGGCTCAATGTCATGACTGTGAGATCGTGACCTGAGCTGAAATCAAGAGTTGGACACTTAACCAACTGAGCCACCCATGCGTCCTGGCATTTCCTAATTTTTAAGAGATACGTAACTTACACAGTCCTGAGGCCGAGGGAAATTACTTTTGCCTAAATTGTACATATGAATAATGGCCCACTTGAGGATGGAATCATGCCCATAACACTTTTGATTTGGTGGCAGGGGCAGGGGGAGGCATAGATGTGCTGTGTGATAGAAAAAATATTGAAAAGTGGGGATCTAGGTTTTATTTCTGAGTCTTCCATAAACTCAAGTGTGGGCCAGTCATTATCTATCACACATTTATTGTTTATTGTGTGAAGTGCTTTAATTTTTTTATCACCTCAGTGATTTAGAAGGGAGTAAGTGGATTAAGCTTCCTTACCTAAGCTGTCAGAACTAAGAGTTCTTGATTCTATGAATATCTAGTTCACACTTTTGCACATATAACATTCTACATTTGTGAATATGCTTTCTTCTGATCCTTTCTTTTTATATTTTAATAAAATGCCATTTCTTTTATATGGTTGGATCCACAGAATTGCCTCTCATCCCGGGCTCTTGAACTTAAGCTCTTCTCCATGTTAAGATATGAGGACATTTGTAAGGCTCAGTGATGAAAGCCTTCATACTCAGGAGAGCGGACACTGGGACAGGCTGTAGTCAGAGAAAGAAGGGCTGTGCAAACCATGTTTTCCATTGTTTCTAAAGTGTCCGTTTCCTCTACCAAACCTTACGGTTTCATTTGCTGCAGTAAAAGGCACAAGTGCCATCTGGCCTGGGTAAGCACCTTTAACTTTTCAAGTTCTGTGCCTTTTATTTCTTCATTTCTTCTCCATTTCTTAGACCCCTTCACCAGAGCACCAAAGTGATGCCTGTTGGTCTGTCTACTCCACTTCTTGTCATATTTTCCTTTATCTTGTTAGCAGTGTATACTTTATCTTATTCAAATCTTTTGTTGGTGAGAGAAGAATTTCCTCCTCTAAAAAAAAGTATAATCGCATGTATATCTGCATTACATGGCTTTATTCTTATGATTCAAGACCCTCTGGGTATACAGTGTCTGACACCACAATTCTTGGCTCTGTGGATTTCTGAAACACATGCATCACAGCCAAGCAATGGAAGGCTCTTGGCACAGTTGTAAATTGAAACTGCCTCCTGCCCCCACCACCAAAATAATTTGTTTTCCATTTTATACCATTTGTGGCTGGACAATGTATCTCCTTAAAATCTTTGCTTTAGAGGTTAACACTTCATCTGTGTCCTATATTGGTTTTCCATTGTTCCTTATAAAAAGAGTAGGTTATTTAAGTCATGTTTAACTTTGTGTTTTTAAAAATGTTCTCCAAGAATAAAATACATATAATGAAGAGAGGATACAAGGAAATATATATTTCTCAATGACCTTATCACTTTTGTTTTCTTGCACTCTTATAAGAAGTCATTGGACATTCAGTGATGTCTGTGTTCAGTTGGCTTCTGTGTTTCCTGCCCCCCACCCCATTCCTTACATAAACTCTCTGAATGATGGTCTGCTTTCTTTAACCCCAAGTTGCTCTTAAGTAGAAGGAGACGTCTTAGTATCATCACAAAAGATGTTTCAACCTACGAGTTTCCTGGGAAATGCTATTTAAAATGTCCCTCTTTTTCAGACTACCCTCTTCAATTTATCCTCCTTTTCACCTTCAAAGCTTCTGTGTCTTTTTCCTCATTTGCCTCTGTGTCAGCCCAGAGCTGTCATCAGAATCTGTATTATCATTCTTTTTTCCCTGCCCATGTGTCTGGCCCTGACCTCTGCTTCCCTTATGTCTTGGTCTTCAGCATTTGGGGAGGAAATTAATTTTATGACAGCAGCACTCTAATATTGAAAGAAAAAACCACCTGGTTAGAAGTATATAGTTTTGAGCAACATTTCAACTTGACAGCAATCCATGTGATTCACGTATCATCTTATTTCCCTGTGAAGAAAATAAAATCTCTTTCTAATCATTAATTTACTCCTGCAAGACACCCTCAGAGAGAGAGAGATTAGAATCACTCTGTTGAGAGGGGTCATCAAAGTCCATCTACTCCTATTTTTTGGGTGGAGCTTCTGTTCTTTGAAAGGGATTCCATTCTTAAACAATTTTGGGGGAGGGAGATACAGAATCCTGTTCTGTCAACATGTTTCAATGGATCATGGTAGGTTGGCCCTGGCAAAGAAGGACACATTTTGTGTGCCCTTCTGTATATACATGAGTTTTGGAAGTGAGGAATAAAAAGACACACAAATGGAACTTTGTACAATGGGACTTGAGTGGTTGCTGTAATAACTGTGACTGTGAACAGACCTTCCCTATAATTAACTATTCCTACTATTCGCACAGTTCTCAAGAAAGCAGATGGGGGAAGATTTATGTGCAAGGCTGCTATCTTGGTACAATGAAAGTACCTTGGGGGACTGACAGAGGTTCAGTATGAGAAAAAGGACTGTTGTTTTCCACTGTTACCACCATCGTTATTTCTATATGCCCTTCCCTCTCCCCCTCCCCCTTTCTTCTCCTAAGTCATCTTCCTCCTTTCTTCCTCACTTACATCCCTCCAGCCAAGTTCCAACTTGATGCTCTTGAAATTCACCAGTGATATTCTTTACATTTGTTTCCCTGCCTGGAATGCCCTTCACTAACCTATATCTATAGATGGCTCTCACCTCTTTTAGTCTATTTTCACTCTCTCAGGGAGGTCTCCCAAATTATATGTGCCCCTGCCACACGTTCTTAGTACTTAATAGAGTCTAACAATCTATGCAATATACTCATTTATTCTTATTGTCTCTTTATTCCCTCTAGAATGTAAGCTCCACCAGAGCAAGGATTTTGGTCTACCAGGCATTTCCCTCTTAATGTTGATAATTCATTCCAGAAAATCATATGTTTTATATGAAAATGTTAACTGGAAACTTATTTCCTATTATCATAAGTGGGGAAACTGTGACATATGGTATGTCAACCCAAAACCCCTTTCCAGCATGTAACTAGAATATAATTTTTTACTTACCTATAAATGTTTTGCTGTCATCTAAGACTGTAAAGACTTTTCTGGGTGCCAGATAATCTGGTTGTTAACAAATAATTGCCTTATGTGTAAGAGCATGTCACTTCTTAGAGACAGAGGTAACCCCAGCCATGTGCATGAATATCCCTTGTATTCATACTATGATTTTCAAAATATTGACATGTGATTATGGTGTTTTACAATTGTTTTCACACTGCAACTTGAGACTATTCATGCACAGTGTTTTGTTAAAAACTTGAACTTGAGTTTTAGAAAAATAAATGTTTTTCTAAATTTTATTTCCTAAATATTTAAACATTATTTTATTGAAAGACAGATATTTCCTGTGAAGTCTGGGTATTAAAAGCTCAGATCTTCTGCCCCCCAAAAATGCTACTTTGGAGAACATTATGCAAGGTATGCCAGGGCTTTTCTCACTGTTCTCTCCACTGTTTGGAACCATGTTTGGCACACAGTTAAGTGCACAAACAAATATTTGATGGGTGAAGCAGGAGAATTTAGTGTCTACTAGGTTTTGGTCTCTATAACAGATGACCATCATGCAGACCCCAACTGTGGATCTTTACATGGGCAACTCTGCAAAACATTGGGAGACTAGATTGTACCAGGAAGGAAGCAGGCTCTAATGTCTTGGGCTCTGCTGACCACAGCTTTGTTGATGAGGTGTGACCCATGGCAAGTGACAGCCTAATGGAATCCAGTTTCTCCCTCTGTATAGGAACAGAGTAGGACTTCAAAATCTTTAAGTTACTTTGCAAGTAAAACATGTTACCATCCATAAAAGAGGAAAGAGGATATTACTTCCTTGATGAAGTTTTTGAATGAATTAAATTAAAATTGCATTTAAATCACATAGTCCAGTGCATGACATAATTGTTAGTGCCCAAAGTGGTGACTATTGTTATTATTTTCATTATGTGTAATCTCTGCATAATGATGCATCTGTTCACTTAATTTCCAGTTTTGTTTTAGTTACCGTTGTTAAGAATGCAGTTGTGTGGTGTTATCATAGTTTTAGAGAAGATTTCTGCCAATTGTTTACAAATAGATGTATAAGCATGCATTTTGTTGTGATGAGATCATTAAATTATTTTAAAGGGGACAATAAATCCTCACACTTTGGAAACTCGTATTGGATCTTCAACAGAATTATAAATAGTTTTGGTTTAGTCATTTTTTGTACATCTCCTGCTTTTCGTTAGTGTGAATAATTGTGAACCATACAGAATTTTCAAACAGGGAAGTGCTTTTACCTTGGGGCACTTGTTTCAATCCTATTTGACTTGGCAACCCTTTTGTAGAGGGTTACTTCCCCCCCCCCACCTCTCACTTTCCAAATTTGGATTTTAATTCTCTTAGGCTGGAAAAAAGATATTTCCAGGTAGGGCTAATATGTGTGCTTTAACCTTTTCATACTATGTCTTAGTGGGAGGTATGACAGCAGCAAAGAATAATTACATGAAGCAGAATCCCAAAGCTTCTTTGAGTCATTACCTTGGAAGTATCCAAAAGGATATGAGGATGGAGGGGAGAGATTTAAAATGATAGATACCAATAAACATGTGTTACTATAATACAAAAATTTTTTAAATGCAAAAACAAAAACTATGAAAACTTAAACTTTTCATTTATGGAGAAACACAAGGGTAATTTCAAAAGTTCAGTTGTTAAGAATGTGTTTGTTTCCATTGGCTCCCATCACTGGATCTTGTTGGCTCATGAACTCATTTCAGACTAAAGAGATTTCTTTTGAATGCTGGGCTCATTGTATGAGAACACCAACAACAGATGGGCATGTATAAGGGGAAAACCCTCTTTTATTTTCTGGAAAATATGACTAGATTCATACTGTGATGGCATTATTGAAAATCATCCCAAGGGGAAGAAGAAGGGAGAGATAACAATAAATCATAGAAAAACTTTGAAAGTTGGAAAGAGCTTATAACACACGTGTTTGCATAAATGTTGGTGCAGCCATTCTGTACGTTACTGAATAGCACTTTGAAATGAAGGTCGGGGTGCCTGGGTGCCTCCGTCGGTTAACTGACTTCATTCAGCTCAGGTCATGACCTCGCGGTCCGTGGGTTTGAGCCCTGCGTCAGGCTCTGGGCTGACAGCTCGGAGCCCGGAGCCTGCTTTGCATTCTGTGTCTCCCTTTCTCTCTGCCCTCTCCCGCTAGTGCTCTGTGTCTGTCTCTGTCTCTCTCTCTCCAAAATAAATAAAAATTTAAAAAAACCATTTTGAAATGAAGGTCAAAAAAGCATGCGAAAGTGGTATGTACGTTACTTTGTTTTTAAATTAGCATTTGTTTTTGAGAGAGACAGAGAGAGAGACGGAGTGCAAGTGGGGGAGGGCAGAGAGAGAGAGAGGGAGACAGAATCTGAAGAAGGCTCCAGGCTCTGAGCTGTCAGCACAGAGCCTGATGTGAGGCTCGAACCCACGAACCGCAAGATACGACCTGAGCCGAAGTTGGCCGCTTAACCAACTGAGCCACCCAAAGCGCCCCTGTACATTACTTCTCTTACACTACACCTTCCCTTAATAAAAACGTGAGGGATAAATCTATGTACATTGCAGAGGGCTTCATGTGTCAAGGGTGTGGCCATTCACTCAGCTGGAGAGCTGTTGCTTCTCTCAGTTCTGCAAATGACAGGGGAGCTAGAGAAGTCCTTCACACAGGAAACTAACGCACTATGTCATTGAATGCGCAGGTTAGGGGCCTGTGGGCTGTGGGCCAAATCTGGATGGCCACCTGTTTTGGTATGGTGTGTACGGTAAGGATGGTTTTTACCTTTTGAAATGGTTCAGGGGAATAAAAGTCACAAAAAGAATAATGTTCCATGACACATGAAAAGTATATTAAATTCAAATTTCAACATTGATAAAATAGTTTTATTGGACCACTGCAATGCTCATTTGTTTACATATTTGTTTACATACTATTTGTGGCTGCTTTCCCAGTATAGTGACAGAGTAATTGCCACAAGGAATGGATTATATGGTCCTCAACCCTAAAATATTTACTATTTGGTACTTTATGGACAAAGATTGCTGATGCCTCATTAAAGGAATACACAACCTTTGAAATTAAGTATAGGAGGTTAGGGCTTTGCTTTACCTGAACCTTCACATTTAGAATTCCCCAGGCACTGGGATTGGTTCTAGTCTTTGTCAGGAGGAATTTAAGGATCTATAACTCAGTAAGAAATCAACTTTGCTATTGGTGTTGCAAATTTTCTACAATTATTACAGTAAAAGGGCTCCTACCTGCTTTGGTTTTGTGAAAAAGTCTCCACCTTAATGCCGTGTAAACGTCTGGGACTCTGGTTTTATTGCTGTGGACTCAAGACTGTCGTGGGACCTTGCTATCCTCCCCATTACCTGTCCCCCTGAGTCTGTGGATGTGTCTTGCTCTTATTAGCCCTTCTTAAAACTTTAATACATCTCTTATGTCCTCATTCTGGTGATTGGCTCCATGCCCCCTGCTGTCACACTGCCCTAACATAGCTTGCTTTCCTTCTGGAGTTTTGGATGATTGGCCTGAGGCCAGTTTCCTTTGTCATTAACTTCCTGACTTTTCTCTATCCTCACTGCAGGGACTTTTTCAGATGACTGTTCCTAGTTCTGTGAATATAGTTCTTTAACAGAGATATTCAAGACTTGCTTCTGATGATTTTTGGCCCTTAGAGCTGATAACTTGCAGCGAGCCTTTTGGGAAAGATGGCCCTTATTGACCTTATCAAGGCCATGTGGGCTAGGAGTGAGTCCAGCTCCCCATGCCAATCCTCAGCAGCAGGTATAGATGCAGAAGGGAAGGTCATGCAAGGTCTGCAGTCTGTGAAAGGACTGAGAGATTGAGATCATTCCAGACTTGGCTGTGGGCCAGTCAAAATCTTCCTGAGATTAGAAGTTCGAGTAGTTTTGACAAGCCTCCATTTGCCAGTATCCACACAGATGAAGTTAACCACTGAAAAGGAATCAGGGCAGGTTGTACCTTACGCTGCATCAACCAGGTCAGTTCGTGGTTTTAAATAATTGAATTAATTTTTAATTTGTGATGATAAATACATGCTCTGTAAACCTGACCTCCTGACCATTTCTAAGATTTTGTGTTTGTGGCTTTACACTGCAGTGTGTAGAGGAAAAAGAGACATACTCAGTTTTGTGTTCTGGCTCTGCCTGTGTGAACTTGAGAAATTGACTTGCCAATCCTCAGTTTTCTCATCTGAAAATAGGATAGTTCCTGCTTCACTATTAACATTAAGGGGCCATCATATGTGAAGTGACTAATACCTATAAGCGCTAAGTGTTAATTCTGATTAGGAAAACTAGAACTGTCTCCTTAATGGAACCAGGAAGAAAACAGATTTTTTCCACCTTGGTCTGAATAATAGGGCAAGCAACCTTCCCTTAGAGGGTTTGTGTAGTTATGGCAGTGAGAAATTGACAACACAGCTCTGAGAAGAACTGGGGAAGTGGGATGAATGGTGAAGATAGAGGAGAGGAGAATGAGGGACTGCTGATTCAGCTATAGTTTGTTACTTGAATAATTTATCTGTGAAGCTCTCAAATAATGATGCCTTAGTGAAGTAAAGTAAGATTTCCATTTTCATGAATGGAAGAGTGGTATCAGAGAAGGAGAGACCTAAGAGGAAAATGAATTCTGACTTTAAAAAGACCTTAAAGCTCTGTCTGATGGTCAGATGCAGTTGGTTAACAGATGGGTTGAGTATACTCACCTTGACAAGAAGTCAGGGTAGGGTCACAGGAGTACAACTACCAAAACCAGTCAGTGAGCCAGAAAAGGCTACTGTTCTTTAGGGTTTAAACTGAACCAGAAGACTGACATATCCACCCTGTGTGAATGGCATGGTGTCTGCATTGCTGTTGTCATATTACTCTAAAGGGCTCACTATGTTTATCTGAAACTGAAGACGATCGCACTGGATACATCTAGCCTCAAAGTACACCATCCTGGTCATAAATCTGGTCAATAACACTGCGTATTGTGGTCATAAAGTTTTCATCCAGAATCCTCAAATGGCTTGAGAAGGTAACATCAGTTCACCTAGAATGATAAGTGTGCTTTCCTTAGTTAAGGGCCTTTCAAACCCAGAGGGTTTAGATAAGATTTAAAAACATTAAATAAGGCCTGTGCCATTCATGCCTTTATGTTAGGTTTAGAAATAAATCTCACTCTCATTGGGACAATCTCTTGGGACAAACCCTTAATATTGCATTATAAGACTTCCAATTGCTTTTAGATAACTGATATTTATTTGAAGAGATATTTAAAAGAACTAAGCTATTTGTGTGTATATTACATTAGTTATGAAGTATTTTTGAGGTATTTAAAAAATAGGAAAAATATAAGTGCATATTAATATTTAAATATGTAGAGACATTCAAATTTATGAAAGCACTCATTGTCAAAATGAATTTAAACTGTTGATTCACTATCTCAGCAAATTATTGAATGAATATTTACTGTGAATTGGACAATCTTCTAAGATCTGGATATACAAAAAGGAGCAGAACAAGCCATTGTTTTTAAGGAGTTTAACTTCTAGTGAGTGGACATAGAACAAGAAACAAATACATTACTGAAGATGTAAGAGGTCAGGCCAACCTGTGTACTTTGAAGGCAAAAGGCCAGTTTCAGAATGGAGAGCAAGAGAGAAGGGTGAGCAAGGAAGGGTGTCGGATATTTTATAGGAGGTGATCAGAGAAGATTCCACTGGTAAAATGTTTTATTAGAGAACTGAAAGAATGAGCAGTGGACATTTCTGGGGAAGAGCATTCCAGCAGAGTGATAGCAAACACAAAGGCATGTATTTGAGAAACAAGAGAGGATGGTGTTCTGGAGAAGAGTGAGTGCAGGTGAAGGATATTAGGATATGAAGGAGTTATAGAGGTCCAGGTCACTTGGATTTTTACTGAGTGAAATGGGGAGCCATTGGGGGATTTTGAATAATGGAATGACATGGTTTGACTGTGTTTTATAAAGATGGCTCTGGCTGCAGTGTCTCCATACTGTAGGGGAACAAAACTAGGAGGAAGACCAATTAGAAGGTTATGGCAGATACCCAGGGGAGAGGGTTTGTGACTTCAAAGAATATAGTGGTCATGAAGGCGTCTAGATGATGGATGTAGTTTTAAGATATAAGTAGCAGGATTCCTGGAAGGATTACATGTGAGAGTTGAGGGGGAAAAGTTGTTCCAAATGATCCAAGTTCTTCTGCTTCCATGTAAGTCAGGGTAAGACCTTACCAGAGATATGACTGTAGAAAAGAACTATAAAAGCTGGAAATCATGAAAAAAAAACAAAAAACAAAAAAAAAAAACAACTCTCTGAAGCTATTGGAGAGTGACCAGAAGTAGACAGACTTTAGTGACAAGTGCATGTTTTCTTAGAGGGGAGATGGCCAACTATACCACTAAGTTTTCTCTCGGAGGCTTATAGACTAGGGCTAGGTGCCCTCTGAGTGACACTGTGAACACTAAAGATGACACAGTGACCATGTGCAGTGGCAGCAGGGGCTCATGTGGAAAATTCCTATCTTTCTGGCCTGGGGAACTACAAAAGTGAGGCTGGGAAACCATGAATGCTGAAGGGTGTGGAGAATTTCAGAAGGTGAAGAGTTACAGAGAGTATCTACAAACTCAGTCTGCCTACATCTCTGACTTACCCTTGAATGATATATGTGCAGAACAGACTCAGCAGTTCAGATTTAAAGAAAATAATTGAAATGAGAATGGAGTTGTTGCCTAACAAACAGTGTTGGAAGTTCAAGACCAGCTCAAACCAGTCCTGCTGAAACAAAGGAAACCACATTCACTGGAGAAAAAAACAAAAACAAACACAGCATTTGAATTCTCCACAAATTAACATTCATAATGTATAATCCCAAAGTAATCAACATACAAAGTATTAAGAAAATGGAACACATTCTCACAAGTAAACAAAATCTACAGAGGCTGACTCCAAGATCAACCAGGTGTTGGAGCTAACAAAGGTCATGGAGGGACTAAGATACTTATACTCTGTGAAGTAAAATAAAACATGTTTTCAGTGGATAAAATTTTAGCAGAGAAATAAACACAAAATAATGTACATTTTAGAACTTAATATAATCTTTAAAAATATTAACTGGATAGACTTAATGATGAATGAACATGACAGGAAAGTAAGCGAACTTCAAGATCAATAGAAATTATTCAAAGTGAAGAACAGAGAAAACAGATTGAAAACAGAATGAACAGAATCTTAGCTGTGAGACAATATCAAATAGTTCAACATACAGGAAACTGGAAAACCAGAAAGAGGAAAGATAGTGCAACAAAAACACTTTTTTAGAGATATACCAAACATTTTCCCAAGTTTTATGAAATATTTTGAAGATACAAGATGTTAAACACCAAGCTGAATGAAGATAAATATGCCTATGTCAAGGTATATTATAGTCAAACTGTTGAAAGTCATAAAGAGAAAATCTTGAGAAAAGCGAAAATGACCAATTACTTACAAGGGAACAACAATCTAATTAACAACTATCGTCTCATAAGAAACCATGGAGGCCAGGGTAGAATAAAATGTTTTTAAAGAACTGAAAAGGAAAAAAAAAAAGACAACATCCTGTCAACCCAGGATCTGTTTCACTGAAAATACTTTTAAAAATGAAGGTAAAATACATTTTCAAGATAAACTAAGAAATTTTGTCACCAGCAGACCAGCATTAAAAGATATGCTAAAGGATATTTTATTTAAAATTTATTTTTATTTTACTTTATATTTTATGTGATAACAATACTTAACATGAGATTTACCCAATCAACAAAACTTTAAATGGATAATACATTATTGTTGCCTAAGGAACTACAAAAGTGAAGCTGGAAAACAATGCTGAAGAGTGGAGAATTCTAGAAGGTGAAGAGTTAAGAGTATCTGCAAACTTAGTGCAATGTTCTACAGCAGATCTTGGTCCTCTTGCTTAGCTGAAACTTTATGCCTATTAATTAGTCATCTTCTTTAGATATCCTTTAGAAAGAGAAAAAATGATAGAAATTCAATTATCAGTAAAGAATGAAGAGCATCAGGAATGATGGTAAATATCTGGGCAAATATAAATGGAAATGTTTGTTTTGTTTTCCCCCATATCTTCATAAATTGTGTAAGCATTTAAAACACAAAGGTTTACATTGTATTGAGGGATTTATAATGTATGATATGTCCATCATAACCTAAAGGATGAAAGGCATGAACCTATAAGTGTGCAAGATTTCTATGATTTATACGAGGTAGTAATATTGGCTCTGTGGGTATGAAGAGTCAAGGCCATGTATTACTCTCTCTATATATATAGTATATATACTACATATGTATACATACACATATGTACATACACACACATGTATAAATACACACATGCACACTATATATATACACACACTATACATATAAACACTATATATACACACACTATATATGCACTATATATATATACACACTATATATGTATATACACTATATCTATATATATACACACACACTATATCTATATATATACACACTAGATATATACACACACTATATACACACTATATACATATATATATACACACACACACACATATATATATCCATCTGTTAAAATAGCAACAGATACGGGGCGCCTGGGTGGCTCAGTTGGTTAAAGGTCCGACTTCAGCTCAGGTCACGATCTCGCAGTTTGTGAGTTTGAGCCCCGCGTCGGGCTCTGGGCTGATGGCTCAGAGCCTGGAGCCTGCTTCTAATTCTGTGTCTCCCTCTCTCTCTGGCCCTCCCCCGTTCATGCTCTGTCTCTCTCTGTCTCAAAAATAAACATTAAAAAAAATTTAAAAAAAAATAGCAACAGATACAATTGAAATGGAATTCTCAAAATGTTCAAATACTGTCTCTATATACAGGAAAGGAAAAATAGAGGACAAAAAATAAAAGGTCAAGTAGAAAACAAAATAGTAGACTCACAGTTAATCCTATCAGTAATTACTGGACTAGTTAATGGACTAAACACTACAAATAAAGGTTGATATTATTAGAATGGATTCAAATAAATAAAAATAAAAAAATGTTCCACCCTATGCCATATAAAAGTGATAAATATACATAAGCTGAAATAAATGGATATAACAAGTTATATATGCAAACTATCATAAGAAAGCTGAATTGTCATATTAATATATGATAAAATAGATGTGAAAACAAAATGTATTACCAGAGATTAAGAGGGGCAGTTCATAATGATAAAAAGCTAAATTCTTAAGGAAGTCCTGACATTCACAAATGTGCCTGGGCCCAATAACAAAGTTTCAAGAAACATGAGGCAAAAGTTGATGGAATTAAAGGGAAAAATAGTCAAGCGCACAATCATAGTTGTAGATTTTATTTCAGGAACTGATAGAACAATTAGGCCAACCTCCCCACCCCCACCGCTCCCCCCCTCGTAAATAAACAACCTGGAGTCAATCTGAACAACACTACCAATCACTTTGACTTGATATTCATAGACAGTATAGGTGAAAATGACAGAAAACATTCTTTTTTAAGTGCAAAAGTTACTTTAACAGGATAGATCATATTCTGGCAATAAAACAGGTCTCAGTAAATTTAGAAATACTGAAATCATATTGTTCACTGACAACAGTGGAATTAAATGAGAAATCTATAAAGGTAACATAAATCAGAAAACCCCAAACTTGTCGAAATGGAACAGAAGACTTCCACGTAGGCATTGGATCCAAGAAATAACAAGAGAAACTAGAATCTGTTTGAATAAAATGATAACAAACATACAACATATCAAAGTTTATGGGATGCAGCTAGTGGTTCAGGTGGCCCTATAGGTCTCCCAGAAGTGTTGAATAATAGATTATGCACAGATAAGGTGGGAGGAGAGGATATATCACATGGATATTTCATTTTCAAAGTCCCTTCCACTCTGCACCTTGGTCCTCTTCACAAAAGATTTCCTCCTGCTGTATGCTTTGGATTTTCTCTATGGTTTTGAATTACTGTTCTGCGTTTTCTGTTTTCTTATCTCAGCCCATATGGACTTAATTTTTACTGGGGAAATGCCAGTTTGGCAAGTAGACATCAGAGAAGGGAATTAATGCTTTCTAATTAGGTCAGCAATTCCTTTGAATCATTTTTGAGCTTTAGTGTGGTCTAGAGGAAGGAAAATGGCCCTTGGAGCAAAAGACAAAGGCAGAAATGATGGCAGAGGAAATGAAAGGAGACAAATCTTGAAGAGGAAGGAGCAGTTGGGTGTAAGCATAGTTGGAGGGATTCACCATTTAAATGAGAGTGAGTGAGGGATAGAGACTTACCTTCCTTATGCCCTGGAGGGAATGAAGAGGCTTGGAGAAATCTTCAGTTCTGTGGGTGATCTCAGATGATTCTCTCTGGTCTCTGACAGGCACAGGGTTCTATTCTATCGCTATCACTCTAGGTGCGTGAGAACCAATCTACCAATCACTGTAGAACCTTCTATGAGTTCTGGCTTACTGAATTAAGGCTTCAGAAGGCTGGTGGTGGGTTGGGGGGATATTGAGCAAAGTCTAGGAATGTAAAGGTGCAGGATTTCTCTTGGATAATCAGTGGATGGATTGCTGGCTTGGTTGTTTAAAGGTCTTTACTGAGTGGCTGGGGAGGGAGGTCTGGCTTTGTTTCTGCGATACTCATAACCTTGTATCTGATTTGGCTCTAGTTGCTGCTGTTGTCTTGTTGCTGTTGTTGTCTCTGGGATCCTTTTCTCCCCAAACTATAGTCTTTTATCTTCATTTGGAGCTCTATAAAAATGCACTTGATTCTAATTCTTATGTTGAGTGTGTGTGTGTGTGTGTGTGTGTGTGTGTGTGTGTGTGTGTGTGTGTGTGTTTAACCCCTACATTGGCTCAGCCTTGAAAACCATGGGTAAGTGAATCGTTTCTAACTGAAAGTGAGTCTAAACTTGAATTCAGGCCCTCTGAATACAAGTAAGGGAGTTGAACATGACAGGGGATGGGGAAACACATCACCTAATACTTCAAAATATTATCCATCCATAACAATAAAGATTAAACACACAGAGGTATTGAGACAAAAAAAAAGGGAGTTGTGGGTATTTAAGTGAGGTGATTGTTTTTATGATAAACCAGTCAGGGTATCAGTTGAGAACTGAGGAAAAAAGGAGTTAGGATATTCCTAGTTTTGCAGTGTTATGTATATGGAATCTCAAATGCTGTATTTTTGTGAAGATGTCTAATGAAAGACTGAAAGATAATGGGGATAAACCCATTATCTAATACATTTGCAAAATACAATTGATAAAGCAGAAAGGGGGACTTACCTTCAGAGTTCAGTACTTTTGCAAGTTCCGAAAGTGCTGTTTTGAAACTCCGATTCCTTAGCGGAAAAATTAGCTTGGAGTCAGGCAATTCAATGTGAACTAAGATTGTAAATATACATATGGTATTTGGCCATCAGACTCAGTTAAAGAAACTCTGATTTGAAGTCGTTTCTTGGGCTATGACCAATAATACCTTCTCCTTCCTTTGCTCATTTGTGCTGTGATGCTCATTTTTGCCTTTAGGATGCCAGCATCAGCAGTAAGGTATTATTTAATGTTAGAGGAAAAATGTCTTGGCTCTACAGTTTTATAAAGACCAGATGTTAGGATGTTATCCATTATCCATGAAAAGAGTTTTCCCATAGGGGAACTAGTTTTATAAGCAAAGAGTGACCACAGGGAATAAAGAATCATTACATAGAGCATTTGAAGAACTTTAACAAAATAACATTTTATACTGTAGAACATGCCTCCTTCCTAAAACTTGCCAAGAAAGTCACAACTACTGATTCCTATAATCATCAAGGTTAGACAGTATCCTTTATTATTTTTTTTAATGTTTATCTTTGAGAGAGGGAGGGAGAGACAGTGCGAGCAGGGGAGGGGCAGAGAGAGAGGGAGACACAGAATCTGAAGCAGGAACCAGGCTCTAAACTGTCAGCACAGAGCCCAATGCGGGGCTTGAACCCATGAACCATGAGATCATGACCCAAGCTGAAGTCAGACACTTAAGCAACTGAGCCACCCAAGCATCCCGAGGTTAGACGGTATCCTTGGCTAACAACTCAGTTGTGCTTCATGGCTGATCCTATTCCCTTTATTTTGCAGAGGAGGGAAGGGGCTTCATGGAAAGCAGGTTTCAAGAGAAGGAAGAGAGATCCTTTCCTTTTCTGACTCTTGTCTGAGTTTTGTTTTGAATACAGACTATTTTATCTGATACTTGGATTATTTGATAAGCTTTTGCATTCTGGATATATTTTTAGCTTCAGAAAATATATTCTTTACTTGGCTATCTTCAAAAAGTGAATATAATGTAGAAGGATCTCCAAGATTCCTTTCAATTCTAAGATGTTTGACTTAAGACATCCACCAAGAAAGTTTGCTTTTGTGTCTGCTTTCCATATTTTAGGAAGAGGGTAGAATTGAAGTGGAATTATTCAAAGTGAAGTCAGCACTTACTTGTCATATGCATTTTGTAGAGCAGTCATTTTTGGGACTTGACTAATACTGATTCTAATTGTCTGTTGCAGAAGTACTAGGAGAGATAGGTGAGTAAGAGGACATTGATAAAGATGGTTTCCCATTTTATCTTACTAAATTGACTGTCCAGAAAAGTTGGCCACTATTGCTTATAGCCATCTCCATATCCTAGAGCCACTAAACACTGCTGAGAATTTATATATAATTCAATTAGTCATTAATATTTACAAATAATTGGACATTTGCTGTCTTGCTAATAAAACAGTAATTAAAATGTTTAGTTTATCAGTGTATTCGACCTCATGGACACATAATCATAAGCCGGGGCCAGCGGCCTTTGCAGTGGCAAAAATAGAGCAATTTTATTTTTATCCAATGGGTTTTGTTTCTTGCCCAAAAGTTACTTTTAAGCAGAAATAAATGTGGATAAATCTATGCTACTTTATATTACCCTCAGTTTTTCCTACTTTTGTTGATTATGCCTTATGTAAACACTGGTCCTTGAGTAATATAAACTTTATTGTATATTTCACTCGAAGTTATAATTATCTTAAAGATTTATCATCTAAAAAATCAATGTTTATCCTGAAAATTAATATGTCGATATGATCTAGTATTTCAGACTTTAACATGCTCAGGTAATATTACCGTGTTTAAAATATAATTTCTTTAATATTTTACATGAATTATCCAAGTATTTTATCTACATTAAATATGAATCAGTTCTTCTTCCTGAAATATTATAATTAGAAGAAAATACTTGTGCTAATATGTCTTTTTAAAATGCATTACATTTGCTTTAAAACAGTTTAGAATTATCTTAAAAAATATTTCAGAAAAATTCTCTTGTTTATATAAAATATGTGTTTTATTCTCTTGTGACTCACTACTAAATTCTGTGGAGCACTAATGCTTTAAAATAAATATCTAAGTGCAAATTGATATGTGATGTGCTTTTCTCTGAAACATTGCTTTGAAAAAAGCTAAGACTTCAAAGGCTTTTTCAAAATAAAAATGTCAAAATTCTTATTTGGAAAAGCTTTTTAGAATTTACAGATTAGAAAGAATGATTTTTTTTGGCATTAACTATATATTTTTTGAAAACCGCATTTAAGGAGCTGGTAGTATTTAGAAAACATATTTATTCTTTATATGTTACCTTTTGTGAAGAATAGAAACCTTAGCAACTTTTATTGAAACGCTTTCATAATTTAAATCTGTGCAAAGGCCAGAAGATAATTCTTTGATTATTCCACTATTTCATGAAGACCTCATTAGAACTTTAATTGTAAATTATGATTCATTTGTACATCCATTGTGAACTTTATATTAATTAAGGGCGAATTGTCCCCTTATGGGAAAATTTGAGAAAAGACCTTAACTTCCGAGATGAAAGAAGCTAATGTCAGTATTTTTCTCGAAATGGGAATATTACTTCTTTTGGTAACACGAAGACCACTTTTCAAAAATAATAGATATTGTTTGGAATCACTGGGCTTACATATCTTTTAAACCTATAAATCTTATGTTATGTGAACACTCTGAAAAAATGGGAATGTTCAGGGCCATTAGCGTTAGCTTTGTCTAGGTTTTTCTCTGTGGCTTTCTGGACATCACCTCAAGAGCATGAATACAGTGAATAATTTAGATAAACTAATATATTGATTCTCTGTCAGAAGTATTGTTTGGGATATTTATTCAATAAAGCTATATAATTATTTGCTTATGGAATAAATATTCTTCAGATTGTTAAATATCCTTTATGTTTGACATCTTTAAGTTTCATCTGTGATTCCCATTTAAGTTTATTAGTGGACTCTCATAATTTCATAGAGTTTCTGTGGTGTTCATATTGTTTTAACTTAAATATTTGATCATAGATATAATACATATTCTTTACTTTTATATCCTTTCAGAGCAACTACCATGGAGTAACCTCCATATAGAAATATTGTTGACTGAACGTGTGTGTGTGTGTGTGTGGTTCTATATATATATATGATATATGTAGTTCATGGATTTGTGAGGTATGTTCAGTGACCATCAAATTATACTAAACATGCTTTAAGACTCTTAGGATTTTTGGCTCTTTGATACTTTGATATCTGGGGAAAAATGCTACACAAGTGACATGAGGCAAAGTGGATAGTTTTTCAAAGTTAGTCAATAGTACTCTAGTGGGATGTAATAGATCTGTTAACCTGTTAATAAAATGAAATCCAACAGGATTTTTAAATGACTCAAAGCAAGAAGGGAAAGTTATAGTCTGGTAGTGACATCTGGCAAACTTGCCTTAAATGCTTTTAAGGACAAAATGGATAACATCCACGATTGGCTACAGTTCAGGGTACCCAATTCCAGTGTGCTGTCAACCGTGTATATTTACTATTGATTAACACTCTAGCTGCATTCTTTTCAGACATTTTGATGTGGAAAAGTTTTTATTTTAGAGGCAGCACCTACATAGTTTTATCCAGGGACTGTGATAAAATAATATGAAAAAGGAATCAATTAATATGTTGCTATTGGTAAAGTTAATGTTTTCATTAATCATCTTATAAATCTAAGGAAGCTGCTTTTCAGTCA
Source organism: Puma concolor (assembly GCF_028749965.1). Taxonomy (NCBI): domain Eukaryota; kingdom Metazoa; phylum Chordata; class Mammalia; order Carnivora; family Felidae; genus Puma; species Puma concolor. Next base: position 95,577,222 of record NC_141671.1, on the reverse strand, counting down.
AAGAAAAACCAATCAACATTAGCAAAAATGGAGGAAACCATTTGAGAGGAATGTGCATACTGAGTTAGTAAATATACACAAACACTATGTGGCTTTCCAGGTCACATCCACACATTTGAGTCATATGTATAGACTTAGATGAATTCAACATAAATGTTGATGTTCATTGCAGAGAACCACCTGATGCTGTGCATTAGAACAAAATTTTGAGTGTTAGTTACTCAATTTTATTACACAAAAGAACAAACCTAAACGAATAAAACAACCCTGTTCTCCAATGTGCATAGAACTTTGCCTCATTTACAAGAGAGATCACATGATTTTCACACTTGACAAATTTATTGGATGCCTCATATATACCATATATTGTTTTAGGGATATGTTAGAATACAGAACAGGGGGGAAAACCTGTTATATGAGCTTGCTTTCTATGAAGGGTGAAAGAACAAATTGAGAAAATATATGATCAAATTGCATTAAGTACTTTGGAAAAAAAAAAATACAGCAGGAAAGGGGAATAGAAGGGTAAGTGGTAGGGTGGCCAGGGAAAGCATCTCTGAGAAGGTATCTGAGTAATGACTTACAGAAAGTGATATAGTGAGCCATGGAGGTCAAGAGGAAGAACATTTTAGCATAGGGAGCATCTTCCTGAGATGATTATCTGAGAGCAATTTTGAGGGCTAGTGAAGATGCCAGGGTAATTCAGCAAACTGAGCCAAGGGAGTTGAGTAGGGTACGAGGGGTAACAGGGTTGAAGGGCATATTGTTAAGGGCCTTGTAGGCTCTACTGTCAAGATAGTTGGCTTTTACTGTGTGTGAGAATGGGAAATGCCTGGAAGGTTTGAGCAGAGGAGTGATTTTCTGATTTGGAACTGAAAGAATCATTCTGTGGGCTGTGCTGAGATTTGGCTGTAGAAGGCAAGGTTAGAAGGAGGGCCAAAATCAATGGGATAATGAAAGGGTGCTCAAACTAGAATGTGAGACCTCTGAGGCTACCTGAAAACCTTACAGACACACAGGTCTTTATTTTTTAAATTTTTTTTTTTTTTCAACATTTATTTATTTTTGGGACAGAGAGAGAGACAGAGCATGAACGGGGGAGGGGCAGAGAGAGAGAGGGAGACACAGAATCGGAAACAGGCTCCAGGCTCTGAGCCATCAGCCCAGAGCCCGACGCGGGGCTCGAACTCGCGGACCGCGAGATCGTGACCTGGCTGAAGTCGGACGCTCAACCGACTGCGCCACCCAGGCGCCCCGACACACAGGTCTTTAAAAGAATAAATTTCCAGGGGCACCTGGGTGGCTCAGTCAGTTAGGTGTACAGCTCGGCTCAGGTCATGATCTCACAGTTCATGGGTTCGAGCCCTGTGTCAGGCTCTGTGCTGACAGCTCAGAGCCTGGAACCTGCTTTGGATTCTGTGTCTCCCTCTTTCTCTGCCCCTCCCCTGCTCATGCTCTGTCTCTGTCTCTCAAAAATAAATAAACATAAACATTTTTTTAAAAAGAAGTATTTTATCTAAAAACTTGCTTTGTCAAAGTCATTTAGAAAATAATTATAATTTGATTATAATTATAATTCTTTTCTTTTGCCCTTTCTAATCCTATCTGGTAGAACAAGGAGGCTGTAGGTGAAAAGTAATAGGGATACTGAGTAACTATTTGGTGGATAATTGGTAATGTTTTTTTGGCAGTATAGTTTCCCTAAGTTAGAAATGTAACGTCTTCAGAGCGCCTGGGTTAAGCATCCCACTCCGGCTTGGGTCATGATCTCGTGGTTGGTGAGTTTGAGCCCTCACTGGGCTCTGTGCTGACAGCTTGGAGCCTGGAGCCTGCTTTGGATTCTGTGTTTCCCTCTCTCTCTGTCCCTTCTTGCAATCTCTCTCTCTGTTTCTCTCTCTCAAAAATAAACATTAAAAAAAAAAAAAAAAACACCGAAATGTAATGTCTTCAGTGATTAGACAAAGAAAAAGTTGAAGGTTGAGTCTTGTGTTCAATAAAATATTTAAGTTATTGATGATTTAAAAAATTATTATTTATTACTAGACCACTATGGATTTCTGTCATGAAACTTGGGAGTTTAAATAATTTAGTAACATTGAAAAAATTATATTCCAACATATTATGTGATTAAGGTGTCTTAGTACTTTTAAGTATGAAAATAAAATATAAAAAGAATTGCTGTTCACCCTTATTACACAATAAACAATTTTTCATCTATAGATATGCCAACTAATTAGGGAAAAAAGCCCCCATCTATCTCATTAGAATATGCAGTTACAATAAAATTTTATATTTTCACTTTTTTCCTTAATAACTATGAAATATTTGGGGGCACCTGGGTGCCTCTGTCAGTTGAATGTTTGACTCTTGATTTTGGTTTGGGTCATGATTCCAGGGTCATGGGATCAAGCCCCTCATGGTGCTCCACCCTGAATGTGAAACCTGTTTAAGATTCCCTCTGTCTGGGTTCCTGGGTGGTTCAGTCAGTTAAGCATCAGACTCTTATTTTTGGCTCAGGTCATGATCTCGTTGTTCCTGAGATCAAGCCCTGCTTCAGGCTCCGTTCTGACGGCCTGTTTGGGATTCTGTCCCTCTCTCTCTCTGCCCCTCCTGTGAACATGCTCTCCCCCCCCCACTGCCCCCCCACCTCAAAATAAAAAAAAACAAACAAAAACTCTACCTCTTTCTTTCTAAAAATAAATTATGAAGTATTTTAACGTTGTTTTCATCAATTGTATTCCACTAACACTTGGAAAGATAACTTAATTCAAAATATCTTTTAAAAGAATTTAGAATGTTATAGACATGAAAATAATTAAAATCATAAATACATTATAACGCCAAAGTTTTTTAGGTGATCCATAGCAGATTCAAAACCAGCACTATTCAGTATAAATATAATTCTAATAGAATTACACATGTGAACCACATATGTAAATTTAAATTTAAATTAATTAAAAATAAACAGATAAAACTTTAATAATTTATTTTATTTCATCCAATATATAAAAATACCACTTCAACATCACGTAGTCAATAGAAATAATATTGAGATAGTTTATACTCAATTTTCATATTGATTTTTTGAAATCTTGTGTGCATTTTACCTTACAGCATATCTCAGTTTGAACTAGCCATATTTCAAGCGCTCAGTAGTCACATGTGGCTAATGGCTATTGACTAGCACATTGTATAGCATGTCTCTAAGTTTTAAACGTGTGTATGTATATATTATATAAGCTTCTGTGTGGGTAACATGATGGAAACATGTTTAATTACAAAAAAAATTAATTTAACATTTCCACCTGTTAAAGTGCTTATTTGTAATAAAATTTTAATTGGAAGATGGAAATACCTTTAGATTTCGTGAGATCTATATAAAATGAACAAAAATTGATCTGTCACAACAATTTAAACTCACAATGAAATTTTTAGTTGTTGACCTAACAATGTTTAGAGATTTTGGGGCACCTGGGTGGCTCTGTCGGTTAAGCATCAGACTTCGGCTCAGGTCATGAACTCATGGTTTGTGGGTTTGAGCCTTGCATGGGACTCTGTGCTGACAGTTCAAAGCCTAGAGCCTGCTTCAGATTCTGTGTGTCTCTCTGCTCTTTCCCCTCTCATGTTCTGTCTCTCTCTCTCTCTCAAAAATAAATAAGCATTAAAACAAACAATGTTTAGAGGCGTATATGAGCAAACAAGTTTGAATACTACTAGGCTGCTTTGAAAATATTGGTAAGAGATAAAGGTAACTTGGGGAAGATTTTAGAATGCAGTAGAATTCTGGATATAGTTTTAAGGTTTGGGGCACTACTCAAATTTTTTAAGACAAAAACATATACAAATGGTTGCTCTTCAACCTGGAAAATATGCTAGTGAAGGGATCCTTTGGGTTCTCATTAGGAGTTACATAATGTTGACAGCCCACAAACCATTATAAAGATTATTTTCTAAAAAAATAGAACCTTGTGCTGTGCTATGTTACCCTTGGTAGACTTCCCCAAGTTGTTACATTTTGGTGCCATTGGGACCTCTGTGTTTGAGGAGCGATAGCAAGTTGTCTGGTTTGGTGGGACTTCAGTGTGTAATTGTGAGCATTTTCTCAACCTCTTTAGGATTGTCCCCATTATATTTGGGTCTCTTTCTAAATTACAGTTTGGTGCTCAGCCTATATGGTATATATTTTTAAACACTCAGTCCCTACCACAGTAAACTGGAGATGACACATATCAGATAGTTCTCTATCCAATCTAGTTTTGCCTTTCTATGGCTAGATGACAGTATGAATGATTTGAAATTGGGTTGCCATCCAATTTTTTCAGGTTGAGTGCTTGTAAGTCTGAGCTCCTTCTCACTCAGTCCTCTGAGGAAAGATTAGAGCAATTCTGTATCTCCCTATGGAATTTGTAGTTTTAGAAGAACGATATCTCTAGGTGAGGGAAGTTTTATTTATCTTGGTATAACTGAACTCATATATCTTTTACCACTGCCCTTACATGACACTTCCTTTGAAGGAATATCAAGTTGCAGTGTGTCCGTGATTCTATTTTCTTGCTTTAGGATTCTAACAAGTCTTGTATTGTACTAAATGCAGTTTTAGGGATTTTTGTGATCATAAATTATAACTATTGCTATTTTTCCTTTAAAATTCCTGATATTTCTACCAGGACTGGGCTTTTGTTTTGAGTGAACAGAAACTTTTGGAGAAAATTTCTTGTATTGCTGCTATTAGCATCTTTCTTTTTAAATATAGATCACATAGGATTTATATTCTTTGAATCATTTCTTATAAAGTTTGTTAGACTGTATATAAAACTGAAGATTTCATGCATCTTTTTGTTTGTTTGAACCAGCTTGTCAGAGTGAAATATATCAAATTTGATATTTTCTCTTTGGGGATAAAAATTTTATTGACATTGGGTATGTATATTATTAAACTATTTGGGGGTGACTGTCAGTCCATTCCCTGCTATGTGCAATAAAGCCTGGAATGCAACATGAAACTTTGATAAGAGATTTTTGGGCCCTACCTATATACAGTTTTTAAACTTTTTATAAGACTGCTGATGTTTTTTTTTTTTTTTTCCTCAATGTGTAACATTTCCAATAGGAGCAAAATCTGATTTTGGTGGGTGACACATTCTTATTAATTTAAATTTTAGTTCTGGGAACATTTTCTCCCCCTCCTTCCTTTACTTTCCTTAATTGTCTTCATATAATTTACTTATTTGTACCATATACATATGTCCTCTAAACATATAAATTATATACATATTATTCAATACATATTTCTTCATATAAGTGAGATGTCCTCTATTAAGCTACAAAGATACAGAAAAGATTAAATTATGGATCATTTTTGACACTTATTAGCTACAGTCCTTCAAGATTCATGTATATCTTGTGAAAAATGATAACATTGTTCAAGAACCCAGAATGTGTGTGTGGGGGGTGTGGGTTTGGTGTGGGGGTGGATGGTAGGAGTGAAGTGTATCTGCCCCCATAACCATATAAAGATTGAAGACTCTGGCAAAGATATCTATTCTTAGTTTGATGTTACAAGTTATCTGTATGAGGGATATGATCGATATTTGAATGTATTTTTTTCATTTTTTTAAGAATATTGTGCTAGGACGATTGCTAGATACAAAGCTTTTATGACTCACTGTCTTTCAGGTGTGTGTGTGTGTGTGTGTGTGTGTGTGTGTGTGTGTGTGTGTGTGTATCGCCACACACACACACACACACACACACACACACACACACACACACACACTCTGAGTGTGAGCGGGGGAGGGGCAGAGAAAGAGGGAAACACAGAATCCAAAGCAGGCTCCAGGCTCTGAGCTGCCAGCACAGAGACTGATGCGGGCTCAAACTTATGAACTGTTGAGATCGTGACGTGAGCCAAAGTTGGACGCTCAACCAACCGAGCCACCCAGGAGCCCTAACAGTTTTATTTATTTATGTTTATGTTTATGTTCATATGTATGGGGTTTTTTGACAGATGTAAGATTTCTTTAGGTCAGACTAGTATAGAATTTGGTTCATTCACATATGATGTAGTCCAATTGTATGTGGATTCTACCAAATTACTCATTTTACTCATATACCCCTTTCACATTTATTTGATGTCAGTCCTGTGCCAGGAACTTATGAACTACAAATATGAATTTAAGTTATAATTCCCACAATTGACTCGATTTAGGGGAAAATACCATCATACAAAGCAACTGAAATGTTTGCTATCAGATTATTTACATATATAAAATACAAGGGATAAACTATGTCTTGGTATGCATAATAACTCATATTAACAGTTCTTTAGAACAAAATATTAGAAAATATTAGTGATGGCCCTTGAAGCCTATGTTTATTCCAATATTACTATCATTTTTTGAAATTGAGGATGGCCTTGAAATTGGTTTGTAAGCATTATAAGAAACTCAGTATCTTGTAATCATAGTTTTTTCCATGGCCTGATTTTGTTAAAAGAAATCTCTCTCATGATTATATATGTAACTCACCAGATTTGGATCTGAATGACTCTTGGCTATTTTAAAAATCAAATTTACCCAGAGACAGAAAAATGATTTGCTTCATTTAAGATGATTAAGAGGTTAACTTAGAAAAGAATCTTGCAAAATATTTTAAGCACTGTGACAAAAAATCTCAGTGCTATTTCTAAAAATGCGGTCTAAGATCAGAGTCTCCAGATACCCATATACACATGTCCATGCATATGCACTCACATCTCCTACAGTAATAGTCCACAGCCATCTGAACCCCAACAGAATGGCCAAATGTGGGCCATTCAGGAATACTTTCAACGGAATGTCATTGGAAGTTTCAACTTCACAATTATTTTAAGAAGACTAAGAAGCATGCTGAAGTCTCTATTTATTTATCTACCTAATAGAATGTTATATAAAACCAACATGTGACTCTTCCAGAACATACTTCTACTTGGGAAGATTTTGATCCATCCTATCAACTGATGTAAAAGTATCTTTGATCTCAGGTGAGATTAGGGCTGAGAGCTGCGCTAGCCCCATGATGGTAATGTTCATTCTTTCTGTGTTTTCCGTAAAACCAGCTTTGCAAAAGGTTGTATGTCCTTCCTTTCTTCCAATTACTTTCATGATTCATTACAACTGATTTAATTACCTTTCTCTACATGGTCATTATCATCAAATGTTGTACCTTGCAATTAAAAGTTATATTTTATAAGACTTTTATTTGTAAATGATATTAACAGCCAATCACTCTTAAATATATATTTAAAACTTTAGTAAGTACTGTAGAATACATAGATTGAGAGTATAAACCACTCAAGGTGACATTTGCAATGACGACATTTATTTGGAATTCTATATTTTGGCCTGTTTACAAAATATTCAGCTGTAGGTATTCCTAGCAACAATTAATTGCTATGTGTGGCTACTTTTTACAGCCCTTTATAATGGGATGCTTTTAAAAGCATGCACTGAGATAGTTGTAAGCCAGATTTAAATAATTATGACATACAAAGGCTAATAGAACTTAATGAAAAATATATAGAGTAGTGAAATCAAAGTCAAAGGTCATGTTTTTTTGCTCTATTATGACGATTCTTTTGTGATATTTTAGTGTCTTGTGCACTTAACACCTCTCAGTTTCATTGTTTGTATGCTATCTCCACTGGCCATGTTTTAAGGGGACAGGAGGTATATCTTAATCATTACTGTATTTCTAGCACTTAGTACCTACACACAACCTAGAGTATAGTAGATATTCCATAAACATTTGGTGAATGAATGGGTAGCTGAAATGCATTTCAAGTCTTTTTACTTAACTACCTTTGCCAAAAATTGAAAATGCAAATTCAGAACAACAAAGGAAAATGCCTTGATTGGATCAAGAACAATTAGGGGTCTTCTCAACTGCTATTCTATTTGCAGATGGAATTTTTCATAAATGTAGCATCTGATTAAAAGCATTGATATTGGTTTTCCTCTCCTGAGGATACTTGTACTCAATTCAGTGATAAAAACAAAAAGTAAATAACCTAGAAGTGGTAAAAATAACTTGCTGGTATTTACAAGGCAGAAGAATTTTCCAGGTGTTTATATCCATCAATTTCCCCAGTCTTTGTATAGATATTAGATGTCTTCTCAATCTTAGAGAATATGCACACTTCCACATAAACTCTTTATTCCCTCCTTCTGTACAGAATTATGGAGTCATCAGTGAGAGGGTAAAAGGACAATAATTTTTTTACCCCACACATTGAAGAAAAAAATCTTTGTACTCCTCTCTGGGATTTCTCTGTTCCCTTTCTTGAAGAGGTGGTTTGTCTGATGTAATCATTGTGAGGCATTGTTGCCCTGAATTAAGAAAAAAATGTCATAGAATTTTCAGTTATGTTCTGAAATAGTGCTTTTCAAATTTTATCATGTTTTCAAATCACCTAGGGCCCTTGTTGAAATGCAGATTATGATTCAGTGGGCCTGAAATATGGTCTGAGATTCTGCATTTCTAATAAGCTCCCAGGTGTGACCACATTCTGAGTGGATGCTAAACGTACCCAAGACATTTGTGGAGTGGCAGACGTGGCAGCTGTGTAGAGAGTGATATGAATCTATCTGGTTTGCTAATTATCGTGGGTCCCAGGGTAATTCCCTGGAAATATGTCTTGCTGCTTCAGTTCTGATGCCTTTCTCTTGTTCCTTCATTGCCATTTGCTTGTGGAATATTTTTAGTAGCAGAATTCACCTTCTTTAATTCAACCTGCTCCATCAATTACAAAGAAGCAATAAGCAACACAATGTCTGGTTAGAAGTCCAGACCTCTAGAACATTTTAAAACATTTAATGGCCAATATGCATCTATTATCAATAACTATAAAGAAATTAGCTCTTTGGACTTAAAAATGAATATTTTCCTTTTTGATATGGGCATGGTTTGCTTGCATGCTCAAGCTAACAGTCATGGGAAATTGTTGCATTGTGTTTTTGTAAACATGGGCTAGGCTTATTTTCTTTGCTGTTTTGAAAATGTGACTTTTATAAAAGTTGAAGTTGCCTTTATTCTTGTCATACCTGTTCCAGAACATTCTTCACATGTTTGTGGTCCATAAAGGATACACTCGATATGTTATATGTGGAGTTCTATGAAGATATGAAGATGGCCAAGAAAAATCATAACTTTTCTTTTTAATTTTTTTAATGTTTATATTTTGAGAGAGAGAGAGAGAGAGAGAGTGAGAGAGTGCGCATAAGTAGGGGAGGGGCAGAGAGAGAGAGAGACGCAGAATCCAAAGCAGGCTCCAGGCTCTGAGCTGTTAGCACAGATCCGGACGCAGGGCTCGAACCCATGAACCACAAGATCATGACCTGAGCAGTCAGATGCCTAACTGACTGAGCCACCCAGGCATCCCAAATCATAGCTTTTCTTAGCCAAAGAAAATTTCTACAGTAAACTCTGTGAACAAGTTCAAGTCAGTGTGATTGCAAATGGCCATATGAAACCTTGATTCATTTAGACCTTTAATGAATTTGGTGTGTCATCATTTGCCTCTCTAACACCCATCCCCTCTTACTTTAATAGTTGTGACTTTTGCATGGTGATTAAGCTTGGTCTCCATTGCTTCTCTACATCCACTCTTCTACCTTTCCAATCTGCGGTGTGCTCCTACACTGATCAATTGGAACACCACTACAAGCTCTCCCTCCCTAACTTTGAGAGTACAACAGATGGGAGATAAGAAGGAGAAGTCAAGATTCTCCTTTCTCCAGCTCCCTCCCTGCAGGGTTATCATGGGCTGGCTGTGTCTCCCTGCTAAAGGAATCAGCTTCTGTCAGGTGACCCTCTCTACCTGGCCTGCTTCCGGGTACTTCCCTTCTATCACAGTTGAAAATATAAATTTTTAAAAAATGTTTATTTTTTGAGATAGAGGGAAACAGAGCATGAGTGGGGGAGGAGCAGAGAGACAGGGAGACACAGAATCTGAAGCAGGCGACAGGCTCTGACCTGTCAGCACCAAGAACTCATGGACTGTGAGATCATGACCCGAGCTGAAGTTGGATGCTTAACTGACTGAGCCATAGAGGAGCCCTGAAAATATAACTTTTAATAGCTGTTTTAAGTATTGTCATAAGGTCTCTGAATTACAGCCAAAGACACGTAGGTCTGGAAGTTGTCTCTCATTGAAAACAAGTTTGCATTCTAGATTGCAGTTGAAATAAAAACAATACAAAATATTCTTTGGGCCAAGAATTTTAAAGATGTCACATGTTAGTATAAGATCTTTGTAGCTCACTGGACATAAATATGTGTTATTAGACCAGTTTTCTCCTTTGTTTTCAGAGGATGCTTTCTCTCCGAGTTAATTTGGAGTTAGAGTTGTTTTATTTAGCTATAAAGACATGTGATTTGTGGAAATGTTTTGCAAGGTGAAGGAGAGAGTGTTAGTTGTATGGTGTGGCATTGTCACACATACAGTATAAAGTAGGTTAAGAAAAGCTGAGAAAAATATTTTCCTCCCAATGAGGGCCTAGGTTCTCAGGACTATGTTTATTCCCAGGCAGGCATGTGCACCAAGTTTGATGACTACATATCTCTTATCAAACACAACTCATTTCTGTTATAAACTGTTAGAGAATAGGAGGTGTGATCATGTTTATAAGTTCAAGACATTTTTGAATTTTGGTAGCCTTTAGAATTCCCTTTCAAATGTTAGAATATTTGAGTTTTTTGGTTGTTCTCTAGAGATCAGGTACCTAAGTAGTAACGATAGTAGTTAAGTCTTCTGGAGCATCTTTCTGGAAGATACCTGATAAGTATTCATGAATCAAAAAGACAAGTGGATGAATGTTCTCTAATTCATGTTTATCAAGAACAATAATTACTGCATTTTACATATCCATTTTGGGATAATGTATGCATGCATAAAAATAAACACGATTCCAGTTCAATGAATTCTTGTCAGAAGAATGATTTTAAGACTTGAAGCCAAGCTTTTGCCTGTTATTAACTGAACTCCTTCATTAAGTAACAAGGGAGGAAAGCATTGAAAGCATATTTTGTAAAGAGAAATGATTTCATTAGTTTTTCCACAGTTGTTCAACCAGATCAGGAAAATAGCTTAGCATTTTACCTGTAAGTATCTTTTCAGAAAAGTATGGAAAAAGCTTACATTTGCAGAAGTTTCTAAGAACTAAAGTGATTGAAGCTTGTTTCTTTGTGTGGCACTGTGCACATCATTTCATTCTCAGTAAAGTGATAAGCTTTGTAAGAGTAAGCTTTTTATTTTCCTTATAATGATCTTCAAACTGAAGTCACATATTTAACTTGAACTTCATATGCAGATCAAACTTTATCTTTGAAACAGTTATTGAACCTTTTTACTCTATTCTTGGGAATGATTAATCTAGTTAGAGTCTCCTTCCCTCAAATTTGCTCCAGTGTTTTTATATGGTAGAATGGAAATTTGCAATAAGAGGAATAATAAAACTAGACTGTACTTTTACTGATGATTTACTCATGAAAACTATTTTCCTTTATCATATAAAGGAAAACATTTTAGTAAAACAGTAAACCTTGTCCTTACCTAAAGTGAGATATTAGTATTTGTATATGATGATATGATTGTGTTTACGTCTCCCTTCCCATGCATATGTGTATGCATGCAAATCCCCAAATCATACGGTATTTTTTCAGATTTATTTTGTTTGATATTTTCCTTTATTTTTAAGCATATACAGTACATCTAAATGAGCCTGTTCTATTTCCTCAGAAGTTCTTTGAGGTTATAAATCTGTAGATAATTTACACCAGAACTCTAATTTATGTAGCAGGACAACTTTATTTTCATAATCTGTATGACACCCTCAGACATGCTCATGAAAAACAAGTTGGTGATTTACCATCAGCATTTCTGTCTCTTCAGCTGCCTTCCTATTTAGTCTGCTTCATTGGTATCTAACCCATTCCCCATCTCTTTTCCTGTGTTGCCTGCTTCAGATCTCCTATGGATGTGGGGATGTTGGCAGAAGATGAAAGAGCAGATTGTGCAGGTTACCAATACAGCCGTAAATGGAGATGACCAAAGAGAAGGAGGGTTGGAGGTGGGTGAGGGGTAATTAAACAGAACTGCATCGATCCTGAAGTATAGAGAGGAAGTAGGGAGGCCCGAATCTGAAAAGCACAGACCATGTTAGCTGACTTCATAAGTCCTAAAAGCCAGTTAGTCAGAAAATGATCAGTTCTGGCAGAAAACTGTGCTTTCCGAATGCAAGCTTTACAAAACCTTTTATCAGGTCTGATAGAATTCAATGAATAAAAAAGGGAAGAGCGGTGTAGTGGTAGAAATGACAGACCATAAAGACTGGCCTGAAAAAACCTTTGAAATATCTCTCTTAATGGTGTTGCAGAAGCAGGTGAAGGCAAGAAATTAGCAGTTGAATTCAGAGGAATTTTTAAGTAGAAGGGTGATAGGGTGGGTATGTTGTGTAAACTTATAGCAGAGTTTGAAATACCTGCAGCTGGGTAGCATGTTAGGAGGGAAGAGGCTGAGTTGAGGGTAAGGGAGTTTGCACAGGAAAGAGGACAGTGATGGGAACTGGAATCTCAATTCAAGACATGGAGTAAAAGTTATACATCAGGTTCTACTAGGAACATGGCAAATTCAAACCAGTCCCAGATTGAGGTAGATATCCAAGGCTGAAGGTCACATCCAAGGGGAGTGGTGCCGGGCAAACTGTTAAGGGCTATAGGAAAGAAATAATGGGAGCATCAAGCCCAGTGAGGCATCCTGAGAAAAATGAGGCAGAAAAGTGAAAAAGTGTCTAGCCTGTGTGAAACAAGGTTAGTGGGAATAAGGGGGAATGGGTCCTAATAATTAGACTAGAATACAAGGCATGTCATTAGTAACTTGAGTAATCTCTTTGTGGCTAAGATGTTAAGGGGTGAGTGGAAAGTCATAGAGCCTTTTTAAATGGGTGGTGAGGGCTCTGTCTTTGTGTCTCTGAAGCACTTGGCAGTTCATCCTAGTGTCCGGACCTGCCAAGACTCTTTCCAAGAGTGGTATTGCTTATTAGTTCCAGGGCAGGGTGAAGAGTGTGCAGATGTCCAGTTTGCTAGGCGAGTAACTGGGATGAGTGTGGCTTGGATTTAAAAACTATATTATGCACAGGTAAAATTATAGTTTATAATTGAATAGGTAAGAATAACTGAGTAAAGATTTTCAAGAAAATATTAGAGTGGACACTGCTGGTTTCCTTCTATAACCCTAGTATGGTGCTAGTATTAAATCATAAAAATAGAAAATTAAAGTAGATAATGAGAAGATCAAGTACAGTGTGACAACTTGTCATTAAGTGGTAGAAAGCTTGGGTTTCATCTTTGATTCAACCACTACTGTCCAAGGATTTGCTGTGGTCAGGCAAGTACTCAGATCAACACCACCACAATCCTTATTTCACCTGAGATGCTAAGACTGATAGGTGGTAAAATTATTATTATGGGGAAATATCAAACCAAAATGACACAAAGTTTTTTATAATTATTAAGAATTTAAAAGGCTGTTAAATACCATGGATGAACAAAACCATAGGTAAAAATGGAAAACAGCAGCAAGGGAATTAATCCTCCTCATATTTCCATATGCTTATGAATGAAGTTGTCCTTGGTATCAGAGGAAAACAGGATTCTCTGTTGAGGCATCCTGAAAAGTAGGGAAGGGGGCCAGTGATAGTAACTGAAATGCCAGTGCAAGGAGAATGTCTCTCTCTACAAAATGATTTAGTCAGAGCTTTCCTTTTGATCCATGGTTGATTGTTCATTTTTTCTGGATGCCCTTAAGCTAACTTTGAAGTTCAACAGGTATTTTTGGAAGTTGCCTTAGATGTGTCAATCACTGCATTGTTCTCTTAAGAGGAGATGTAGACTCTCATTTTCTAGAAGAGTGAACCTGTTCTGGTTGTATGTAATTTCTAGCTAGAGGACAATTTCGCCATTCACCAAGCATTGTCCTGTCTGGGAGGCTCTGGTAGGAGCTGTTAGTCTGGATAGAACAGACATTTCCCACTTAAGACGATGGACAGATTCCAGAATACTGAAGAAAGGGGAAATTCCAAATGGGTCCTCTCAATTGATACAGCCAGGTTAGTACATCTTTTTTTTTTTTTTTTTTTTCTTTTACTTTGGTATTCCAGGTACAACCTGTTTGTTTGTTTTTTAGCTTGTTCTTCATCTTCATCTGCAGCAAATACATTCTTTGCTGATGCTTTTGTTAGCCCTCAAATTCTTCCATGCTTACCTTTCATGACTGTATCCTGTTCTGTGGCAGTTACGTTCTACTTGGTGGCAAAGTCATTTCCCACATGATTGTAACAGTATTATCAAAGAAATATTAAATATCAGAATTTTGGGTATGTAATTTACCTGCCAATGTTATTTTAGGTGTGCAATGTAAGTCTATCAGTATTAGAATTATATATAATGTGGGGTGTCAAAGAGTACAAACAACAAAATATACATTTTTAGTTTGGGGGAAAATAATTACAAAATAAGAATTATTTGTGAACCAAAGAAGGTCAGAGTATAATTTGCATATAATCACTCCTAAATCAGGAAGAGGAATTGTGTAGGCTGATTTCAATTTTATAGGCTATGTTAAATGATGTTGAAAGATTACTAGTTTGTGTATTAAGACACCCTGGTGATTCCACAAGTTCAGTTGCCGAAAAGGACTCACCAAACTCAACAGAGCATACTTCTATAGGGTTTTTATTTACAGGTAAGTAATCCAATGCAGCAAGAGAAAGAGAAACAGACAAGTATTGGGGGGAACTGATAGACCTAAATGTGCAAACTTTGCAGGGCCTTTATTCCCCTAAGGACACACTTGGCTCCGAATTAAACCACCAAAGTCTGTGTGAGGAATATTTACACCCCTCCAGTCATGCAGTCAAAGCAGCCGGGCTAACAAGTTACATTGGAAAAACCATTAGTAAACAAACTGGGGGGCTTTCCAGGGGAGTTTTAGACTTTAAACTGTACATCATAAATCCCATTGTATCTATCTTGGCCAAAGCTCAAAGCTGACATCCAGAATTCTCAGAGCTAAGGATAGGTTTTTCCCAGTTAAATTGTAAATTAACTCTGTCCTTTACAGATACTTACTCTCTTGTACCCAGGGAAGAGACATTTGAATATATATTTGATACATTTAGGGCTAAATCCTCTCAGGGAAGAAAAGAAGGAAAATTCTAGAGCTGGAAACTGAGTGGGAACTAGAACAAGGGTCAATAGTATTTAATGTCAGTATTTTCCCCTCTAACCTCTATTTCTTTAGAATTAATATGCGTTCCTTATAAGCATAAAATTGGTCGTGTCAGACAGGCCCATGTTGGAAACCCAGAAATAAGTTTTCACCACTCCTATGTTCAAAAGGTATAAAAAGTCATTTATAGAACAAAAAACATATTGCTTTTACTAATAGTGCCATGTTTAAATTAGTAAAAATGCATTATTTTATTAGTAAAATTTCATTATAATTAAGGTAATTCAAATGAAAATTTGAGAGGTAATATTTTAAGTTTAGGGAAGACTTTCCAATGTTGTTACAACAATGGGGAATGTGTGAAATAGGTAAATTTGTTTGCACTCATCTCCAAACTCCCTCCTCTCCCCACCCTCCTCACCTTCTTAGGAGCCCTGACACCAGGACAGGGAATACTTTTAGGTTTTCTTTTGAGGAGAAGAGTAATCTGATGGTATAGCACTGTTTAGATAAAGGTGTAAGGCACTTGGTTTGTTACTCTTGCAGAGGTAGTTGCGTTTTACAGTAGGACACAGAATGGGGGAAAATGCGTGATAAGGCTAAGAATCACCAACTTGTAGAATTTCTTGCAAAAACATTTGGGGGCAATATGTGATAGAATGTATCTCTGTACAGAACTTTTCCTGGTGCCCCTAACTGAGACCATTACCTATTCTAATTTCTTCTGTGATGAATGACAATGCATTGAACATCCTGAAATAAAACTGTGACTTTTTTTTTTTTAATTTTTTTTTTTCAACGTTTATTTATTTATTTTTTTGGGACAGAGAGAGACAGAGCATGAACGGGGGAGGGGCAGAGAGAGAGGGAGACACAGAATCGGAAACAGGCTGCAGGCTCTGAACCATCAGCCCAGAGCCTGACGCGGGGCTCGAACTCACAGACCGTGAGATCGTGACCTGGCTGAAGTCGGACGCTTAACCGACTGCGCCACCCAGGCGCCCCAAAACTGTGACTTTCTAAGACCCAGTCAACTTGACCCAGCTCAAAGGCCTCATTCTTATGTTCAAATGATGAACATACTGTTTTGCTCCCCTACTCAAAACCAAAACCAAAACAAAAGGTGATTCTGAAACTATTTTTTGAAGAAATAATGGTCAAATGTGTCTTTGATTTTTATTTTCTAAAAATTCATTCTTAACCCTATCAATATTATGAAAGGAGTGTATATTTTAAAAGAAAAAATAATAGAAATTAGATGACAGTTTTAAAATTATACTTTGCATCACAACTTGTAATAAAGCAAATATTTTCTATTCTTGAATTAGGATCTATATTATGAGTAGTAGATTGAACGTATACACACAGACATATGCACAAGTTGGAGTTGTTTGAGCATCTTAGCTTTCTCTAGAACTTCTGAAGAAGTCAGCTCTTAGAGATTTTGTACTGCAAGATATACAGGCTCACACAAATCTGGGGCATCTTCAGTTAATTTCTGAAAGACAAATGGTTTATTTTTAGTAAGGAGAAGTCTGTCGTTGAGTTACAACCTTGAAAGCAAGGAGGAAGAGCAAAATAAACTGCCCACAATAGTTACCATCAACATGTGTATTTGGGATAATGACACGAGCATTTTTACTTCTGATTATGTTGCTTTTCTACCTCCTCAGCTTTTTCTGGACAAGCAGATAAATGGTCCATTTAGAGTCACACCATATTAAAAATGGACAGGATCGTAAGATCGTACTTTGACTGGCAGTCCAGTTTTTAGGGAATTCAAACTTCCACTAGGAGCCTACTGAAAAGATAATAAAAATTCTACAAAGGTGTATATTTCTTGAATTGATTTGGAAAGCAAATCAATAACCCAGAGAAAAGGCAAATGGTAAGAGAAGGGGGGGAAATGATTGTCTTAAACCTATAGTTACAACACTTGACAACCTCAGAATGGTTGAGTGCATTATCACAGTCCTGGAGAGACCAGATCTTTAGCCATGTGGTATCTGTAATGTAGCTTGTTCTGGGGATAAGGGGGGGTTGGATTAGTGAGGAGGGGTCAGCTCTTCTGCTGAGGGCCTGACCACTTGTATATTTGTGTCTTGGGCTAAAGATATAGAGATGTTAGCGTTTGGCATCTGTGTGAAAGTGAAGGTTGCCATTCTAAGAGCTAAAATAATAAACACTCTGTTCCTTTTAATTTATTCCTGACATCCAATGATGTCAGCTCTTTGCTATTGTTTGTGAACTTTTCTAATTGAATTACTTGAAAGCAAATCACTGCTAAGCAAGAGCTATGATTATTTTGTCTAATGATCCCAGATCTTTATAGTACTTTTATGTTGAAATGTGGTTTATATTTCTTTTGTTGAAGGCTTAGAATTAAATGTATTAAATGTATGTATGAATTAAATACATACCTTCATAAATTTTCATGTCTGACATGAGAGATTCTGAGACATAGAAAATATTTTGTTTGGCCACTTTAAAAATTGTTTTACTTTGTTGCCAACGTTTAAACATTAGAAAACTTCACTTAAAAATGCTTTTCTAGGGGAGCCTGGGTGGCTCAGTAGCTTGAGTGTCCGACTTCAGCTCAGGTCATGATCTCACAGTTCGTGGGGTCAGGCTCCACTATGGGTTCTGTGCTGACAGAGTCTGCTTCAATTTCTGTGTCTCCCTCTCTCTCTGCCCCTCCCCCCCTCACCTCTCTCCCTCTCTCAAAAATAAATAAACATTAAAAAAATAAATGCTTTTTCTAATTTCTGTTGGAAATTTAAAGCCCTTGCAGCATTGGGCTCTGATTCCTACATGGTCACACTCTCATCTCTGGACAGCTGCTGTCTCCTGCGGTCTGGACAATGTACTCCATATTGCCTCAGATCCTTCCAGACTTGACTGTGCATGGCATATTCCTGGTCTCTGTGGGCACCTAGGTACAGATGGTCAGAAGCAGCTCAGATATTATTTGTCTGCATGAAAATCTTTTTTATTTATTTTTTTAGAGGTATTTGGGAGCAGGACATTCACACCAAGTTTACATTTTTATATTCTCAACGGCCAAGTTCTGACCTAGTAGCTGCAGCATCTCCCTAATGAATGAGTCTGTATATCACAATATCTGCATTCCTTTACAACCTAGAAATTTTGTTTTCTGAGCCATAAAATGAGAATGTAGAAAAAGTTCTCTACCTTATTTGTGTATGATGACTGTGTCACAGAGGTCTCTGCAAACCTCCTCAGGTTTGGTGATAAGGAAGACTCATAGGACTCAGCATATAGTTGTACTCATGGCTAAGATTTGTACACATGGGACAAATTGTGGAGGAAACTAACTACAAACTTTGAGGAGCCCTGTCTTCATGTTGTCACATAAGACATGCTTAATTATCCCAGCACTGCATTGTGACAATGTGTGTAAAATGTTGTCTGTCAGAAAAGTAGAGACTTTAGGTCCAGGATTTTTACTGGGGATTGGATCTCTGTCTAGCATATACCCAAATTTCAGACTCCGAGAAGATAAGTGAGCATTTAGCATAAACCACATTGTTTACCCAGCCTAGAAGACAAGCCTCCGTTATTGGTTAGGGAACAGTAGGGACACTCCTGAAATTGAAGTTCCCAGATCTCAGCCAAGAGCCAGCCTTGTAAGCAAGCCTTTCTAAAGATGGCTGTCAGGCCTGCTATTTAACTCTTTTGTGCAATGAGAAATACTAAGTTATTCTTTTCTTACAAGCACATACCTAATTGTTGGGCAGGCTGCTTGTTATTGAATGATAGAAACTACCCAGCTCATAATTCTGGTCTGTTTCATTTGGTAAACAGCTAACTGTGGACAGTGTTTTAAGGTAAAACCTATCTTTATCTCTTAGAGCTCTAGTAATCATTAAATAGAGAAACACATCTCAGACTGCCCTGTTTGATGAATTCATTTACTTAGTTCATTCAATTTGTATGAGGCACAAGGTCCTTGGGATATAAGATCTCTGCTTTCATGGAAATGATAGCTTATAGTGAATAGAGAGACATTAAACAAAAGACCTAAATAAAATATATAATAGGTTAGAAGATAATGCTGTAGTGGGGGAAAAAAAGAACAGTGTAGGGAACATCAGGATAGCCAGGGTTTATGCTTGTGTTGCATAGAATTAGGGTGGGGCTTGCCAAAAGAATGATTTTTGAGCAAAGATTTAAAGGAAGTTGGTGGGATAGTAAGATTAATATATGGGCAGAGCTTGTCAGGAAGACCAAAAAGATAGCACCGGAGTTCTCAGGTGGGAGAGGAACTGACATCAGAAACAACTGGGGGGGCCAATATGGTTGGGGCAGAGCGAGCAAGGAGGATAGTGAGAGATAAGAGCAGAAAGGTAAAGGAGGGCCAGAGTGTGTAGAACATGAATCCATTACAGGGATTTTGGGTTTTACTATGAAAAAAATGGGGGTCATTGCAGGATTTTAAAGAAGTGATGTAATTATTTTTTGATGCATAGAACATACAGATATCACTGAATTTTCACAAAATAAACTTACCAGAGTAATCCTCATTCAGATCAAGAAACCTGCTCTTGCTAGTACCTGTAACCCTACCCTTCTGCCACCTCCTAGTCACTGCTTCCTACCAAGGAAAATCTCTATCTTGACGTGTAACACCAAAGACTAGCCTTATGGTATGTATGTATGTATGTATGTGTGTATGTATAAATAAATAAATAAATAAATAAATAAATAAATAAATAAATAAATAAATAAATAAATATTATGTACTCCCGCATCTGGCATATTTTGTTATATCCATATTTATAGATCCTACATTCTTATTACTGGCTAATATTGTATTGTATGATGATGATACACTTTAACCATTCTCCTGTTGATAAAGATTTGATTTGCTGCAATTTCTTGATATAATAAATAGCTGTTATGAACATTTCTTACATCTTCCAGTGCATCTATATAGGTGTTTTTTATTTCATACATACTTAAGAGTGGAATTACTGGGTCACAGAGTTGATTTACATTCAAATTTAGTGGATACTGCCAAAGAGTTTGCCAAAGTGATTATACCAATTTACATATCTATCAGCAAGATTTGAATTCTAATTATTCCATGTCCTCGCCAATAATTGGAACTGTCTTTATTTTAGATTTTAGTCATTCTGTTGCCTGTGGAGTATAATTGCATTGTGATTTTAATTGTCATTTTTTATTGGCTAGAAATTTTTTATTAACCTTTTACAAGGTTAATAGCCATTTAGATATCCTCTTTGTGATGTACCTGTTCCAGTCGTTTTGTCCATTTCTTTTTCTATTGGTTTGTCTTTCTCATATTGACCTATAGATGTTACTTTAATAGTCTGGATATGGATCTGAGGTAGGTAGGTTAATGGCCTCCCCAAATGTCCACATTTGAATCCCTGGCACATGTGAATATGTTACTTCTCATGACAAAAGGGACTTTGCAGATGTGACTAAGGTGGTTAAAGACCCTGAGATAGATGCTGAATTATCAAGGTGGCCCAATCTACTAATGAGTTTTTTCAAAGTGTAAGAGGAAGGCAGAAGAAAGGATCAGAGAGGTAACATAAAAAGGACTTGACCCACCATTGCTGGCTTTGAGGATGAAATAAAGGGGCCATGAGCCAAGGAATGTGTCAGCCTTAAGAAGCTGGGGCATGGCTCTCAGCTGACAGCAAGGAAATGTGGATGTTGATCCTACAACCACAAGCAACTGAATTTTGCCCACAATCCAAATGAACAAAAAAATGGATCATTAGATCCTTCAGAATGAAACACAGCCTTACAGATACCTTGATTTTAGTCCAGTGGGAGCCGTGACAAAATTCTGACCTATAGAATTGTAAGAGATGAGTTTGCATTGTTTAAGCTGCTAGGTTTTTGGTTATTCATGGTGGTAGCTACAGAAAATTAATGCAGAGTTTATGGTAGTATATATTTATTACAAATATTTCCTGTTCTGTGGCTTGGTTTATCACTAGTTTTGTACTGTGATATTAAGATAAGTTCTCAATTTTTTTTATCAAATATTTCTTCAATGCTAGAATTTGTGCTAGATATTTTCCCCACCTTTATTAAGATAAAATTCATATATAACATGGTATAGAGTGAAAGCATACAACATAATGATGTGGTATACATATATATTGTGAAATTATTACCACAATAAGGTTAATTAACATGCATCACCTCACATTGTTACCACTTACTGTGTGTGGGGTGAGAACTTCTAATATCTGCTCTTAACAATACTCTATTGCGTACTTAAAATTTGCTAACTGTAGTCACTATGCTGTACATTAGATCCCCAGACTTACTCATCTTGTAACTGAACAATGAGGAAAATGTTTTTGCATCCAAGTTAAGAAAGTATGTAAAGAAGAATGGAAAGATTAAATTTGTCAAATGCTGAGGGTATGCTGAGTTAAATGAGGACCAAGATTAACTACAGGAGGACAAAAGCCAGATTAAAGAATGGGAGAATGAGATGCAAGAATTGCCAATACTGAGTATAGACAATTCTGGAGGCCTTTTGCTCCAAAGAGACTAAGAAATGGGAGAGTGGTGATGAGGATGGTAGGATTAACTATTTTTAAGATGGGAGAATAACAGGGTGTTTGTATTGCAAGGAAATGATAAAGAAGAAGGAAAAAATCAATGTAGTAAGAGAGAGGGGAAACTTGATGGAGTATGTTCTTGTGTTGGTAAGATGGCGAGGGATCTGGTAATTGTCTCCTTCCTCTCCTACATCTGTCATAGTATGCAGTGAAATTCCTTCTGACTCTAACATAGCTTTGCTGTCAAAATACCTTTATAAAATGATTAATAATGGTGAATGTTAGAGTTACTGCAATACACATTTTTCAGAGAAAGTTGAAGAACACTCTAAAGTCTCAGTTTCCTTTGCCAATAACATCAGAATTTAGAATATAGAGTAAAGCAAGGGATAAGTGAAAGAAACACCTGAGCAGCAAATAAATATCGATTAACTCAGGTATTTTAACTTGGAGAACCTTATGTCATTACCGAGGTTATTTTATATAACTAAAGAAGCAAGAGTGCCTGGATGGCTCAGTCAGTTAAGCATCTGACTTTGGCTTAGGTCATGATCTCACAGTTCATGTGTTCAAGCCCTGCATCAGGCTCTGCACTGAAATTGTTTGGGATTCTTTCTCTCTGTCTCCCTCTCTGTCTGCCCCTACCCCACTTGTGCTCTCTGAAAAAAAAAATTACCAGCAAACACAATGACAACAGGAAAGAGCAGCAGAAGTCAACAGAAAAACTAGACAAAACAAATTTTGGAAAATCAGTCAAGTTCTTCTAAGTGGATTTAACATACATATAATTTAGCTAATAGGTCTTATCTCATTATTTTGGAGTCAGATAGTATAGAGGCAAATAGCTCTACAAACCCCCAGAACTATTGATGTTGCCATACTCTGTCACAGTTCAGTAAGTGTGCCTAATGAGATTACGTTCTTTATCGATATACGGTAATACGCAATAGAAAATTTTCAACAGAAAATTTGTAACAAACCTCAAACATACTTGTGCATAAAGGGATTAAAAGTACTGACCTGAAAATGTTGCTTAATGATTTAGTTCACAAAATTTATTTCCTGTCATTCCTGATAAATGAAGCATTAATGCCTGCATACAGATAAATATATCAAGATTTGACCATCTCTAACATAACCAGACAAGCATATCTCAGGATGTGTGCTTTAAAATCATTGAAAGATAAGCATATTGATCATAGAATAGTAGTCTGTCAGAAAGGACCCTAGAGTTTATCTAATCCATGCTGTATCTGCTCAAATGTGCAAAGTTCACAATATGTGGGTAATGCATATATATCTCTTTTTATACTTATAAACCTCCATCTGTGTTTCTCATTGCTTACTCAGAAGAGCTAGCTTTTACCTATATATTTATATTTATCATGATTAAATACTTTCAGACCACCAATCATCTATAATAAGGAATTGAATTTTGAAGTAAATTGTTATTGTATGATTATTACTTTATAATAACTGGAAAGGGAAACTCAAATAGCCTAGGCTCAGTATGAAAAACAATGTCATAAAAATAAGAATTTTTGTTTGGGATAAACATATTAGAAGGCAAAAGGAAGAGAACTAAACACAATTTATAGACAAAGCTTAACTGGAGCCACAGAGAAAAAAGTGTTAAAAGAAGCTGTTTTTATGTGGGCTAAGTAGTAGTAAACCACTTGAAGAGAAATTCTGGTAGACAGGTCACTGAAATAGAAGGAAGTGATTGTATAAATATGCAAACCCATGCTTATACAATGAACTTAATTTATAAATACTGTACTTCAGGGTCATGGCCAATGTTTAATCAAGTATAATATAATATATAAAAGAAGAATAAAATATTTTAATATGTATGAAAAAATTAACAGAGGATGAATTTAAGATGGTGGAGTAGGAAATACCAGCAATCTGTCTCCCCACCTAGCAATTACACCACCTGAATCTGTCTGATATAATTATTTTGGAACTCTGGGATCTGTTGAAGGTTCACAACTTCCAGGGGTAGGCTCAGGCAGTCAATTGCAATTAATTTTTGTTAATTTCAGTTCTTAGTACATCTACCCATTCTCCCACCTTAACCCCAGGGCAAGCAACTGTGAACATTTTCTGGGAGCATCCGGTATATGGCTTGAGGGAGTGAGGGTGGGGAAGAAAACACATTGTGCTCAAAACATCAGGGATCTGTGCTTTTATTTTGGCTTCTGATCACAGAGATGCAGACAAAGAAGCAAGCAGCCACTACTATATATACCTCTCTCACATGACCGAAAGCCCCTCCCCACTCTGACTAAATTAACTTCCCTAGGATTTAAAGTAAGGTTAAAACCTCATTTCTTCCGTTTCACCCTTTAGGACCCAAACATAAAGATTAGGATATCACAGAACAACTGCATATACAGGGAAACTTGGAAACTGACCACACAAGCGTAGGGAATGGTGCAGGCTCAGAAAAATACCTGAGAAAACATTAGGTTTACAGTTTAGGCTTATCCTTGACATGGAGCATCAACCTACGGCAGTCACAAAACTCCCAAACAATAAAAACAATGAACAAAACCCAGCAAATCCTGGGGAAAGGAGAATCTGACATTCACATTATTAGAATCAAATGTTTAGTTAAAAAAATTTTTTTAATGTTTATTTTTGAGAGACAGAGACAGAGCATGAGTCAGTGGAGGGGCAGAGAGAGAGGGAGACACAGAATCCGAAGCAGTCTCCAGGCTCCGAGCTGTCAGCACAGAGCCTGACACGGGGCATGAACCCACAAATTGTGAGATCATGTCCTGAGCCAAAGTTGGACACGCAACTGACTGAGCCACCCAGGTGCCCCACAAATATTTAGTTTTCAATAAATCACAAAGCATGCAAAGAAATACGAAAGTAAGGCTTATTCAAATGAAAAAAAAAAATAAATCAATAGAAACTGTTGCTGAAAAAGACCTGATCACAGATCTAGACAAAGACTTTAAAACAACTGCTTTAAAAATGCTCAGAGATGTGGAGAAAGTCAAGAAGACAATGTGTGAACAAAATGGAAATATTGATAAAGGCATAGACAACTGAAAAAGAAAGCAAAAGGAAATTCCAGAGTGAAATGTGTAATAATTGAAATGAAAAAGTCACTAAAGGGATTCAAAGGCAGATTTGAGCAGGCAATAAAAAGAATCTGTGAACTTACCTATAAAGACCATGGAAATTGAGGAACAGAAAGAAAGACTGAAGAAAATTGAACGGATCATAAGGGAGCTGGGAGGCACCATCGGGTGGACCAACCACACATATTATGGAGGTACCAGAAGAGAAAAGGAAGGGCCAGAGCATATTTGAAGAAAGAATGACTCCTAACTTCCCAAATTTGATGAGAGACATGAATATAAACACCCAAGAAATTCAACAAACTCCAGGGTGAAGTCCAAGAGACCTACATAAGACACATTATAATCAAACTTCTGAAAGGCAAAGATGAGAGGATTTTGAAAAAAGCAAGAGAGAGGTGACTAATCACATGCATGGAATCCTTAGTGAGACTGTCAAATTTCTCTTCAGAAACTTTGGAGGCCAGAAGCAATGGGCTGATATTTTCAGAGTGCAAAGGAAAACACTAAATCCTATGTCTGGCAAAATTAGGACATTCTCAGAAAAACAAAAGTTGAAGGGGTTCATTACCATGAGACCTGCTCTGCAAAAAATGCTCCAGCGAGCCATGCCACAGTGAAATGAAAGGACACTAGACAGTAGCTGGAAGCCAAAGAAAGAAGGAAAGATCTAAATAAAGGTAAATGTGGGCAGTTATAAAAAAGCTAGTGTTGTAACAATGGTTTGTAACTGTATTTACCGTTTTCTTCATGATTTAAGGTACTAATATGACTAAAGAATTAGTTCATGGTTTTGGACACTCGAAAGCTGTAACATACAAAAACAACATAAAATATTAGTTGAATTTCTACACAATAACAATAAACCATATGAAAAGGAAATTATAAAAATAATTCCATGTACAAACGCTGGCATAAAAATAAAATACTTGGGTGTTAGCTAAACCAGTAAGATTAATACCTGTACATTGAAAATTACAAAACACTGCTGAAAGAAATTAAGACACAAGTGGATACACATCCCATGTTGATGGGATGAAAGACTTAATATTATTACAATGTCAATACTACCCCAAAGGATTTACAGATTCAATGCAATTTCTATCAAAATTTCAATGACATTTTTTTTTGTAAAACTAGAGAAACCCCTCCTAAAATTCAGATGGAATATCAAGGGACCCCCGATAGCCAAAATAATCTTGAAAACAACAGAGCTGGAGGTTACTCATTTCAAAACTTACTACAAAACCACAGTGATTAAAACAGTATAGTACTGGCATAAAGACAGACATACAGACCAATGGAATAGTATTTCAAGTTCAGAAGTAAATCCTAATATATATGGGCAAATAATTTTTGATAAGGGTTCCAAGACTGTTCAATGGATTAGGGACAGTCTTTAGCAAATGGTGCTGGTTAAAATGCAGTATATGCATACAATAGAATATTATTTTGCCCTGAAAAAGGACAAATTCTGACACATCTGCAATATGAATGATGTTTAGGACATTATGTGAAATAACCCAGTCACACCTAAAAAAAACCAAAAACAACTAAATACTGTACGATACCATTTGCACGAGATGCTTAGAGTCATCAAATTCATAGAAGCAAAGTAGAATGCTGGTTGCTGGTGTTTGGGAAATGGAGAGTGGTTTAATGGGAACAGTGTTTCAGTTTTTCAAGATGGAGTCCTGGAAATAGATGTTGGTGATGGTTGCACACCAATATGAATGCATTTACTACCATAGAACTATACATTTAATAATGGTTAGGATGGTAAATATTTATGTATATTCTACTACAATAAAAAAGTGGGGGAAAAGATTAATCCAGTAGCACAATAACTGGACAAAACCAGTGTGAAATTGTAGTTGATATAACATATTGTCCTATATGCAGTTCTTCAAAATTTCTTCATATGTCTCTCCTAAAGAAAAGGTAGCACTAGCACCCTTTCACCAGAGTCAAAGGATTCAAAAGACTTGTTTTCAGGATGACACCCTGGGTTACCTAAGACCACCACATAGCTTTTCAAGAAAATGCGTATAGAGATGACTGTTTTTGTTGCCCTCTTTCCTCCTGCAAAATTTCCTGAGGTGAACAGAAACATTCAACATCAAATTGTTCCAACCACTACCTTCAAGAAGAAAGTCTGCCTTGAGCTGTTATCTTCATAGAACTCTGGCAATGATGCACATGGCAATTCTACCCACAAAATGCAGGAAATTTGTTTGCTCTGTTTTTTACCCCTGATCCTTACCAGGAAGTTGCTTCACAGTGTCAAACTGCAAAGATCTGGCTTGAATGATGGCCAAACTGAAAAACACACAGTATTTAGTCTGATCCTGAGTGTATAATATCAGGATTTCCTCACTCAGGTACAAGTTGTCCTTTGCCCTAAAATCACTATTAGCAGTTTCCAATTTAGTATTGCATTTTTAAATTTTGTTAATCATTTTTAAAGATTGAATACAGGTTTAACTGTAAAATAGACTGACTTTTAAACAGTATATCAGAATTTTTGTTTTGTCCTAGTTGAGTCTTAATACCTTCAATAGTCCCTTTGGAAAAATATTTATCTTTTTCAAAAGGGATGCTACTGCTTAGTGTTCTTCACAACCAATTTCCTATCTACACAAGAAAAATATTTTATTACTTTATTGATAGAAGACTTCTTTTTTTCTCAACCACTCTTCTCTTTCTAATTTCTCCCTTACCCTCATTTAATTATTTAATTGGCTCATGCATTTATCCAGTGATTTATTTTTAAAAAGTGAGAGCCATTTTTACTTGGTTCAACTTAATTTTGTGCTCTTTTTTGCAGAAGGCAACTGAATGGAGTGTTGTCAATGGTGGTACTGAAGAAATTTCTAGAAATAGGATTATATAGGATTTGGGGAGAAATTGTACAGTTAGGCATATACTAGAAGCTATAAGCAATCTTTTAGGTCACTCCTGGAAATGAATATCTCTGGTACACATGCTATGAAAATGCTCATAATATCTATGTTAAGCAGGTGTTTATTTGGAGAAACATTACAAATTAATATGAATAAAAATCTGGGACTACCTATAAAATATTCCAAATTGTTCAATATAATTTTAGCATGGAATATAAGACCTTTCTATACTCTGGCCTCAATCTTCCTCAGTCATGATCAACCAGTCCCTGTCCATTTTTATGCCTTAATCAGCTCTTGTAAGGTCAGTTCTTAACCAGGGGAAATTTTGCCTTTCACCCAAGGAATCTTTAGCAATGTCTGGAGACATTTTTTCAATTGTCACAACTGAGTAGGTGGGGGTTGCTGTTGGCATGTGGTGAGTAGAGGCCACAGATGGTGCTAGACATGGTACCATATACGGAATAGACTCTCACAATAGAGAATTATTCAATCCAAAATGCCAGTAGTGCTGAGATTGGAAAGCTCCACCATGGGCCTTTTCACAGGTCATGGATACTCACTTGCTGAGACCTTTCTTGTTTTAAGTTACCAAACTTCTAATCACCTTTTTTTTTATTTAAAAAAAAATTAACACTTATTTATTTTTGAGAGCCAGAGCATGAGCAGGGGAGGGGTAGAGAGAGAAAGAGACACAGAATCTGAAGCAGGCTCCAGGCTCTGATCTGTCAGCACAGAGCCCCATGCAGGGCTCAAACCCACGAACTATAAGATCATGACCTGAGCCAAAGTCGGGCGCTCAATCACCTGAGCCACCCAGGTGCCCCTCTAATCACCTTTCTTAAATTTCAGGGGATAGTTTCTCTTTAAAATGTTACCCCAAATTGGTTCCTTTGCCCTGTTTATATGCTCTAAGAGTGCTCTGCTATTGCTTTTGGGTTTTTTCCCCTCTTCCATATTAAGCCATAACTTAATTATTTACATTTCTGTCTCCTGTACTGGGCTCTAAGCTGCTAGGAGAAGAAAGTTGTGTCTTGTTAACCTTTGCAACCCCAGTGTTTGCTGCATGGTAGGTGCTTAACATATGTTTATAGACAGAATGGAAAAAAGTAGATGATTAATATTTGAAATACCAGCAGTGAGTGCCTCTCAAAATTCAATTACCTTTACTTCAGTAAATGATAACTTTTGGTACTCTTCTGCTAGCAATCTGAAACATCATAGATTTCTGAAAAGAGAGAAATAGAGTTCCAGGAGAACCTGCTTGTCTATTAAACTTCCATGTTATATATTGAACATATATATTAATATATCACTATTTTAGCATTTTTTATAGATTTTAACAGGTCAAAAATAGGTTGATGAGATAGCATATATATTGTTCAGTTGTGCTGGGATGTTTTTTAGTGAAGTGGCACTGAACCATGAGAACCCAGAATGCCAAACTGTGAGGCCATGGTTCAGTTAGAGTTGCCAAAGGGATCACCTTGTCTGAGCAAAACTCTGTCTCTTTTGAGAGCTAAGTTAAGTGCAAAGCTTCTAATAAAAGGCAGCACTTCCAGGTAGATGGGCTTCTAATCTGCTACCCAAGCTATGCTGAAAACTTACTGAATGGCTTGTGTTTCAACAGGAAGTTTGGCATAAGGTTTGAGTGAAGGAGTTTGAGTGGAGTTGATATTTCAGAAGAGGGTCACTTCTATGCCATTATGTGGAGGAAAACACAGTCAGTTATTCTTTCCTTGTCACTTGAAAGCTGCTTAAAACACAGCATCACTTTTCATTTTGTACCTTTTGGGTATGTTTTGAAATTTCTAAGATGTGAGAATTAAAAACAAATTATCTTTACTTTTGGAAAGAAACTTGTAAAACCAGGGAGCAGTAATTACAACAGAACATAATATGAAGGAAGGGAAGGATTTCTACCTAGGACTACCAAAACAGAAAAAATAACTTCAAACTTGCTGAGGAAGCCCTGGGGAAATTTCTCCATTTTTATATTAACTAAACCATACAGCTTTGCCATTTAAAAAATTATTTTGAGGTATAGACATGAGTATGAAAACTTTTTTCAATGTTTATTTATTTCGAGAGAGAAAGTGAGAGTGTGTGTGAGTGGGTAAGGGGCAGAGAGAGAGAGAGAGAGAGAGAGAGAGAGAGAGAGGGAGAGAGAAAAATCCCAAGCAAGCTCCTTGCTGTCTGTGCAGATCCTGATGTGGCGCTCAAACTTATGAACTGTGAGATCATGACCTGAGCTGAGATCAAGAGTCGGACACTTAACTGACTGAGCCACCCAGGTGCTGTGAAGAATTCTTTTAACTCAACTTTTTTTTGACACAACCAATTAAATAAGATATAAGGAGCAGCTTAAAATGCACATTACATCACAAGGAAGAAAAGGTTTAAGACAGTGAGGGGTTATAGGCAAAAATAACATGTGGAAGGAAAGAAGTAGGATGATTCAAGTTGGGAGGATAATGTACAATAGGTACCTAAAAGCATGCTTAGCGCTTTGGCATTTCTAGTAGCAAATGTGAAGAGAGCAGCATGATTTATTACACATACCCCATGATTTATAAAACAAAAACATGTGTCCCAATACCGAGATGCTGGTGATGTTTCTTTCCTGTCCACATTAGATAATAAACAAGGTTCTCACCAATATCCTCACAGTGAGTGCCCTAAAGGTGTTCTTCATGAAGACTTTCCTGGTAAGCTAAGGCATCACCCATAACTCATTGCTCAGGGTGGTCACTGCTGATGTTAGCAAGTAAGCCTCCCTTTGTTTAAACACTGTATTTTAGAGTCTCTTTAGATTTGGAGACCCTGAATATTTATTGAGGACTATGATGTGTTTCCTTTCCATTTCACACTCCCCGCACATATGTTTTGGTGGTTCTCTCTTCTCCATGATTCACATAATAGTAAACCCAAAGTAGCAATTTGGCAAAACATAGTCCTGAGCTGTTGGCTGGATCAGGGGTAGGAAATATGATTTAAAATGGGCCAAGATGAATGAGAAAGAATGAAATACAGCCCTTTGTAGCAACGTGGATGGAACTGGAGAGTGTTATGTTAAGTGAAATAAGTCGTACAGAGAAAGACAGATACCATATATTTTCACTCTTAGGTGGATCCTGAGAAACTTAACGGAAGTCTATGGAGGAGGGGAAGGAAAAAAAAAGAGGTTAGAGAGGGAGAGAGCCAAAGCATAAGAGACTCTTAAAACTGAGAACAAACTGAGGGTTGATGGGGGGTGGGGGGTGGGAGGGTGGGGTGGGTGGGTGATGGGTTTTGAGGAGGACACCTTTTGGGATGAGCACTGTGTGTTGAATGAAACCAATTTGACAGTAAGTTTCATATTAACAAAATAAAAATAAAATGGGCCAAGATGTTCTTTACTCTAGATCCAATTCTTTGCCTATAAATATCAGTTGAACATGAATTAGGCTAACTCTCGAGTAATCATAGAGGCCTTTCCCCTGGTATTTGGAATTGGGACAGAAGAGTGGGGGCATAGCCTCTTTTCTGGTGACTGAACCTATAAAATAAGTTTATGTATTGTCAACATTAGATACCTTCAGCCAGCCTTATGAAACCAAGTAGCAAAAGCTGATCTGTAGATACAGGGAATGGTGAAACAGGTATGCATAGAAAATCACAGATGAGACACACATCTAAATCCATTTGTGAGGTCTGATTGCATCCCTGTTCTTTGACTTCCATGAAATAATTGTTTCCCTTAAGAAATGGAAAGAAGAAAGTTTCCATAAGTTAAATGAGTTTGAACTAACGCAAATTCCCTTAGACACTTACTCTCTTATTTCTCTTAACCAAGTTTTACTTGGTTTTGCTGTAGTGGGCCGGGGTTACATTCCCTGACAAGTGCCTGGAGAGCAGCTGTTCTGCATCAGTGAATCAGTGCCAATAAGTGTGCTTTAACAACCAGATAATTTGGGGAGAGCACTGATAGTCATTTATGAAAATTGAGGTCTCTAACAAGGACATATAGTTGACTAGAATGCAACCTCAGACTTGTCCTAAACATGTGGAGCTTACTTGGAATATTATTTTGCGTTATTTTAATTTGGAATCCTATTTTACTATTCCTGCTGGGGAGTTACAGGATCAGAAGATAAAAGACCCTTTGGGGTAAAGTTCAAATACTTTATCAATTTCAGTGAAAAGCTATCTTAACTTCTCCTCTAACCACTTTCTTATAGCTATTTGTGAAATGTGTTCTTTGCTTATGATCTTGAAAATGGAAACCACGTGATATTTTTCTTTGCATCTTCCATAGGTGTTTGTAAAAAGTCTGTAACAAAAGGGATGCTCAGTAAGAGTCTCTGTATGTCCCTTTGTTTAAAGAACTTTCTAGAAGGTATTGAATGGACAATAGTTCCTCTGTGGAAAGTAACAGCAGTTTTGATCCTTCTTGTGTAAAATCATCAAATATCTTCCTTGGCTGAAATAGCTCAGAATTTTCCATTCAGTAACATCAAAACCACTGTTACATAGGTAGCACTAGTATATCTTAGGCTTTCCTGCTGGGAGTAGAGTAGGGAAGATCATACTCCAGTACACATGAACAGGGACACTATAGTGTTTTTCTGCATCAGAGAGGCAGAAAGGGGGAACACATGTGATTGGCCTGTTTTAAGCAGAGGCTACTCCTTTTATATTCTTTGGGTGAGAAAGGCTGAACTTTCTTCAAAGTGGATGGGTTAGTACCCTTCACCCTGAGTTCATCTTTTAATTGGTGGTCAAGGAATAACCTCCTCTTTTCCTTTGAATCTGTGTGTTAGTTATACTTTGGACAAAATGAATTTTTGTCCCTCAAAAAGTACATATCTTAGCCTGGAAAAAGCTTATTTCTAGGAGTGTATAAAATTGTGTAAAATCAAGGCAAGGGCTTGTGTACTGAAAACTGTACTCTTTTGCATTTATATACATTGAGAGTCTATAGCCTTTGTGAGGTTCTTTAAAATTAGCTCAGGCTCTTGGGCTCCTGGACTCTGGGCAGGTTGGCTGGCCAGCCTTCAAATAGGCAAATAATGGACACAGGCCATACATTCTCTTGACCTATTCTCTTTGGCTCATTGGTGAAGATCATTTAATAATGACCATATTTTCCACAATAAACTCTACCCATAGAGTTTCCAATTTCCCATGGCATTCTCATGAAAAAAATCTGACTTTAATCTGAAATACCAGTGACATATAGTTAGATAAGATTCCCCTGCTATGAGGCAAAACTCATTATGATGCAATCACTTTAATCGAGAATAGATATGGGTTATTAAGTATCAAACTGTGTGTGTTTATTGCTCGTTATTATATTTAGAGGTTTAAATAGCTTTCCTGCTTTGAGAGGTAGTTATAAGCTCTCAAATATTTAAAACCCAAACAACTAAATTGTCCATTTATTTCAAGTTCATGATTTTGTTTAGACAGGAGCAAAATGTTTTTCATGTGTAACTTTCTATCAACGGAGTGAATTTCAGGCATGGAATGGAGAGAAGACATTTCCTAAATTAGAGTGTCAGTGGGTAGAAAGGCAATAGGAAGTTAAGATATTGAAGCTATAATCTGGACCATTCAGGCTAAAACTGCTTTTTAGGGAAATAAAGGGTGAGTTTGGGTTTACCATGAAGGGTCATCTCTGTGGTGGTGACTGTGTAGGGCCAGAAATTTAGAACTATCAAGATGAAATATCTGTGGGTGCTTTCTTTTTCAGATATCAGTATCCAATATTACAAGAAAACATATGGGTCATAGTTACAGTCATTTAATAATTGCTTTCTTTGTTCAAGTAACCCCAGATTTAAAGAGGACAAGATATATGGGAGTGATAGACTTCAAAAAATATGTTATAATTGAATTTAATTAAAACCTTTGGGCGAGGTGTGCTGGGTGGCTCAGTGGGTTAAGCATCATCTCTTGATTTTGGCTCAGGTCCTGATATCAAGGTTCGTGAGTTCAAGACCTTCATGGGGCCCTGCACTGACAGCACAGAGCCTGCTGGGGATTCTCTCTCTCCGTCTCAGAGCTTGTCTCTCTCTCTCTCTCTCTTTCTCTCTCTCTCTCTCTCTCTCTCTCTCTCTCACACACACACACACACACAAATAAATAAATAAACATTAAAAAAATCTTTGGGAGATATATCAAAATAAATATATAAAGCCCCATATCAAGCCAAAACTTCTGAGAACCCTTCCCTGTTAAAAATAATAATAATATTAATAATAATTAGGAGAGTGTACTTCAACAAGGTTTTTTTTTCTGAAATAACATTAATTACAAAGTAGATACTCACTTGAAGACATTTAAAGTTATAACTCTGAAGATTCTAAGACAAGCTTCTAGCATATATGGAAAAAATTGATAATAATTAACATCATCTTCTGAGATGAAAACTCCTGAACACAGTTATCCCTTGGTAGTCTTACTCTCATTGTGGTTATGGAATAAATCTGAGTCTTTTTTTGGAAAATGAAAATGCTGACATGTAATTCTGTAATATATTAATTACATTAGGTTTAATTGGTTTCTTTCAGTCCCCTTTTCCAAGGCTTGTAAAGGACTTAGGCATCCATAACGATTCTGATCTGTGCCTTAAGGAAAAAGTTCAGCACATCACCAGCAAGACCTAGTGAGTTGTTGTGTGAGACTGAGAACATACCCAAGAGAAAACTGAGGCTCCCTCAAGCAATCTTTACCATGTGGAGCTTTGCAGTGAACAGGTTGTATTGAATAAGAGTCTTGCTTTAGCAGGTGGTTCTGGACATTAAATCTTACTTGACCATACTTATTAAGGGCAGCTCACTCAAGATGAAATTCTCAGAGACAATAACTTACCTACTTGAACAAGCCGCGGGACTACTGTTAAGAACAGTCATTTAAAAGTATCAGCAGCTGAGTGTTTTCTTTTTTTTAATAAGGAAACTTTGCTGAGGTTTATGAAATTTTCTTTCTATATGTAACACCTTATTACATTGAGAAGCTATATACAAAGCGTTTCTAGCTGCTGGGAGCAATTCTACCCTCCCTAACCATCCTTCCCACAAATAGAGGCCTGGAATATATAGGAATATACAAGTTCTCTAAGAAGAGCTGTGTTTAACTCCTACAGCCCAAAGATACCCTAGTGCTCAAAATTATTTAAAAATAACAATGATTTGTTTAATGATAACTACCTGGTATACTTCTTCTCATTGCATAACTGGACTATTTATTCAGAAACAGCAGTATACCTGTTATAATCCATTGCCTATAGAGCACAGTCCCTGCATTAAAGTCAAATGACCCTGTTTACTCATCCATTTAATGAATATTAACTGTGTTCTGATGTGGGATATATTGTTTCAGAAATACTGAGAGACATAAAATTCAATCATCAGTAGTTTGGCAATATATAAAGGATGATGAAAACTGTGTGCCATATAGACTAGGATTAAAAACGGCCACACTTCAAATTATGGGGAAAGGATGGATTATTTCACATTGGTGGGGAGAGCAACTGTTGATGTAACTGGAAAGTAGTACTAAATTTATGGGGAAAAATTTAGCAATATATGTCACACAGCCCAGGAATTCTATTTGATCCAGAAATCCTACATTTTTTTTTTCATTTTCCTTAGTTCTTTTTTTAAAATTGAAAAAAAAAAGTTTAATTCTTTTTTTTTTTTTAATTTTTTTTTCAACGTTTATTTATTTTTGGGACAGAGAGAGACAGAGCATGAATGGGCGAGGGGCAGAGAGAGAGAGACACACAGAATTGGATACAGGCTCCAGGCTCTGAGCCATCAGCCCAGAGCCCGACGCGGGGCTCGAACTCACAGACCGTGAGATCGTGACCTGGCTGAAGTCGGATGCTTAACCGACTGCGCCACCCAGGCGCCCCAAAAAAGTTTAATTCTATACATTACTCAGTGCTCTTCACTTTAGTGTACTTCTCATCCTCCTTCACCTCTTTCACCTACCCACCTCCCCTCTGGTAACCATCAATTTGTTCTCTATAGTTAAGAGTCTGTTTCTTGGTTTCTCTCTCTCTTTTTCCCTTTGCTCATTTGTTTCTTAAATTCCACATATGAGTGAAATCATAGGGTATGTCTCTTTCTGACTGCCTTCTTTCACTTAGCATTATACTCTAGCTCCATCCATGTCATTCCAAATGGCAAGATTTCATTTTTATGGCTTAGTAATACTCCTGTGTGTGTGTGTGTGTGTGTGTGTGTGTGTGTGCGCGTGTGTGTGTGTATGTCTACATAATACCACATCTTCTTTATCCATTTTATCCATTCATCAATCCATGGACACTTGGGCTGCTTCCATATCTTGTCTATTGTAAATAATGCTCCTATAAACATAGGGGTGCATGTATCCCTTCGAATCAGTATTTTTGTATTCTTTGGGTAAATACCCAGTAGTGCTATTGCTGGATCAGGGGTAGATCTATTTTTATCTTTTTGAGGAACCTCTTTACTGTTCTCCGGAGTGGCTACAGCAGTTTGCATTCCCACCAACAGGGCAAGAGAGTTCCTTTTTTTCTCCACATTCTTGCCAACACCTGTTTAAGTTTTTTTTTTTTTTATTTTAGCCATCCTGACAGGTGAGAGGCAATATCTCATTGTGGTTTTGACTTGTATTTCCCTGAAGATGAGTGATATTGAACATCTTTTCATGTATCTGTTGGCCATCTGTATATACTTTTTGAAGAAATGTCTGTTCATGTATTCTGCCCATTTTTTAAATTGGATTATTTGTCTTTTGGGTGTTGAGTTTTTTAAGTTCATTGTATATTTTGGATACTAACCCTTTATCAGATACATCATTTGCAAATATCTTGTCCCATTCTGAAGGTTGCCTTTTAATTTTGTTGATTGTTTCCTTTGCTGTGCAGAAGCTTTTTATTTTGATGTAATCCCAATAGTTTATTTTTGCTTTTGTTTTCCTTGCTTGAAGAGACATATTTAGAAAGAAGGTACTATGTCAAAGAAATAACTGCCTGTGTTCTCTTCTAGGATTTTCATGGTTTTAGGTCTCACAGTTAGGTCTTTAATCTATTTTGAATTTATTTTGGTGTATAGTATAAGAAAGTGGTCCAGTTTCATTGTTTTGCATGTTGCTGTCCAGTTTTCCCAATACCATTTGTTGAAGAGACTTTTCTTCCATTGAATATTCTTTCCTGCTTTGTTGAAGACTGTATAATTGTGGATTCATTTCGGGGTTTTCCATATTCTGTTTCATTGATTTATTTGTCCATTTTGTGCCAGTATCTATTTTGTTTTGATTACTACAGCTTTGTAATATAACTTGAAGTCTGGTATTGTGATGGTTCCAGCTTTACTTTTCTTTTTCAAGATTGCTTTGTCTATTTGGGGTCTTTGTGTTTTCAATTTTAGGACTGTTTGTTCTGCTTCTATGAAAAATGCTGTTGGTATTTTGATAGAGATTGCATCACATGTGTAGATTGCTTTGTGTAGTATAGATATTTAACAGTATTCTTCCAGTCCATGAGCATGGAGTGTCTTTCCATTTCTTTGTGTCATCTTCAATTTCTTTCATCAATCTTTTTATAGTTTTAGAGTATAGCGTTTTCACATCTTTGGTTAGGTTTATTGCTAGGTATCTTATATTTGGTGGCAGTTGTAACTGGGATTGTTTTCTTGATTTCTCTTTTTGCTGCTTCATTACTGGTGTAGAGAAATGGAACAGATTTCTGTATGTTGATTTTGTATCCTGCAACTTTACTGAATTTGTCAGTTCTAGAAGTTTTTTTATTGGAGGTTTTCAGGTTTTCTATATAGAGTATCATGTCATCTGAAAATAGTGAAAGTTTGATTTCTTCCTTACTGATTTGTATGTCTTTCATTTCTTTTTGTTATCTGATTATTGTGGCTAGGACTTCCAGTAGTGTGTTGAATAAGAGAGGTGAGAATGGGCCCCTTGTTTTGTTCCTGACCTTAGGAAAAAAGCTCTCCATTTTTCCCTGTTAAGGATGATGTGAGCTGTGGGTTTTTCATATATGGCCTTTATGATGTTGAGATACGTTTCCTCTAAGCCTACTTTGTTGAGGGTTTTTATGATGAATGGATATTGTACTTTGTTAAATTCTTTTTCTGTGTCTTTTGAAATGATCATGTGGTTCTTATCCTTTCTCTTATTGACGAGATGAATCACATTGATTGATTTGCAAATATTGAACCACCCTTGCAACCCAGGAATAAATCCTAGTTGATTGTGGTAAATGATTTTTTTAAATTTATTATTGGATTCATTTTGCCAATATTTTGTGAAGATTTTTACATCTATATTTATTAGTGATATTGGCCTGTAGTTCACTTTTTTGTGGTGTTTTTATCTGGCTTTGGTATCAGGACAATGCTGGCCTCATAGGATGAATTTGGAAGCTTTCCTTCCTTTTCTATTTTTTGGGAATAGTTTGAGAAGAATGGGTATTAACTCTTCTTTACATGTTTGGTAGAATTTGCCTATAAAGCCATCTGGTCATAGACTTTTGTTTGTTGGGAGCTTTGTGGTTACTGATTCAATTTCTTTGCTGGGTATCAGTCCATTCAAATTTACTATATCTTCCTGTTTCAGTTGGTAGTTTATATGTTTCTAGGAATTTATCCATTTCTTCTAGGTTGTCCAATTTGTTAGCGTATAGTTTTTCTTAATATACTCTTGAAACTGTTTGTATTTCTGTGGTTTTGATTGTTATTTCTCCTCTCTCCTTTGTGATGTTTTTATTTGTGTCCATTCTCTTTCTTTCTTGATAAGTCTAGCTAGAGGTTTATCCATTTTATTGATTATTTTCAAAGAGCTAGCTCCTGGTTTCATTGATATGCTTTTTTTAGTTTCAGTATCATATAGTTCTCCTCCAATCTTTATTTTTTCCTTCCTTTTGCTGTTTTTAGGTTTTGTTTGTTGTCCTTTTTCTAGCTCCTTTAGGTGTAAGGTTAGGTTGTGTATTTGAGACTTTGCTTGCTTCCTGGCTAGGCCTCTATTGCTATAAATGTTCCTCTTAGAAGTACTTGTGCTGCATCCCAAAGGTTTTGAACCATTGTGTTTTCATTTTCATTTGTTTCCATGTATTTTTTTTTTTATTTTTTCTTTTATTTCATTGTGGACCCCTGCATTGTTTAGTAACATGTTATGTAACCTCCATGTATTTGTGCACAAGATTTTTTCTTATGGTTGACTTCTAGTTTCATAACATTTTGGTCAGAAAAGATGCAAGGTATGACTTTGATTTTTTTAAATTTGTTGAGGCCTGTTTTGTGTTCAATCTATTCTGGAGAATGTTCCATGTGCACTTGAAGAGAATGTGTATTCTGTTTTAGGATGGAATGTTCTGAATATATGTTAGACCCATCTGATCAAATATGTCAGCCACTGTGTCCTTACTGATTTTCTGATTAGATGATCTGTCCATTGATATAACTGGACTGTTAAAGTTTCTTACTATTATTGTATTACTATTGATTATTTTCTTTATGTTTGTTAATACCTGCCTTAAGTACTGGGGTCTCCCATGTTGGGTACATAAATAATTTTGTTATATCTTCTTGATTGTTCCCTTTATGGTTACCTTTCTTGGTCTCTTGTTATAGTCATTGTTTTAAAATTTATTTTGTCTGATGTAAATATTATTACCCTAGCTTCTCTTAATTTCCATTTGCATAATAAATGTTTTTCTAACCTTTAATTTTCAATCTGCATGTGTGTTTAGGTCTGAAATTAGTCTCTTCTAGGCAGCATACAGATGGCTGTAACTTTTTTATCCATTCATCACTCCGTGTCTTTTGATTGGGGCATTTAGTCCATTGACATTCAAAGTAATTATTAAGTATGTATTTATAGCCATTTTGTTACTTGTTTTATGATTGTTTTTGTAGTTGTTTTCTGTTTGTTCTTCTTTAACTCTCTCATGGTTAAATGGTTTTCTTTATTTTTTTTTAATTTCTTTTTTCAACGTTTTTAATTTATTTTTGGGACAGAGAGAGACAGAGCATGAACGGGGGAGGGGCAGAGAGAGAGGGAGACACAGAATCGGAAACAGGCTCCAGGCTCGGAGCCATCAGCCCAGAGCCTGACGCCGGGCTCGAACTCATGGACCGTGAGATCGTGACCTGGCTGAAGTCGGACGCTTAACCGACTGCGCCACCCAGGCGCCCCTAAATGGTTTTCTTTAGTGATATAGTTGGATTCCTTTCTCTTTAATTTTTGCATATCTATTACCAGTTTTTGTTTTGTGGTTACCATTAGGTTTATATGTAATATTTTAGGCATATAACAGTCTATATTTAACTTAATGGTTACTTACATTTGAACCCATTCTAAAAGCACTACATTTTTACTACCCTCTCCCTCATGTTTTAGGTATATGATGTTATACTTCATTTACATCCTTTTATTTTGTGGATCCCTTGACTGATCTTTAGTACTATACTTAATTTTACCACTTTTGTGCTTCCTATTTTCTTATTCCTGCTTATGGACTTTTCTTTCCACTCAAAGAATCCCCTTTAACATTTCTTGTAAGGCTGATTTAGTGGTGATGAATTCCTTTAACTTTTATTTGTCTAGGAAGCTCTTTACCTCTACTATTCGGAATAATAGTCTTGCTGGATATAGTATTCCTGGTTGCAGGTTTTTTTTTTTTTTCCTTTCAGCACTTTGAATATATCATGTCACTCCTTTCTAGCCTGCAGTGTTTCTGCTGAAAAATCAGCCAATAGGCTTACAGTGTTTCCCTTGTATGTAACTATTTTCTTTTTTCTTCCTGCTTTTAAAATTCTCTCTTTATCACTACACTTTGCCATTTTAATACTTTGTGTCTTTTTGTGGACTTCCTTTGGTTAATTTTATTTGGAGATCTCTATGCTTCCTAGATTTGGGTATCTGTTTCCTTCCCCAAATTCAGGAAGTTTTCAGCTATTCTTCAAATAAGTTTTCTGTCCCCCTTTCTCTCTTTTCTTCTTCTAGGATCCCTATAATGTGAATGTTATTATGCTTAAAGGTGTCACTGAATTCCCTAAATCTATTTTCTTTTTTTTCCTCCTGTTCATTGATTACTTTCCATTACTCTGTCCTCCAGGTTTCTGTCATTCCTCTTTTTCCTATACTATTTATTTCTTCTAGTGTATTTTTAATTTCAATTACTCAGTTCTTCATCTCTGCTTTTTGAAAATACATTTTTAACTCTTTATTGAAGGTGTTGCTGAAATCCTCCTCTATTTTCTCAAATCCAATGAATATCTTTATGACCACTACATTAAATTCCCTTCAGGCATATTACTTATTTCTGCTTCATTTTAGTTCTCTTGCTGTGATTTTTTCTTGTTCTTTCATTGGGACATATTCCTGTCTCCTCATTTTTTCTGACTCTGTCCTTATATTAGGAAAGTCAGTTACATATCCTGCTCTTGAAAGTAGTGGCCTTATGAAGAAGAGGCCTCGTGGCACCCTGCAGTAAAATGTCCCCGTTCAACAGAATGGGCACTTGAGGGGTGTTTCCTATGGGTGTTGTGTGTGCCTTACAGTCATGGCTCAGCCATGTTTGTCTTCAGTCTAGTGTACAATGTCTCTCTTTGCCTGTTGGGGGCTGGGTTTGGTCCCTGTGTTGTTAATGGGCCAGTCTGGGGCCACCTTGGACTTCATTTAGGTCAGCCCAGGTGTTTGCCAGAGCTGTAGTCACACTGAACCACATGAAACTCTCCCTGTGTCATATCCTGAGAAGCTTTCATTGGTGGGGAGGGCGTGCAGTGAGACCAGACCACTGCTGGGGTAGACAATTCCACTAGTTGGACTAGTGCGTGTGATTACCTTCCCCTCTCCCTGGGGCATAAGTCACTTTGGAGTGGTACTGACCACTGTTGAAGCTAGTTACATAATGATGTATTGTGGTGTTGCTTTGAATGGAGTCCTGCTGAGGGTGTATGGGAGGTGGTGGGTTTGCAGGAGAATGCAAGGGCGGGGCAAATGGTGTTAGCAGTGTCTGAGCTTGTCCACTGTGGGAGGAGACCTGGAGCTGCTCTGGAGAACTCCTGACAATGGGCTGGTCCACAGGGTGTGGCCAGGGGCGGGGAGCAGTGTTAGCAAGCTAAGTGGACTGTCGGTTCCAGGAGGTGTCCCTGTAACTAGGCTGGGGAGCAGGGGAGTAAATGGCAGCTGCCAGCTATTTTGTTCTTGGAGTGGTCTCCTGAGGATTTCTTCCTCTCTAGCATGAGTTCTGAGACTAGTAAATAAACCTCCTTCCCATATGCTCCAGGCGTTTCTCAAACTGCTGCTTCTATGCTGTATGTCAGTGGGGCTGTTGGTCGTGCTGTCTCTGTAAGGGTGGGGACTCAGTTTCCTGTTGCTCTCCACCCCTCCCCAAGCCCAGGCTGCTGATTTTTAAAGTTCTGGGTGTTAAACCGCATTGATTGTAAAAACTCAGAGGTTAAATCCGTCTGGTTTTCAGAACCAAATGTCACGGAGCTTTGTCTTCCCAGTGCAGATCCTGCATGCCTGGGGTGCTCACTGTAGGGCCTGTTCTTCTCCCTTCTCCATCCTTGTGGTGTTTCTCCTCCTCTTCAGACAGTCTGGTGGGTCACTTTTGTTTCGGACATGTTCCCACCCTTCCTATCATTTTTCCATGTGGCCTCTTTTCTATGTGTATCTGTGGAGAGTCTGTTGTGCCAGTTTTTGGGTCATTTTCTGGGTTATTTACACTGATGTGGATATTATCTAGATGTATCCATGGAATGAGATGAATTTAGGATCCTCCTATTTTGCCATTTTCCCCAAAAGTCCTATATTTTGAAATTTTCTTAGAAGGATACTCACGTATGAGAGACACTGTGTATTTTTAGAAGATACTTATTGTAGCATTGTTCTTAGTACTTATAAAAAATAGAAAGTTAAAGATGTTCATTTGTGGGCTTCCATATAAGGTAATACCAGCAGTTTTAAAAAGAATGAGCCAATTTCTTTTTTTTTAAATTTTTTTTTCAACGTTTATTTATTTTTTTTGGGACAGAGAGAGACAGAGCATGAACGGGGGAGGGGCAGAGAGAGAGGGAGACACAGAATCGGAAACAGGCAAGAATGAGCCAATTTCTGATGTGATGCATTGAGAAGGGTGCAATGCCATTTTATGTTATTCTTGTTAAAGGTGCGTAAACGTAATCTAAGCATAAAAAACATCAGGCAGACCCAAGTCAAATGACACTGTACAAAATGCCTGACCATTACTACGCAAAGTATCAGCCTTGTGAACAACAAGGGAAGGTTGGGAAAGTGTCAAAGGTTGTAGGTACTAGGGAGACATGACAACTAAATGAGGTATGGGACACTGGATTGGATCCTCGAACAGAAAAAAGTTGGAAAAATAGGTAAAATCTGAGTGTAGTCTATAGCTTAACTAACAGAGTTTCTTAGTTTTCATAGTTGTACAATGGTTATGCAAACTGTTACTATTAGGGAAAGTTAGTTGAAGGGAGTAGAGAAATCTTTGCACTGGTTTTGTATCTTCTATATTTATGAGAAAAATATGTTCACATTTAACTGCTTTTCCCTAATGTTTTGGGACAAAGTATGGCTCATTCTCCAATATTTTTTTTAAATAATTTCTTTTTTTTTTAATGTTTGTTTATTTTGAGAGAGTGAGAGCGAGCGAGCAGGGGAGAGGCAGAGAGATAGAGAGAAAGAGAAAGAGAGAGAGGGAGAGGGAGAGAGAGAGAGAGAGAGAGAGAGAGAGAGAGAGAATCCCAAGCAGGCTCTGTGCTCTCAGCACAGAGCCTGACACAGGGCTCAAATTCATGAACCATGAGATCATGACCATAACCAACTGAACCACTCTGGAGCCCCTTATTCTCTTGTAACTTTAAACTAGTTTTGGACTCAAGACAGCTTTCATTAGAAATAAAAGAAACCTAGAAAAGAATAATCATTTTTGTTTGCTATTTCCTATTCATATATTTCTTTATGTTTAATTTTTTTGTTCAGTATTTAAAGATTTCTGTGGGACTTGTAAATCTTCATATAGAAAATTTTATACTAGATAGAAAAAGAATATATTTAGTACATATTCTTTTTCTGTCCTTGCAGTGACAAATCAATTCAACTTAGCATAGGATCTTCCCGTGCAGTATGTCGTGGTGGGCATTAGTAAAAACATGAAGGTAGGTGAAAGAAGGAATTGATAACCTACTTGAAGTAAGCTATAGCCAAAGATAGATTTTTAAATGGCTTTTCTATCTTCTTCTTTCGTTCTTTCTTTCTTTCTTTTCTTTTTTTTTTTTTAGTTTTTCTTTTTAACGTTTATTCATTTTTGACAGAGATAGAGCATGAGCAGGGCAGGGGCAGAGAGAGAGAGGGAGACACAGAATCCGAAGCAGGCTCCAGGATCTTAGCCATCAGCACAGAGCCCAAAGCGGGGCTTGAGC
The DNA here is from genome assembly GCF_028749965.1 of Puma concolor. Lineage (NCBI taxonomy): Eukaryota > Metazoa > Chordata > Mammalia > Carnivora > Felidae > Puma > Puma concolor. Next base: position 95,532,954 of record NC_141671.1, on the reverse strand, counting down.
CCACGACCACAAGATCGTGACCTGAGCCAAAGTCGGATGCTTAACCGACTGAGCCACCCAGGTGCCCCTTAAATGGCTTTTCTAATAAAGAGCTTTTCTAATACAATTTTCTAATTTTTTAAAGAAATATTCACATCTTATTTTTAAAAACTGCTGAGCACTCTCTACTTGAGTAGCACTTGGTTTACCATATCACAAGCTTTGACCCTTCTAGGCAATTGTTAGCATGCTTTTCTCAGTATATCATTACCTGATAAGTGAGTTTTTCTTCACGTTTGTGTTCCCTGGCCCTGGGATACGTATTAGTAAGACACAGTGTGGGGGGATGGAAGATGTTATTGTCCAGTGTGTACTCTGGACTGTCTGTATTTGGTATGAATACGGAGGATTTTCAGCTTGTAGGGACAGATCAGCATGCAGGGGATTATGGACATGGTGTTTTCCAGGGAAACACTCCTTTGATCAGAAATGGCTTCAGGATTGTGATTGGGGAAACAACCTCATAACTTCCCCTTGATTTAGGCATCCGTCAGCCTAAAAATGTGCTTCATTTGGTTAAAATAATATTGCCCAGCATATAATTGATTTCTAAAATTTAGGTATGCTACCAACACAGTCTGAATTTCCAGTTTCTTTTGTACCATCAAAATACCTGGGAATAATAGGTTCGTTTTCATAGCAAACATCTGCAAGTGCTGGCTAGCCACTGCCCTCTTTAGATGAGACAGTCTCCCTTTGCCCCACACCCCAAACATTCCCTAATGTCTTTCTGACCTTGATACCGTTGCCACTTGCTATTTATCACTGTACTAGAAGGAAATAAAATATCTCTCGTACCGTGATGAATGGAAATCCTAGTGCCGTGGATTACCAACATGCCAGAGTGTCTGTGGAAACCCATGGTCTACACCCACTGTAACTGTGTGGTGCTGTAAAAATAAATGTCTGCCCCACTAGAGGGAGCAGATGGCAATACCTCTCATGGTTACCTCACCCTCGGCTCATTATTTTCTACACAATATATGAAGAAAGAGCCTTCCTGCACAGATCCCATCTATTTTTTGTTCATTATGCCATGTTAATGCAATTCTCTTGAGACCATAATAAAAACCCATAATCATCGAGTACATTCATGATATTTTGCATTAAGCTTACAAAACTTTAAACATAAGGGTTTGGCAAAAATGAAACAATAAAACAAAATATTTAAAAGTGAAACAAGCCAAAAAATTCTAACAAGAAAAATAAAACAATTTAAGAATGTGAGTGAATCTGTCTGCTGTTGTACTCATCAGCACTTACCCTGAAGTGAGAAATGAAGCCACTGTTCCTTCAGGCAGCTTCAGTTCCCCCAAATGCTTCTCATTATGCTGCCATCGTGATCTTCTGAATGGTATTCTTGTGTTTATAAAAACATTAAAAAAAAAAAAACCCTCCATAAAAAGACATGCAGGAAACTTCAACGTATATTTCTAAGTGAAAGAGCCAATCTGAAAAGAGTACAAACTATGATTCCAACTGCATGACATTATGAGGAAGGCAAAACTATGGAGACAGTAAAATGATCGTTGGGGGAAGGGAGGGATGAAGAGTAGAGCACAGAAGTTTCATAGGGCAGTAAACTAGTCTGTATAATACTATAATAGTGGGTACATGTTATTACACATTTGTCTAAACCATAGAGTATACAACACAAAGAGTGAACCCTAATGTAAACTAAGGCTCTTGGTGATAATGTGTCAATGTAGGTTCTCCAGTTGTAACAAATGTATCACCCTGGTAAGGAATGTTGATATTGAGGGAGGCTATGTATGTGGGGGGAGGGGAGGAGGGAGGGGATATGTGGGACATATGTGTCTTCCTCTCAATTTTGTTGTGAACCTAAAACTGCTCTAACAATTCAAATCTTAAAAATAGCATGACACATCACAAAGAAAAGACTTGCACCCATGTAATGTAAGACTCCACTAAATGTTTCTTTTGACTTTGATATGACTGCAGTTAGTCATAAACTAACTATATTAGTATCATGAATTTGCCTTATCATAGCCTCATAGCACACCATAGCCTTCCTTATAAGTGAAACTATGTTCTCATTATCTTGAGTTTAGTTTGGCTGGTAAATCTGCCTACTAGCCAAGATTTCTATTTTTCTGCTCCTCTTCTCCCTGCCCCCATCCCCACCGCTGGATCACCGGTCTTGAAATGCATTGTGCTCCATGGGGCCTTTCTGAGCCAAGTTGTGTATTTCACTCTTCTTTCCTAGATCTTTTCCTCCTTCCTTGTTATGTGGAAGCTCCATTACTCATCTGCTTTTCCTTCTCTTTCAATTGTCTCGAGGGTGCCTTGAAACAAAGGGGAAATGAAAAGTCTCATGACTTTATATGTTTTATTTAAGAACTTAGAAATATGAGTATTTAAGGACCATTGTCAAACATTTACAAGTCTGTTTTTGTTTTCATTCAGCTCACCTTAATATCTTGTTACTGTGCCTTTGAACGTGTAAATAAAACATTTGTTTTGGATAATGGTATTTAGAATCAAAGATTATAAATTACCTTCTGGTCATAAATATCAAATCCATAATCAGTAATAAAGCTGTATTCCTTAATTACTTTGCTTTTACCATCTGCCAGGGAATACATTAAAGAATGTCGTAAACAAAAGGAGTGAGCTGTAAACCCTGACTGAAATTCTCCTGAAACACCCGCAGGAATGTTGTTCCCTTGCGATAAATGACACTCTGCTTCAGTGGAAGATGTGAGGGAAAGGGAAGGAAAGGAAGCTGTCAGGGAAGATTGAAAGGCAGATGTGTGATTGATACAAGGCAACTCCAACAACTCTCTTAAGCTTCCTTAAATTTTAACTCTTGATTGGATTACATAACACATCAGTATCCTGCTTCTCTGTGCATAATTGCATACCTGTAAAAAGGACATTTACATTATAGTTTGTTGAGTTTTGAAATGGAAGTGCCTTTCCTCAAGTAGTGAGAGGTAAAACTGAGCAAAATTTTATGGGCAGTAACTGTTGGGCTTGAAATTTTTCGAAATATATTTTTGAGTCTGAAAATTGTTTTCTATGCTTGGGCAGTACACTGTTTTCCATCAACTTGAGGCACATAGAATGTTCAGCTGGGAGGATTTTAGAAATCATCTAGTCCAAGAATTCATTTTATAGATGAGTGGGTTAAAATAAAAATTATGAAAAGTGTAAAGATGAATCTAGGGTACTTGTTTGAAGATTTAATTTGTTATTTCACATTACTAGAGTTATTAGAAGGGAAGACCAAGCCAAAGAGAAAACACTTGATTTGAAGTGATAGAATTTTGAACTTAAAAAAAAAATGTTTATTTATATTTGAGAGAGAGAGAGAGAGAGAGAAAGAGAGAGAGAGCACGAGCACATGCAAGTAGGGGAGGGGCAGAGAGTCAGGGAGACACAGAATCCAAAGAAGGCTCCAGGCTCTGAGCTGTCAGCATAAAACTTGATGTGAGGCTCAAACCCACAGACCATGAGATCATGACCTGGGCAGAAGTCAGAAGCTTAACTGACTGAGCCACTCAAGCACTCCTGAAGTGATAGTATTTTGAATTAAAAAGGGAAAACTTAACAAGACTTTATTCATTTAAATAAAAAGCATGTTATCCATGGTCTAGACTATTGTAATGACATAGACTCTTGCCAACTCTAAGGGAAGAGGTTGGAGCACCTTTCAAAAGAAATGTTTTCTCTTCAGTTTAAATCGTTAATCATAGTGATTTCTGAGAAATTGTTATAGTGTGGTTAATAGCATTAAAAATCTGAATTTTATTAACCAGAATTTATATGATAATATTTAAGAAATTTTGGGGTATGGCTAATGAGTCATTCTACCTGCATATTAAACATTTTTAATTTTAGGAATATGCATATTCTAATCTTACGATCAATTTTAAAAATTATATTATAATGGGGTTAGGGTAATAGTCACAAAATTCCAATTTTTGTATAATTTCATACTCAAAAAATAGCTTAAGTATGACATTCCAATATTGCTTCAGGTTTGTTGAAACTATTTGGATCAATTACAGCTTGTGAAATCTTTCATAATAACTTTGGGAAACTGGAAATTGTGAGGCATTGTATGAATAAACCTCATTGTGAAACTTGAATGTATGAAGGGTGCATGCTGATACTTAAGATACACACAGTTAGGAAATGGAGAGTCTAATGTGTGTGTCTGTACATATAAATGTGAGGAGCTAAAGAATTCCTATAATATAGTCTCAGATACATAAGAAAACCCTGTATTAAATAGACAGTGGCCCACCATCTCCTGTGTTCAGAGATGAACAAGGGAAAAAAGAGCAATACAAAATATTTTGAGTTTTTCCAGAGTGTAAGAATTTATACAAATAAATGGTCAAAGGACTTGCATAGTTATGAGTAAAACAAACATTTCATTACTTGGAATTCCACAAAAGAAGCAATGTGTCCGGGTAGTGGAATGGAAAGAAAATAACTTCAAGTGACAGAAGGTTCACATCCTGGCAAAGTCCTAGTTAATCTGTGATAAGGGATGCACTCTTTAAAATGTCTGAGCTTCAGTTTTACATCTTAAGGTGCTAGGTCAGTAATGCATAGAGAGTGCCTAATGTGCAATAGTTGCCAATATGTTTCCTTTCCAAGCTCTGGGTGTGAGGGGACTATCTGGCACACTATTGCATAAGAACTTGGGATTCACACTCTGTTAGGTAAATACAAATTTAATAAAGTTGGATACTGCCACACAAAAGTTAGATAAAATAAATGAAGCTGGGAGAGTGGAGGGAGACGAAGCAAGGACCGTGGTGAGAAGCCATGAGGGAATGAAAGCTAAGGCATCGGCTGACTTATAAACGTTAGGGACCCAAGGAAAAGCAATTTAGAATAATAAGAGTTGGAAGGGAGAAAAGATAGGTTTAGGAAGAGGTGTTTTGAAAGTGAAGGAAGGGAACATAAAAAGTTTCAAAGGAGAGAGGAAAAGGTTTAAAGTGCTCAACTTGTGAATTCAGGCCAGCCGGCCCAATTTTGTTAGCCTTTAACAAGAATCTAATCCTGTCTGAACTACACAGCCCGTTATATTCTAATGGTTAAGGGAGATAGGAAATGATTTGCCTGTGAATAAATTTTTTTAGTAAGTTATGACTATTTTGTGAGGAATGTTGACTGAGTAGAGGGCTTGTTTTCAATGAGGAATAGTATCTGGGGTTGATTTTGATAATATTCCCTTTTGGTTTTTATTAATTTGTATGTTATTTTGTTTCTGCTGGCCTGTAGTAATTTAAAGGGCAAGATTCACATTTGTGAACTACACAAGAAGCCAAAATATAGTCAGATGATTTACACTTAAAAATACCAGGAAGCGTAGGTTAAGGGTACGGGCTAGAGTTACACGCAGCTGGGGTTCAGTCCCTATGCTTCTATTTTTGTGGTTTGGTCAAATTATTTAACAGTTTCAGGCCTGTTTCCTCATCTGTAAAATTAGGTTTTCAACACACCCCATTTCACATGGTCTGTGTGTAAACCAATAAGCACAGATCTCAACATAAATTTGGTATTTAGATTAGCTTTTAAGATCAAATACTGGGAAGGGAAGGGTGGGTGGATGAAGGAAAGAAAGGAAGCAGAGAGTGAAGGGGAGAGAAATAGTCAATTTATTAGACCAAAATGATTTTTGTTGTGTTTTAATTTGAAATTTGTAGATAAGTTATGTACTTCATAACAAGATGGTGTATGCACCAAGTCTTCTATTTCTTAAATGCAATTCCTGCAAGGCAATAGTCAGATAAATATTGAGAGATTTCAGATATGCATGTCTAAAATTTGTAGTGAATATAGAGGTTGGCTATTGTCACATCCCGTTCATCAGCTTCTTTTAAAGGCTTTTAAATCAAATTCACCAGTAAAAGAATTCAAGTAATTTATAACAGCCAGTCGAAATGTCAACTAGAGCCCAAAATTAAGATTTATTTATACGCTGGTGCTAAAGAAATTGAAATATGGTGTCCTTAGAAAGTGTCATTTGGGATGTTAATGTTCTTAATGGTAGATCAGGAATGGATGAAACAGATGTGATGCAAACCTGCCAATTCATCTTTACTTGAAATAGAATTTGAGAGGTTTTAAGTTTTCTCTTTTTGATATACTTTTGCACACTTCATTATTTTTGTTTTTATTTTTGCATTCATGTTTTCATATTTCAGGCAGAGATTCTGGAACCTAAATGTTTATTTACACTATTTGAGGAAAATCCCATTTTGATGTAAATCCAAAGAAGTCACAAAAATTCATATGACCATAAAATATTTCTGCTTTAAAACTTAGCATAAACAAAGGAAAGAGAGAAACAACAACCTGGGGGAAAATATTTGCAATTCACATCACACAAAATATGCTAATTTCCTTGATGTATAAGGAACTACTGAAAATCAGGGAGAAAAATGCCAAATATATAATAGAAAAATAAACCAAGCATAAGATAGTTAACAGAAAAAAATGCAAATGGTTCTTATAAAAAGATGCTCAGCCTCATTATAGAGAAATGCTTGTTGAAATTATCATATCCTTTCCCACTTTTCAGATTAGCAAAGATCAACTTTTTAAAATAAACCACAGTTGGGCAAATTCTAAGGGAAAGACAATTTCATACGATAGTGTAGGCAAAATTGACCTGATTTATAAGAAACCTAATTGTAAATAGCAATTAAAATAAAAAAAATATGCAGCACCTTTGACCTGGCAATGCTCCTCTTTGGTTTTCTTCTGACAGAAGGATCTATTGGCACAAAGGAGAAGTGAACCATTTACAAAGATTCTTACTGCAGGGTTTTTGTGATAGCAAAGGAGTGGACACACTGAAATGTCCCTAATAAAGGACTAATCAAATTATGATAACATTCATATAGTGAACTAGTATTTAGTTGTTAAGAATGGTAAACTGGGCCTATAGGCACCAATAAGAAAAATGCCCAAGACATACTATATAAAAGATTCAGAACAGAGTGTATGTTGTGCTACCATCGTGTAAAAATATGTCATGTATATGCTTGTGTATGGGGTGCGGGGGATGCATTTTAAGGCCATCCCAGTTTCAGTGATTTGCTAGGGAGACTCCTAGGACTCAGCATACAGTCATATTCATGACAGGAAAAGATACAAAGCAAAGGGAAAAAGGCACATGATATAAAGCCTGGAGGAAAGTTTGTGTAAACTTCATGAGATCTCTCTTCATGGAGTCATGCAAGATACACTACTTCCTTTAGCTACAAATCGTGATAACGCGTGTGAAGTGTAATCTACGAGGAAGCCCAGCAGAGACTCAGTGGCCAGGGTTTTTATTAGAAGCTGGTTACATAGGGCATCCCCTACGTAGCATGTGTCAAAATTCCAGAATCCCAGAAGGAATATGTTGAGCATAAACCACCATGTAAGCACAAACAGCCTAGGCACAGGAAGCCACTCCTATTAGCGAGGGTGTCGTGGGAGCAAATCCAAGTTTCCAAACACCAGGTAATTCCCAGCCTTGTAAGGAATCTGTCTGAGGATAGTAATTGTAGGCTTGCTAAGTCAGCTCTTTTTTGCATAGCTTCTATAAAAATTAATCAGTGATGGTGGTTTCTTCAGAAACAGTAAGTGAATGACTGAAGGCCAGGAAAAGACTTAATGAAGGATGTGCTCTTTAGCATTTATTCTTTTCTATTCTTTCTATTTTGTCACCAAGGAATGTGCTGCTTCTTTGAGGAGGGGAAAAAAAAGATTAAAAAAATTCACCGAGTTACATTCTATTTTAACATGAAAAATTTCCTCCTTATATGTTTTACTTTGTTTTTCTCAACATATTTGGTTATTTTCACTAACATTTAAAATTTCACTTTATTTAATTTTTAGACTTTAATAGGAAATGAGAGCTCTAAGGCCAGGCAGTCGGCCTTATTTATCAAGCTAAATTGTTGTGTAGGGTAGGTTGGTGCTTCCCAATCTTTCTCATGTCCTGGCACACTTACGGAATGATAGTGTCTCTACAAATGCTGGGACATACACAGAAGGCTACTTGCAGATAAGACAACCGACCGGTGGACCCCAGCCATGCCAGCCAAGCTTTGGGGAGTTCAGCAATAGCGCTCCCACCCCACATTCTTAGAATGAAGAGGCTCTGCTTTTACCTGAATAAATCTAAGGTAAAACACATCTTCCTCTTGACTTTAAAGATGGTTTCTGGCAAAGGTAAACCATGTCCGTTCAGATTCACCACTCCTAGCTTCCTTATGTTGTTACCATGTTCCCTCTTCACCCAGAAACAGGATTTCTTGCTTTTTCTCCAACCTCTCCTACACTTTCTTACCCATAGGTTTTTTTGCTTAGGCTCCTATCATTTCCAGGAATAGCTTTCCCTTTCAAAATCCATCTAACAAATTTATACATTTTTCAAGATCTAAGTTCAATTCTGTATCCTCTGTAAGTTTTTCTGAGTTGCCCAATTTAGAATTAACTTCTTCCATCTCCAGCTCTATTTGTTTTTACCTTTAATTATAGTACTTACCCTCTCAGATCTTATCAGTCAGTTCTCCACCTGAGTCACCAGTGGTTCTTAGCCTCCTTTGGGCATTATTACAGTCAGCGAGCTTTTTAAAACCCGATGCCAGATGCCAGGGTTCAGCCTCCCTGAGATTGTGGTTTTGGTGGTCATGTGAGGTGGGTCCTGTACTTCCTCCAGGAGATTCTAACTTGTATGCAAGACTGAACACGCCTGGTAGAGCTTTGCATTTTCAAGCAAACTGCCCCTGTTATTTTAGTCATTTGTTTGAATGCTTTAATCATCCAATTAATTTGCATGAGACGATTTAGGACTGGCCATTTTAGAGAGATTGGTCACTGTTTTGGATAAGTGATACTTAAGTCTTGCTTTCTAAAAATAATACATCATTAGCAATTTTTGGTTTATATAATCTGGGAGGAGAAAGATTCTTATCTAACTATTTGCTTTGGCAGCTAAGCATGAATCTATTTCAACTTATTTATGTGTCAGTTTATTTATATTCAAGCTTTTATTTATGGTGGGAAAGACACAACCATAGCTTACAATAATTAAATTGGAATTTCATTTGTCAGAGCACTGTTTCTATCCTTTCTAATTTATTAGGATTACAAAAGTGGAAATTTTGAAAAGTGTACTTTTTACATTTAGATTGTAAATATTAGCTTGTAAAAATCTCCACTGTATTATAAGAATAAGGAATTTTTTAAAGTTGTGTTATGAAAACTTTTATATGTAAGAAGATCAATGAATTGTGGTGGCTTTGTATTGTATCACCTTAATTTCCCAGAATTCCTGATTTTTGAAAAGTAGACATGAAGCATGAGCTTTAATGTTTATGCTCTAAGTTTATAGAGGGGGCCAAGCATGCTGTTGCTGCACCGGCAGCTCACTCTGTGGGAGTGGGGCAGAACCCAGACTGGCCCTTTCCCCAGCTCCTGCTAGACCTCCTCTTTCAGCTTCTCCATCTCTGGCCAAGGCCATGGGCAGTTCTTCCATAAATGGCTGCCAGCTTTTCTTGCAGGTTACCTAAGACAGTGAGGCTGGAGCTGCTGTGAGACAGATGGGGTTCTAGTTTCATCCTTGTATCTTCCAGTTTGTTCTGGTTCCTGTCCACACCCAGCTGTCTTTCCCAGATGCCCATGTGGCTGACCCATAGGACTTCAGGCTCAACCCTAGACACAGTTGCCAACAATGCACATAGATTGTGCCCTTAGATCCCACAGGTACAAAGGTCTCTTTCCCTTCTCTTTCATTCAGGGTGGTTCTGCATCTTTGATTGAACCCTGATGGATATAACATAAACATTTATATTCTCACCATCTGGATTTAGTAATTACAAATATTTTGCCATGTTTACTTTTTCTCTTTCCCCAGCTATCTTTGTAGGGGGAGAAGGAGGCTGGACATTTTGAAAGTAAGCTTTAGAAATCATGACATTTTGGGGCTCCTGGGTGGCTCAGTCGGTTGAGCAACTGACTTCGGCTCAGGTCATGATCTCACGGTTTGTGAGTTTGAGCCCCGTGTCAGGCTATAGGCTGACAGCTCTGAGCCTGGAGCCTGCTTCTGATTCTGTGTCTCCCTCTCTCTCTGTCCCTCCCCCATTCATGCTCTGTCTCTCTCTGTCTCAGAAATAAATAGACATTAAAAATTTTTTTTTAAAAAGAAATGACATTTTGTGCCTAAATATTTAGCATGCATTTTCTATAAATGGAACTAATTGTGTAACCACAATATTATTATCACACTTATGAAATAATTACAAATCCCTCAAATCTTCTAGTCTCCAGACCATAGACTAATTTCTTGGTATCTCAGCATATCTTAAATTTTTTTTTTTCAACGTTTATTTATTTTTGGGACAGAGAGAGACAGAGCATGAACGGGGGAGGGTCAGAGAGAGAGGGAGACACAGAATCAGAAACAGGCTCCAGGCTCTGAGCCATCAGCCCAGAGCCTGACGTGGGGCTCGAACTCACGGATCGCGAGATCGTGACCTGGCTGAAGTCGGACGCTTAACCGACTGCGCCACCCAGGCGCCCCTGATATCTCAGCATATCTTATACTTGCTTTCTCTAACCAATAAAATTTTCCATCAGAGATTACATTTGCATTTGGTTATGCCTCCCTTAATCTCTTTTAATCTAGAATAGTCCTCCAAATTTTTATTTCCCCAGTGGCCTTGGCTTTTTGGAAAAAAAATGTAAATGGAATTCCATATTCTGAATTTTCCTCTTATTTTGTCATGGAGTTCTATTCCTTATATTTTTATACATTGAAAATTAGGCCTATGACTGGATTCAATCTAGGCTAAACATTTTATGCAACAATATTTCAAAGGCAAAGCCATGATTTTCTTTTGTATTACATAGAAAACACCTGATGTCAGGTAATCCCTAATTATTACTGATGCTATATTTAACCACTGGAAGGGAGTAATCACTAGACCAGTTTTTGTTGGAGTAGATTTTTCCTCTTTGTAATTAGCGAGTTATCTGTGGTTTGATGCTTTTGTACCTTGTGAATATCCTATACATTTTACCTAATAGTTTTTGTATCAGTTGACGATCTTTCCCTGGTTCAGTTACTTTATTGCGTGCCACAAAATAGTGCTTTTTCTAATTTTGTCATTACTCCAATATTTATTTATTTTCAATCTGTTAAAAAGTCTTTCCCTTATTAAGAGATTTATGATTATTATAAAACTACCTTTTTGTCATTGTTAGGAATTTGCCTAACAGCAAATAATAGTGGCCAGTTAAAAAAATTGTGTCTTTAATTAGCTTGCCCCTCATGTATAATATTAGATGGACCATGTGTTAAATTTGTGAATAAAGCAAGAATAGATTTTTAAAGTGATGCCCAGGTAGATGAGTATTCACATGAAGACTAAGCCTTAAAGAATGATTTATTGGACAGTTTGGGTTGGTAAAAACATTATTGTATAAAATTCCAATAAGAGTCTAAACTATAGTTTCTTTGAATATTTTAAGTCTATTGTAACAGCGCTAGAGAGACATACTGTAAAGCTATTATGTGTTCTTTATTGATTGATTTCCAGATTATCTAAAGACAGTTTTAAAATAGATAGAACTTAGCACATACAGAATGATTATAGAATATTTATTTTGAGGGATTCTTTTTTTTTTTTTTAATTTTTTTTCCCCAATGTTTATTTATTTTTGGGACAGAGAGAGACAGAGCATGAATGGGGGAGGTGCAGAGAGAGAGGGAGACACAGAATCGGAAACAGGCTCCAGGCTCTGAGCCATCAGCCCAGAGCCTGACGCGGGGCTCGAACTCACGGACCGCGAGATCGTGACCTGGCTGAAGTCGGACGCTTAACCGACTGCGCCACCCAGGCGCCTGGAGGGATTCTTGAATTTGAGTGAGGTCCTTTTATCAGGAGAAATACATCAGCGTGACTATCATGAAGTCTATTAGGTTTATCACACCAAGCAATATCACTTGGTCCTTTTGATAGAAGGACATGGGACAAAAGAGCACCGTTAGGGATGTCTTTCATATTTTGACCTGATGGAATCTTAAGCAAATCAATGAGATTTTTCTTCTTATTTTTCTAATCATTGGGGCAAGTTAATTTAAAATATATCCTAATAAAATTAATATTAATCTATGAATTATAAGTTATCCTACATTATAACTGCTTATAAAATACTTAAGAATCAATGCATATTTTTGAGTCTTATAGAAAATTTTAGGGTTATTTGCTTATTTTCCAAAATTAAACCTGAGGAGGGATTTTTTTTTAAAAAAAAACAGTAATGGTAGGGGCGCCTGAGTGGCTCAGTCCATTAAGCATCTGACTTCGGCTCAGGTCATGATCTCGCAGTGAGTTCGAGCCCCATGTCAGTCTCTGTGCTGACAGCTCAGAGCCTGGAAGTGCTTCTGATTCTGTGTCTCCCTCTCTCTCTGCCTCTCCCCTGCTCGTGCTCTTGTTTCTTTCTCTCTCTCTCAAAAGTAAATAAACATTAAAAAATTTTTAAAAAACAATGGTAATGATATTTTAAGGAGAATTATAACAATAAATATAATATACATATATCCCCGAATTTGATACATAAAACAAATATGTGGATACATTTGTCCTAAGAGTTTTAGTCTATAAATATCCAGATTTTTTTTTTATAAGCTGGGATTCCACTGATGCAAAAATGGAATTTATGGTAAAAAAGTGATAGATACAGAAGAATGCGATATAGTTGTTGGGACTGGTCCCTTGGAGCCAAAAAGTGTATGACTCTCAAAAGCCAATACTTCAAAGTAGACTGCCTATTCAACATGGGTTGTTAGAGATATGATTGTGATATATTGGACCTCTAAACAGCACCACTTCTGGGTATGAGCCTTAAATTGTTCCACAAATCTTGGAATTGAAAAAACCCAAAGACAATAAAGTAAAAATGGAACTCTAAAAAACTTTAGTGAAAGTTACAAGACAAATGATCCTATGGTGAAATCTAAACTACTTATGTCATAGCAGGACTACACCCATGCTCAGCACACACAAAGATAATTTATTCTGAAAATGAGCTCAAAGACAAAAAATTATAAGCAGTATAGAGAAGATTAATGAAGATTAAAGGAGATTAATGCTATGAGAATGCCAAAAGATAAGAAAATTACTCTAGGAACCTAAAAAATGAGGAGAAATCAAAATTATGTTTAGATTGCTAAAGAAGTAAAAGTAATAGAATTGATAGAACAATAATAAACATGAAAATAATCCTGCAGAAGTAAAAGTAATAAAACAGTATTTTTATATATTAAAAATATACTCAGTGAAATTTTAAACTGACTAGATGAATTAAACACAGACTAGATATAGTAAATGAAAATAAATAATGGATTTCCAGATATATTTGAAGAAATCACTCAGAGTCAGCACAGAGAAATATGGAGGTGTAAAATCCAACAAAGAAATTAAAAGACAAAGAGAAAAAAATTCCATAATATGTCTAATAGAACTCAAGAAATAGGGGCGCCTGGGTGGCGCAGTCGGATAAGCATCTGACTTCAGCCAGGTCGCGATCTCGCGGTCCGTGAGTTTGAGCCCCACGTCAGGCTCTGGGCTGATGGCTCAGAGCCTGGAGCCTGTTTCCGATTCTGTGTCTCCCTCTCTCTCTGACCCTCCCCCATTCATGCTCTGTCTCTCTCTGTCCCAAAAATAAATAAACATTGAAAAAAAAAATTAAAAAAAAAAACCTCAAGAAATAAAAATAAAGGGATAGTAAAATAAAATATTCATAGCTATCAAGGCTTGTAATTTTCTGGAACTCCAGAAAGACAAATATTATCATTTAAATAGGTGTGTATAACCACCTAGAACATGTGGTCATTCATTTTTCTGCTTGTGGCTCAGTTGGTTAAGTGTCCGACTTCAGCTCAGGTCATGATCTCACCACTTATGAGTCTGAGCCCAGCATGGGGCTCTGTGCTAGGCCTGGAGCCTCTTCAGATGATGTGTCTCCATCTCTCTCTGCCCTCCCCTGTGCACTCTCTGTCTCTGTCTTTGTCTCTCTCTCTGTCTCTGTCTCTCTCTCTCTCTCAAAAATAGACAAACATTAAAAAAATAGAATTCCTTAACAAGACATATGGTCAGATCCCTAGTCTATCTCCTTTGACCTTTATTATCGTTCCCAGTCTCATTAAACATCATATAGTTAATCCACAATGAGTTTCTTTTCTTTATCCCTTTCCCATTATGTGTGACTCTGAATTGAGTAGAATTCCCATCTTGCATCCCATGCTACCTCCCTTGTCATCTGCCAGGTCAGGCTTTACTGCTTTCCCTTTGACGTTAATTTTAGACATAATTTCCTCCAGACTCTCTATCCCTGTAGCCCCCAAGCAGAGTAAGTGTTCCTCTTCCCTGTTTATTTTAACCTCTGCCAATTTATGGTTGGAAGGTAAATATTTCAGTTTAAAATTTAAGAGAATGGGTGGGATAAGGAAAAATACCTACCTTTTGAGGTCTCTAAGTAGATAATTAAATGGAGTCTGAAGAATCTTCCTGGAGTTTAGGAGATCAATGAACTGTTAAAGTATTGAATAAATGATGTACACAGGACATTAGTACTACCTAGAATTATGTCAAGGAGAAGATGACTCTGATTCAGTACCGAAGTCCTTGATAAAAACTGTGAAGTAGATGGTGGTGACAAGGAAGAGGAAAAGGGTGGTATCTATAGATAGAACCATCAGAGATATTTTTTTCTGGAAGTGAAATATTAATGATGTGAAAGTAATAATTATGAGGAAGAGACAGTTGATTATTCCTTCTCACTAAAACCTCAATATGGTATTTGTGCTGTGTCAAAATGAGCAGTCTTGCTCTAAAGTCAGGTATAACTGAAATGGCATATTAGATAGTTCTGAAAAAGATAACAGTAGCAAATATATTTATTTGTAAATTAGGTGACATTAACTAATCAAATTATGCTCTATTTCCCTGAAAGCTATAAATTAATCGATGACAATCCAAATATTTTTCATATCATGGGGTTGACAGGGGTTTGGTAATAGTCAATAGATTAACTGGGAACTGAGAAATTCTAAATCCTGAAGGAAAAGTGTTGGCACATTTTCCCTCAGGGTATAGCAAGTGTGTTTTTTTAATTTGGTGAACCCAGAGTCTCTTATTATTTGTGAAAGAAAAGTCAGGCTAAATCATTGGACCTTTGGTTAGTCTTCCTTTGAAAGGAGCTTAAAAACATTTAGTCTTACCAAAGAGTAATTTAAAACTTTGACCATTTTTTATTCTATATCTGAATAGAGAGGTGGTGAGAGACAGACACTTATATCGGGTAGCTTGGAAGGAAGACATACATAATATTCAGATGGGATCAGTTCTAGTGGTGAGTATCAGTGAACCTGCCAGCCTGCTGAGTCTAAAGTAATTGTTGCTTGCCTAAGGCTTTCCTGGTTCTTTGGGTGATAGATATTGACAGGCAGAAAGAGGCTTGTAAAGAATTTCCTTTCTGATTTATAGATATCCCACATGGTGCCTGTGTTTTTCTGTGTGTGTTTCATGGGGGTGATGTATCTCTACTTTAGAGCCTGCTTACCTTATGTTCACTATTGTGTCACTCTCTCCCCAAAGATCAATGTGTCTCAAGCACTGAGAGAACTGATGCTTTGCTTTGAGTTGGCTGCTCATAAATGATCCCTCAGTCAAAGCAGAACACAAATGAGAGCTTTCCGGAGTCCGTGGATAAGCAATGTCTATGGGGACAAGAATCCTCAAAATCTACTTTAACAAATGACAGAGGAGAACTGAAGTGGGGACTAATACAGAGAACTCTTCTACAATAAAACCTCCTTTCCCTCTTTAGGTACTGACACAATTTGAGGAAAACACAGATTTCATCTTTTTCCATTAAATATTCAGCAGAAAATCCCACTAGTTGTACATATGAATATTTTAATGAAACCCAAGTTATCTGATTTTAAAGGTGATATTTTAAAGGTGATATTTTGGTGATATCACCAAACTGAATATACTACAGTATGTTTGCTCAGCCAAAGTAGGATTTTAAGAATTAGAAGAAGCAAGATACAAGGGGTGGGAGGAGTGAAAAATCAGTAGTGCACTTAGGATCTGGTTCCTGGAATGAATAAGTTTTTAAAAACTCTCAACATTGACTGATAGGACATTGACCAGATAAGATAAGGTGATATACATATTCCATCTCATATAGAGTGTCAAAATGGGAAATGATCCACTATTCTTTCACTAATGTTATTGAAGTTTCTTTTTCATACTGAGATTACAAAGAAAATTCAATCTAGACTTCAAAGAATTCAGTCTATTTGGAGATATAGACACGTCTAAACAACATCTTCGTAATCATTTGGGGGAAAACTATGGTCACATGTTTATAATTTTTCCTAAGTGATTACGCAAGTCTCCACATGTCTTTTCTGATTTTGCGAGCATCCTGGAATTGATGTAGGCCAAGGGGATATGTCTAAACTTTGGAATCTGATTACCTTTCTTTGGTTGCTTAAGTGCAATGTCATTGTTAAGTTCCTTCAAAGTCTGATGGATCCATATCCTGATGATACCTTACTTGAAAGAGTGCAGTTGGTTCATCCTCAATCTCAGCCTGTTTCCCAACTGACTGGGTTAATACCGTGTGCTCTTGGAATTGGCCTTTCCCCCCCTGAATTGCTTGTTTGTTGTGCTGAGCCTTGGTCATAAGCATAGACTCCTTCCCTCTTGGTTATTTCTGTGGGGATTTTGTAGTCCTTTCCTAGCAGCAGTATTTAGTGAGGATCATCTTATCTAGCTATATTTTCTTAATTGACAATCTCCTGGAGAAGTAAGTGATTGAGATCTCAGGCACTTCCCTCACAATAGGCCTCTTTGTTCCTTTTAAAGATTTTCTTATTTGCTTCCCCATGAATAATCATGATTATGGAAGCACACCAAAATCACAGGGAAGGGCAGCTTTCAATGACTGTATTACTCTCTTTGCTCATGTGATGGGTGTTTCCCACTTTCCTTGTATTTGCACTGAAATAGAATGTTCCTACAATGATAACATTTACTTTTAAGTGATTTTTCTGCCCCTGCTTGTGGATATAGAAGTTGACAGGTTGTTTTTTTGTTTTTGTTTTGTTTTGTTTTGTTTTGTTTTAAATCACATTTGTTCAGTGCTGGGTAGCAAGGTAATTTCTTGAGATGATAATTTTTATTTTGTTCTCAATGCTTTTTATGCACATATCTCAGGAAGGTGTCCTGGCTTTTTTGTGGCCACTTTTTCCTATTGGCTTTGATTTAGCTAATTAATAGGTATATATTAGAATGTCCTAGAAAAGACGAAAATATCAAGTTTAATATTAAGTTTTAAGGTCAGACTTGAGTGAAAGTGAAATACGTGAAGAATCTCTAAGACTAAGAGAAAGGATGAGACGGCATAAGTGATGGTATACTGGGGTTGGGAATCGATCTACAGTAGACACCTGGCCCACTTACATGCACGTAACTAGATGGGGTATTTCTCCTTAAGTTGGAGATATCAAACGCTAACCATCCCAGAATTACAAGTTTGACCTGAGCTTGACCTGGAAACCCCAGAGCTGCCCCCTTGCAGCAAAAATCCAGCTTTGACAATGGGTTTATTGGCAGAGATAAGCATGGTGTGAAGGCTATAGAACATCTTCACAAATGACGTGGACATTGTAAGATTCCAAACCCTCATTTATAGCCCTGAGAAAATCTCAGTAATGATCAAGAATGAATGTCCCACTAGCTTGGCCAAAGATGGACTTGAAGCAATTTTAACCTCATTAAAAAAATAATGATTTTTTTTGCATCTATATATTATGCAATTAAAACCATACTTTTTATTAGTTGAAGATAAACATTTTCCAATGGGACTTTCACAAAAGAGGTAATAGTTGAGATGAATCTTGATGGATAAATAAAATTTCACTAAATAGAGAAGACAGTGTAGAGGTTTCAAGGAAGAGGATTTATTCTAAGGAAAGGTATGAAGACATGACATCTTGAAGCAGTTTAGAAAATAATACATAATCCAGGGTAGTCCTGTAGGTTGTAAGAAGGTTCTATAGACACTAGAAGGCAGGTGGAGTTTCTTTGGGAGAGACTTAGAATGCCTTTATCTAAAGACAGCAGCATTTTTAAGTTGGTGAGTCATATGCTTCATTCATATGTTCATTATTAATTCATTAAAAATTTATTAAGTATCAAAAAATGTACAGAGTACTTAATCTGTGGCATGCACTATTCTAGGGTCTTGGGTCAAGAGTAAACAACAGAAATAAAGTTCCTGCATTCTGAAGAAGAAAGAAGACTACAGAAATATCATCAGATAGTGAAAGTTGGATGATGTGATAGGTTCTAAATTGTAGAATAAAGTGGGGCAAGGGCATGGGGAATAATGAGAGGTGTTTTATTAGCTAGGAGGGCAAAAGAAGCATCTCTGGAGAGAAATGAAGGAGAAAACTGTAAGAATATTTGATTCAAGAGCAGTTCAATCAGAGGGAGCAGCAAGTGCAAAGATCCGGAGGTAGGAGTGAGTTTGATTTCTCCAGGTAAGTTGCGGATAGTGGAAGATGACAGCAGAGAGGAAGCCAAGTGACAATACTGCAGAGGTTTTAGACCATGAAAGAGTGCTGAATTCTATTTAAAGTGTGCTGGAAAATACTGGAGGACTTGAAGCAAGGCTGTGCCCACAAGAGGTTTACACTTTAAGGAATAATCCTGTCTACTTCAAGGAGAGCTGACTGTAGGAAGTATAAAGATAAAAGCAGGGAAATCAGTTAGGATTCCATTCAGTAGTCCATGCCAAAGAGGAGGTAGCATTGGGGTAGAGATAAGGCACAGGGACAGGTTGGGGGCCAGAAGGGAAAGTACTTATTTAATACTGCCAAATATAGTTTATTTTATAGTCTATCTCTACAGGCAATGGGGAGCCAGTTGGCCCAAGAGAACAATAAAGTAAACACTGGTGGCCTTTTACCAGAGTATTTTCACACAGCATTAATCCCTGTAAGCTGAGGAGTCCCACCTGGGGATGTGGAGACTGATACTAACTGCTGTGCATGCATGCTTCCTTTGACCAAAAGAAAACTGATGTGACATCCTATTTGTCTCAGGCACTACTACACTGATCAAGGTGTATTCAATTTCTGCTGCGGAAAGTGCAGAGTAACATCTTTTCTCCTGGTCTTTGCCACCCTTGAGTAGCTGTTTTTGTTTTTGTTAAGTTTTTATTTAAAAAAAATTTTTAACATTTATTTATTTTTGAGAGAGACAGAGCATGAATGGGGGAGTGGCAGAGAGAGAGGGAGACACAGATTCTGAAGCAGGCCCAAGGCTCTGAGCTGTCAGCACAGAACCCAATGCAAACCCATGAGCCATGAGATCATGACCTGAGCCAAAGTCAGATGCTTAACCGACTGAGGCACCCAGGTACCCCTAAAGTTTTTATTTTAATCACCCAGTGCTCATCACAACAAGTGCACTCCTTAATCCCCATAACCTATTTCACCATTCCCCCACCCACATCCCCTCTGGTAACCACCAGTTCTCTATAGTTAGAAGTCTGTTTCTTGGTTTGTGTCTTTCTCTTTTTTCCCCAATGCTCATTTGTTTTGTTTATTAAATTCCACATATGAGTGAAATCATGTGGTATAGGTCTTACTCTGACTGACTTATTTCACTTAACATTATACTCTCTAGCTCCATCCATATCGTTGCAAATTGCAAGATTTCATACTTTTTATGGGTGAATAATACACTATTGTGTGTGTAAGTATGTATAACATCTTCTTTATCCGTTCATCAATCTATGGACACTTGGACTACTTCCATATCTTGGCTATTGTAAATAATGCTGCTTTATAGAAACCTGTTGTTTCTCGAATTTTTGATTTTAGCCATTCTCATAGGTATGAGGTGGTATCTCATTGCAGTTTTGATTTACATTTCCCTGATGAGTGGTGATGAGCATCTTTTCATATGTCTGTTGGCCATCTGTGTGTCTTTGGAGAAATGTTCATATCTTCTGTCCATTTTTAATTGGATTATTTGGTTTTTGGGTGTTGAGTTGTATCAATGCTTCTTGGTGTTCAAAGCACATTTTGAACTCTGTAAATTGAAGTTCAATGTTCTATCTCTCTATCTTTATAAGTCTTGAAATATCTACTCAGAGTCCATTAAAAATTTTGCAGGCTCTCACCTGCCTCTTCTAGAATGATCAGGTACATCTAGGACAAATGCAGTATCCAAGTTCATTTCACTGACTTGCCTTTTTCTTCCATATCTTCCCTTGTAGTTCTTTACTACCTTGTTATCCCCCTAAAAGGAATAAGAACTATAAAAGTATGGTCTGTTCAAAATGCAAGATGGCATTTTGAAATGAATTTTATTTGCTCTTCAAGAGAAGGAAACAAATAAATCATAAGCCATTTCCCCTTATAATTTTCACAGATGCATGATACAAGATATAATATCTTTGTTTCAAGTTGTACCTTTAAGTGTATAAATAGATTATTACTGAGGCCAAAAAAAAAAAAAAAAAATCCTTGGACACCAACAATTTTCTCCTGGCTTTGTTTTCTGTATTATTTTAAGTAACCTTGTGTGTGTCACAGAGGTTTTAGTGGATCTCAGGGACGATCCTACAGTGTAAGTATGTTTTCTCCAAGTAGGTTATAGAAATAACACCCACTCTTACTTTGGAATTTAACTCAGATTTTCAGTTAAATCAAACTTAGTATATTAGAAGTAAGTAATGGAAAGAAGTCTTGAAAAAGCATCTATTGCTGAATTTATACTTTTTTGTATCTTCAGAAGTTCACTCCTTAAATGTAGTTTATATTCAGTAGTAATGAGTAGCATTGGTTTATATTATTTTTGTGGTGAAATAAATAATGTTTTAAAATTTATCAGTGTAAGACTTCTGTAACTCTGTCTCAGGGTATGATTGTATAGAGACATATCTGCCATATATTGCTTCTTCTATTTCTGTATTTACATTTGAGACTTATTTCAGTCCCACTGTGTTTTACCAACAAATGAACAAAACCATTCATGATAAAACAGGAGCCAAAATAATCTAAGGAAAAATGATATACTTCCCCATATTCAATTGGCCTGCAACAAGCACTCTCTCAGGCTGAGCTTGACATTGTAAGGAAAGATTCTATTTTTGACATTTATTCCTCCTGGAGAGTCACTTCATAGAAGTCCACAAAATATTAAGGGCTTAATATTTTCTAAACTTGTTTTTCCTTCAGAATAAGTAAAACATTTGGCAGGTTTATTGAACTGTTGATACAGCATGATGCCTCAGGGAAACTAAAATCTTGACTGCATGAAAGTGCTTAAAAATAATGACAGTTCACATCCTTAATCAGAACTGGGAATGCATATCAGGTAAGAATGATGAGAAATAATCATAAGAATAGTGGAGAATGAATGACTTTGAGAAATAGGAGTTAAAACTAGCCAAACGCAGATAAAATATTGACATTTAACTATTTAATTTCTGAATAAAACTATTTCTCCTAATGTATCCTTCCTAATTTGTGAGCAGAAGGAACTGGATAATTATTTTAAATTTATGTTTTTTTATGTTTATACTTAAATTTCCTCGGAAGAGTTCAAAGTGGACTTAATGTTTATTAATCTTCAATGATTTGGTGGTTTTTATAGCCTTCAAACCAAAGGTGGTTTCTTCAGCCTTAGGTTGCAAAATTAACGTTCATGAATGATATTATGGGATATTTATAGACACAGTACCTGACTCATGAGTTACTGTATTACCAAAAATTCATTTGTAAATCAACTGTTTGCAGTTCAGAGCTAACTTTAGGTTGAATTATAAGTTCTCCTATATTTCCTGTAGATATTTTCTTTGTATTGAAATATACTAATTTAAATGTCAGATTTTTTTCCTGGAAAATGAGCTAGTTGAAGCCACTGATCAATCACTTTTCTTGTTCATTCTTTAAGGATGCCATTTATAGCTTCGGTTGGTGCTCAATAAAAGATGAATAAATCAACTAAAAATAAGTTATGTTTGTAGGCAGGCCATAATATTCTATGATAATGCTCTAAATACTGATAGCACTAGACTGATGTCTTGGTCTAGAAAGCACAAAATTCTGCAAAGAGGAGAAAGAAGAGGAAAAAAGTAATATACAATTACTATAATTAATATGAGGAAACTCTCTGCTACTTTCCTGAGAATGAGGCCGGTATAAAATATTATCTTGATACTAATACTATATCTGATACTAATATTTGTAATCAAGAAAAAGAAATTGACCCAAATCTCCTCCTTGCCTCAACTCTGTAGATGGCTGCCATGTCTATTCTTATCCCAGCAGAAGTCTGGGGTTTTATTCTCTAGAGAGTTTTCTTAACTGCAGGATGCCAGGCACATGCCATAACCCTAGCCCCTACTCTCTAATCCCAACTCTCTGGAGAGGTCTCTGAACTATAGGATACCAGGCACATGTGGCCCTAATCCTAACCCTGTATAAGAGGGGGGATAAAGACGGAATATTAGCCATAAAAAAGAATGAAATTTGCCATTTGCAACAGCATGGATGGAGCTATAGAGTATTAAGCTAAGTGAAATAAGTCAGAGAAAGACAAATACCTTATGCTTTCACTCATATGTGAAATTTAAGAAACAAAACAAATTAGCAAAGTTGGGGGGGGAGAGAGAAACAAACCAAGAAACAGGACTCTTAACTATAGACAACAAACTGATGGTTACCAGAGGGGAGGTGGAGGGGGGTGGGGGGTGGGGGGATGGGTGAAACAGGTGATGGGGATTAAGGAGGGCACTTGCGATGAGTACTGGATGAAGTATAGAAGTGTTGAATCTATATTGTACACCTGAAACTAATATTAGGCTGTATGTTAACTGGAATATAAATAAAAACTTAAAAAAATGTTTATTTTGAGAGACAGAGAGGCAGAGAGAGAGAGGGAGAGAGAGAATCCCAAGCAGACTCCACTCTGCCAGCTAGGAGCCCTATGAGGGGCTTGAACTCATGAATCGTGAGATCATGACCTGAGCCAAAATCAAGAATCTGATGCTTAACTGACTGAGCCACCCAGGCACCCCTAAACAAAACTTTTATAAAAGAAGAGAAAGAAAAGACAGCCAAATTAGAAAGGAAGAAGTAAAAAAAAAAAACCCTGCTACTATTTGTAGATGATATGATGCAAAAACCTACGTAGAAAACCCTAATGACCTTCACCAAAAGAACTGTTAGAACTAATAAGTGAATTCAGTAGAGTTGCAGCATATACAGTCCACATGCAGAAATCTGTTGCGTTTCTATACAAAGAAACCCATCTCATTTGCAATACCTAGGACTAAATTTAACCAAGAGATAAAAGACCTGCACACTGAAAACCATAAAACATAGATGAAAGAAATTGAAGCACAATTAAGTGGAAAGATATCCCATGCTCAGGGATTGACAGAATTAATATTGTTAACATTTCCATACTATCCAAAACAATCTACAGATTCAGTGTAATTCCTATCAAAATTCCAATGGCACTTTTCATAGAACCGAAATAAACAATTCTATATTGTATGGAGCCACAAAAGACACCAAATATCCAAAGCAATCTTGAGAAATGAGAACAGAGCTAGAAGCATCTGGATAGATGATCTGGAAGATCTAAATAGGCATTTTTCCAAAGATGTACAGATGGCCAATGGGTACATGAAAGATGCTCAGTAAGTTTCACTAATCATCAGGGAAATGCAAATTGAAACAAGAACGAGCTATCACCTGACCTGTTAGAATGGCTATTATCACAAAGATAAGAAATAATAAGTGCTGGTGAGAATGTGGAGGAAAGGAAACCCTTGTGCACTGTTGGTGGGAATGCAAACTGGTGAAGCCACAGTGTAAAACAGTGTGGAGTTTCCTTAAAAACTTAAACACAGAACTGCCATATGATCCAGCAATTCTACCCCTGGGTATTTGTCTTAAAAAAAATGGGAACACTAATTTGAAAAGATATATGTACCCCTGTGTTCCATGCAATATTATTTACAGGAGTCAAGATACAGAAACAACCTAAGTGTTCATTAATGGATGAATGGATGAAGAAAATGTGGTATAACCCCACACCTCTCAGAATGGTTAAAATCAACAACATGGGAAACAGATGTTGGCGAGGATGCAGAGAAAGGAGAATCCTATTGCATTTTTGGTGGGAATGCAAACTGGTGCAGCCACTCTGGAGAACAGTGTGTAGGTTCCTCAAAAAGTTAAAAATAGAACTACCTTATGATCCAGCAATTGCACTATTAGGTATTTACCCAGAAGATATAAAAATACAGATTTGAAGGGGTACATGCTCTCCAATGTTGACAGCATTATTATCAACAAAAGCCAAACTATGGAGAGAGCCTAAATGTTCATTGGTTGATGAATGGATAAAGAAGATGTGGTACACACACACACACACACACACACACACAAAATGAAATATTAAACATCAAAAAGAATGAAATCTCGCCATTTGCAATGACATAGATGGAGCTAGAGTGTATTATGCTAAGCAAAATAAGTAAATCAGAGAAAAGACAAATACTATATGATTTCACTCAAAGGTGGAATTTAAAAAACAGAACAGATGAATTTAGGGGAGAGGGGAGAGAGGAGAGAGGAAAACATACCACAAGAGACTCATTTTTAAAAAATTTTTTTGGTTTATTTTTGAGAGAGAAAGAGAAAGAAAAGAGTGGGGGAGGGGCAGAGAGAGAGGGAGACAGAATCCAAAGCAGGCTCCAGGCCCCAAGCTTTCCATGCAGAGCCTGATGTGGGACTTGAACTCACAAACCATGGTATCATGACCTGAGCTGAAGTAGGATGCTTAACTGACTGAGCCACCCGGGCACTGCAAGAGACTCTAAATGATAGAGAACAAACTGAGGGCTGATGGAGGGAGGTGGGTGGGAGATGAGCTACAAGGGTGATGGATATTAAGGAGGGCACTTGTTGGGATGAGCACTGGGTGTTGTATTTAAGTGATAAATCACTGAATTCTATTCCTGAAACCAATATTGCACTCTATATTAACTAAATGAAAATAAAGAAAATGTACATACAATGAAGTATTATTTAGCCATAAAAAAAGGAAAGAAATCTTGCCATTTACAACACCATACATGGAGCTCATTGAGGGTATTGTGTTAAGTGAAATAAGTCAGAGAAAGATAAATACTGTATGATCTAACTTATATGTAGAATGTAAAACAAAAACAAAGCCCTCCTAGACACAGAAAAAATTTGTGTTTACCAGAAGTAGGGGGTTGGGAGTGGGTGAAACGGGTGAATGTGGTCAAAAGGCACAAACTTCTAGTTTTGAAATAAGGGAGCCATGATGTTAAGCATGGTGACTGTACTTAATAATATTTTATTGCAAATTTGAAAGTGGCTAAGAGAGTAAATCTTAAAGTTCTCATCACAAGAAAAAGTTTTGTAACTATGTATGGTGACATGTTAACGAGGTTTATTGATTGTGGTCATCATTTCACAATATATATAAATATTGTATCATATACCCATAACTAATATAATGTTATTTATCACTTATACCTCAAAAAATAAAATAGAAATTTAGAATATAGTAATGCCTGATAGAAAGTCTTCTAGATGAATAATGGCAAGTTCTGGATATCAAATTAAAAATAAGCTTTTAATCTTTGGTGTAGTGATAAGTGACATATTTTGGAATGCTTATCTGTAGACTGTGATTAAACCTATAGGTAAAACTCATTCCTGTCTGAATTTAGGGATGTGGTTTGATTTGGATCATCTGTACTGAGAAAATTTTGGTGAACTGAAGAGAATGTTTTGATCAGCTGGAAGATGATAATGGGTATTATTATGTCCCTGGAGGAACCAACTTTTGAAGAAATGTTCAAATAATATTGATTATATTGCTTAAGTTAAATCACTGAGAAATTGTGGCCCTCCCTACTTTAACACAGGTTACAAACAGCAAAAGGCTTACCTAATTTTCTTTAATAATCATGTGACATATAAGAGCAGTTGGCTAACAGAAATACTACTTGACATTTTTTAGATATCTTTTTACTGGTGAAATAGTGCACTTGCCTTGGGATACTGTAGACTTTTGTCCACTGAAATATAAAAATAAAATTTGATTTAGAATAACAATGTAGAATTCTTTTCCAAAAGTATGCCTTTATATATTTGGCACTTTTCAATTTACCTTTTGTTAAATTTTTTGATCGTCAGCAGTTTATGCTAATAATTGATGAGTTGATTTTCATTCTTTCTTTTGTTAGGCCATTCTCTGTAATTGGCTTATCATAAATTTTTTTAACTTTTTTTTTTTTTTTTTTACTGTTTATTTTTGACACAGAAACAGAGCATGAACAAGGAAGGGGCAGAGAGAGAGGGAGACGCAGAATCTGAAACAGGCTCCAGGCTCTGAGCTGTCAGCACAGAGCCCGACGCAGGGCTCCAACCCACAAACTCTGAGATCATGACTTGAGCCAGACCTGAGCTGAAGTCGGAGGCTTAACCAACTGAGCCACCCAGGCCCCCCTGGCTTATCATAATTTTTAAAACCTGTAACTTTTAACAAAAATCATTATAGATGTTTTCTGTTTATATCATTAATATCTCTCCAGAACTTCTTAATTTTATTACTGGTGGAGTTATAGAAACTACCAGTAGAAAAAAGTGCCATTTAAATTGCTGGGTGTTTGGGGTGCCTGGGTGGCTCAGTTGGTTGAGCGTCGGGCTTCACTCAGGTCATGATCGCATGGTTTGTGAGTTTGAGCCCTGTGTAGGGCTCCGTGCTGACAGCTCAGAGCCTGGAACCTGCTTCTGATTCTGTGTCTCCCTCTCTTTCTGCTCCTACCCAGCTCATGCTCTGTCTCTCTCTCTCTCTCAAAAATAAATAAACATTAAAAAAAGACGAATTTTAAATTGCTGGGTGTTTGTCTCTCTTTTTTAAGATCTTAGTTTACTGAAACTTTTGCTGTGTGACCTTCCAAGTACAATATTTTAGAAACCAATTCAAGTCATCAAAATATTATCTACATCAAAAAATATTAACTACATCAGTTAATCTTAGTAATTTTACACTTTGCTCTCTAATATCTACTTTTCTATGTGATAGTAGATATACACAATAAACTTATTGGTAATACAAATTTTTCTCTACATTTTATAGGATTAAATCAGATAATAAGTAAGTTTATAGAAGCTGTTAGAAAATTTCATTAGCTGGCTTCAAAAAGCCAAAGCTTGCTAATTCATTCCCCCTTACTGTCTGTTTGGGTCCATACATTTTCAAATGCCCAGCTCGTCATCGTTAACTTCACTACAGCTGAGTGATCAAAGACACTGATGTTTTCCATCTTCTCTGAGCTTGACAATTTGCATGTAGTGCTTTGTCTTTCCCTATAAGTGATATGATCTTTTAAGGACATTTCTAAGTTAGTGGAACCCTTAATTTCCTCTACAAGTTTATAGTGAAAAATCTGTATCAAGATTAATGTTTTGTTTTTACCTTTCTTTTTTCTTGTCTCATTCTCTGACATTAAATGAGAGCATTCAGTCTAATTCTATCTATAATGCAGTTCTCTAAGTCAAATTGCTTTTATTTATATCATGATTATGAATTATGTTGTACTCCACAAAGTGTCACCTTTCTTTGCTAATCTGTTAACCCTTTTACTTGCATAATACGGCTCTGTGTATTAGGTTTCTCAATTCTTAGACAAGAAAGTAATTTCTTTATAGGAAGAGAGCATAGTGCATTTTTCTACTCAATCATTTTGTGAAAAGTCTCTAGTTTGAGTTCCAAAGGTTACTCTTGTATTCTATACCTAAAACAATTATCAGGAATTATCTATTCATCATATATGAAAGGCACTTATTTTCAAGTAGTTTCACATTCTGAAATCAAAGAGGAAATACATTCACAGTAGAAATACTAGAAAGCCTTTAATTTTATTTTTTTTTTTTTATTTTTTTATTTTTTTTTTCTTTTTATTTTTATTTATTTTTTTTATTTATATATGAAATTTATTGTCAAATTGGTTTCCATACAACACCCAGTGCTCATCCCAAAAGGTGCCCTCCTCAGTACCCATCACCCACCCTCTCCTTCCTCCCACCCCCCATCAACCCTTAGTTTGTTCTCAGTTCTCAACAGTCTCTTATGCTTTGGCTCTCTCCCACTCTAACCTCTTTTTTTTTTTTTTTTTTTGTTCCCCTCCCCCATGGGTTTCTCTTAAGTTTCTCAGGATCCACATAAGAGTGAAACCATATGGTATCTGTCTTTATCTGTATGGCTTATTTCACTTAGCATCACACTCTCCAGTTCCATCCACGTTGCTACAAAAGGCCATATTTCATTTTTTCTCATTGCCACGTAGTACTCCATTGTGTATATAAACCACAATTTCTTTATCCATTCATCAGTTGATGGACATTTCGGCTCTTTCCATAATTTGGCTATTGTTGAGAGTGCTGCTATGAACATTGGGGTACAAGTGCCCCTATGCATCAGTACTCCTGTGTCCCTTGGATAAATTCCTAGCAGTGCTATTGCTGGGTCATAGGGTAGGTCTATTTTTAATTTTCTGAGGAACCTCCACACTGCTTTCCAGAGCGGCTGCACCAATTTGCATTCCCACCAACAGTGCAAGAGGGTTCCCGTTTCTCCACATCCTCTCCAGCATCTATAGTCTCCTGATTTGTTCATTTTGGCCACTCTGACTGGCGTGAGGTGATATCTGAGTGTGGTTTTGATTTGTATTTCCCTGATAAGGAGCGACGCTGAACATCTTTTCATGTGCCTGTTGGCCATCCGGATGTCTTCTTTAGAGAAGTGTCTATTCATGTTTTCTGCCCATTTCTTCACTGGGTTATTTGCTTTTCGGGTGTGGAGTTTGGTGAGCTCTTTATAGATTTTGGATACTAGCCCTTTGTCCGATATGTCATTTGCAAATATCTTTTCCCATTCCGTTGGTTGCCTTTTAGTTTTGTTGGTTGTTTCCTTTGCTGTGCAGAAGCTTTTTATCTTCATAAGGTCCCAGTAATTCACTTTTGCTTTTAATTCCCTTGCCTTTGGGGATGTGTCGAGTAAGACATTGCTACGGCTGAGGTCAGAGAGGTCTTTTCCTGCTTTCTCCTCTAAGGTTTTGATGGTTTCCTGTCTCACATTCAGGTCCTTTATCCATTTGGAGTTTATTTTTGTGAATGGTGTGAGAAAGTGGTCTAGTTTCAACCTTCTGCATGTTGCTGTCCAGTTCTCCCAGCACCATTTGTTGAAGAGACTGTCTTTTTTCCATTGGATGTTCTTTCCTGCTTTGTCAAAGATGAGTTGGCCGTACGTTTGTGGGTCTAGTTCCGGGGTTTCTATTCTATTCCATTGGTCTATGTGTCTGTTTTGGTGCCAATACCATGCTGTCTTGATGATGACAGCTTTGTAGTAGAGGCTAAAGTCTGGGATTGTGATGCCTCCTGCTTTGGTCTTCTTCTTCAAAATTACTTTGGCTATTCGGGGCCTTTTGTGGTTCCATATGAATTTTAGGATTGCTTGTTCTAGTTTCGAGAAGAATGCTGGTGCAATTTTGATTGGGATTGCATTGAATGTGTAGATAGCTTTGGGTAGTATTGACATTTTGACAATATTTATTCTTCCAATCCATGAGCAGGGAATGTCTTTCCATTTCTTTAAATCTTCTTCAATTACCTTCATAAGCTTTCTATAGTTTTCAGCATACAGATCCTTTACATCTTTGGTTAGATTGATTCCTAGGTATTTTATGCTTCTTGGTGCAATTGTGAATGGGATCAGTTTCTTTATTTGTCTTTCTGTTGCTTCATTGTTAGTGTATAAGAATGCAACTGATTTCTGTACATTGATTTTGTATCCTTCAACTTTGCTGAATTCATGTATCAGTTCTAGCAGACTTTTGGTGGAGTCTATCGGATTTTCCATGTATAATATCATGTCATCTGCAAAGAGCGAAAGCTTGACTTCATCTTTGCCAATTTTGACGCCTTTGATTTCCTTTTGTTGTCTGATTGCTGATGCTAGAACTTCCAGCACTATGTTAAACAACAGCGGTGAGAGTGGGCATCCCTGTCGTGTTCCTGATCTCAGGGAAAAAGCTCTCAGTTTTTCCCCGTTGAGGATGATGTTAGCTGTGGGCTTTTCATAAATGGCTTTTATGATCTTTAAGTATGTTCCTTCTATCCCGACTTTCTCAAGGGTTTTTATTAAGAAAGGGTGCTGGATTTTGTCAAAGGCCTTTTCTGCATCGATTGACAGGATCATATGGTTTTTCTCTTTTTTTTTGTTAATGTGATGTATCACGTTGATTGATTTGCGAATGTTGAACCAGCCCTGCATCCCAGGAATGAATCCCACTTGATCATGGTGAATAATTCTTTTTATATGCCGTTGAATTCGATTTGCTAGTATCTTATTGAGAATTTTTGCATCCATATTCATCAGGGATATTGGCCGGTAGTTCTCTTTTTTTACTGGGTCTCTGTCTGGTTTAGGAATCAAAGTAATACTGGCTTCATAGAATGAGTCTGGAAGTTTTCCTTCCCTTTCTATTTCTTGGAATAGCTTGAGAAGGATAGGTATTATCTCTGCTTTAAACGTCTGGTAGAACTCCCCTGGGAAGCCATCTGGTCCTGGACTCTTATTTGTTGGGAGATTTTTGATAACCGATTCAATTTCTTCGCTGGTGATGGGTCTGTTCAAGCTTTCTATTTCCTCCTGATTGAGTTTTGGAAGAGTGTGGGTGTTCAGGAATTTGTCCATTTCTTCCAGGTTGTCCAATTTGTTGGCATATAATTTTTCATAGTATTCCCTGATAATTGTTTGTATCTCTGAGGGATTGGTTGTAATCATTCCATTTTCATTCATGATTTTATCTATTTGGGTCATCTCCCTTTTCTTTTTGAGAAGCCTGGCTAGAGGTTTGTCAATTTTGTTTATTTTTTCAAAAAACCAACTCTTGGTTTCGTTGATCTGCTCTACAGTTTTTTTAGATTCTATATTATTTATTTCTGCTCTGATCTTTATTATTTCTCTTCTTCTGCTGGGTTTAGGCTGCCTTTGCTGTTCTGCTTCTATTTCCTTTAGGTGTGCTGTTAGATTTTGTATTTGGGATTTTTCTTGTTTCTTGAGATAGGCCTGGATTGCAATGTATTTTCCTCTCAGGACTGCCTTCGCTGCGTCCCAAAGCGTTTGGATTGTTGTATTTTCATTTTCGTTTGTTTCCATATATTTTTTAATTTCTTCTCTAATTGCCTGGTTGACCCACTCATTCGTTAGTAGGGTGTTCTTTAACCTCCATGCTTTTGGAGGTTTTCCAGACTTTTTTCTGTGGTTGATTTCAAGCTTCATAGCGTTGTGGTCTGAAAGTATGCATGGTATGATTTCAATTCTTGTAAACTTATGAAGGGCTGTTTTGTGACCCAGTATATGATCTATCTTGGAGAATGTTCCATGTGCACTCGAGAAGAAAGTATATTCTGTTGCTTTGGGATGCAGAGTTCTAAATATATCTGTCAAGTCCATCTGATCCAATGTCTCATTCAGGGCCCTTGTTTCTTTATTGATCGTGTGTCTAGATGATCTATCCATTTCTGTAAGTGGGGTGTTAAAGTCCCCTGCAATTACCACATTCTTATCAATAAGGTTGCTTGTGTTTATGAGTAATTGTTTTATATATTTGGGCGCTCCGGTATTCGGCGCATAGACATTTATAATTGTTAGCTCTTCCTGATGGATAGACCCTGTCACTATTATATAATGTCCTTCTTCATCTCTTGTTACAGCCTTTAATTTAAAGTCTAGTTTGTCTGATATAAGGATGGCTACTCCAGCTTTCTTTTGGCTTCCAGTAGCATGATAAATAGTTCTCCATCCCCTCACTCTCAATCTAAAGGTGTCCTCAGGTCTAAAATGAGTCTCTTGTAGACAGCAAATAGATGGGTCTTGTTTTTTTATCCATTCTGATACCCTATGTCTTTTGGTTGGCGCATTTAATCCATTTACATTCAGTGTTATTATAGAGAGATATGGGTTTAGAGTCATTGTGATGTCTGTATGTTTTATGCTTGTAGTGATGTCTCTGGTACTTTGTCTCACAGGGTCCCCCTTAGGATCTCTTGTAGGGCTGGTTTAGTGGTGACAAATTCCTTCAGTTTTTGTTTGTTTGGGAAGACCTTTATCTCTCCTTCTATTCTAAATGACAGACTTGCTGGATAAAGGATTCTCGGCTGCATATTTTTTCTGTCTAGCACACTGAAAATCTCGTGCCAATTCTTTCTGGCCTGCCAAGTTTCAAAAGAGAGATCAGTCACGAGTCTTATAGGTCTCCCTTTATATGTGAGGGCACGTTTACCCCTTGCTGCTTTCAGAATTTTCTCTTTATCCTTGTATTTTGCCAGTTTCACTATGATATGTCGTGCAGAAGATCGATTCAAGTTACGTCTGAAGGGAGTTCTCTGTGCCTCTTGGATTTCAATGCCTTTTTCCTTCCCCACTTCAGGGAAGTTCTCAGCTATTATTTCTTCAAGTACCCCTTCAGCACCTTTCCCTCTCTCTTCCTCCTCTGGGATACCAATGATGCGTATATTATTTCTTTTTAGTGTATCACTTAGTTCTCTAATTTTCCCCTCATATTCCTGGATTTTTTTATCCCTCTTTTTCTCAGCTTCCTCTTTTTCCATAACTTTATCTTCTAGTTCACCTATTCTCTCCTCTGCCTCTTCAATCCGAGCCGTGGTGGTTTCCATTTTGTTATGCATTTCGTTTAAAGCGTTTTTCAGCTCCTCGTGACTGTTCCTTAGTCCCTTGATCTCTGTAGCAAGAGATTCTCTGCTGTCAGCTATACTGTTTTCAAGCCCAGCGATTAATTTTATGACTATTATTCTAAATTCACTTTCTGTTATATTATTTAAATCCTTTTTGATCAGCTCATTAGCTGTTGTTATTTCCTGGAGATTCTTCTGAGGGGAATTCTTCCGCTTGGTCATTTTGGATAGTCCCTGGCGTGGTGAGGACCTGCAGGGCACTTCCCCTGTGCTGTGGTGTATAACTGGAGTTGGTGGGCGGAGCCGCAGTCAGACCTGATGTCTGCTCCCAGCCCACCGCTGGGGCCACAGTCAGACTGGTGCGTGCCTTCTCTTCCCCTCTCCTAGGGGCGGGATTCACTGTGGGGTGGGGTGGTCTGTCTGGGCTACTTGCACACTGCCAGGCTTGTGATGCTGGGGATCTGGCGTCTTAGCTGGGGTGGGTAGGCAAGGTGCACAGGGGCAGGAGGGGCAGGCTTAGCTTGCTTCTCCTTAGGTGATCCACTTCAGGAGGGGCCCTGTGGCAGCAGGAGGGAGTCAGATCCGCTGCCGGAGGTTTGGCTCCGCAGAATCGCAGAGTTGGGTGTGTGCGCGGAGCGAGCAAGTTCCCTGGCAGGAACTGGTTCTCTTTGGGATTTTGGCTGGGGGATGGGCGGGGAAGATGGCGCTGGCGAGCGCCTTTGTTCCCCACCAAGCTGAGCTCTGTCGTCCGGGGGCTCAGCAGCTCTCCTTCCCTTTGTCCTCCAGCCTTCCCGCTTTCTGAGCAGAGCTGTTAACTTATGACTTCCCAGAGGCTAAGTCGCGCTTGCTGTTGGAACACAGTCCGTCAGGCCCCTCCGCTTTTTGCAAGCCAGACTCGGGGGCTCTGCTTGGCCGGCGAGCCGCCCCTCCGCCCCGGCTCCCTCCCGCCAGTCCGTGGAGCGCGCACCGCCTCGCCGCCCTTCCTACCCTCTTCCGTGGGCCTCTCGTCTGCGCTTGGCTCCGGTGACTCCGTTCTGCTAATCCTCTGGTGGTTTTCTGGGTTATTTAGGCAGGTGTAGGTGGAATCTAAGTGATCAGCGGGACGCGCGGTGAGCCCAGCGTCCTCCTACGCCGCCATCTTCCTCCAATTCCCAAAGCCTTTAATTTTAAAAATTAATTTATCTTTCATTCATCAAGTCATAAAGGAAAATTCTAATTCTAATAGGAAAGCAGAATGGCTAAATTGTATTTAGGGAAACAATGATTTAGTTATAAATGTCTTAAGAGGATGTAATAATAAAAATCTTTGATTATTTCACAAGATTTCAAATAATTTTACAAGAATTGTATAGTTTGAAGACCTGAGAAATGGCAGGTCGAAGGTAGTTAAATCTTCAGAAGTGTCAAATACTTGAGGTACACAGTATATATTAGAGTCTGGTTCTGCATGGATGAGTGGATTTTGATATGGAGTAGGATGAGACCTCACATATTACATCTTTACTGTTGTTTTCTTCAATTATGGTATAACTATCCTGAGGGCAGTGGTCAGATTGTAGAATCTGTCCACCCTCCGGTCACAGTATTTTGCACATAGTAGGGGAGGAAAAAATGATGTACTCCTGATACTAGTGTGGTTAGTAAAAACAGAATCATAAAGCACCTTTTTAAAGAAAATGTCAGCTACACAGTATTATTTTGAGAAAATGAAGTGAGGGGAAAAAGGCAAACAGAAAATGAGACAGATTTAATGAGGTATCTCCTGTCAGCCTCTGTGCTTAGAGGAAACACAAAAACAAAGATCAAAGGACATGCCATAATCATATTGTTCATCACTGACAGGAATAGAATGAAAATATGTCCATTAAAGTGATGATTTTTCAAAGTCTCAGAGTGTTTTGGAACTTGACTGGGTGTCTTTTCATACTTGGAACTCAAGTTGGAAAACATTCTGGAGGAGATTAAAAAAATAGTCTAGCAACCCATCAGAGTTTTTCCAGGCTCGTTGAAAGATAAGAATTTTGAACTTGGAATCACATGCTGTGAATACTGGCATTCGTTTTATACAACATTCTTCATTACCTTTTTCAAAAAACTCCCATGTCTAGGGATTAGGCTTGACTGTGTTTACAGAGAGAGGGATAATATTTCATAAAGAATTAAACATAGGATTATAAAACGTGCTTCTCTAGGGCTCATTTTAATGCTATGAATGTGATAAAATCATCTTTCCAGATCCTAGCCATGAGTATGCTTTTTTCCCCCCTATAATGTAAGAAAGTCTAACCAGGTATGTCCCATTCGATTGTCTTCTGGTGTCAAAATGAGGCAAGGAGAAGTGGCAATTATCCACACCATTTACGGCTCAGATATTTCTGTCACTTTATGCCTGGCTTTGTAAGGTCTTTCTGAGACTGAATTTGCAACTTTCCCAGAAGAATACTCAGCTTCTAATTCTGTTTTTCTTTCTGCAGTATAGCTCTGCATTGTAACAGGAGAACCTCTTTACCCTTTTTCCTCCCTTCAGGGGTCTGTCTTCTTATTCACTCTTGGCCCCTGTTTGCCCCTCTTCCCTTCCTATAGGGAGAGGGAGGTGGGTCTGTGTATGTGGCTCTCCCTGCTCACCTTCTACTGTTTGGCATCTGGCTGCCTGCAGGGAGCATGAGATTGACTTTCTCCAAGCCACATGACAAATGTGGCAGCCACCTTCTGTACCTTTCAAGGGGATCCTGCCATTTACAAGTTTGCTGTGACTAGTTTTGTAAATATGCCAAATTCAGAAGTTCATTATTAGGAAACCTATATTTTCCTTAAAGTAAGCCTTATTCTACAAGCCATTGGGGACAAGGCTGACAGTATTGATAACCCATCTTTATCTCAGTCGGTTCAGGTCTTGGGTGAATAAAGCAGAAGTGTTATTCATTGGCCCTCAAAATATTATGTATGTAAGTGTTAACTTTACTAATACAGACTTTAGCTTTTAAGAAGATAAAAACATTAAGCCCAGAAAGAAAAAAAAGCACACAAAACATAGAAGCCCATTATTTGGTCAGCCTTATGAGGTTTTAAATCCTACTCATCTCTGCTAAGGTAACCAAGAGATTATAATTCTTAGGCAATTTAATTTAATTTAATTTAATTTAATTTAATTTAATTTAGAGAGAAAGAGCATGACGAAGGGAGGGGACAGAGAGAGAGAGAGAGAGAGAGAGAGAGAGAATCTCTAGGCAGGCTCCAACA
Organism: Puma concolor; assembly: GCF_028749965.1. Taxonomy (NCBI): domain Eukaryota; kingdom Metazoa; phylum Chordata; class Mammalia; order Carnivora; family Felidae; genus Puma; species Puma concolor. The sequence goes on along the minus strand of NC_141671.1, from coordinate 95,496,788 downwards.
TGAGGTTTTATCCCACAACCCTGGGATCATGACCTGAGCCAAAATTGAGTCAGATGCTCAACTGGTTGAGCTACCCAGGCACCCCTACAGCTCTTAGGTTTAATTTTACTTCAGCTACATGCTTCTCTTGAGCTTCAGACTTTGTATTAAAAATTCAGTTTTATTCAAATCTGTGATCACTAACATGCTAGATATTTTGCTTCATGCTTACTTCCTTGAGAAGCATTAACTGGTCAATGGAACCTGTGTTTAACTCAGCTGTTTTCTAACAATCAAGTTAGATGTGGTATTTAAGTCTTTCTACATCTCTCCTTCATGTTTTGAGGTTGATCAATATCATTGTTATTTCTTTTGTGGGAGAAATTTTGCTGGCTTAGGCATAGATTTGACCTTCAATATCTGTCCCCCCCCCGCCCCCACCATCCCTCATAGGTTAGTTTCATCTTTCTCAAAATCTTCTAACACCATAACTCATCTTTTTTCTTTTTAAGTGTATTTATTATTTTGAGAGAGAACATGCGTGTGAGAGCAGGGGACTGACAGAGATAGAGGGAGAGAGGGAATCCCAAGCAGGCCCCGTGCTGTCAGCATAGAACCCAAAGCAGGGTTCCACTCACCAACTGTGAGATCGTGACCTGAGCCCAAGATCGAGTCGGATGCTTAACTGACTGAGCCACCCAGGCACCCCTGTTTAACTCCTCGTTTTTGAACCCTATAGCTGATCCAAATGTTTTGGTTCATTGATTATTTTTTTAAAACCAATTATTCTACAGAAAGGAGTAGTGTCAGTACTTGGCTTTGGCCAGACTTCATAAAAGTCTTGTGCTACTTAACATTGGAAAATATGTACTGTAGAAGGTTTTGTAAAAAATCTACACACAGAGATGCCATTCATCAACTTTTGTCATCTTTGTCTTTGCCTGTGTCTAGGTTATCAAACTTTAAGTTGGGTAGAGTGCCTGGGTGGCTCAGTTGGTTGAGCATCCTACTCTTGGTTTCAGCTCAGGTCATGATCCTACAGTTTGTGAGTTCAAGTCCCACATTGGCCCTGACAACGCAAAGCCTGCTTGAGATTCTCTTTCTCCCTCTCTCTCTGCCCCTCTCCTGCTCATGTTCTCTCTTGCTCTTGCTCTCTCTCGCTGTCTCTCAAAAGCAAATTAACTTTTGGAGTGCCTGGGTAACTCATTGGTTGAAGCCCCGCATCAAGCCCTGATAGTGCAGAGCCTGCTTTAGATTCTCTTTCTCCCTCTCTCTCTGCCTCTCCCTGCTCATATGCTCTCTCTCGCTCACTCTCTCTCTCTCAAAAGTAAATAAACTTTTGGAGTGCCTGGATAACTCAGTCGGTTAAGCATCCGACTTCAGCTCAGGTCATGATTCCGTGGTTCGAGGGTTCAAACCCCGTGTCCAGCTCTGTGCTGACAGCTCGGAGCCTGGAGCCTGCTTTGGATTCTGTGTCTCCCTCTCTCTCTGCCCCTCCCCTGCTCATGTTCTGTCTCACTCTGTCTCTCAAAAATAAATAAATGTTTAAAAACATTAAACAAAAAAAGTAAATAAACTTAAAAAAAATTAAGTGGAGAAAATCATGTAACCTCACAGGTTTTGTCCAATACAAATCCATTCTGAGCTTCCACATGTGAGCGAGAATTATCATTTGGTAATTCTTTATTCCTTCAGCTGCTTATCACATTTCTCACATCAGTTCACACATCTTTCCTACCTTTCACGCATCCTGCCTCAACCTTGCTCCTGTTCAGTGGCTACTCTCCCCTGTGTTGGGCAGGCTTGGGGGGGCAGCCACCATGCTGGCTTGGTTTGCTGCTGTAGTTCTAGTGCTTTCAAACACCACATGCCTTAAATGGAAGCCGAGCCAGGAAACTTCCCTTCTATTCACATCAAAATATTTCTGTATCCTAACTCTGTTTCTTCATAAATTTCTTTCACTTTGGCAGAGAGTAGGATTCTAAGGCTATTCCTCCTACCCTGCATTTCAATCTTTGCTGCTTTTGCGACCTCACTGCCCTCTTTCACATATTCACGCTCCTATCTCCATTATTCCTTTCACTCTATTTTTAAAAAACACTTAGGTTTTTCCAAAGATAAAATCAAATAAAGATGCATCTTATTTCTCTTTTAAACTGTCTTCTGCCCAGACACTAAAATTATTCGCCGTATGTAACTAAAGTCTCATGCCAAATACAATGGCTTTTCCATGCCATGTGTCCTCTGTACAATATGTTCACAGGCAATGCTTCCTCTCTAGGAGTGCTTCCTTTTTGCCCTTTGTGATCTTACACTGCTTTGCTTCTCTTTCTATCCTCTCTTCATTTCTATTTCTAGTCCATCCTTCACTCATCAGGGGCATTCTCTCATCCTCTTCCTTCCTTAACTCTGCGTTGTTTTCTTTTAAAACTCTGATTCTTCTCATGAGTTTAACTATCATTACTCTCCACATGACTTCAGATACATTCCCTTGACTACTGGCTTTATGCCTTTATCTTTAATTGGGTAAGACACCAATTCCATTTCCTGGATGTTCCATGGATACATCAATGCAATAGCCATCAAACAAATCACCCTCTCAAAGAAAATAACACCCCCAAAAGAAGCAACTTCCCTTCCATATATTTGTTCATATATTCTTATTTAAGTAACACTATTTAAACTATTGGAACCATTCTTATTAATATCAACATATTTTATTTATACATAAGTTTTTAAAGCACTTTTATATGAAGCAACCTGATCTTTGCCATCAATACTATGTGGCCAACAAATATTATTACTACCAATTGCTATATTTGTTAAAAAAAAGAATAAAGTCTAGAGGCCTGCCTTTTAATTCAATGTGTCTTTCCTGGTAAATTGCCTTATGCTGCAGAAAGAAGACCATCTTTAGAGTTAAAAGAGCCTATATTTTAATAATAGCTTATCTGTATGACTTTAGCCTGGTTCTTAGCCATTATGAGACTTAGTTTTTAATTTTAAAAATAGGAATAAAAATTACTAAATTGAGCATCTGGAACTAATGTAACATTTCATGTCAACTATATTTCAATAATAAAAAATTAAATAAAAATAATGTTTCAAGAGAGTAAAGGTTTAAACATGATGCACAGAAGCCATCTGGCACTTTATTTAATCACCCAAAAAACATTTATTGAGCACCTATTATGTGTCAGTCAGAATTTTAGGAGCTGAGGGTACAACAGTGAAAAATACAGACAAAAATCTGTATGATTTGAGCTTATGGTCTAGGATACAATTCATTAATTGTAGTTATTTTTATAGCCAACATTATTGCGTTGCTCCTTGTCTGCCCGCTCCTGCCCCACTGTCCCGCACACACACAATTAATAAATTGCCAGAGCCCGTCTCTTTTGTTTGTTTCCCTCTGACACCTATGGTTCTATATCTGCAATATTATAATTCTGTTTAGTTCTGTTTCTATTACTCCAATTCCTTACAGTATGTGAGGGTGCTTTATAGACATGTATACCTTTATAAATAATCTATTGGCTGGTTTGAACTAGATTTTAAGCCCCCTTAAAGCAGGTGCTATGTCTAAATCTCTGTCTTAAGGCAATAATTATATATACCTTCAATAAGACTTATTGAAGATAAATGAAGATTGCTTTATAGTAAAGCTGATTTTTCTATGACTTATAGGAGCTGACTGTATATTGTGTTTTAATTGCCTCTAATGATTTCAATTGACAGAGACAATCCTTAGTCTTAATGGAGGTAACCGTTCTATACAATATCTAGGTAATTGACAATTTATTAAAATACATGTAAATGCAGTTTTAAATTACCTTAGTTATTTTGTGGAGTATCTGCTCAAATTTTTTTTAATTTCAATTGCTTATATTTGTAATACATAAATAATCAATTAATTCATTTATTTCCTAACAGGCGTAGCTTCTTTCTCTCTCTCTCTCTCTTTTCCTCCCTCCCTCCTGACCCTCAGACATCTTGAGAAATTGAAATTTCCTATTTTTTTAAGTTTATTTATTTATTTTGAGAGAGAGTGCAGTCACATGGGGGAGGAGCAGAGAGGGAGAGAGAGAATCCCAAGCAGGCTCTGTGCTGTCAGCGTAGAGCCCTATGAAGGGCTCAATCTCACGAGCCGTGCGATTGTGGCCTAAGCTGATATCAAAAGTCCAATGCTTAACAGATTGAGCCACCCAAATGCCCTGATATCTTTTGTTTTAAAATTTAAGAGAGAAATTCCGTTGTGAATTTAAAGAGTCACATGAGTAAACTTGTAAATATTAGAGAGAGTGAGAGAGAGAGTTGTTATGCCCATAGACTTGTTCTGGCTGGAGCATTGACTGGAAGGTGAGGATAAGCTCTGATTTCCCCAACGCTCTCTCCCCCACTCCCAAGTCTATTCTTCATTCCACCTGTGTCCCCTCTATGAGGCTCCCCACAGAGTGGATCCACTGTTCTTAAATGACCACTGAAGTTTACTGGTCTTGCTAAGTTTTATTTTTATTTATTTATTTATTTATTTATTTATTTATTTATTTATTTATTTATTTATCATTCCAACTGTGGTCAACATTAACAGGTGCCTATTCTTATATTTTCTGTTTGTCTACACTTTGCTTATATATCAGTCATATAATTTTGGTCATATAATGTTTTCACCACAGTCTGAATGGTTGTCAGTCATTTCCCATTCAAAAGCACCATACAGAATCTAGTATAATGAGTTGGAAATAAAATTTTATCATTGCTAACGTTAAAAATGTAGAGTGCCATTGAAAGAAATAATAGATAAGCTCCTTTTAATTAACCAAACACACTTTTTGTGTAGTAAATGCAGCAAATAATTACTATAGTTTTATATTCACAAAGCAGAAAATATGCATTATGCAGCAGTTTTACTTTAGTAAATATTGTGTAAAATGATTAAAAGAATTAATTTCGTTTCAGCCCGGGTAGCTCCATAAAAACTAGAAATACCACTGTAAAATATACTCTGAAGAAATGGGAACATGATTTTGATGTGTTACTTAAATCCTCTACAGTTAGCAGTAGTATTGTTGGAAAAGTAAATAAACTGAATTGTACTTTGGGGTCAAGACTAGTGCTAAAACCACTACCGCACAGGAAAGATAATACCAAGATAGTTTTCCATAAATATTTTTGCCTTAAGATGGGGGCATATTTTATCACTATGCTTAAATGATAAGAGTAGTATTTCCTATGCCCACAGGTACTTATTTTATGTGAACTGGTATTGCTTTAAGATATACAATAAAAGCAGTTCTTTTAAAATAAATATGGTTATATAAGTTCTCAGATAAGCATGGAACTACAGTGTGTGAAAGCAGTAAGCAGAAAAGTAATGGAGTGGAATGCATGGTCTGTTTTCCATACCTCTTGACTGATATTTTTATGGAGAAGGCTTTCTTCAAAGAATGCATCAAAACTATAGCCAAGAGCACATACATTTACTACACAGCTGCGCGGTGTGATCTAAGAAATGAATTTGCATTGGAGAATGAAATTTTTGAAAAGATCCCCTCTGGTATGCAGCATCCTTATAGCAACCACTTCTTAAAATAGTTGTTTGTCTGAGTAACATTTCAGTTTTATAATAAGACATTTTTTAGGAGAAGAAAAGAAAAAAACCAGTTTCAGACCAATTTTACATTTATCTATGTAAAACAAACACGTTTTCCTGGATTCAGTGGAGGGGCTCAGTGGTTCTTGGGTGTTAGGGAAGTACTGTTTTAGAGACAGGAGGGTCCATCCCTACCCAAAATGAGTCCCCTTTGGACACTCAATATCTCCCAAGTTCAATTCATCAGTACAATATAAATAGAAAAACAAATGGCCCTTAAAATGTCTGTCATGTTACAGACTGGCAGCATGCATAACTGGTGCCATGTGGTAATTTGATGATTAAAATGATTACGGAACAGGTGGCATTCAGCATTACCAGAGAGACCACACATCAGTCATTCAAGAACAGAAGTCAATTAAGCTTGTCTATTAAAATGCAGCACTGTCTGCAGTCTTGAGCTACTTCTAAAGTATAATTTAAAGGCCACATATTCTCTGGTGCTTTTAGGAATAAAAAGAAATAATGTTAAAGTATGAAATGTCCCTTTTATTCCCTGCACCACAACTAAAGTAACAATTAACATCAGTCCAGCCTTCAAGAGTTGTGAGTCAACACAATATAGAGAAACAAAGGACAGTGATCAGCCAAATTAAATCAGCTTTTACTTTAAGATACTCTTCTACAATGTGCTGAACTGTGAATAATATATTTCATTGAGTTTTCTTCCTGAGATTTCTGATGACTGCCTTTTTATTTATTTATTTTTTTTTTCAACGTTTATTTATTTTTGGGACAGAGAGAGACAGAGCATGAACGGGGGAGGGGCAGAGAGAGAGGGAGACACAGAATCGGAAACAGGCTCCAGGCTCTGAGCCATCCACCCAGAGCCTGACGCGGGGCTCGAACTCACGGACCGCGAGATCGTGACCTGGCTGAAGTCGGACGCTTAACCGACTGCGCCACCCAGGCGCCCCTGATGACTGCCTTTTTAAAATAACCTGCACATAACCATTTTTAACATTTTTTTTTTGTTTTCTGGAGATTTTTAGATATATTTGTTAGCTCCTTGATAATAGGGAATCTGTGTTTCTGCCACCGTCTCTTTTCCAGATATAAAATTTTTACTGCTGCCTGGGAATAATATACCAGCAAATATGTCACACCTCAAATCACATGTTCACAATTCAATCCTATCCTTGTCTTCCACCCTTACTTATTTTCCTCTGGCATTCCTAGTGGTGCTCCTCATTTTCTAATCATTCAAGCTCACAGCTTTGGTGTCAGCCACAATTGATTGATTGTAACTGGTTCTTTGGATAAAATTTCAAATTCTTAAAAGTTTTGCAAGAGTGTTACCTGTATGCCAGCTCTCAGATTCAGGAGTTGTTCACACTTTGCCTCATTTTTTTTTTATTCTCTCTCTCTCCCTCCCTCCTTCCCTCCATAGACACCACAACTTTTGAAATGTTTTAAAGTTGAAACATTATATCCCTTTGCTCCAAAACACGTCAATGTATTTTCTAAGAATAAAGACCATGTCTTACATTACCACAGTTATAATTGTGTGATATATATGTAATACGGTTATTGAATAATATAATTATCCAGGTAAATACTGACAGAATATTATTGTCTTATCCACTGTCTGTTTTTTTCTGGCCCCAGGTATAATCTGGGATCATGTATTGCATTTAGTTTCCATATCCTTTCATCTATTGTTGTTTCTGGTGTTAGGAGGGCTATGGAAGATAACATGTCCAGTCTTCAGGGGAATAGTTTCCCCAGGGGAAAGTCAGATTTCAGTTAGACCAAGTAGAGGAAAGAAATAGTGGATGCAGTGAGGATTTTAAGGATTTTGTTAATAAATTGTTATGAATTCCAGATGACCCAGAGGAAAGGTTTAAGGAATTGGAAAGGGATAGTATGTTGAAGAGAGAATGGGCAGAATAGCGTGGGGTGAGATATAGAGGACAACTTGAGTTTTTTGTAGAGGTTGACATAAATGGAGGAAAAAGGTATAATGAGATAAGTATAATGAATACTGAGGAGGAGAAATGGCTTGATATCCTGCCAACATGCTAACTCTAGAACTTTGACATGGCTCCAACAAGGAGGGCCAGAGTTGAGGCTGCTGCCTGGGAATAATATCCTATTACTTCAAGTATATGAGCTCCTCACTGATCTCTCAAGATAGAGGCAGATGTAAAATGTAAATATTGTTTGTTCTAGTAATTCTACTTAGGGATGGAAGATAAGCTATTAAAAATTGAAAACATTTCTTTAATTTTTATTATGGATCTATTTACTCTTCTTGATTTCAGACAGTATTACTGGGTAATGAAAAATCATTTGCATGCACCAAACAGATAATTCCTAATAATAATGGCTAGTTAAGAATCCATATCACCTTAAGAATTAAAACAAAGCCTTTTCTAAAAACCTATCAAGTGATAAACTTCACTATTCCTTCTGTTCAAGTCTTTACTGTTTAAGAGCATATAGGACTACTCTGGATAATTAGGAAAGTTTCACATATTTCAGAGGAAAAGTGGGTATTTGTTTCTCAAGATGCTAATATAACTTACCAGCAAGGTATGATGCACAGAAAAGCATAGACTTTAGAGTTACAGTGGATTTTCATTTAATGATATAACATTGGTGAAGAAAATTTTGCTAATTAAAGGCATACATTAACTATAGCATATTAAATTTATACGATTAGATGTTTTAATTTACATTCTGGTGAGATTGAATTCTACCTACCTATGAGTAAAAGTTAAATTTGCAGGTTTACCCCATATATATGTTATTAGTGGGCACTAGGGACCAGGAGGCAAGAGTTATCCTGAACTTATATACATATTTTTCCTTTGCAATCTCTTATGTTCATATATTACCTATTCAAAAAAGAAGTAGAATTTACTACATTTGCCTAGCAGTGTACAAACGACTCAACTTGGTATCCAGAATTTTCCAGTGTTAAGTATTTTGTATGCCTCATATTATTAGTTAATCCTCACAGTAACTAGAGATTAGTTATCTATTTAACCCCTATTTCACAGGTGAGGAAATGGAGTTTTAGGTACATGAAGCACCTTGCTCAAGAGCACACAGCTGGGAATGAAGAAATAAGACTGTAAGGTGAGGTGTCTTCACAACCCTCTCAGAAGGCACTGTCAGGAGCTCAGCTGAGCTGGGGGAGAGAGCTGAGTGGTCAGGTGGCAGAGCAGCCTATTAAAGCAACAATCCTGAAATGAAGGAGTTAAACTTACTGTGATGGTATAAGCAAGAGGCTAAAATTGGGAAAAATGCCGAAACCCTCTTTCCTGTTTGCCATCGTGGAAAGGCACACTGGTGGAGAACGAGGACTAGATGGGTACAGATCTGCGGGTGGTCTAGTTGTTGAGAGGAGCAGAGAACAAAAGGCGTCTGGTTTTATAGACCCTGGGATTGAGGGGAGAGTGAAAGGGCAGGGCTAGGAATGGAAAAATACTGACTACTACGACATAGTAGGAAAAAATGATTTTGAGGACTTCTGCCCAAGACCTCAGAAAGACCTAGGAATGAAGGCACCAAGGCTAGGAATGTAAAAATGTGAGGAGCATGAGCCGCCTGTGGTGTCTCTGAGTCCATGACCGCAGCTCCTTTCAGAGACTGCACTGCATTGGCCGTGCACCACATCAGCTGTGGGAAGGGCAGCCCGTCCCTGGGAGGCCTGAAAGGCAAAGGCTTTGTAATTGCCTATGGTCTGAAAAATCACATCTAGGTTTTTAACTAGGAGCCAGATTCCTCAGGGACCTCATGTGCTTTTGCACAGAACACAGAAACAGCCAGATATGATTGCACAATTTCCCCTGAGGTATTCTTACATGTTGCCTGCCTTTCCTCTCATTTCTTCTAACTCTTCTATGAACGTTAGTTCTTTTTCCTTTCTAGGACCTGTGATGTATGGATTATCTCCTTTATCTTATTTAACTATTTCCCCTCAAAGGAATTCCAGGCATCAATATTTAAACACTCTTAAGTATCTTCCATCTTAGAAAGAATAGGCAAACACTCGTCCAGACACTGTGTGTCCTGCTAAGACAATTTACTAGGTGACTAACGAACCCTAGACTCTTGCTTATGGCATCAGTATCATTAGATCATTTCCTAACCTTCCCGATACGTTCTAAGTCACAGGTTGCTGGGCCGTGAAACCATAAATAGAGCTCTTGTGAAAAGGAATGGTCTTAAATTACATGAAAATATTTAAGACCTTTTATACATTTCTGGTTGCAAAAATATGAATGTGACAAATAATAAGTTAATAAACATTACTCTTAGTAAATATTCTGAGCTTTCACTTACAAGTTTATTATCCTCCAAATCCCACTATTAGATAACATCTGGACTCAATCTGGCTTAGAAACCCCTTTAGTAGAACAGTCTTTGGATTTTTACCCTTTAAATTTATAAACCTGTGTTAATTTCTGTCTTATAGCTTATATGTGTGTATAAATATTTCATAAATCTATAATATGTATATATACTTACTAAATGTATCTATCATATTTTTATTCAAAGAAATGATACTTTAAAGCATTTTCAAAAAGTATTTAAAAATGTTTTAAATGTTTAAATTTAAAAATGTTTAAAGTATTTAAAAAAGTATTAAAAAAAAAATGTTGCTGGGAGATTACAGAATCTTCTACTGACTCTTATTCCCCTAGCCTGCAATGCTTTCTTTTAATTCATTTCTTCAGGGTATTAGTTCATTTTAAGTGATACTTAGTATAAAATGTTTCATTTCATTAAAGACTTCCTGATGCTGTGTTAGCTCGCTAAGGTGGCTACCTTTCAGTGACTGTCTACATTATGGGGAAACCTGATCCTGGAAAGGCAGAGGAAAATCTTTCTAGTTGAGACTGCACTGCAAGTAATAGTAGAGGGTGGTAGGCAGAGAAGACTTCATTCCTAAGCATGGTTCTAACATTACACAAAGATAAAGAGGGATGACCAGAATTTGGGGGAAAACTGAAATGAAATTGGATTGAAGGATTCAATTTGAACCATCATGCATTTGACAGCTGGCATTTTACCAGTAGAAACTGGAGGTATATTTTTGATTATACCACTGACCGTGTTGTGGGGCTGTTGATTTCGTAGGGAGAATTTGTCATAAGAGTTCTGTTTGAGGGGTGCTTGGGTGGCTCAGTTGGTTGAGTGTCTGGCTTTGGCTCAGGTCATGATCTCATAGTTCATGAGATCGAGCCCTGCATTGGGTTCTGAGCTGGGAGTGCAGAGCCTGGTTGGGATTCTGTCTCTCCTTCTCTCTTTGCCCCTCTCCCCTACTCTGTCTCTCTGTCTCCAGATAAATAAAAAAACCTAAAAAAAAAGTTCTGTCCAATTTAAAAATGGATGTAGAGGAAAGGACACACTGACAATTTAACTGTCTTGAGATTGGTCACCTAAGGGCATCTGGTAAGTAGTTGTTTGCATCTTGATGATAACTCAAATTTTAGCTTACAGGTGGTATTGGTTGTTTTAAAAATTCCATCATTCTGTGGAGACAAGTCACTAGGATGCAGAAATGTCTTGGTTCTTTCCTGGAATTGTCAGTTGCTGTGCTGCCTTCAGTCCTCACTGACTATTTATGCTGGAAAGTCCTATCTGGGAAAACTTCTTCCTCCTTTTAGTAGTATTACTGAAAACCAAGAGGGATTTTCTTGCTTTCATATTAAAATTTAAATAGTTGATACCACTTCCTTTCCTGAAGGAAACAGAACACTAAGATTTAGAAAAGGAAATAAGATAATTTACATGGATCAGCGCAAGCACAGGGAGGGAAACTGAGGAAACAAGGCAAATTTCGCTAACAACAAAATTTTATCTAGATCAGCAACAAACACCAGAGAATTATTTTATAAGTGCATTCACATACCTTCCTTCCTTCCCTCATTAACAATTCACCTACAACATGCCAGGCAGTGATGTGGCACAAACTGGTTTCTTCTATCATAAAAGGCACACAGCGAAGAAAGGTTTACATTAACACTCACTTTATTGAAGTTGTCCTGAATGTTACAATAGAAAGTACAGGTAGGGGCGCCTGGGTGGCGCAGTCGGTTAAGCGGCCGACTTCAGCCAGGTCACGATCTCGCGGTCCGTGAGTTTGAGCCCCGCGTCGGGCTCTGGGCTGATGGCTCAGAGCCTGGAGCCTGTTTCTGATTCTGTGTCTCCCTCTCTCTCTGACCCTCCCCCGTTCATGCTCTGTCTCTCTCTGTCCCAAAAAAATAAATAAACGTTAAAAAAAAAAATTAAAAAAAAAAAAAAAAGAAAGTACAGGTATTCAATACACTTTTTTTTCTCCAGTGAATGAGAATGCATGCCAACTTTCTAACTCTTCTATTTTAGTAACAGTCTTTTTTTTTTCATAATTTAAATTCTAATGTGTCAGTTATGCCACAAGTTCAGCCCTATACTTGCTGACGAGCATTGTATCTAAATGTAAGAAGGCCCAATACTCAAGCTTATCTAGATGCTGTTTATTGCTATGAAGTTGAGTGGCTGTGCACCTAGAAACTATTGACTCTATAGTTTCATATGTAAAACCCCCAATACATTTCTTGACCTGATCTATATTTTGGGTCTAAATATGTTTGGATGAAGTAATATATTAAGATAGTTCTGAGACTACATGCTGACTTAGAGCCCTATTTGGGGATGTTGTCTCACAAGATGTTGTGGAAATGACCTTTTGTTGAAAGCTTTTATCAAAATAAGGGACTGAGCCCAAACCAGGAGGATGGTAACCTGTGAGTACAATGTTGATGGCTAAACAAGCCATATTATTTTTCCATGAGCAAATCTGTTACATGAAATATAAATACAGTGTGATTAAACCTATGGAAATAGACAGGTTCATTGGAACTGGGAAGTTGGCATCACTTAGATTCAAGAGCTTATTTTTCAACCTTCCTCATTCTTGAAAGTTGGTGTTCCCCTGCCCCTTTCCATGCAACCAATCCATGCTCAGATTTATACCTGCTACTGTTTGCATGCTAGAGATGAGGCTTGCTCTAGTAGCATTCTCCTGTTCAGCCCCTTACCTCTTATAGGGTCAACTCCTCAACAATCTCCTGACTTTATTTAATAATTAGTCCCTTGGGATAGAAATTAAAAAGTAACTACAAAAGAACCTATAACTCTACCTTTATATTTTTCTTAAAATATAAACCTTCCTTAGAGGTATAGCCATATTGAATCCTCTTTCTTGTTGTCTGTCTCAAAATATCTTCGTGGTTTTATTTTTTTCCCATTTAATTTTCATTTATTAAAATATCATCATGATTTTAAAGAGGGACACTATTTTAGATGGATTCTATAGTGGTTTCCCTGTGAGGTAGTTAGCTGGTTGAAAATCAAGTCTATTTTCCCTTTAGCATACTAGGAAACCACCTTATATGCTAAATTTAACTTTGAGTGTTGAATGCCGATCATCAAGTGTAAGCGTGTAAACAGTAAGTCATTCATTCCTGATTGCATTTTCTGTTGCTCAGCTGGCTGAACTGTTCATATTCTTGTTATTTTAACAGTTTATTTACAGCCTATATTTAAATAATTTCTTCTTCAAGACAAGTTTCTGAAGTAGGTAAAAAATCTCATCTTCCTCTTGTCACATTAGTGGAAGCACAGAGCAGTTACATTCAGGCTGTCAATATATAGTTAATAAATTATCTCCACTAGGTCTGGGTAAACTGGCCACTCTTATTTCTTATTATAGGTAGTTGAGTAATGATTAATACTTTCATTTTAAAATAAACAATCTTAGGTTTCATATTGTTCTTCCTCCACCCACCCCCCCGAAATTGTTCTTGTTCAGTTTGGAATACAATCAGTGTTTTTCAGTTTAAACCTAATGAAACTATAATTTGGCCTACCAGGAATAATTATTGGGAATCTTACCAAGTCTTTCTATAAGGATTAAGCTGGATCCAATATATCTGCATTTAATTTTTGACTGTATATTCTTAAGTGAATATAATATCTCAGGTGTATAAAGTAAGATCTGTTTTTTTGTGTGTGTCTTTTCTTTTAGTATATTTTTATAAATGGGTGAGTACATGTGTGGACCAAAGATAAACTGCTGCTTTGAAGTTGTCAGTATGCTTTTATTGTTCCTGGAGATGAAATATGAATTTCTTGAATATTTTCATCAGAAAACTGCCATTTTAAAAAAGTGTCGCATTCTGTATAGGCTAGAAACTCAAGTTTGGTTTAGGCCCTGCCTTTGCTCTGAAAGCAACCTTTTTGGGTGAGCCTTTTCCTCAGGACCATTGTAGGCAGGTTTTCCTTGGATATATCTCTAATTTCCAGAGGATATCTTGAGCAAGTTAAGTAATCCAAAAAGGAGGTTTGAGACTGTTCCATTGAGCATTTTGTTTACTGCAATTTGTTAGATGAATGTATTTAGTAAATTCTTAGCCTGTTAAAATTTTTCTAAATGTGATTCGCAGTGGACTATCTCTGAGAAATACTATTTTTAGGAAGGATGTGCCCACATCTGTATATTGCAGGCCTGGCATGTTTAGTGGAACAGAGCAGACTTCTTCCCTTTACCTTGACAGACTACCCAGTGGAACTCAACAGGGTTGGAGATAGAGGTATAACTAGACTGTGTCCCCAAATGGGACACCTAACCAAGTGAATAACCAAGAATGTGGCAAACTTATTGTTGACTATTATGTTTGTCTCACCCTAGTGATAGTCTTTGAATATTGTGCCACATTGTTCAAGAAATGAGACAAGATAAATGGAAATGGATCATAAATTGGAAGAGGAGAGGAGCCCCTTTAGGGAGGGCCAAGTAGCATACTGGATCCTAGAAGAAAGAGGACATGCCTAAGGAGATTCCTTTCAGAGAAATAAGAAGGTTCTTTGGACATACTTGCAGATAAGTCTCAGGAGCAAGATGGCCTGTGAGATGCCAGGTCAAGGATGCTCTGAATAGATGCATGGCCAATTTAGCTTGTAGAAGAGAGGCACTGACATCTAGTCTCAGGCTTTTGTTTTCTAATCTGTAGCATATTTATGTAATTTGGCCTTTTATAAAATTTGGCTAAACTTTATGGCTATGTTAACTGAGCTTTGAGGGAACTCAGGAAGGAGACTATGTTCACATTTGAGCTCATTAGTTTTGAAGATATAGCTGTAACTGCACAAAGAATTGGTTACCAGGCACCAAGAAGCTGGGAGCAGTGGTTTAGAACAAAAGGTAGAAAGGGACAATGAGGATAGATTTGTGGAATACGGAAGCCTTCCCTAGGTATTCTCAGAAGTAGTGAGTGATAAGAACATGATAAAAGACTGCCTACAGGAACACAGGATGGGGTGCTATATACAGTGGATTATTAGAGAGAAGGTAGGAGAATGTATTGCCTTTAGTGTTAACTTTGGAATTACATATAATTAGTTAGGGGTTCTTAATCTGTATGGGAGTGCTTGACAACAGTGACTCTATCTTTGGCTCTCCTTCTTGTTCATGCTCGTGCAATGACCACCCTGGGGGCTACATGTTCCAGACCTGTGGCGGTTACTTGTATTCCCTGAATGGAAGGCTCGTTCTGATCTTCCCTAAAGTGGCACATGGAATGGATCATTTTAGATAATTAGTAGAGATGACTGGTCCACAGGTGGCACTGCCTCAGTACCTTTTGCTCTATAAAAGCTGTGGCTTGAAGTCAGGACTGGGCGTAGAATAACTATATGGTGCCTGGTTGTCCATCCACCCAACTCCTCCCTATCAGTAAGTTACCCTGGATAAAACTCTGTGTAAATGGTATGGAGTGGCTTATGTCATTTTTGGTCTTAAAGTGCCTTCTCAGTTTGGAGGATAGTTTATTCACCCTCGTCCACTTTCTGACAGTCTGGGATCTCTAGGGACTCTATGGACAATCTACATTATAATCAACATTGTGTATATGCATATATGTTCTCTTGGAGAAAAGGTTTGTAACTCATACTAGATTCTAGACACAGCCCATAAGTCAAAAAAAAGTACCAATGTACGTTTAATTGCAGCATCTTAACTTCATATGTTTTAGGAAGTTTTGTTTTCTTCTTTTTTCTTATAACAACATGATTTAAGTTCTCCAGGTAATAATTATTATTTGAAGACATCAGTTTTGGTGGCTGCCTCGTAATATGAAATGCAGATACATCATCATCGATTTAAGCATTCCACTGTTATTCGCCAACTTGTTTTCTAATTTTTCACAACTAAAAACACTGCTGTTGTGGCAAACAGGATCCTAACAGTGGCCCCAACATGTTACCATGCCCTCATTGATGGGATCTTATGCCTAAGATTTTGTTATGTAAATGTCACCGTTGAACTTCAGGTAGGGATATTGTCAAAGTGGGCCTATTCTAATCACATGAACCCCTTTAAGAGCAGTTTGTGTTTTGTTTTGTTTTTGGTGACTGGGGATGAAATCAAAGAGTTTAAAGGCACAAGGAGGAGTCTGTGCACTATTGTTAGCTTTGAAGATGGAGGGGGCCATGGACTAAGAAATGCAAGTGGCCTCAGAAGCTGAGTAGATTCAGAACAGGTAACAAGAAAAATAGTCCTCAGTCCTATCACTGCAAGGAACAGAATCGTATCAAAACCATTGCTGAGCTTAGAAATGGCTTTTGCCCAGAGCGTCCAGAAAGGAGCACAGCCTTGAGGACACCTTGCTTTCAACCTTGGGCAGAGAATCCAGCCACTTGCCAAAGGCATGCCAGGCCTCTCACCTTCAGAACTGTGGGCTATTCAATAGTGTTACAAAGCTGCTAAATTTGTATGTTACACAGCACAAATTATGGGAATAGAGATAACAAAATTACCATAACATAATCATGTCTGAATTTATAGTTTACTTGAAATACATCATATAAATAAAGATTGGTATCCAAGTTCTTTATTCTCCCTAAAATATCTGACAATAAAATCCTTCTGCCAATGTATAAGAGGGCAAATGCTACTTTAGTTTTTACAAATTTAGTTAATAGTAGTTAAATAGAACTTTTTAAATTTTAAAAATGAAAAATATATTATTTCAATTTGCTTCTCTTTTATTATTGAGACTGAAATTTTTTTTTTTTTTATATATGAAATTTATTGTCAAATTGGTTTCCATACAACACCCAGTGCTCATCCCAAAAGGTGCCCTCCTCAATACCCATCACCCACCCTCTCCTCCCTCCCGCCCCCCATCAACCCTCAGTTTGCTCTCAGTTCTCAACAGTCTCTTATGCTTTGGCTCTCTCCCACTCTAACCTCTTTTTTTTTTTTTTTTTTCCTTCCCCTCCCCCATGGGTTCCTGTTAAGTTTCTCAGGATCCACCTAAGAGTGAAACCATATGGTATCTGTCTTTCTCTGTATGGCTTATTTCACTTAGCATCACACTCTCCAGTTCCATCCACGTTGCTACAAAAGGCCATATTTCATTTTTTCTCATTGCCACGTAGTATTCCATAGTGTATATAAACCACAATTTCTTTATCCATTCATCAGTTGATGGACATTTAGGCTCTTTCCATAATTTGGCTATTGTTGAGAGTGCTGCTATGAACATTGGGGTACAAGTGCCCCTATGCATCAGTACTCCTGTGTCCCTTGGATAAATTCCTAGCAGTGCTATTGCTGGGTCATAGGGTAGGTCTATTTTTAATTTTCTGAGGAACCTCCACACTGCTTTCCAGAGCGGCTGCACCAATTTGCATTCCCACCAACAGTGCAAGAGGGTTCCCGTTTCTCCACATCCTCTCCAGCATCTATAGTCTCCTGATTTGTTCATTTTGGCCACTCTGACTGGCGTGACTGAAATTTTTAACATTTATTACATATTTGAATTCTGTGAGTTGTCTTTCATGTCCCCTGCCAGTTATTCTGTTGGTGTTTTAGTGGTTAGGTTTGATTTGTATGAGCTCTTCACATAACAAGAATAGTAAACTTTGTCTATATTTGGGGCAAATGATGTTTTAAAGTTTGTTGCTTAAAGAGGTACAGATAATTAAAAATAATATGTAGTCAAATCTGCCAAATTTTCTATTTTGCTTTCTTTCAATTCCTTTATGGTTACGAAGACTATTTCTGCTTTTAAATTAGATATTCCACTATAATACATTCTCATAATTTATGGAGTTTGAATTCTGTGATAATTGATCTAGGATATAATTTGGAGGATGATATGAGGAATTTTTCCCCAACAACTACCTTTTATCAGCATCACTATATAGTAAATGATCTTTTTTGCTCAGATAATCTTCTTTTATTCTCCTTTAGTCTATTAAATCTGTAGGAAAGTGTCTTTTTGGAGGGAAGGAAGAGGAAGAGAAGTTCTAGTTTAATTCCAGGCCAATGGCAATATCTTTATTTTTTATTTATAATGTATTTTTGTTTCTGGAATGTCAGTGCCTTATTTTTTTTACCTTTTCCTCACATTTTCTTTTCTGACATCAGTCTTGATTTTTTCTAAATGAAATTTAGTCATCTTGTCAAATTTCAAAAGTGATTTGGAACTGAAGATTATTAATCCTATGACTCAATATAGGAAGAATTGAAAATAAAAGCACTCCTTGTAGATATTTTCAGTTTGATTCCAGACCACTGCAGTAAAGCGAATGCGGCAATAAAGTGAGTCAAATGACTTTTTTTTTTTTTTTTTTGCTTCTCAGTGCATATGAGAGTTATGTTTATACTATACTATAGTTTACTAAGTGTACAATAGCATTACACCAAAACAGCACACGCCTTAAATAAAAATACTGCTAAAAAATGCTAATCATCATCTGACATTTTAGATTCATAATCTTTTTTGCTGGTGGAGAGCCTTGCCTCAGTGTTGATGGCAGCTGAATGATTAGGGGGTTGATTGCTGGAGTCTGGGGTGGCTGTTGCAAATTGTTAAGATAACATCGAAGTTTACTGCATTGATTGACTCCTTTCATGAATGATTTCTCCCTAACATGTGATACTGTTTCTATAGCATTTTATATGTAGATTCTTTCAAAACTAGAGTCAATTCTCTCAAACCCTGCCATGTCAACTAAATTCATATATATTCTAAATACCTTGTAATTCCAAAAATCTTCACAGCATCTTCACCAGGAGTGGATTCCATCTCAAGAAACCATTTTCTTTGCTCATTCATAAGAAGTAATTCTTCATCTGTTAAAGTTTTATCATGAGATTGCAGCAATTCAGTTACAGTTCCTAATGGCTCCACTTCTAATTCTGGTTCTCTTGCTATTTCTACCCCATCTGCAGTTAGATACTCCACTGAAATCTTGGACCCCCTCAAAGTCATCTATGAAGGTTGGAATCAACTTCTTTCAAACTCCTATTATGTTGATATTTTGGCTCTTCCCATGAGTCATGGATTTTCCTAATGGCATGTAGAATGGTGAATTCTTGCAAGAAGGTTTTCAATTTACTTTGCCTGGATACCTTACAGAAATCACTATCTATGGCAGTTATAGCCTTACTAAATGTATTTCTTAACTAATAGATTTTGATAGTTGAAATTACTCCTTGATGCATGGGCTGCAGAATGGATGTTGTGTTGGCAGGCATGAAAACATTAATCTTGCTGTACATCTCTATCAGAGCTCTTGGGTGACCGGGTTAATGAGCAGTAATAATTTGAAAGGAATATTTTTTTTCTGATCAGTAGGTGGGCTTAAAATATTTAGTAAGCTATGTGCTATACTCAAGACTTTGTTGATCCATTTATAGAGCACAGAATAGATTTAGCATTATTCTTAAGAGCCCTAGGATTTTCAGAATGGTAAATTAGCAGTGGATTCAACTTAAAGTCACCAGCTGCATTAGCCCCTTAGCAAGAGAGTCAGCCTGTCCTTTGAAGCTTTGAAGCTGGGTATTGACTTCTCTAAGCTATGAAACTCCTAGATGCCATCTTTTCCCAAAAGAAGGCTGTCATGTCTGTGTTGAAAATGTGTTGTTTAGTGTAGCCACCTTCATGAATTATCTTAGTTAGATCTTCGGAATAACTTGCTGCAGCTTCAATATCAGCACTTGCTGCTTAACCTTGCACTTTCCTGTTACGGAAATGGCTCCTTAAACCACTTGAACTAATCTCTGCTAGTGTCAAACTTTTCTCCTACAGCTGTCTCACCTCACTCAGCCTTTATAGAACTGAAGACTGTTAGGGCTTTGCTCTGGATTAGGGTTTGGCTTAAGGGAATGTTGTGGCTGGTTTGATCTTCTATCCAGACCACTAAAACTTACTCTATATTAGCAGTAAGGTTGCTTTGCTTTATTTGTGTGTTCACTAAAGTAGCACTTCTGATTTCCTTCAGGAATTTTTACTTTGCATTTACAATTTGGCTAACCTGGTGCAAGAGACCTAGCTTTTGGCCTCTCTCGCCTCTCAATTAGCTTTCCTCACTAAGCTTAATTATTTCTAGCTTTTGATTTGAAGTGAGAAATGTGTAACTCTTCCTTTCACATGAACACTCAGAGGCCATTGGAAGCTTATTAACTGGCTTAATTTCAATACTGTTGTGTCAGAGGCCCAAGAAGAGGGAGAGAGATGTGAAAGCAGCCAGTAAGTGGAGATGTCAGAACACAGACATTTATCCGTTAAGTTTGCTATCCTAATATGAGCAAGTTTTGTGGCACCCCGAAAACAATGACAATAATAACAACAAATATCACTGATCATAGGTCACCACAGCAAATATAATAATAATGAAAAAGTTCGAAATATTGTGAGAATTACCAAAACGTGACACAGAGACTAGCAGTTTAATCGTGCTGTTGGAAAAATGGCATCATTAGACTTGCTTTGATGCAGGGTTGCCACAAACCTTCAATTTATAAGAAACATGATGTCTGTGAGTCACAATAATAAGTAAATATTAATAAAAGGTATTTTTGTATGTTAATATATGTGTATATATCACTGATATATGTAGAATTAAATTATTTTATATACATGAAGATATAAGCTATATATGTGTATATGTATGGCAATAACATGCAAAACTTATTTTAAAAATATCTCTTCATCAGTGCTCAAGGATGATATGCCACCATTCATACTCACATATTCTATTATTTAATATTTTAAATCATTTATTTAAAATTTTGTAATTTGAGGACAATGTCTTCGGTTTTATCATAGAATATAGTTATTGGTGACTAAATCTTGGAAGGATTATTAGCATTTCACAGGTGAACTCCAGGGCCCAAGTATTAATAATTCCATCAAAATAAAAGAATCACTTTGATTCATGAACATTTCTCCTGCTAGCAGAAAATACAAATACATTGAGGTGATAGCAGAAGAAGAGTGTTGTAGAAGATAAAATTGTTTCTGCAGAGGGAAATAAAAAGATAATTTAGCCCTGGAGGGCTGGATTCCCAGTGAGAGATTTTGTACAGATTAGAGGTACTCATATCAGTGGTGTTGAGAAATGAGAAGAACAAAGTGGGACAATGAATGCAAAGGGAATAGGCGAGAGGGGAGAGCCCAATCACACCATTCTGAAGGGTCTTAGGGAATTTAGACTACAAGTTGGTAATTGTTTTCTAAAAAAAAAAACTGTGTAAAAAGAGTTCGTATGGGGCGCCTGGGTGGCGCAGTCGGTTAAGCGTCCGACTTCAGCCAGGTCACGATCTCGTGATCCGTGAGTTCGAGCCCCGCGTCAGGCTCTGGGCTGATGGCTCGGAGCCTGGAGCCTGCTTCCGGTTCTGTGTCTCCCTCTCTCTGCCCCTCCCCCGTTCATGCTCTGTCTCTCTCTGTCCCAAAAATAAATAAATGTTGAAAAAAAATTAAAAAAAAGAGTTCGTATGTAAATGGAATATTATATTCTATTTTAGAGGAAAAAGGAAACAATATCTAAACAATCTCTTTAAATAACACTTCAATGATAAAAGGTTTATCGGGCAGCAACATAAACTTTACTGAATGTAGGCATCTCTTTCCTTAAAGTAACTTATTACTCAAATAATTTGATTCAAGATACTGATGATCCAAAATATTATTTTCCCCTTACTGAAAACCAAGGCCTTCCCTAATTTCCCCTCTCCCTGTCCCTCCTGGCAGCCTTTTAACTTTTGATCTCTGTCTCATTAACATATTTTCCTTTTTGCCTTCCATAATAACTTACTCTCCTGGCACTCCTTGCTTTCCTTCTACCCCGTGGGTCTTCCTTCCCCACTTTCTAATTCACTGAAGAGCACTGATTATTCTTGTTAAATTATTTTTAATTAGCCATCTGTTCTAATAATTTCAATTATTATTTATATTGATTGTTTCTATCTAATTTTTTATCTTCTTCCCTGATACTTAATTTTTATTTGTCTTTTATCTCCAACTGTCTGTAATAGTTACTTCCCAAAAAAAAAAAAAAAAAAAATCAAACATGTTTAAAACAGAATTCACAGCCCACTAACCCCAAATAACCCCAAAACATAGCCCTCAACTGTTTCATTAAGAAGATGTTCTCTGGAGTCAAAAAGAACTGGGTTCAAACTCAATTCTACATCTTATTAGCTATAATGTTACAGGAGATGTTTTTCTTCCCTGTTCTTAAACATTTTTGGAAATAAATGAGATTAGGTGTGCAAGGACCATACATCTGGCTCAATAATATTAATTGTTCTCCTATTCATTCTTTGGCATTGTAAACAGAATAATGGCCACTCAAAGAAACCCATATCCAAATCCTTGGAATCTCTGAATGTATAACCTTTCATGCCAAAAGGGACTTTTTAGATATGATTACTTTTAGAATTTTGATATGAAAAATTATCCTGGATTATTTGAGTTTGCCTAATGTAATAACAAGGATCATTATAAAAGGAGGAATAAATTTGTGTTTTAAGACCCTGAGTTTGTGATATTTATTACAGTAGCAGTAGAACACCAATATACTTGGTAATGCCATTCTTTAAATTGACTACAATTCCCTATGTTAAGTTCTTTCTCCTTTGTGTGCTATATTGAAAACATAAAGATTATCAACAGATAATCATATATCTTCCTTGACGCTGTCTAATTTATCTGTTCTCCTTCAGTGCTTAATATATCCAGATTACTTCAAAGACGGCCTGTTTGTTTTCTCTGTCTATACACTACTGGTATTTTAAAATTAACAAAATAATAGTTCGATCTTGTCCTTTCATGTTCAAAACCCAATAATGGCTTTATTTCCTACCACATCAAATTCCTCTCTGTCTTGCTTTCCCAAGTGTGACTTGACTAAGTAGCCTTTTTCCCCCTACCCTTCACCCAAATTTAACTAACTTCAGTCAAATTTGCTTCCATACTTGCATTGTACATAGTCATTTCTACCTCTTTGCTCATGCTCTTCCTGTCTTCTACACCCCTCTCTCCTTTCCGTTTTGCCCTTTCAAATCCTTATCTCTCCTCATAGTTAAGTATCCCACTAGCACTGATTTCTTTTCATCACTTATTGCCAAAGTTAGAAGAGCTTCACTCTTGAAAATAATGTATTATGTCCTTACACACCAGCTCTTGATAACTCTTTATTTCACATATATTCACATATATTACTCTTGACAATGAAATCATAATCTTTGTTTTAGCGTGGGGATATTTTATACTTTTAACATAATCATATCTGAATATATGTTATACATGTGTACCAAAGATCATAAAATGATATGACATTTACAAATGATTATATACTAGAAATAATTTATGATGAAAATTGTTTTAAAATAGATTAATATCCATAATATATTTCACTTCTGTAGATTTTAAAAAATGTACTATCTTATTTATCCACTTGCCAAACTTACAATAACTGATCTTCTTTGAAAAATTACAATCATAGAGAGATTTTCTTTTTTTTCCAAATTTGATTTAAATTTTACTTAGTTAAAATATAGTGTTTTTTTTTTTTTTTTTAAATTTCTTCTTTTATTTCCTGGTGGACCCATTCATTGTTTAGTAGTATGTTGTTTAACTTCTATGTATTTATGGTCTTTCTAGATTTTTTTCTTGTGGTTGACTTCTAATTTCATAGCATTGTGGTCAGCAAATATGCATGGTATGATCTCAATCTTTTAGTACTTGTTAAGGCTTGATTTATGATCTGGTATGTGATCTATTCTGGAGACTGTCCCATGTACACTTGAAAAGAATGTGTATTCTGCTGTTTTAGGATGGAATGTTCTGAATATATCAGTTAAGCCTATCTGGTCCAATGTGTCTTCAAAGACATTGTTTCCTTGTTGATTTTCTGCTTAGATGATCTGTCCATCTAGTGATCTAGTGCCCTTCCTCATCTCCTGTTAATCTTTGATTTAAAATCTAGTTTGCCTGATATAAGTATGACTTCTTCAGCTTTCTTTTGACATCCATTAGCATGATGTTTCTCAGTACCCTTTCAATCTGCAAGTGTCTGTAGGTCTAAAATGAGTCTCTTATAGGCATTATATAGATGGACCTTTTTTTTTTTTTTAATCATTCTGACACCCTATGTTTTTTGATTAGAGCATTTAGTTAATTAACATTCAGAGTGATTATTAATAGATACGAATTTAGTGACATTGTATTACCTGTGAAGTTGGTGTTTCTGGAGATTTTCCTGGTTCCTTTCTAGTATTTTGCTTTTGGTCTTTCTTTTCCATTCAAAGAGTCCCCTTTAATATTTCTTGCAGGGCTGGTTTAGCGGTCACAAACTCCTTTAGTTTTTATTTGTCTGGGAAACTCTATCTCTCCTTGTATTCTGAGTGACAGTTTTGCTGGATGAAGTATTCTTGGTTGCATATTTTTCTCATTGAACATATTGAATATATCATGCCCCCACTTCTGGCATTCCAGGTTTCTATGGAGAGATCTGTTGCTAACCTGATTTGTCTTCCCTTGTTGGTCAGGGATTTCTTTTCCCTTGCTGATTTCAGGATTCTTTCCTTATCTCTGTATTTTGCAAATTTTACTATAATATGTCTTGGTGTTGGTCAGCTTTTGTTGATTTTTATAGTTCTCTGTGCCACCTGGATTGGGATGTCTGTTTCGTTCCCCAGATTAGGGATGTTTTCAGCTATAATTTCCTCAAATTAACCTTCTGCACCTTTTTCCCCTCTCTTCTTCTTCTGGGACTTCTATGATATGAATGTTATTACACTTTATGGAGTTACTGAGTTCCCTGTCTATATTAATGATCCAATATTTTTCTTCTTCTTTTCAGCTTCATTGTTTTCCATAATTTTATCTTCTGTATTATTTATTCGTTTTTTCCATCCTTGTGATCATTACATCCCATTGGTTTTGCATCTCAGTTATAGTATTTTTTTAAATTTTATGCTGACTAGTTTTTAGGTCTTAACTCTGCAGTAAGGTCTCTCTGGTTTCTTCTGTGCTTTTCACAAGTCCAGCTAGTATCCTTATGATTGTTGTTTTAAATTCTGGTTTTAAATTCCGGCTTAAATCTTGGGGTCAATTCCTCCATCTTGTCATTTTGTCTAGGTCTCTGTCTTTTGTGTGTTAAGAAAGTCTGTGCTTAGTTCTGTTTCCACTAGAACTGAGGCTTTGTAGCCCTCTATGGTCAGTAGACCTGGTATGTGGGGCTGGTTTGTGCTGGTCTTCTGGGAGGCCTGCTGTTGCTCTGGCTCTCAATTATACTTGCCCCATTAAAAAAGGGCACTTGCAGAGTACAAGGGGGTGTGGTTTGGTGTAAGCAGCTCAAGTCTTCACTGTATGTGTTGTACCACTCACTGAAGTCTGTCTGTCAGTTTGGCTGGTACAGGTTTGTCCCAGAAAAGCAGTTACAAGACCATACAGAGGTTTGGATTTTGCAGTAAAGCACAGCAAAAGGCTGGCATCCAGGTACACTGCCTTCAGCAGGTGTCTCGGCTCATTTGCTAATGAATGGGGTAGTGCAATGGTGCCTGCTAGCTCCTTTGTCCCCTGAGAGGCAGTGCCACATCTCCCAAATGCACTCCAAGAAGGGGAATGCTCTCTCCCAGAACAACCCAGGGGATCGTCAGAGAATGCTGTCCACTCCCAGGCCTCTGTCCTTCTTCTCCACAGGAGGACTGCTACATTCACTAGGCTCAACCATGGTGATGGTGCAGACTTCCAGACCTTCAGACTTAGAGTTCTGCTGCTTGTAAAAATTTGTAATAATCAGCCTCTCTCATTTTCCCAGTCAGTGTTTTGGGGGAAGTGTTTTTCTTGTGCAATACTCTGTGTGCTGCTTTATCTCTCTATCTCTCTCTCCTCTGTCATCAGGTTTCCTTCCCCTCTGTAGCACCCACAACTCTTTTCTCCTCCAATTCACCTCACTGCAGCTTCTACCTTCCATGATGTGGCCTCCATTCTCTCTCTAGTTGTGCAGTTTATTCTCTCAGTCCCCAGATTGACTTCCTGGGTGTTCAGAAGGTTCGAGAGACAAGGCAAGTATAAGGTTCTCCTACTACTCTGCCATCTTAACTCCTCTTGTGATTGCATTTACATAGTAACTTGTAGAATGGCAGGTATACTAAATTTTCCATTTTTAGTTACTTAAATCAGTGATAAACTGTAGTCCCATTTTAAGTGCATACACTGGTTTCTTAGTAAATGCTTTTTGTTAACCTGATTGTAGTTTCTATATGTTTCTATGTATGTGCTAAGCTTTGTCTCAAATATGTGTAAGTACACTCTTATGATGGTATGGTTCAAATTAAGAATCAAAGGCTAGAAAAGTTGAGATTCTTGTCCTTATTCAAAATTGAATTGAGACTTAACTGGGACTAAAGTGTTCTAGGAATTCTAACTTTCGTTATTGAGATCCTAAACTCCTTCAGAGGAGTAGGGAGAAGTATCTCTCTTGAAAAGGGGATCTTATATACCTGGAATTAGTAGAGAACATCACTTCACAATTCTTATCAACCTTATTTTGTATTAAAATAACTTGTGGAATTGTAGTAAACATGCAGAGTCTCTGAACAGTCCTGAGATATTCTGATTCAAATCACTGGGCCCTCCAAAAGGTGAATTTTTAACAAGGCCCACAGGTGATGTGAATGCAGGTTGTTTGTGATTCAGACTTTGAGGAATACTCAGGCTTGTATAGTCTGTATGATGTTAGGCATGTGATACAGAGAACAGGTTGGCACAATTGGGGTTGAGAAGCATTATTGCAGTCTTAGTTCTTTGAAATCGGCCATCACTATTAAGTTTGGAGACATCAGAAAACTATTCCCCCCACAAAAATAAACTGAGTATGAGCTACCCTACTTTTTTGCTAGTTAAGAAGGAAACAATGCAAGCTGAAAGTAGGGCCAAATAGACATCTAGCATTCTGTAAATGTATTGGGAAAACTAATCTCCATAGGGGTCAGTTGATCCTTACTATACTTAAAGGCTGAGTTCACAAAGAGACACTAACAAGAATGAAACGATTATTAGGAAGAATAGCTTATGCACCAAGAAGATAATGGTCCCGAATAGAAAGCAAAACAAACAAAAATCTAGAACAAATAAGAGAGTTTATCTGGGCTATTGATTTGAATATTTCTTTATAAGGAGGACATGGAAATATCCATAAATGTGCCAGCATATTATTTCTTTTTAATGTAGATATACCTAGGTTGATTCTATAAGAAAGTGAGCATGATTGTTTATGCTGACAGTTCAGTCATGGTCTGTTTATCTCGTTATATATACTGTACCTGGTGAGTTCCAACAAACTTAGGATATGTCTTCTTTCCCTAAAGAGGAAATGTATAAAAATTCCTGGTTGAGATCAAGGATTTGTTCAGTACTGAGGCTCTCTGACTTTAGTATCACTTACTGTGACCTTGTGTCTTCAACTCTTCAATCTTCAATCTTGTGTCTTCAATCTCCTTGATCCTCGTCGCTTAAGAACTACTGCCTCTGTGATCCTTAGAACCAGCTTTCTGACAAATTCTTTACTCTTCTGTTAACTGCAGGCATGCTTTTTATATCCTGTGTATGTTCTACTAGCTTTGTATCTGCGCCTCCAAAAACCTCAGCTTCTCATTTTATCAGCAACCAATTGAAGTAAAGTTCTGATATTATATTCCTCTAATTTTACTATGTTGATGAATAAATGATCAAATGACACATATCATATCATGAACAATTTGGTGCCACCTCATTAGAATCTAGAAGAGATTTCCAGTAATGCTGGTTAACTCAACTGTCTCCTTTTCCTTTCTTTTATCTTTCAAGGCATGCAAATCATGTTGTCCCAAACAGTAGAAATATCCTAGATGACTGTTGTGCATTTTAGTCAAGTTGACTGATCAAGAAGAAAAATATAATCTCTTTCAGCCTAACTCATCTGTCCTTTCTTCCTCATCACTTGGCACCCAAATGCATCAAGATAACATTTTGAAAGCCGCCAAATAGCTTCTAGTATATTACTTTACAACAAATATGTGAAAATAGGAAGCTTTTCTCAATGGAAAAACCAGTCATGTAGAAGGGATTCTCTATTCCAATGTGAAGTACATCTCAAAATTACTCTTAGAAAGTTGACTACCTTATTTATTGTTGTAATGATACCAAGATATCTCATGAGATTATTTTGAATGTAAAATAAGATGGAATATATTTATTGCCCATGCATGTATTTTTTATGTTTATAAACTGTATTTTGATGTAGTCTTTAAAATTGGGAAGTGAGTGCACTTCACTCATAATGAAAACTGATACGCATGTGTTATTCACTCACAGCACAGGAGCTTCACCTTGAAACAGAAGCTATACCTACTTTCACAGAGCAGGCCATGTAGCTGCCAGTGTTCTT
Organism: Puma concolor; assembly: GCF_028749965.1. NCBI lineage: Eukaryota > Metazoa > Chordata > Mammalia > Carnivora > Felidae > Puma > Puma concolor. Next base: position 95,468,431 of record NC_141671.1, on the reverse strand, counting down.
TGCAGAAAACCTTCACAGCTGTGGGTAAATGCACAATTTTGACCTAACAATTGCTTTAGTCTTTACCGAATATGGAGTATTTTGAACAAAAAGAGTGGCATGTATTGACAGAGTTCCATCTGTTAAAAAAGGAAGGGTGATCTTAATTAAAATGCTATTTCCAAATTTATGAAACCTCATTCTATTTCCAATTCTGTTGGTTATTTAGTAGGCATCCAGTTTAAAACATTGATATGTTAAAATTCTATCTGATAACAACCAATTCAGTTACGAATATACTGTTGCTTGGAGCCAATATAAAAATATGAGAATATTGGGCACCTGGGTGACTCAGTCGGTTAAGTGTATGACTTCAGCTCAGGTCATGATCTCGCAGTTAGTGAATTTGAGCCCCACATTGGGCTCTGTGCTGACAGCTCAGAGCCTGGAGCCTGCTTCAGATTCTGTACCTCTCTCTCTCTCTCTCTCTCTCTCTCTCTCTCTCTCTCTCTGCCCCTCCCCGCTCTGTCTCTGTCTCTCTCTCTCTCTCTCTCTCAAATATAAAATAAAACATAAAATTTTTTTAAAATATGAGAATATTGAAAAAAATTCCATACTCATAATTTAATTATATACAGATGAGCCTAAAAAAATGAATATACACATAACATTTCCTAGTGATATTTGAGCTCATTATAATCATGTTTTGCAGTGATGAATTCTGTCATTTAATCATTCTTTAACTTCTCTCTGTGAAAATCCAACTTGGAGGTTAAAATATATGCATACTATGGAAGACTCGACAACATGTTGAGTTTGAATTACTGAATCCATTCAGTCTCCTATGTAATAATAATTTCACAAATGTGAGAATGCATATCCAATCAGCATGTGAGCATAAATCTACATAAGATGTGCACCAATATAAACATCTCAAAAATGAAAAATTGAATTAATGGCTCCTTGCCATCATAAAACTGGAAATATTGCACCATGAATGTTCTCTGCCTTAGGAAAGCATTTTTAATGGAATAGAGGAAAGGGAGCCCACTTTTTCCAATTACTACAACTGGTTAGATTTTTTAAAAATCACTAGATTGACAATTACTTTTAAAATCAGAGATAGCTTAAGGCATGAATCAGTTGAATTATAGTTGTTTTTTTTTTAACTGATCAGCAAGAAAATAGAAAACACATTGTGCTTAGTTTGTTGGTGGCTGCTCTTTTTGTTTAATTCACTTTGTTGAACATTGTAATTTAAGTATAATTTGCTTTTGTAGATTATAGTTGACAGCAGACTTAAGAGAAATGAATGTTCCTAACAGTTACTTATCAATAAAAATTTCTCCATCAGGAAATTAAGTTTTCTGGTAAATGAGGAGTTTATATCAAAAGTACTGGTAGCACAGCAAATGGAAAATAATGTCAGAGTAACCTTTGGGAAATAATCTAAATATTAGAGGTATGCTATTTTCAAGTGAAATACTGAAATGCTTATTTTTTCTGTACATAAATTCAGTAAGTAGTTTATTTAATCAACTGTGTTTTGAAGACCTAAAAATGTGAAAGGAAGTCCAATCACAATAAAGTGAAGCTACAAAACACTTTTACTACACACAGGCTCATGGGCTCAAGCAAGGTTTATTTTGTGCTGAGTTCTTCTCAGTTCATAATGGATTAGTGTGACATATGAACACCTAGGCTATGGGCTTGACTTTATTAGTACTATATCTTCTGAGACTTTAAATCTTAAAAAAATCTGCAAATATAAGATAAGATCTGTATACTCCCTGTCACTCCTAAAAATATTTTTTAATATGTTTCACATTAGCCATTTTATGACAATTATCATAAAGCCAGAACTCATACTTAAAAATTACAAAAATCCACTTATGTAAGCAGGGCCCATTTCACATAGGATACAATGATAGCAATTGCAAATAAAAAAGAATGGAATACCCTGGGAGTGATTTCCTTGTTTGACATCAGTATACATTTTGTTAGCTACCATATTTTGAATGTGATAATAACAGATAGAGCAGAGACCAAAGCTCCCTTCCCCTTTAAATTGACTTTGGCAATTACACCCCTGGTATATGCTGTTTATCTTTCCTCTATCCAGTATAAAAATCACATCTGTCAGGAAATACGGAATTTTTATGCAGGCATTTATTGATTCATGACTGTGAGGAGGCCATAGAAATAAAAAATAAGGGAATAAAACATGGCTACATAGTAAAGTGTGAGCACTGTCTAGAGATAAAGAGAAAATTTATGTTAGCATTGAAATGAAGAGAAAATATCGTTGGTTTGGGTTTAACATTAAAGTTACTGGAGATTTGACTAGGAAGAAATATGACAATTATTAAATTTTAAATATGTATTAAGAATTTTAAATGTCTATATAATATATATATCCAGTTGAAAATACTATTGTGAAAATTAAAGATTTGGGGAATTTTTAAATATTTTAATTATCTTTGAAAACTTTTTCACCTGTTTATGTGATGGTGTGATTTTCCATAGTTGGTGCCTATGTGTCTAGAGATAATCTAGTTGAACTGTGTGGAATGGGAATGTTGGGGCTGTGTATTTCTGGTTTACTTTTGTAGATTTGTTTCCTAATCTGATCTTGGTGCATGTCAAAGACTCAGGAAATGTATTTTGTACATATTTTTTTAGAGTTTGTTTATTTATTTTAAGAGAAAGAGCAGGGGAGGGGCAGAGAGAGTGAGGAAGAGGGACCCCCAGGCAGGCTCTGTGCTGACAGCTGACAGCGCAGAGCCTGATGTGGGGCGCCAACTCACAAACTGTGAGATCATACCCTGAGTGAAATCAAGAATTGGATGCTTAACTGACTGAGCCACCCAGGAGCCCCTTAGAAAATACTTTTTTGTATTTGTGAATGGATGAGTGAGGGGAAAAAAAAAAAGAAGCCATTTTTGGGAAAAGATTTACTTCATGAAAATCAGTTGTTGTAAATAAACTGAAGCTGCCACTTACAATTGCCTACAGTGAAAAGACTATTAGGGTAAACTTCAGGCTGCATGTACTAAAATCTGTTTGGCATTTTGACTGATTCTACTAACCAATTTTGTGTTGTTGTTTTACTTTAATTTATTCATTTATTTTTAAAATATTTTTTAATGTTTATTTACTTTTGAGAGAGAGAGAGAGGACAAGTAGGGGAGGGACAGAGAGAGAGAGAGAGAGAGAGAGAGAGAGGGAGAGAGAGGGAGAGAGAGAGGAAGGAAGGGAGACATAGAATCCGAAGCTAACAGCTCAGAGTCTGATGAGGGGCTGAACTCACAAACGGTGAGATCATTACCTGAGCCAAAGATGGACGCTTAACCTACTGAACCACCCAGGTGCCCCAATTTTTTAAATCTTAAAACACACCTTAAGTGTCTGCCTTACCATCAGGGGCATTTCAGACTGATCAAAAAGAAAGGGAAAACTTTTCCAAACAGTGTAAAAATTCTGGCCTGCCATGTTTCACCAAAATTCTATCTTATATTGAAGCAGTTCTTGCCCCAAGCTGTCATAGTCAAGCGTGGCCTGTACCCCCTGCCCCTGTCTCATAAAGTCCCTTTCCATTTTAGAATCTACAGCCACCAAATCCTCCTACTCTCACCCAGTTCAATAATCTATAACCTCTTCACATGTGATAAGGCATAAAATATTGTTGTAGATTAGATCAGTTATGTAAACTCTGTAACATAAAAGGTATTTTACTATTGTAATATATTGAAACTTAAAAAAAAATTTAATGTTTATTCATTTTTGAGAGAGAGGGTGAACGGGGGAGGGGTAGAGAGAGAAGGAGACACAGAATCTGAAGCAGGTTACAGGCGCTGAGCTGTCAACACAGAGCCCAATGTGGGGCTCAGATTCACTAACTGCGTGATCATGACCTGAGCCCAAGTCAGATGCTCAACTGACTGAGCCACCCAGGCGCCCTATAATATATTGAAACTTTTAATCAGCATATCCACCATCATCACTTCAGTTAGTACCCTTTTGATCTTGATTCCTTTGCTACAGTCTGAGGGTGATGTTAGTGCTATGATATGATACTTCCTTTCCAATGCTCCCTTTTCACTCCTCAACCCCGATCTGCCTCTCACAACTTGGCCACCTCCCCCCTCACATACACACTAAAATCCCAAGGAAATAAGTTCCAGTCATACCATTTATCCCTGGACTCCAACCCAAGTGTAAGTCTTTTGTCACCCAGACTCTCTCTGATTCTTGTTTTTTGGCCACTCTACATATTTTATCCAAGACTCATTCTTATCTAGGCCTACTCCCTCCATAATTTCTTCATGGTTCTCCAAGAATCCTCTTTCTCTTTCAACAAGCTCCCATGCATCATTCACCATGCCTTTATACCCTAACTGAACATGGTACTTCCCAATTGCACTGCTCTATTGATTGCTTAGGTGGAGGCTGATCAAGTCTGAGAGATGACATTAGCATTCTCCTGGATCAGAGCTACTTTAAAGTTATTGCTCTTCTTCCCTAGTGCAAAGTTCCTTATTTCTGAAAGATTCATGGCATCTAGTTTCACCACTCTTTTAAAAAAAATTATTGAGGTATAATTGGCATATAGTCTTATATCAAATTCAAATGTACAACATAACGATTCAATATTTGTATATACTGCAAAGTGATCACCACAATAAGTCTAGTTAACATCCAATACCATATGTAGTTACTATTTCTTGTGATGAGAACTTCTAAGATTTGTTCTCTTGGCAACTTTTAAGTATGCAATCATGTATTATTAACTGTAATCACTATGCTGTACATTACATCCCAGTGGCGTACTTTATAACCAAAAGGTTGGACCCTTTGACCTTCTTCAAAAATTTTTTTTAACATTTATTTATTTTCAAGAGACACAGAGAGACAGAGTGTGAGTGGGGGAGGGGCAGAGAGAGAGGGAGATACAGAACCGGAAGCAGGCTCTGAGCTGTCAGCACAGAGCCTGACGCAGGGCTTGAACCCACCAACAGTGAGATCATGACCTGAGCTGAAATCGGAGGCTTAACCCACTGAGCCACTCAGGCACCCCAAGACCTGAGTCTATGCATTTATCCCAACTCCTTACCTTCTGTGTCTGGCAAACACCATTCTGCTTTCTATGTATGAGTTTTATGTTATCTTCTTATGGTTCCATTGGTTTTAAGATTCTTAATTTTTCATTTAGCCTAATGCCCTCAAGGTCCATCCATGCTGTCACAAATGGCTAGATTCCTTTCTTTTTTCTGGCTAACTATTCCATTGTACATGAATGAACATGTGTATTCTTATATACACACATACCACATTTTCTTTTTTCATTTATCCTTTGATGAACACTAGGTTGTCTCCATATCTTGACTATTGTAAATAATGCTGCAATGAACACAGAGATGCATGTATCTTTTCAAGTTAATGTTTTCACTTTCTTTGGATGAATACCTAGAAATGGAATTGCTGGATCATATGGTAGTTCTATTTTTAATTTTTTTTGAGGAACTTCCATATTATTTTCCATAGTGTTTGTTCCAATTTACATTCCCACCAACCCTACACAAGGGTTTTCTTTTTTCCACATACTAATATATACTAGTTACTTCCTGTTGTTGTTTTGTTTTTTTTTTTATAATAGTCATTCTAGCAGGTATGGATGATACCTCTTGGTTTGATTAGCATTTCCCTGACGATTAGTGAGACTAATTGAACATCTTTTCATGTACTTGTTGGCAATCTGTATATCTTCCTTCGAAAAATGTCTATTTAAATCTCTGCCCATTTTTGAATTGGGTTGTTTGTTTTTTCTATTGAGTTGTATGAGTTCTTTATATATTTTGGATATTAACCCCATATTAAGTACATGATTTGCAAACATTTTCTGCCATTTGGCAGGTGGCCTTTTAATTTTTTTCATGGCTTCCTTTGCTGTTGAGAAGCTTTTTAGTTTGATGTAGTCTTACTTGTTTATTTTTGCTTTTGCAGCCTTTGCTTTTGGTATCAAATCCAAAAAGTTCATCACCAAGATGAGATTACCACCTATGTTGTTTTGTAGGAATTTTATTATTTTGGGTATTATATTCAAGTCTTCAATCCATTTTGAGTTAATTTTTGTGTATGGTGTGAGTTAGGGGTGCAGTTTCATTCTTTTGCATTTGAATGTCCAGTTTTCCCAGCGACATTTTTTGAAGAGACTCACATATTCTCTGCTCGTAGTTTCATTGATCTTTCCTATTGTCTTTTTAGTCTGTATTTCATTTGTTTCCACTCTTTGTTGTTATTTTCTCTCTTTGCTAACTTTGAGATTTATTCTTTTTCTACTTCCATGAAGTGAAAGGTAAGTTGTTTGGGATTCTTGTTTTGTTTTTTGATTTAGGTGTTTATTGCCATGAAGTGGTTTTGTTACATCCCATAATTTTTGGTATGTTTATTTTCAGTTCAATTTTTATCATAGTTTTTTTTTTATTTCTCTTTTGATTATTTGTACCACTCTTTAGCCTTTTTTTCTTTCTTTACTAACTTCTGGGTATTCTTCACATCATTAATGACTATGACAACTCATTCAAATCTTTAATTTTGACTCAAATCATTCAGAATTTTAACCCTTTATCCCTTGATTTCATTTGGATTACCTTCATATTCAAAGTCAACTTACAACATATAATCAAATTATTTTCAGTTATTTAAACTTTTCTACCTTTGCTATAGACTAAATGTTTGTGCTTCCGCCACCCCCCCCCCCACCAATTTATATGTTTAAACCTAAACCTCAATGTAATAGGTTTTGGAGGTGTAACCTTAAGGAGTTGATTAGGTCATGAGGGTAGATTCCTTATAAAGGAGATCCCTTGGAGCTCTTTAGCCATGTGAGGATGCTGAGGAGACCACTGTCCATGAACCAGGAAATAGGCTCTCAGCATTCACCAAGTCTTCCAGTGCCTTGACCTTGGGCTTCTCAGTCTCCAGAGTCATGAGAAATGAATTGCTTGTGTTTATAAACTACCTGGTTTATATTCTTACTACTATGATATTCTTACTACTCTCTCATGCCTTTGCTCTTATGGTAATCTTTCAAAATTTGAAAATTTTCAAAATTCAAACTCTTGACAGGGCTCTCAATGAATTACCTTTCTCTTATATTCACATCCGAATCCCTAACACTAGATAAATACCACCAGAAACTGCCTCCTCTGTGAAGGCAACCACTGGTAGGTTCTTCCTGCTCCTTCTATGACACCTTGTAATATACTTTTCCTATATTTCTGCAGTTTATTCTTTCTCACCTGCTATATGTTAATCTGAAGGAGAAGGAACAATGATTGATTAACTCTTTTTTTTTTTTTTTTTTACCATGATGTCTGGTGATGTGCCTAAGACACCCAATGAATGAATATATGAGTTTATGCTCATTATATAAACGGAATCTTCAGGGAAAAAAAAAGTTTTATAAAGGGACATTTTATTAAGCAAACAGTCATTCAGTTTTGTCTTTGATTTTAAAAGAAAGCAAACCCACTATAGCAGATGCCATTGGTACTCTTTCTGAATCCCCTTGGATCCCTTTACAGTGCACACCTGCTCTTGTTGGGATTTCACTCCCAAGCCAGCATCTGTGAATCTTTGTCAGAGAACTGCCTTAGGCTGCCATTGCTTTGCCTGTGTACACAGGGAGCCAGAAATGTTTAAAAAGATATGTCCTTTGAAGCCAGCTCTTAGCCAGGGGTTTTAGACCTGGGCATTTAAATACTCCAGCTCTCTGCCTTTGATCCAGACTACTATTGAGGTGTTTCCTATAGTGTCTCCAGAGCTTCCTGCCAGATTGAGCCGCAGTTAGACACTCTGGGACTTGGCTTGATATCTTAGGCTTGTCTGACTCCATTTCTCCTTGGTCCCATTTTCCCACTATCCTATTGATTTTTTCTGGGAACACTTCCTAATAAATCATATTTTCATAAATCTTCTTCTCAGCATCTGTTTCTGGAGAACCAGCCTAAAACGTGGACTAATAATTTGAGGGGCATATATGTTGTGTATGAAATTAATAACCTGTTGGATAATTAACTAATGATGACAGGAAATTGACATAGCTCTAAAAGTACATGACCAGTTAAAACTGTTAACTTAGTGTAGAGAAAACCATTTAGTTCATAATACTCATTGCTATATAGTCCTTCAATTGAGAAGTCAAATTTTCTCAAGGGCTATCTTTTTTTTTTGTTTTTATCTCCTCTTAAAAATTTATTAAAGCACTGTATTATGTTTTATTTTTATTTTTGTTTTTTGAGAGAAAGAGCTCATATGTGTACATGTGTGCAAGTGAGTGGGAGAGGGACAGAAAGAGAGGGAAAGACAAATCTTAGGCAGGCTCCACACTCAACATGGAGTCCGACCAGTCTCAGTCTCACAACCGTGAGATCATGACCTGAACTGAAATCAAGAGTCAGATGCTTAATGGAATGAGCCACCCAAGCACCCCTTAAAGCACTTTATTATAAATACATTTTTTATATGTGTGGAGAAATTTTAATTTTTAATATTTGGTGGAGAAAAATAATATTCAGAGAAGGATCTTGTACTTATATCATTTGGTATCTCAGCAAAAGAAAGTCTCCATTATGACCATCACTAGCTTCTCATAACTTTTGGATAAATTGGGAACTTTGGAATTAATCTAAATGGAATGTTTTAATGTAACAATTGTTATTTCATGTTTAATACTGCAACCTAAAGAAATGCAAGAATGATTATTGCAAAATACCATTATTTCCAGTTTGCAATGGACTTCAAGTTGTCTTCTTTGCTCCTCCTTTTTTGTCATATTCAACTAATGTGGAAAAATAGGCATGCCATTGATATTTACTCAAGAAATTTTCATACTGTACACCATCATATAGCATCACAGAAAAAACAAAACACATTGCCTGAAGCCCAAGCTTCCCTTCAGTCTCCTTCCACTCACTTATCCCACCAAGGGAAACTTCCAGCCTGAATTTTAACTTTGTAGATTAGGGTTTTGTTTGTTTTTATGCATAAAAAATATAGAATAATGAATTCTGATCCCTTAGGCCTCTTTTGCCTAAGTTATGTATGTGATATTCATACTCTTGCATATAGTTGAAGTTTGTTTACTGTCATTTCTGTGTAGTTATTATTGTGTGAATGTATCAGCATTTATTTATTCTACCTTTGGTAAACATTTGAGTTATTTCAATATTTTGGCTATTAAAATAATGCTTTGGCCACAATAATTCATATTTTGAGCTAAGGGTCATGTATATGTTTAGTGTTAGTAGATTCTGCCAAATGGTTTTCCAGAGTGGTTGTACCATTTATGCTCCCATCAAAGGCATATGATGATTTCTTTTGTTTCTCATTCATGCCAAAGTTTATCATCCATTTATTTTTCATCTTAATCTTTAGACATATGTCATTATAAATTAACTTTCATTTCCAAGATGACTAATGAATTAGTATATTTAGATGTTCACTGGCCATTTATATTTTTAATTTTAATTACATTAAATATAAATACAAATTATTTGATATAAATAAACCTAATACACAGAGCTAGGATTTCTACATTAAATGATACAATAACATTTCTGTAATTATCTTAATTTGTTTTCTTTTAAATAGACTCTATTTTTTTAGAGCTTTTTTTGTTCACAGCAAAATTAGGCAGAAAATGCAAAGTTCCCATAAACCCCTTCCCCTTATACATGCACAGCCTTCCCTATTATTAATATCCCCCAGCAGAGTGGACATTTGTCAGAATTGATGAACCTGCATTCACACAACATTATCACACAAAGTCCATTGTTTACATTAGAGTTAATTCTTGGTGTATATTCTATGGGTTTTGGAAAATGTATAATGGCATATAACTGTTATTATAGTGTCATTCAAAGAAGTCTTAATTCCTTAAAAATCTTTTATTATTATTTTTTCTTCTTATTGCCTTAAAAAGCTTCATCTGTTCATCCTCTTCCCCCTAGTCCCTGGCAACAACTGATCTTTTTACTACCTCAGTAGTTTTGCCTTTCCCACAATATAATGTTTGATTTAGCTTATTTTTTTAAATGTTTATTTATTTATTTTGAGAGGCAAAGGGAGAGAGAAAGCGGGAGAAGGTCAGAGAGAGTGGGAGAGATAGAGAATCCCAAGCAGGCTGAAGCCTGTTGTGGGGCTCGAACCCACGAACTATGAGATCATGACCTGAGTGAGCTGAAATCAAGAGTCGGACACTTAATGGCCAAGCCACCCAGGCACCCCTGATTTAGTTTATTTTTACAATGACATTTGAATATAACTATTTAAAATTTTAATAATCGAAGGTGGAAATGAAATGCTCACTTTTCCTGAGAAATTTTAAGTATAGAATTCACATAATGAATGTACAAATACGTAATACATTTTTATTATAACGACTTGGGCAGAATTGGTTAAAGTTGTGGTTGACCATGTACATCATAAGTTCATGACAATAAGGAACTGGTTTTCCCATGGTCCTACTATTGCAGAATCATATTCAATTTTCCTGACAAATTACATTTACCACATTCACCACAACACAATTTTAACTCAAAAGACTGTTGTTCAAACTATGATGAACAGTCAAGAAGCCGGGCTACTCTTTGAATCAAAAGGAAAATCAGGGATTTTCTAGAGATTTCTATTATTTTTCTAATATCGCCCCAGTTAATAGTGATTTTTTTTAACAAGCTTAGAGGATACAACCATAAACTATGGACATCACATTGGAGAAAACATCTTCATTGTTTTTCTCATTGGTTTTATTTTTTTCTTTTCTAATGGTAACAGAAATTAATATACACAATAAAAACTAGATAAAACTATATAGAGATCTCTTACCTGTGAGCTTAAATTTTTGCAACTCTAGTTAGAGATATAGAATTAAACTTATTCTTAAATGAAAATATGATTTATTTATTTCTTCCAATTTTCACATCCATTCTCTGCATCTGATTATTACCCTAATTTTTATTTATTTATTTAATGTATATTTTTAATTTTAAAGAGAGAGCATGAACAGGGGGAGGAGGCACAGGGAGAGTGAGAATCTTTAGCAGGCTCCACGCTCACTGTGGAGACCAACTTGGGGCTCGATCTAAGGGCCCTGGGATCATGACCTGAGCTGAAATCTAGAGTCAGACTCCAACCAACTGAGCCACCCAGACCCCCTTACTCTCACTTTTAGAGGAGGAAATTGTGACTGAGAGAACTTAAAAGCAAGCCAGTTTCACACAAGTGGTAAGCCTTCATGCAGGATTGGTGACCACATCCTTCATTGCATTGCTTCCTAGACCAGAGAACTTGAGGACTCCTCTCAGTGAATGTAAATGCATTATCAGCCTCGTGATAGGTGGCTACTTGTTTCATATTTTTCTGTTATGTAGAAAATACATGGATAGCAGAATTATTTCTGAAGGAATCAAGTGTTTTTATGTCACTCAGTCTAGAGATTTCGTTTCTTCACTACATGGAGTTGCCTATACCCATTATTCCTCACCAGCAGCACAGATGTACAAATCATAATGCTAACACTTCAAATCAGAGCTATGGAATATTGGATAAATTATTGGACTTTTCTGAATTTTAAGTACCTCACATCTAAGAAAATGTACAGATTATTATTGTTATTATTTCATAGGATTGTCAATAAGATTAAATAAGATAATGCAATCTTTTGCAGCCATTTATGTTTATTAGCAACCCCATCTACCTCCTGAAAAAGTTTAAATATTTCAGACCCTTATTTCCCGCAAAAGTGATATATATTTTATTTCAAATACATTACAGTGAAATCAGTTCCTTGAAAATTTCATATGGGTGACTGTGAACATTATAAAATTATGGTTGGGAATGATTGGTTTGCAAAAGCACAATATGATTGATTCAGGTAAAGAAAGTAATGAGTGTTTTGGCTTCTACTGGATCAGGAAATTAAATGGTCAGAATTTTCACTTTTCAAGTAGTTTGAATTATTCAGAAACAACATATGATCAAGCAATTTTCAGAAAACCTGATACTGTAACACAGGGGCATAACGAAGATAGCATGTGCCGTGAAATATTCCCCCAAAGTTAGATCACAAAACATTTTTTTTTTTTTACAATTTGGATTTTTTTTTCTATGAATGAATACACTGACCAAGGAATTCTCTAATTAAAAAACTTACTAGGATTATGTGACACAAGCATTAGCCATTGGTTGTCCTTGTTACTCATTTTTCTTTTGTTCAGCAGTGTAGGTAATTCTTACTCATCATTCAGAACATCCCCAATTATCTTTTACACATGTAGATTGTAATGAAGAGAGGTGAAGAACCTAGTGCATTTAAGCCAACTAGTATACTGAAATGACAATGTGAAAATTTGAATATTATAACTATTGAAGTTGGGCTTTAGTTTTTCTAAGAACTATTTTTTTTAATGTTTCCTTTGCTGAAAGAGAACCTATTTTTACATTTTTGTAGGGGACAGAACAGATGGTTGTTCTTTCTGTGGTTGATTTTCCCTTTCGTACTTTGACTTTGTCCTTAAGAAGAGCTTGCATGCTTTTCTCCTTACCTCTTCATTATAAAAACCTCAAGTTCACAAAATATGGAGAGAATATTTTGTTAGAAAACATAAGAAAATGAATAAGCTGAATAATATACATAACAATACCAAAAAAAATGATGTTCCGATATTTGCTGATGATTGTGAAACCTGTATTTCCTGATGTATGTCTAAGGTTGTTTATTTAACATTAGCATCATTAAACAAAAATTCAAAATCCTGATATTTTTAAGAGTTGTTCTCTTTCAAGTTAAATCAGAAGTTGGATTTTTCTCTTATTCCTTTTCTTTAAATATAATCCTCTCCTAGGAATTTGAAGAATAAGCTTCTAATGTACATTTTATCTCTTTTCAATATTTCCTAAATATTGAGAGAAATTAAATAGCTTCTGCATATACTATTTTAAGAAATACTGTAATTTAATAATTGCTAATGTAATTATAAATCATTCTATTTTCATGGGGGAAAACTGAGTTGACCATTTTGATCTTAATTAGCCCACCAAGATGACACTAGTTAACTTTAATTTTGGCTGAATTAATGTGTCAAGATAGTGGAAAAAAATATATATATGTATGTATGTATATGTGTGTGTGTGTGTGTGTGTATATATATATATATATATATATATATATATATATATATATAACACTCTATATGGAGTATAAAGGAAGTTCAATAATGATAACTTCTAAAATTTTGTATCAAAAATTTAAAAGTAAAAAATGTGCACATTTGGATTCCAAATTATATTTCAAAGAACCCTAGAACCAATTTTATAATCTCCTCAAAGCAGCTGCCTTGCCTTTTCAACACACAAAGATCTCTAATGAAAGACTATTGTTCCATCAGGTACAGATCACTGCTTTTTTACCTCAATTGTTTTTAATCCTTCATGTAAAATAAGCTCAGGAATTAAGACAGTGTGTCCAAAATGCCTTTAGCTCATTGACATTCCCAATGGAAGTCTACTGTTGAAATGATTTCTTAGCTAACTCTTGATATGTTCTGCAAACCATGAAAATATCATTGAGAAGTGGTGTGTGCACACCAGTGAGAGGGGAGAAATAGCCAACCAGAATTATTGTAATGATGGATGACTGCAGGGGTTTGGCACCATGGAATTTTGATGTGCATGAAAATAAAATCAGATCTGATATGCAAATTATTATTCCTAAATACCACTTCTTTATGAAAATTGATATCAGATCATGTTTCTATGAATGTGTAAGTGAACAGAATAATGATATCCCACAGCTACAGGGGACTCTTGCAATGCTTGTCAGGAAATGACTGCTGCAGAGCTTTAAGCAATTAAGAGATTTATCTTCTAAGGTGACTATTCACCTGTTCCAGTCAGATTGAACATATTAAAAAATGAGGTTGGTCACATGTACATTCATGTGTACTTGTTATGCATGGTCCCATAAAAGTATGCATTTGGGAAAGACATTACAATCTCAGTTCCTTGTAAAGACAGCAGGACTTAATGGGCCAGAAAGCAGGTGTGCAATCCAAGGAGAAATTGCTCTCTAACAGTGTAGTACCATGGTTGGGCAGAGTCATGGTTTTGTTTTTCTTTTCAATATCATTGCATAGTCTATTTAGATGCTTTCTGTAAAATCATGCCCAATGATCCATGTTTTGGGTTGTGTCAGAGTATATTATTAACGATAAATCAAGTTACTGCCAAAACCAGTGAAGCTCTTTTGTAATGCTTAATGTAGGGAGGCACACATAATGTATGTTTTATGAACTAATTATGCTATATCAGAATCTACTCCATAGTTCTGTATATAGTATACTTTAATGGACATTAGCCTCAGTATATACCAATGTTGTTTTAAAATGTGTTATGCATTTTAGGAGTTCTGGGTACAATTTAAGATGTTTCCCTTCAAAATAAATTTTCTTTGCTTTGGAAAACTCCTTTCAGAAATATAGCCCCTGTTATATTTCTAAATATCTTAAATATGTAATTTAAGAGTTTAATTAAGATGGATTTTAATAATAATACATTTCATTATTATAATTACATATGCAGGATATGAACATAAAAACATAAGACCAGGTTTCAATAGGTACACATTACAAACAAAAATAGTGTGACGTAACATTATGAGACATAGCATTTAGGTAACAGGTTGAAATCAGTAGCATTACTTTAGTATGTGTTTTAATTTTGCTAGCCAAATTCCAGAAAGCTCTAATAATCAAAACAATACAGGTTTACACAATAAATATCCCTTCCAAAAAAAAAAAAAACAGTTAAGGAATTATAATAACTGGTATCATTGATGGTGTGTTGAAATGGGAACATGGCAGTCTCTGACATAGATGCTGAGATAATATGTCAACACAGTTTTCTCTAGAGGAAAATTTGACAATTAAGAGTGCTGAAATATTTATATCTTTTGACTAAATTATAGGAATTATCCTGAGAAAAAATTAAAGATGCATATAGATATTTACCAAATTTTAATCACCATTGTATTTATAATATAAAACTGGAAACACCCTAAATGCCCAATAATTGGGGTAAATAAATTATTACATATCTATATAATGAATATTCTGTAATCATCAAGCTTGCATTTTATAGAAAATTATATTGAAAAATATTTTGCATATAATAAAATTAAAATTACTATATCATCAAGTTAAATGTGAATGGACAGGGAGGATAAAGTAAACACATTTAAGGGATAAAATTAAAATTTTTTTTTTTAATTTTTGAGTTTTTAAAAAAATTTTACAGCAAATATATACTGCTTTTATCTTAAGGAACTTATTAAAATTAAAGAAGTAATAAGTAGTGTTGCTTTAAATCTATAAGATTGAACTACTTTCTATATAAATTCAGTGAAAATATTACTTTTATAACTAATATTTTTTAAATCCTCCATCTGTCTCTAAAACTTAAACCTGCATTATCTCATTAAAGTCCCATTTTCTCTAGGAAGACATCCTTATTTCCTAAGTTTTTTTTTCTTTATTTAGTTGTTTCTTTGATTTCTCATATAGCTTTTCAAAGATGTGTCTCAAATAAGTAGACATACTATGTTCATGGATTGGAGTACTCAATTCTGTTAACAGGTCAATTTAACCCCACACTGATCTGTAGATTCAGTACAGTTCCAATGTAGAATTTCTCATAGATTTTTGACAAACTTATGCTGAAATATATGTGGGGAAGCAAATGATTTATATTACCATTTTAATTTTGAAAAAGAAAAACTAGATCAGAGTACTCACAATACCCAATTTAAAAGCTTAGTATGAAGTTACATCAATGAGTGCAGGCTAGAAATAGATAGAAAAGAATAGAAACAGAGAACAATGGAATAGACTAGACATTCTAGAAATTTACTCATACAGACGTATTCAATTGATATATTATTATAAAGGTATAAAAGCTACTCAAAGGAAAACAGATCATGTTTTAAAGAAAGCTAAAAAATGAAACACAGCTTATGCCTGGTATTACACACAAAAAAACTAGCTCACAATGACTCAGTGACCTAAATTATAAAATCTCAAGGTAAAATATAGAACAAATGTTTTGTGACCCTGAGACAGGCAAAGATTTCTTAAGTAAGACACCATTCATTAAAAATAGAGGTGGACAAGGGGGGTGGGTATTAAGGAGGGCACTTGTTGTGATGAGCACTGGGTATTGTATGTAAGTGATGAATCAGTAAATTCTACACTGAAACAAATAGTACTCCGTATTTAATTGGAATTTAAATAAAAGTTGAAATTAAAATGAAATAATAAAAATAGTGGATAAATCTATAAAGGAAACAGGATATACAATGGGGAAAAGATAGTCTTTTCTACAAATAATGTTGAGAAAACTGGACAGCTACATGAGGAAGAATGAAACTGGACCACTTTCTTACACCATACACAAAATAAACTCAAAATTGATTAAGGACCTAAATGGGAGACCTGAAACCATAAAGTCTGAAGAGGGAAGAGGCTGTAATTTCTCTGACATTTTTCCAGATTTGTCTCCTAGACAAGGGAAACAAAAGCAAAAATAAACTATTGGGGCTACATAAAAATAAAAAGCTTCTACATAACAAAGGAAACAATCAACAAAACTAAAAGACAACCTACTGAAAGGGAGAAGATATTTGCAAATGACATATTCAATAAAGCCTGAGTGGCTCAGTCGGTTAAGCATCTGACTTCAGCTCTGGTCATGATCTCACGGTTCATGGGTTGCGCCCCACATTAAACTGTGTGCTGCCAACTCAGAGCCTAGAGCCTGCTTCAGATTCTGTGTCTTCCCCACAGAATGCTCTCAAAAATAAATGTTAAAAAAATATTTTAAAAAATGGGCAGAAGACACAAACAGACATTTCTCCAAAGAAGACATTCAGATGGCCAATAGACACATGAAAAGATGCTTAATATTACTCATCATCATGGAAATGCAAATCAAAATCACGATGAGATATTACCTCATACCTGTCAGAATGACTAAAATCAAAAACACAAGCAATAAGTGTCGGTGAGGATGTGGAGAAAAAGGAACCCTTGTGCACAGTTGGTGGGAATGCAAACTGCTGCAGTCACTGTGGAAAACAGTATGGAGCTTCCTCAAAAAGTTAAAAATAGAACTACCATGTGATCCAGTAATTTCACTACTGGGTTTTTACCCAAAGAATACAAAAACACTAATTCTAAAGGATATATACACCCCTATTTTGATAGCAGCATTATTTACAATATTCAGATTATGGAAGCAGCCCAAGTGCCCATCGATAGATGAACGGATAAAGAAGATGTAGTATGTGTGTATGTGTGTTTATATATATACGCACGTGCACACACATAATGGAATATTACTCAACCATAAAAAAGAATGAGATCTTGCCATTGGCAACAATATAAGTAGATCTAGAGAGTATAATGCTAAGCAAAATAAATCAGAGAAAGACAAATTCTATATGATTTCATATGTGGAATTTAAGAAACAAAATGAAAAAAAAAGAAACAAACCAAAAAATAGACTCATAACTATAGGGAACAAACAGTAGGTTGCCAGAGGGGAGGTGGGTAGGGGATGGGTGAAATAGATGAAGGGGTTTGAGAGTACACTTACCTCTTTGTTTTAAATGTTTATTTTTGAGAGAGTGAGAGTGAGAATGTGTGAGCAGGGAAGGAATGGAGAGAGAGAGGGACACAGGATCTAAAGCAGGCTCTGCCATGTCAACACAAAGCCTGTTGTGGGGCTCAAACTCATGAACCTTGAGATCATGACCTCAGCTGAATTCAGATTCTTAACCAAATGAGCCACCCAGGAGACCCCCGAGGGTATACTTACCATGATAAGCACTGAGTTACTTACAGAATTCTTGAATCACTATATTGTACACCCAAAACTAACATAACACTGTTATGTTAACTATACTAGAATTAAAAAAATAAAAATAAAAATAATGGATTAATCAGATATTATAAATATTAAAACCTGTGTTCTTTGAAAGACACTGTTCAGATAGTGAAAAAGTAAACAGACTAGGTGAAAATATTTGCACAACATATCTGACCAGGTAATTGTATCAAGAATACAAAAAGAACTTTTACCACTCAATAAGGGAGCAAACAAACAAAAAATGGACCCAGAGTCTAGACAGACACTTCATCAGAGAGGATATACCAAGGATAAGTAAACTCATTGAAAAGATGTTCAACATCATTATAGAAATGTAAATTAAAACTGCAATGGGAAACCATTATACATCTATTAGAAAGGCAAAATTTAAAATTGTTGACAAAATCAAGTGACTATGAAGATGTACAGTCAACCAAGTGACTATGAAGATGTACAGAGACCTATGTTGCTGGTAGAAATTTAAATTGGTACAGCCACTTTGAAAAATAATTTGTCAGTTTCTTATGAAGTTAAATCTACACTTACCATAAGACCCATGATTCCTGCTCCTACATGTTTATCCCAAAGAAATTATGCTTTTCACAAAACACTGTATGTGAAAGTTTATAGCAACTTTATTCATAATTTTCTCCAAACTGAAGATTACCAAATCCTTTACGTCTGCTGAATGGATTGAAAGAAAAAAATAACTCTGTTACATACATCTACACAATGAATTTCTACTTGTCAATGGATAGAATTGGACTATTGACTCATGCAACAACGTGGATGAATCTTAAATATACTATGCAAAGTGAAAGAAGCCAGATTCAAAAATATCTATGGTATGATTTTTTTTTTTGTATATGAGTTTATGTATCTATAAAGGGAAAGTTTTGGGGACAGAAAATAGTGGTTTCTTGAGCTTGAATGTCAGAGGATTGGTTGATGACAGAGGGACACAAGAATTTGGTATGGCAGGGGTAATGATAGTCTATGTTTTGATATAGTGGTTGTTATTTGCAGTTTTCAAAGCTCAAAACTTTAGGAAGTTGTGCATTTTATTGTGAAGTGAAACAAGGTCCAGGTGAAACAAATATTTGAAGAAATGTAATAATTGCAAACTTTCAGATGAATTTCTCATTTGTGAATTTAGTTGATGAAAGGAACAGAGCACTAAACACCTCATGTTTATTTATTTATTTTTTAATTTCTTGATCTTTGCAGGGTCAAACCACTTTTTGTGGTTGTTGCTGAATTATTGCTAAACATCACAATTTAACATATATTTATATATATGACTAAAACTCTAATCATAGCTAATGTTGAACTTATGAGTGAAAATCTAAGAAGGTATTAGGAAATTCCTGATACCTATCTTAAAATATGTTGTCAATAATGAAGGGATTAAATTCTCTTTAAGAGATAACTGGTTTGGAAAGCTATTTGACAATTGCAGTTTCATGATATTGTCTCTAGAGCAGAAAAGAGGTAAAAATTAAAGAGGAATGAAAGTGATTTTAAGCTTCAGAGTAAGACTGGTATCAGATCCACATACTTCCCATTTTGTCAAAATTTTGTCATGGCAGAATTACAGTGCATGTCAGATGGTGCCAAGTATGAGAACTGCTCAGTAGATCTTGTAGGAAACGTTAACCGTGAGTTTGGAAGTCTTTCCTCTAGATTCAGGGGCACTTGAGAATTAGACCAGGGTGTTGGAATATTACTCAAGGAGTGGTTAGGAGTTTACCTACACTGGATCTAAAGTAAATGGGGATTGGGCTGAACATTCAGTACCTGTACCTCACTGTCAAGAGGTTTTTATGAAGTAATGAGTAACTGGTATGGATGAAATGCGGCTGCACTGAGAGCGAGCGTTAACCAAATTCCCTGAGGGGACTCCCTCAGATAGCTAGGCGTAAAATCTACAGAGCTCCAGATCTGATGGCTTCTTGAAGTTGAGCTGGTGCACACACACACACATCAAATACCCCAAGTAGCAAGTCCCAAGTGGCATAGAAAAACAGGCTCATCAGCTGTATTTAGGAGACACTCTGCTAATCCTGCTTGGAAGACTTATGCCAAACTGGTGCTGTGTATGTCCTGTTATCTGTATTCCCTATCGTTTCTAAATATGAGGAAACTGACATTGAAGCCTATTGTGCCACATGTGTTTGAAAATCAATGTGAACCCACTATCACTATGGCTAGTTAGAGCAACATGGACATTGCAGGACCTGCGGGTAAGAGATAGTCATTTTGAATCACCAAATGAGTACTCATATACAATGAATCTAGAATGTAAGTTACTGTAGGATAAGGAATTTGTAGGTTCTGAGTAGAAGCCATGTAGCCTTCTCACTATGTGCTTAAGCCTCAATTAACCAATTTGGGGAGTATTATGCAAAGCAATAATTACCAAATTTTAATCTAAGCTTTGTTTACTAGAGCATCCTATCACACAGATGAGTTCTTCACATATTACAGACACTCAACAAATATCTGTTGTTTAAATCAGTCTTCAAAGAAATGTCTTATTGAACTTTGCCATATTTGAGGCATATTTCTAAATGAGAGTATGACCAGTGATTAAAACTGTGTTAGTCTCTGAGGAAAGGTATCACAGGTATTGGTTCATTTTATTGGAACCAAGACAGAAACTATAGGAGTATCAACTTGTATGTACACATATGTAGATTCTGAGACAGATGTAGACCGTGATGGGAAAGAAGACCATGCTCCTGTTTTCGCATCTAATTGTTTAAGCTAGAGGACAGAACTGATTGCTTGCATAAGACTTACATAATACCGAAGCTAGAACCTGGATGAACAGATCCAGCTGCAAATGTGAGCTCCTTTAGATATAGCTAGAAAGACAGTGGATAATCTGTTTAAAAGATACAGAAAATTCAGGTTTGAATCAGAGGAATTAATCGGGTGAGCAGGTCATGGTAGCTGAGAAACATGATAGCTGTTGATATACTTGGAAATAGGGGATTCTAAAGATGGGATTCTTCATATTGTAGGATGACTCAAAAGTGTATATAGTATGATGCAAGGAATCAATTTCAAAAAGATAATGATACATATAGGAAAGGGCCCACACAACATAGTATATGGGCCCTAAGGAAACCTGGACATTAGGCAAAAAAAAAAAAAAAAACAAACCCAGCAGGTTGATTGAGGAATAAGGTAGAATCCCAGGCTTTATGACTGGGATGGGAGAGAAATGGAGAGAGCTGTGTTTTAGAACAAACAAATATTCCAGGCTTAGGACTTATATACATCCTGGCGTTACTGAAAAGTGACTCAAGAAATTTAACATTTATGGATAACCCATTCCACTAATTCCAGATCTAGGAAGGTGACCCATCAGACAGATGATGGGGCTCTTATTCTGAAGTTCAAATTTGTCTGGCAATTGCTGCTTATTTTCCCCAAATTCTATCCTTCCCTATTAGTACATCATGTTCATTGTGGGCCCACCACTGACAGGCTTAGTCATGTAGTAGGGTTATTAGTCAATCCTGAAGCCAGAAATCAGATTTATAATCTCAACCCTATCTTGCTTGGGCTATTTGGAGGACAGTATGAAGTTATCAAGGCATCTCATCATTATTTCCTGTTTGGGAACTTGAAGCTTTCATAAAATAGACCATTAATTAATGATTTACTTAAATTCCAAAAAAAATTTTGGCCATGGTACAGACCATACTCTTTAAAATGCTATTTATGGGGCGCCTGGGTGGCTCAGTCGGTTGAGCGTCTGACTTCGGCTCAGGTCATGATCTTGCTTTCTGTGGGTTCAAGCCCCGTGTCGGGCTCTGTGCTGACAGCTCAGAGCCTGGAGCCTGTTTCAGATTCTGTGTCTCCCTCTCCCTCTGACCCTCCCCCATTCATGCTCTGTCTCTCTCTGTCTCAAAAATAAATAAATGTTAAAAAAATTAATAAAATGCAATTTGGAGGAGTACCTGGGTGGCTCAGTTGGTTAAGTGTCTGACTTTGGCTCAGATCATGATCTCATCATGGCTTGTGAGTTCAAGCCCTGCATTAGGCTTTGTGCTGACAGCTCAGAGCCTGGAGCTGGCTTCAGATTCTGTATCTCCCTCTCTCTCTCTGTCCCTCCCCCCCCTTGTTGTCTGTCTCTCAACAATGAATAAATGTTAAAAAAATAAAATGCAATTTTGGAGACATCTGAGATAAAATAAGAAGATATGCTTCAGAAAGGTGAAGTTCTATTGGAACAGAAGCAAAGTAATGTTCTTCTTACAAATATTCTCTTTATTATATGAAACAGAAATGAACTTTCCAGTACCCTAAGATTTATTAAAGAGGATGCTATTTAATGACACATTGGGTAAAGGGTTAGTATCCAAAATCTATAAAGAATTTACCAAACTCAACACCCTAAAAACAAATAATCCAGTGAAGAAATGGACAGAAGACATGAATAGACACTTTTCCAAAGAAAACTCCAGATGGCCAACAGATACATGAAAAGATGTTTAACATCACTTATCAGTAGGGAAATACAACTCAAAACCACACTGAGATAAAATCTCGCACTGGTCAGTGGCTAAAATTAACAACTCAGGAAGCAACAGATGTTGGAGAGGATGTGGAGAAATGGGAACCCCCTTGCACATTTGGTAGTAATGCAAACTGGTGCAGCCTCTCTGGAAAACAGTGTGGAGATTCCTCAAAAAAAGTAAAAATAGAATTACCCTACTACCCAGCAATAGCACTACCAGGAATCTATCCAAAGGATACAGCAATGCTGATTCATAAGGACACACATACCCCCCATTGTTGATAGCAGCGCTTTCAACAATAGCCAAGTTATGGAAAGAGCCCAAATGTCCATCAACAGATGAATGGATAAAGAAGATGTGGTTTATATATACAATGGAATACTACTTGGCAATGAGAAAGAATGAAATCTTGCCATTTGCAGCAACATGGATAGAACTGGAGGGTATTATGCTAAGTGAAATAAGCCAGTCAGAGAAAGATATCATGTGTTTTCACTCATATGTGGAATTTGAGAAACTTAACAGAAGACCATGGGGGGAAGGGAAGGGGAAAAAATAGTTTCAAACAGAGAGGGAGGCAAACCCTAAGAGACTCTTAAAAATACAGAGAACAACCTGAGGGTTGATGGGGCAGGGAGCTTAGGGGAGAGGGGAAAATGAGTGATGGGCCTTGAGGAGGGCACTTTTTGGGATGAGCACTGAGTGTTGTATGTAAGCCACATGGAAATCTACTCCTGAAGCCAAGAGCACACTGTATACACTGTAGGTTAGCTAACTTGACAGTAAGTTATATTTTTTTTAACAGAAGATGCTATTTGAAATGCTAATGCCCATTTTCTTCTGCTTCCTTGCCTAGATCATTGTACTCATTACAGTGGCACAGCAGTTTGCTGGACAGGAGTACTAGTTAATCAGATGCTAAACCTGATTTTCGGTATTATGTTAGAGCAGAAACAAAGGTCGTTTTATGCAGTTAAGTAATTGTAACTATATTCTTATTGTTTTAGTTTCTTATATTTTAGAGTTTAGCTTAGGTATGTGATGGTGTGAGAGTATGCCTCCTAGAATTAAAAACTATGTAAAAAATTTCAGAGAATCCCTCTATTCTTTTTATGTCTAGAAAGGCAAAATTAAAGTAATCTCCTAGGCATAAATTTGGAAATAATCTCATTTTCTACTTCATACTAGGATTTCCCCTTTAGCCCAGCTTAAATATAAGTCTGTTAAAATAAATTTCCTGTGGCCAAAGCCTAAAGTATTTACAGATGATATAATTTGGTCATCTATTTGTACTTTCTTTCAAGAAAATTCATCAGAAACTACCAAGGGAAATTGTTATTTTCTGTGGTCACCAGCTTTCTGCTAACATCTTATTTCCTTCACACAAACAAATCAAATCTATCGTAGCATTCTCAGCCCCAGGGCCTTCTATAGTTTCTTCATGTTGTGCGATCTGAAATACATACCAGTTACTTGGTGAAATGCAGAGATAAATAAATTATAAGTAAATAGGCATTATTTCTCCATCTAGCCCAGTGTTCAGGTTTCCATTATTCCAGGCAGCCCATTATATAATCCACATGAAGATGTGGTTAATGTAATTCTGAAAAAGATTGAAAATAAGCAGAGATCATGGGAATGGACCCAGGGATCAGGGTGAGTAGAGTGTTACAGATGTGAATAAATGAGGCAACAAATTAACAAAAGTGTCAGAGGTTTTATGGTCAAGGCCAGACAAGTGAATAAAATGTATTCAATTACCCAGTGGCAGAGAAACAGGAGCCTAAAGTCTGAATAGTCAGAAAATGAAAGTCAGTAAACATCTGTATCTAGAGTCCAGAAAAGATTCTAAGTGTTCAGACAATTGTGAGAAACAATGGTCAA
The DNA here is from genome assembly GCF_028749965.1 of Puma concolor. NCBI lineage: Eukaryota > Metazoa > Chordata > Mammalia > Carnivora > Felidae > Puma > Puma concolor. Next base: position 95,444,051 of record NC_141671.1, on the reverse strand, counting down.
AGGAAAATCCATGGATAAGGATTCTGTACACTTATACTAAAAGGATTAGAAAGTTCATAAGCATATACTATTACAGAGACAGCCAACAACTTTACCTTCTAAGCAGCTGCAGAAAAGTAATGCAATTTGTCTAGACTTCTGAATGTGACCTAATTATAAGCACTGAACATTTGCTTTGGGAGTATTTTCCAGCTAGGCCCTGGCTCTACATATGCATAGTGAACATGGCAAGAGCTAGTCCTGGGGTGGCAGCATAGCCAAGGTTAGAAAGATATTTTTACGTCAAAGATTAGAGAACACGTAAATGCACAGGTTAGAATGGAAATTCAGGATCATAATGCCTTATAGGTTTGAAAAATTAATTTCTGTTTCACATACTCTGCTTTTCCAAAAATGTTAGGGCAAAAAAATCTACAGTACTTGCCTGAAAGAATTTTGCTTGGGTAATTTTGAAAGACTCCTTTGAGAGGCTGCCCCTCGGGAGTCTATTTCACAGTCTCATAGACTTAACTCATTTAGGTTTTCTTTATATCCAATCAACACTTTCTTCTGTTTAATTTAACCTTAATGAAGACAGTCAACAAAATTTTACTCTGCATCCTGTAGCTTTTCAACCCCAGGACTTCAAGAATTAACTTTCTGGAAGTCTAGGTCCTGACTCTTCTAAGCACTTCCTTGTAAAATCTAGTTTTAGCTAAAACCTTGCTATGTCTGTTTAGCCAGGATCTTTCCATAGGTCGCTAAGTGCTGGATTCAGAGAAAGACTCCGTTAGGCCTAACACAGAGCACTTGCTGTTAAGCTGCAAGCTGAATGGAAGTAACACAGAGTCATTCAAAACTGGGCGATAATGTTGGTCTAGCATAGTCAGAGAAGATATACTTGCAGAGCAACTTGGGCATTCCACTAAAGTTCCAAGAAAGGCCATGATTAATGAATAAAGTCTATGCTATAGTGTAAAGGCTGCATTCTAGGCCTAAGGGAAGAAAAAAATCTAAACAGGCACTTATGAATAAAAGAAGGGGTGGAGGGCTGGCAGAATATGCCTGCAAATATAATTGCCCACCCAAACAAAACATAATCCTGATGACGAAAACCATATCAATCACAATGTTTAATATATAATCAGTAATTATGTGATTACACAAAAGCTGAAAAATATGACTTATGAAAGAATTGCCGATATAAACAGATTTCAAAAAAGACACAATTATTGGCAGTAGAAGACAAGGATTTTTAAATGACTATTATGGTGGGGGATCCAGGGAAGATGGTGGCGTAGGAGGACGCTGGGCTCACCGCGCGTCCTGCTGATCACTTAGATTCCACCTACACCTGCCTAAATAACCCAGAAAACCACCAGAAGACTAGCAGAATGGAGTCTCTGGAGCCAAGCGCAGATGAGAGGCCCACGGAAGAGGGTAGGAAGGGCGAAGAGGCGGTGCGCCCTACACTGACTGACAGGAGGGAGCCGGGGAGGAGGGGCGGCCTGCCAAGCAGAGCCCCCGAGTCTGGCTTGCAAAAGCGGAGGGGCCAGATGGAGTGTGTTCTGACAGCAAGCAGGACTTGACATCTGGAAGGTTATAAGCTAACAGCTCTGCTCAGAGAACAGGAGGGCTGGAGGACAACGGGAGGGAGAGTTGTTGAGCCCAGGACGACAGAGCTCAGCTTGGCGGGAACAAAGGCGCTCGCCAGTGCCATCTCCCTCGCCCATCCCCCAGCCAAAATCCCAAAGGGAACCAGTTCCTGCCAGGGAACTTGCTTGCACCACACAAACACCCAAAGCTGTGCTTCTGCAGATCCATCCCTCCGGGGGGTCTGACTCCCTCCTGGTGCCGAAGGGCCCCTCCAGAAGCGGATCTCCGAAGGAAAAGCGAGCTGAGCCTACCCCTTCTGCTCCTGTGCACCTTGCCAATCCACCCCAGCTAATACACCAGGTCCCCAGGACCACAAGCCTGGCAGTGTGCAAGTAATCCAGATGGGCCACACCACCCCACGGTGAATCCCGCCCCTAGGAGAGGGGAAGAGAAAGTACACACCAGTCTGACTGTGGCCCCAGTGGTGGGCTGGGGACAGACATCAGGTCTGACTGCGGCCTGCCCACCAACACAAGTTATTCAAGACAGCACAGGGGAAGTGCCCCGCAGTTCCACACCACTCCAGGGACTATCCAAAATGACAAAACGGAAGAATTCCCCTCAGAAAAACATCCAGGAAATAACAAGAGCTAATGAACTGATCAAAAATGATTTAAACAATATAACAAAGTGAATTCAGAATAATAGTCATAAAATTAACCACTGGGCTTGAAAACAGTATAAAGGACAGCAGAGAATCTCTTGTTACAGAGATCAACGGACTAAGGAACAGCCAGGAGGAGCTAAAAAATGCTATCAATGAGTTGCAAAATAAAATGGAGACAACTACGGCTCAGATTGAAGAGGCAGAGGAGAGAATAGGTGAACTAGAAGATAAAATTATGGAAAAAGAAGAAGCTGAGAAAAAGAGAGATAAAAAAAATCCAGGAGTATGAGGGGAAAATTAGAGAACTAAGTGATGCACTAAAGAGAAATAATCTACGCCTAATTGGTATTCCAGAGGAGGAAGAGAGAGGGAAAGGTGCTGAAGGGGTACTTGAAGAAATAGCTGAGAACTTTCCTGATCTGGGGAAGGAAAAAGGCATTGAAATCCAAGAGGCACAGAGAACTCCCTTCAAACGTAACTTGAATCGATCTGCGTGACATATCATAGTGAAACTGGCAAAATACAAGGATAAAGAGAAAATTCTGAAAGCAGCTAGAGATAAACGTGCTCTAACATATAAAAGGAGACCTATAAGACTCGTGACCTATGTCTCTACTGAATCTTGGCAGGCCAGAAAGGAATGGCAGGAGACCTTCAATGTGATGAACAGAAAAAATATGCAGCCGAAAATCCTTTATCCAGCAAGTCTGTCATTTAGAATAGAAGGAGAGATAAAGGTCTTCCCAAACAAACAAAAACTGAAGGAATTCGTCACCACTAAACCAGCCCTACAAGAGATCCTAAGGGGGATCCTGTGAGACAAAGTACCAGAGACATCGCTACAAGCATGAAACCTATGGACATCACAATGACATTAAACCCATATCTTTCTATAATAACACTGAATGTAAATGGACTAAATGCACCAACCAAAAGACATAGGGTATCAGAATGGATAAAACACAAGACCCATCTATTTGCTGTCTGCAAGAGACTCATTTTAGACTGAGGACACCTTCAGATTGAGAGTGAGAGGATGGAGAACTATTTATCATGCCACTGGAAATCAAAAGAAAGCTGGAGTAGCCATACTTGTATCAGACAAATTAGACTTTAAATTAAAGGCTGTAACAAGAGATGAAGAAGGGCACTATATAATAATCACAGGGTCTATCCATCAGAAAGAAGTAACAATTATAAATGTCTATAGCCGGATATGAGAGCCCCCAAATATATAAAACAATTACTCACAAACATAAGCAACCTTATTGATAAGAATGTGGTAATTGCAGGGGACTTTAACACCCCACTTACGGAAATGGATAGATCATCTAGACACACGGTCAATAAAGAAACAAGGGCCCTGAATGATACATTGGATCAGATGGACTTGACATATATTTAGAACTCTGCATCCCAAAGCAACAGAATATACTTTCTTCTTGAGTGCACATGGAACATTCTCCAAGGTAGATCACATACTGGATCACAAAACAGCCCTTCATAAGTATATAAGAATTGAAATCATACCATGCATACTTTCAGACCACAATGCTATGAAGCTTGAAATCAACCACAGGAAAAAGTCTGGAAAACCTCCAAAAGCATGGAGGTAAAAGAACACCCTACTAAAGAATGAATGGGTCAACCAGGCAATTAGAGAAGAAATATAAAAATATACGGAAACAAACAAATGAAAATACAACAATCCAAATGCTTTGGGATGCAGCAAAGGCAGTCCTGAAAGGAAAATACATTGCAATCCAGGCCTATCTCAAGAAACAAGAAAAATCCCCAATACAAAAATCTAACAGCACACCTAAAGGAAATAGAAGCAGAACAGCAACGACAGCCTAAATCCAGCAGAAGAAAAGAAATAATAAAGATCAGAGCAGAAATAAACAATATAGAATCTAAAAAAACTGTAGAGCAGATCAATGAAACTAAGAGTTGGTTTTTGGAAAAAATAAGCAAAATTAATAAACCTCTAGTCAGGCTTCTCAAACAGAAAAGGGAGATGACCCAAATAGATAAAAATCATGAATGAAAATGGAATTATTCCAACCAATCCCTCAGAGATACAAGCAATTATCAGGGAATACTATGAAAAATTATATGGCAACAAACTGGACAACCTGGAAGACACAGACAAATTCCTAAACACCCACACGCTTCCAAAACTCAATCAGGAGGAAAGACAAAGCTTGAACAGACCCATAACTAGCGAAGAAATTGAGTCAGTCATCAAGAATCTCCCAACAAATAAGAGTCCAGGACCAGATGGCTTCCCAGGGGAGTTCTACCAGACGTTTAAAGCAGAGATAATACCTATCCTTCTCAAGCTATTCCAAGAAATAGAAAGGGAAGGAAAACTTCCAGACTCATTCTATGAAGCCAGTATTACTTTGATTCCTAAACCAGACAGATACCCAGTAAAAAAAGAGAACTACAGGCCAATATCCCCGATGAATATGGATGCAAAAATTCTCAATAAGATACTAGCAAATTGAATTCAATGGCATATAAAAAGAATGGTCACCATGATCAAGTCGGATTCATTCCTGGGATGCAGGGCTGGTTCAACATTCGCAAATCAATCAATGTGATACATCACATTAATAAAACAAAAGATAACCATATGATCCTGTTAATCGATGCAGAAAAGGCTTTTGACAAAATCCAGCACCCTTTCTTAATAAAAACCCTCGAGAAAGTCGGGATAGAAGGAACATACTTAAAGATCATAAAAGCCATTTATGAAAAGCCCACAGCTAACATCATCCTCAATGAGGAAAAACTGAGAGCTTTTTCCCTGAGATCAGGAACACGACAGGGATGCCCACTCTCACTGCTGTTGTTTAACATAGTGTTGGAAGTTCTAGCATCAGCAATCAGACAACAAAAGGAAATCAAAGGCATCAAAATTGGCAAAGATGAAGTTAAGCTTTCACTTTTTGCAGATGGCATGATATTATACATGGTAAATCCGATAGACTCCACCAGAAGTCTGCTAGAACTGATACATGAATTCTGCAAAGTTGCAGGATACAAAATCAATGTACAGAAATCAGTTGCATTCTTATACACTAATAATGAAGCAACAGAAAGACAAATAAAGAAACTGATCCCATTCACAACTGCACCAAGAAGCATAAAATACCTAGGAATAAATCTAACCAAAGATGTAAAAGATCTGTATGCTGAAAACTATAGAAAGCTTATGAAGGTAATTGAAGAAGATATAAAGAAATGGAAAAACATTCCGTGCTAATGGATTGGAAGAATAAATATTGTGAAAATGTCAATACTACCCAAAGCTATCTACACATTCAATGCAATCCCAATCAAAATTGCACCAGCATTCTTCTCGAAACTAGAACAAGCAATCCTAAAATTCATATGGAACCACAAAAGGCCCCGAATAGCCAAAGTAATTTTGAAGAAGAAGACCAAAGCAGGAGGCATCACAATCCCAGACTTTAGCCTCTACTACAAAGCTGTCATCATCAAGACAGCATGGTATTGGCACAAAAACAGACACATAGACCAATGGAATAGAATAGAAACCCCAGAACTAGACCCACAAACGTATGGCCAACTCATCTTTGACAAAGTAGGAAAGAACATCCAATGGAAAAAAGGCAGTCTCTTTAACAAATGGTGCTGGGAGAACTGGACAGCAACATGTAGAAGGTTGAAACTAGACCACTTTCTCACACCATTCACAAAAATAAACTCAAAATGGATAAAGGACCTGAATGTGAGACAGGAAACCATCAAAACCTTAGAGGAGAAAGCAGGAAAAGACCTCTCTGACCTCAGCCGTAGCAATCTCTTACTCGACACATCCCCAAAGGCAAGGGAATTAAAAGCAAAAGTGAATTACTGGGACCTTATGAAGATAAAAAGCTTCTGCACAGCAAAGGAAACAACCAACAAAACTAAAAGACAACCAACGGAATGGGAAAAGATATTTGCAAATGACATATCGGACAAAGGGCTAGTATCCAAAATCTATAAAGAGCTCACCAAACTCCACACCCGAAAAGCAAATAACCCAGTGAAGAAATGGGCAGAAAACATGAATAGACACTTCTCTAAAGAAGACATCCGAATGGCCAACAGGCACATGAAAAGATGTTCAGCGTCGCTCCTTATCAGGGAAATACAAATCAAAACCACACTCAGGTATCACCTCATGCCAGTCAGAGTGGCCAAAATGAGCTAATCAGGAGACTGTAGATGCTGGAGAGGATGTGGAGAAACGGGAACCCTCTCGCAATGTTGGTGGGAATGCAAACTGGTGCAGCCACTCTGGAAAACAGTGTGGAGGTTCCTCAGAAAATTAAAAATAGACCTACCCTATGACCCAGCAATAGCACTGCTTGGAATTTACCCAAGGGATACAGGAGTACTGATGCATAGGGGCACTTGTACCCCAATGTTTAGCGCAGCACTCTCAACAATAGCCAAATTATGGAAAGAGCCTAAATGTCCCTCAGCTGATGAATGGATAAAGAAATTGTGGTTTATATACACAATGGAGTGGCAACGAGAAAGAATGAAATATGGCCCTTTGTAGCTACATGGATGGAACTGGAGAGTGTTATGCTAAGTGAAATAAGCCATACAGAGAAAGACAGATACTGTATGGTTTCACTCTTATGTGGATCCTGAGAAACTTAACAGAAACCCATGGGGGAGGGGAAGGAAAAAAAAAAGGTTAGAGTTGAAGAGAGCCAAAGCATAAGAGACTCTTAAAAACAGAACAAACTGAGGGTTGATGAAGGGTGGGAGGGAGGGGAGGGTGGGTGATGGGTATTGAGGAGGGCACCTTTTGGGATGAGCACTGGGTGTTGTATGGAAACCAATTTGACAATAAACTTCATATATTGAAAAAAAAATAAATGACTATTATAAATATGTTCAGTTACTTAAAATAGAAGATGATGGGAAATATCAGTAAAGAAATGGAAACTATCAAAGAATCAAATTAAAAGTCTATAATGGAAAAGTAAAATATCTGAGATAATTAATTTATTCAGTGGGCTTTGCATATTGGAGACTGCAGAAGGAACAGTGGGAACTGGAAAAAATACAATAAAATTATCCAAACTGAGGGTCACAGAGAAAAAAAAAATACTAAAAATAAATGAAAATGCAATCAGTGACCTATGGAATAATATCAGCCATTTAACATAGTTGTAATTGGACTCTCAGAGGGAGAAGAGTTTCAGAAGAATAGGAGGGTACTGGTGGCTCTAAAAAATATTCAGGGGTGCCTGGGTTGCGCAGTCAGTTAAGCATCAGTCTCTTGATTTTGGTTCAGGTTATGATGTCATGATTCATGAGTTTGAACCTCTACTCTCAGCATGCTTAGGATTTTCTCTCTCTCCCTCTCTCTCTCTGCCTGTCTCCGACTCTGCTCTCTCACTCTCTCAAAATAAATAAATAAACATAAAAAAAAGTATGTATTCAAATATTTAATGGCTAAAAACTTCCAAAATTTGAAGTAAAAATATAAACCTACATATACTGTAAGTTCAGTCATCTCAGGTAGGATAACTACAAAGAAAACCACACTTAAGCATATCATACTCAAAGGTATAAACCAAGATTAAGAGAAAACCTTAGGAGTAGCCAGAACAAAAGGCACATTATACTTTTCTGTATACATTTCTTTACATTGATTTTATATCCTTTGACTTTGCTTAATTCAATTCATGGATCAGTTCTAGCAATTTTTTTGGAGGAGTCTTTTGTGTTTTCCACGTACATGTCATCTGTGAAAAGTATTGTGTTTTCCACAGTATTATGTCATCTGTGAAAAGTCAAAGTATGATTTCTTCTTTGCCAGTTTGTATGCCTTTTATTTCATTTTGTTGTTTGATTTCTGAGGCTAGGACTTCCAACACTGTGTTAAACAACAATGGTGAGAGTGTACATCTCTGTTGTGTGCCTGATCTCAGGAGGAAAGCTCTCAGTTTTTACCCATAGAGGATGATGTTAGCTGTGGGCTTTTTCATATATGGCTTTTACGATTTAAGGTATGTTTCTTCTATCCTGACTTTAAGAGTTTTTATTAAGAAAGGATGCTGTTTTTTGTCAAATGTTTTTTCTGCATCTATTGACAGGATCATATGGTTCTTATTCTTCTGCTATTAATGTGATGTATCACATTGATTGATTTGTGAATATTGAACCAGTCCTGCAGCCCAGGAAGGAATCCCACTTGATCATGGTGAATAATTCTATTAATATACTGTTGAACTCAATTTTCTAGTATCTTGTTGAGAATTTTTGCATGCATGTTCATCAGGGATATTGGTCTGTAATTCTCTTTAGTGGGGTCTTTGTATGGTTTGGGTATCAGGGTGATGCTGGCTTCTTAGAATGAGTCTGGATACTTACCTTTCATTTCTACTTTTTGGAACAGCTTGAGAAGAATAGGTACTAGCTCTGCTTTAAATGTCTGGTAGAAATCCCCTGGGAAGCCTTCTGGCCTAGGACTCTTATTTTTGGGGAGAGTTTGATAACCAATTCAATTTCTTCACTTGTTATGGGTCTGCCCAAGTTTTCTATTTATTCCTGTTTGAGTTTTGGTAGTGTGTGGGTAACTAGGAATTTGTCCATTTCTTCTGATTGTCCAGTTTGTTGGCATATAGTTTTTCATAGTATTTTCTAATAATTGTTTGTATTTCTGTGGTGTTGGTTGTGATCTCTCCTCTTTCATTTGTGATTTTATCTATTTGGGTCTTCTTTCCTTTCTATTTGAGAAATCTGGCTAGAACTTATCAATTTTGTTCATTCTTTCAGAAAAACAGCTCTTAGATTCGTCTGTTTTTTTTTTTTTTTTCTTTCTTTCTTTTTTTTTTTTTTTAAGATTCTATATAGTTTATGTCTGCTCTAATCTTTATTATTCCTCTTCTGCTGGCTTTAGGGTTTCTTTGATGCTCTGTGTCTAGTTTTTTTAGTGTGAGGTTAGATCCTGTATTTGGGATTTTTGTTGCTTCTGGATATAGTCCTGGGTTGCATAATACATTTTCCTCTTAGGACTGCCTTTGCTGCATCCCAAAGGGTTTGGACTGTCGTGTTTTCCTTTTCATTTGCTTCCATGTATTTTTTAAGTTCTTCTTTAATTTCCTGGTTGGCCCATTCATTCTTTAGTAGGATGTTCTTTAACTTCCATGTACTTAGAGGCTTTCCAAATTTTCTCTTGTAGTTGATTTCAAGTTTCAAAGTGTTGTGATCTGAAAATATGCACCATATGATCTCAATCCTTTTATATTTGTTGAGGGCTATTTTGTGACCTAGTATTTGATCTATTTTGGAGAATGTTCCATGTGAGCTCAAGAAGAATGTGCATTTGGATAAAAAGATCTGAAACTATCTGTTAAGTCCATCTGGTCAAATGTGTCATTCAGAGCCATTGTTTCCTTACTGATTTTCTGCCTAGATCTGTCCATTGTTGTAAGTGGAGTATTAAAGTCCCCTACAATCACCGTATTGTCATCTATACATTTGTTTATGTTTGTGATTAATTGATTCATATATTTGTGTTCTTTCATATTGGGGGCATAAACATTTACAGTTGTTAGCTCCTCTTGATGGATAGACCTCTTAATTATGATATAATACCCTTCTTCGTCTCTCGTTACAGTCTTTGTTTTAAAATCTAGTTTGTCTGATATAAATATGGTTACTTCAGCTTTCTTTTGACATTCCATAGCATGACAGGTGGTTCTCCATCCCTTCACTTTCAATCTGCGGGTGTCCTCAGATCTAAAATGAGTTTCATGAAGGCAGCATATAGATGGATCTTGGTTTTCTTGTTTTTGTTTTTGTTTTTTTGTTTTGTTTTATTTTTTTTAATCCATCCTGATACCCTGTGTCTGTTGATTGGGGCATTTAATCCATTTACACTCAGAGTTACTATTGAAAGATGTGGATTTAGTGTCATTGTGTTATCGGTAGGTTTCATGCGTGTGGTGATGTTTCTGGTCCTTTGTAGTCTTTGCAACATTCCACTAATAGAGTCCCCCTTAGGAGGTCTTGCAGAGCTGGTTTAGTGGTCATGAACTCCTTCAGTTTTTGTTTGTCTGGGAAAGCCTCTGTCTCTCCTTGTATTCTCAATGATAGCCTTGGGAGATAAAGGATTCTTGGCTGCATATTTTTTCCTATTCAGTACATTGACTATTTCCTGCCACTCCCTTCTGGCCTGCCAAGTTTCAGTGGACAGGTCTGCTACTACCCTTATGTGTCTACCCTTGTAGGTTAAGGCCCATTTGTCCCTAGCTGCTTTCAGAACTCTCTATGTTTGTATTTTGCGAGTTTGGTGTTGATCTGTTTTTGTTGATTCTGAAGGAAGTTCTCTGTGCCTGCTGGACTTGGATGCCTGTTTCCTTCCCCAGATTGGGGAAGTTCTTAGGTATAATTTGTTCAAATAAACCTTATGCCCCCCTCTCTCTCTTCCTCTTCTGGAACTCCTTTGATATGAATATTATTTCATTTCATTATTTCATATTATTTCATATTTCATATTATTTCATTTCATTAATAACTTCTCTGCTTCTCCCCTCGTGGTCTAGGAATTTCCTTCCTCTCCTTTTCTCAGCTTTACCATTTCCATAATTTTATCTTCTATTTCACCTATTCTCTCCTCTGCTTCTCCCATCCTTGATGTCACTGCATCTAGTTTATTTTGCACCTCATTTACAACATTTCTTAATTCATCTTGACTATTTCTTAGTTCCTTGATCTCTGCAGCAATAGATTCTCTGCTGTCTTCTATGCTTTAATTTTTTTTTTAATGTTTACTTATTTTTTAGAGAGAGAGAGAGGGAGAGGTAAGAGCAGAGAGAGAGGGAGACACAGAATCTGAAGCAAGCCCCAGGCTCAGAGCTGCCAGAACAAAGCCAGACATGGGGCTTGAAACTAACGAACCATGAGATCATGACCTGAGCTGAAGTAGGACACTTAAATGACTGAGACACCCAGGCACCCCTTCTATGCTTTTTTCAAGCCCAGCTATTAGTCTTATGACTATTATTCTAAATTCTTGATCAGATATATTGTTTATATCTGTCTTGAGCAATTCTCTGGCTGTCATTTCTTCCTGGAATTTTTTTTTTTTTAAGGAGAATTCTTATGTTTCATCATTTTGGCTAGTTTTCTGTCTTTAATGTGTTTTTATAGGTTGTTATGTGTCCTGCACCTGTGAGTCCTAGTATATTAAAAAGGGGGTCATACACTGTCCAGGACTTGGCACTTAACTTGGCACATAAACAGAAATGTTTATGGAGTGTGTTACGTGCACCCTGTTGTTGTGTCTTGGGTGCTTTATCTCACTACTTGCAGTGGTATATTGGACATCCACCAGGTGTGCTTTGATTTGTTCACTGAAACCACCCTGGAAAGGAGGAGAAGGGGTGGAGGTGGGGGGTAGAAGCCTTATCCCCAACTAAGAGATAAATGATAGGGGCTGATAGACCAGGGAGAGAATCAGAGAATTTATAGGGCTTAATCCAGAAAGAAAGAGAAGAAAATAAAGAAGACAGAGATACAGAAAAGGTGTAAAAATAATATAATAAAAATCCCTGATTAAACAAACAACCAGAACAGAGAAAAGCATATATGTATTCATATATGTGCATGCGTGTGTGTGTGTGTGTGTGTGTGTGTGTGTGTGTGTGTAAAATAAGAGCTAACCAAAAATCAAATCAGAAACTGTAAGGCTGATTCCATGGTGGGGGGGTGGGGGGAATAAAAATAAAATAGGAGTATAGAGTATATAGTATATAGAGTATAAAGATAAGACTGGGAAAAGAGAAGATAAGGAAATAAAAGAACAACAACAACAACAACAACAGCAATATACCAGACTAACATACAAAACCACCACAGGACAGTTGTCCCTTGGTGAGTTGAAAAGGTGGATGTGCTGGTCTGGAGGAGGGACCAACTGGTTCCTGAGTGTATCTCACTCCTACAGATAAGGAGTTACTAGGCTCAGAGGGGCAGAGTTTGGTATAAGTGGGTCCTGCCCCCCCTGGGTGCCAATGTCCTGCTTCCTGAAGCCCCACAGTGATGGGGAAGAAGATGGAGACCCCCAATCTCTCCACCTACGACTGGGTGTCCCAAGTCCTCCCAGAGCAGCCAGCCTTTGTTCTGCTCCACAGTCTCCCATGCGTCCTCAGTGCTCAACTGGGATTCAAAACCTGATATCTTAAAGGATCCCACTCCTCAGACCCAGGATGGTGCCACTCCACCAAGCTGACAAAAGGCCTCTGGCTGGCACCTGCAGGGTCTTTTGTTCTTGGAGAGTCAGTAAACCACCTTCTCACAGTATTTGATGGAGAGGGTGGCTTTCTCGCAGTGCACCCCCAAGAGTATTAGCAAGCCTTAGCAAGCCTGGGGTTCTCTCCTCCCCGTCTAGGCACATGCAGGCCTTAGTGGCTCTGGTCCCTAGATAGTCGCGCAACCCTGAAACCTCCAATCTTCACTCCTAAGGCTGTTTAAAAAGTAGAAACTGGTTCTCTTTGTATTCTTTGTTTTCCAGGTCTGGAGAGGTTTTTCTCTGATCCAAATACAATCCTACACTTCCATAGCCTCTCTTTCTCTTCCTGTTGTTTCTCCACCAAAGAGGTTTTCCCCTCTCTTCTGTGCCTCTGCTGCCCCCCATTTTATCTCTCACAATTTGTAAACATGCATTTCTGAACTGCCATGCTGTCTCTGTAACCAAAGACATTAGTTTCTGTCTGTGCTTTTCTGATCTTTGCCAGTTGTCATGTTTAAGTTTATTATTGTTTAGACAAAATTATTTTTTTAAGTCTGATAAAAGTTCATCTACAAGTTCCATCTAAATATGTCCTATTTCTACAGACTATTAAATTAAAAAATAAAGTGATTGACAAGATTGGGAAATTACATCTTTGAGGCTGCAAACTCACACGTTTATCCTTCATTAATAGTGACTCAAAGTTTTAATAGAAAATAGTATTTCAGTGTCTTGCCCTTTTGTTTTTACTTGAAACTGGGAGAAACTCTTGGACTTTGCTCTATTCTCCTATAGTTCATGAGTTGATCCTGTATATACTGAATAATCTGAGAGTCATTATCTGATCAGCAGCTCAGATATTCTACAAAGACCAGAATGTGGCCTGTATAACTTTTAATGTAGTAGATAAGAGAATGTAAGAGTGTTGTTTATCAGTAACGATAACAGATGTTCACAGGACGATGGGGGAGATTATGCTTGTACTAAAGATAAATGGAATTTTGGCTTATTTTGATTGACACCAAGATTATGTGGATACAAGGAAAGTGTAACCCAGAATACTAAGGTAATTTCTTCAAAATAGTGTTTGTGTGAACTCCATTTTAAACATTTGTATGGTATTAAGTTGTCTTGATATTAGGCCCGTTTCTGTGTGGCAGATGTGATGTGTTGCAGTTTCTTCATCCCTAAGAATGTGTAAAAATATCTATTTCACAGATTTTCATGAGGATTTAATGTGATAATGAATGTATTTAAACACAGAGAGTACAAGATAAAGCCGAGTGTTAGTTACCTTAGGCCACCATAACAAAATACCAGACTAGGTGAGCTAAATAACAGAAATTTATTGTCTTATAGTTCTGGGACCTGAAGTCCAAGATCAGTGTCCCATCATGGTTGGTTTCTGGTGCAAGTTCTCCTTTTGAGTTGCAGAAGGTCACCTTTGCACTGTGTGATCCCATGATCTTCTTTGTGCCAGCATAGAGAAGGAAACAGAGCATGTGCTTTCACATGAATGAGCACCCTGCAGGCATACTCTTTGGTGCCTCTCCTTATAAAGTCACTAATCCTGTGATGAGAGCCCCACCTTCATGATTTCATCTAACCCTGATTACTTTCTAAAGTCTCCGTCTCTAATACCATAACATTGGGCAGTAGACTTTTAACATAAATTATGGGGCACACAAACATTCAGTTCATAACATCAACTTATTTTTTTTCACCAGTGTAAGGTTTATTAGGGCTCTCAGAGAAACAGAACAATAGTATATTATATATACGCTTTATATAATTGTACATATATAAATACACAGACACACGCACATATACAGATACGGTTGGCCCTTGAACAACACAGGTTTGAACTGCACAAGCACACTTATACGTGGACTTTTTTTGATAAACCTATTAAAATTTAGAGATTTGTGACAGTGTGAAAAAACTTGCGGATAAACCACATAGCCTAGAAATATGAAAAAAAAAAAAAGGAGAAAATTAGGCATGTCATAAATACATGAAATATATATAGATACTTGTCTATAATTTATTACCATAAGATAAACACACATCTATTATAAAAAGTCAAAATTTATCAAAACTTAAGCACACCAACATAGATCATGCATGGGACCATTTGCAGTTGAGAGAAATATAAACAAACATAAAACTGCAGCATTAAATTCATAACTGCATAAAATTAACTGGAGTACATACTGTACTACTGTAGTAATTTTATAGCCACTTCTCATTGTTACTGGTGAGCTCAAGTCTTGGCGAGTGTTCACTTAAAACATGGTATGACAGTAACTGCCTTCCTGTGAGCAACTTGTTTCTGCAGTACATTTCATATCATAGTAAAAAGTGATCTCTCCTGGTTCTTGCTATTAGCAGTTAAATTTTGTTGGGAGTGAAAAGTTGTACACAGATTTTCAACTGCACGGGGGTTTGGCACCTTAACCCCCACATTGTTTAAGGGTCAACTGTGTATAGTGTGTGTGTACAAGAGAGAGGGAGAGAGATTAAAAGAAATAGCAAAAGATTATAAGAAATGGGCTTGTAAGTCTCAGGATCTTCAGGGTGAGTTGGCAAGCTGGAGACTCAGGAGAGCTGGTGGTGTGGCTTGTGGCTTTAGTCTAACAGAGAGCAGGCTTGAGACCAAGGAAGAGCCAATGTTTCAGCGTCTAAAAGTAGGAAAAAAGCCAGAATTCCAGTTTGAAGGCAGTCAGGTGAGAAGAAGTCTTCCTTACTTGGAGGAGGTTCAGTCTTGTTTCTTCTATTCAGATCTTCAACTGATTAGATGAGGCCTACACCCTAGGCATAGCAATCTGCTTTGCTCAGTCTACCTATTTAAATATTACTCTCATTGTAAAAAACTCTAACAGGAACAGCTATAATTATGCTGGATCAAATATCTGGCCCTAATATCTGTCCCCTGTTAAGTGAACACATAAAGTAACTTTCAGAGTAATAAATGAACTGGGGAAAATAGAACTGGCCAGCAGAGTTTTCCTGAGTGTAGTAAATTCATAGTTAGCACTAGATCTTTTTTGTAGGAAGGAGCTAGAATGTATAAAAAACCCAGCATGGTGTCTAGTAGGTAATGGATACACAATAAATACCAATATTTTTCCTTTCACCTTGTCCCTCTAGCACATCCAACTGTTCTTTCAGTCCTTTGGAAACGGAGACTGAGAAACTTCCTTGTGGTTTACTTTTTAGGAGGAACAGAGGGAACACATAAACATTAAGTCTGAAAGACTCACTGTGTTTATTCTTACAAGTTACATTTTCTCTATTTTTACTTATCTGTCTCACTTCATCATTTTTCTTTTTAGTTTTGGTCAGTTTGCTGTAATTTCCTTGTTTTTTCTCTGTCACTTTCCTTTCATATCTAATTTCCCATAGGAGAATTAAATAGTTTTGGAGCAAGCCAGACTCTTTTCAAATAACAGAAGATCAAGTAAGTTGCTCAAAGTCCTACTCTGTTAGGAAGTGGCAGAACTAGATATAAAATTGTTCCTCTAGTCATTCTCCCACTGAAACAATCTGCTTTGCAAAGTTGATCTTTATTTTTAAATTATTGTCACTAAGAAAGGAATATCTCAAAGTGCATATGCCCTTTAAAGTGGGTGGGCTAAAGAGAGCATATTATTATTGCCCTGGAATATGAATTCTGTATTAAAACAAATATGTACTTAGAATTATATAATTCCAATAATTATATGATATAAAAAATAGCCATGAGTTTGATATAGATCAGTATATACATACATCTATATATATATAGATCTATATTTGATATAGATCATTATATTTAATGATATATATATGATTTATATATAATACACATAAGATGAACCCAATTCCTATGGAATTAACTTCATTTTACATTTTTATATAAAACATCACAATTTATAAAATATAAATTGAAGATAATGATATTAATTTCTTACCAGAAAAAACAAATATAATAAGCCCTGAAAATTAAAAAAGCTATTTATATGTTTAACATTTTAACTCATCTTTACCACAGCACCTAAAGACTTTGCAATTCTTAGTTTTTCTGTGGTTATAAAAAAGATATTAAGTAGTGTATTTTCTGTTACTTTAAAATTATCTTAAACATCTTTTACACTTCAGGATAGAAATGTACTTAACAATAATACCTAATTGACACACTGTAAGAAAAAGTTGATGTCTCATAATCCATTTGGAAGAAGAATGAGGGAGGAAAGGGGTGGATGGGAATAATCAATTATCCTGAGGAAAATGTCAGCAAACTTTTAGCCATGCTTAAAATCTGTTTGTAGCTTTACTTATTTACTTCTGAGTTTATAAGGGAAAAATAAGATGCCTTTCTATATTTACTTATACATGCATAAAGTAACTCTGGAAGGGTATATGACCAGGTAAGAAGGGTAATTTCCTATTCTAGGCCTCTGGTTGGGGACTGGAGACAGAACTGACCAGATAGGTAATCAGGAGGAGAAGAAAAGTTGTCATGTATATATGTTCATATTTTCTTGTTTAGAACCATGTAAATGCATATCTTTGCAAATAGTTAAATTTAAAATTAACTTTAAAAGGAAGAAAATGATGCCTTCCATGTTATTTCTCATGTGAGTGGATCTGCTGACCTGGTTAGCTGAGGCCATTGTTTGTGGTATGCTAAAGGGTAGAGTGTCTTTCTTGGTGTCCTCCCTGTCTGCTGCCATAGACTTCAGTGAACTTGATCTAGCCTTCCTTTTAAAATTGTCCAGTTAGTATATAATCTTATAGACTCAACATACACGAATTTGATACAATAACAATGCACAGAAAGCTCAGAAGCTGTGTTTAGGAACTTACTAATTTTCTCTGGTGATGGCAGCAAAAAATTAGTGTTATAAAATATTTTTGGCATCAAATATTCATTCTGCAGACGTCCTAAAAAGTGACATCCCAGGTACTTTAATTCCATTATTTCTTCTCAAAGGCAACTCTAGACAAGAAGTAATCTCCTTGAGACAGGTGAATCTATATGGCTCTAATTTCCATATGAATTGCAAGATTAAGGAGGAGGCTTTGTGCCTGGAGCCTTTGAAATAGATAAAAATGAGCATCACATATGTCAGGAGAAGGCACCTTAATAAGGCCTAGGCTTTTGGGGAGAACTGAGGCTGCTGTGGAGTATAAAAGTATTCTAGTTTTTCTCCCCCTTGAATGTGGAGCAGCAAGTTTAAAAAGTGAATGCTCTTTTATGGGTGGACTTCAGTAGTAAAGCAAATGCATCCTATTGCTTGATGCCAAAAAAAAAAAGAGAGAAGAATTTTGTGTGTTCTGTATGTCACAGTCCTGTGGTGAGCCCTGAAGCATAAATTGTAGACAAATCCCAAAGCAGTAGTAAGGCAGACAAATTGCCTTTATATATTTTAAGGCATAAAAGTTAAGAGCAGATATAAGTAAGAGCAGAAATTCATATGAGCTCAGGGGCCAACCTGTAGTTGGTATGGCAACTATCACTTTGAATTTTCTCACCTTTGTGTAAAATAAAATCCTAGCTATATTCTTTCCATTAATGGAAACACATGATAAGGTGCTTGGCAGGTAGGCGACCTGTGTAGATACTGGCCCTTGAGTCCAAGTGGATGAAATTCTAGGAATGCAGGGTGAAGCAGTTTTATTTTTCATTAAAGATTTCATCTCTAAGCATAACGGCAAATAAAAACTTGGTAAATTATCAGACTTACTGGGCGATGTTTAACTTTTAATTAAATTTTCCTTAGTTGTAACCAGACATTCATTTAATCATTCATTGACTTTACAGGTATTTATTAAGCAACTATTACATATCCTACACCATTTTAAGAACTTTGCAAACCACAGTGAACAAGAGAGATCGTTTCTGGTTTCATGGAGCTTTCATTCTGTTGAAATGGATGGATTACAAGCAAAATAAGTAAATTAAACCATATGAGATCATTTCAAATGGTATGAGAAGAAATGAGACAGCCAAGAGAGATGTGAAACATTAGGGAAGACTGAACTTTTAGATGATTGTGCAAAGAAGGCCTTGCTGGGAAGCTGATAACTGAGTGAAGATCCAAAGGAAACAAAGGGATAAGCTGCATGCATGTCCAGGGAAAGCACAGCCTGGGAAATCCGGAGTGACAGCCCTTGAGGCAGAACACGTGTGGTGAGTTGAAGGAACATTCCGGAAATGCCCAGGGAATAGGTTAGAGTAGTAGGAGATGCAGCTGAGTAGGAAATGGGGACAAAAGAGGAGAGAGGGATTCCTCAGGCTTTTGTAAGGAGTTTGGCTTTTACTCAGGGTGAGCTGGGAGAATACTAAGGCCTGGCCCACATGTCGATGGAGAATTTCTAGTTGCTGTGTTAGGAAGGACTGTAGTGGGGACAGGAATTGATGCTTAAAGACCAGCTAGGGCTACGGCAGTGTTCTGTGCAAGATATGGACAAAGGAGATAGCTGTGGAACTGATTGAGAACGTGAAGCTCTCAGACCCTGATTTATATTTTGATAGTTGAGTGAAAAATATTGGTTGAATGATTGGATGGATATAGGATGTAAGGGAAAGAAAGAAGACAAGATTAGACCTGGGTTTTGTTTGTTTGTTTGTTTCTCATCTGAGTAACCAAAATAATGGAGTTTCCTTGCTTAGAGGGAAGAACTGTAAGAAGAACAGGTGTAGGGGGATAGATGAATGTAAGCACCTCAATTTTGTATTAATAAATTTGAGATGTTAATTAGTAATCTGATTGGAGGGGTCGTTTAGAAATAAAATATATAATTATCACCATATAGGTGGCATTTAAAGCCAGAAGACTGGATGAGATTGTGTAATAGGTCACTGTTTAAGAGATCAAGATTTGGACAGATGTGAGGTGCAGGAAAATCTTGTATCAGTATCCCAGCCCACTGGGTCCTGGTATTGATAAGATTTGGCACATCACATTGTCACACCCTGGGCTTGTACTTGTAGAGGATTGAGTCTGCAAGTTAATCACAACAAAATTGTTTGGCACAGACACACTGTTAGCCAACTCCCCCTGAGCAGGGACAATGCCTGGTCTGTATCAAGTTCTTGGCCCCATCACTGTCTGGCTGCCTCATAGCATTGTTTGTCGCAGTACCTACTGACCACACACTTTAAAGGAGCCACTTCAGAGACACCTGGGTGGCTCAGTTGGTTAAGTGTCTGACTTTGGCTCAGGTCCTGATCTCATGGGTTCATGGGTTCACACCCTGCATCTGGCCCTGTGCTGACAGCTCAGAGAGCCTGGAGCCTACTTCAGATTCTTTGTCTCTCTCTCTCTCTGCTCCTCCCCTACTTATGCTCTGTCTCATTCTCAAAAATAAATAAACATTAAAGGAGCCCCTTCAGTTTTTCTCTATCCTATTATGCCCTTTATTTCACTGAATATATCTTACTTACTCTGAAATTATCTTGTTTATTTATTTAGTTATTTTCTGAAGCCCTCAGTAGAGAACATAAACTCTTTGATGGTGGAGATTACATATGTCCCACAGAGGTTGCTTGTCTAACCTCTGTGCTCAGAAAAATGTCCAGCACATAGGAACTGTCCAGTTTAGTATTTTCTGTACAAATCGTAGTGTAGTCTAAGGGAGCCCCTGCACCCTCTTGAATACAGAGAGCCCACATCATTGCCTGCTGCTCCCTTATATACTCTTAAAGCTTTTCTTTTTAATCCATTTCCTCACATTCAGGCCAATGAAAATTATTCCTGGAGTAAATTTATTTATTTATTTATTTATTTATTTATTTATTTATTTATTTATTTACTTACTTACTTACTTACTTATATCCAACTGGAATAGATCGGAAGTAGGTAGGGACTTTTTTCTAACTGAAAGAAATCTAAAGAAATAGGAACATAATTATAATTAGATCTTTTTCTTCATAAAATGGAAGTCTTTGAGTCTTTGTTAGTCTTTTTTTCTTGTATGTCTGTTGCGATGAAATGCTTTTCGGAGGATAAGTCAGAAAAACTGGCTTCAAATCATGATTTGGGGACATAGTAAATGTAACCATGGAAATGCTGTTTTCAAGTTTGTTTGTTGCCAGAATGGGAACAGTAACACCTAAAAGATTTTAGAGATGAAATGAGATATAGGCTCTGCAAATACCCCATGCCTGCTTTTCTGCCATTGACTCAGGCAAGAAACTCACCCCACTTCTTTCCGATTAATATGTAACTACAAGGAGTAATGGGGGAATAAGGGCCCTGCCCAGCCAAGCCAGGGGGTGAAGTGCTGGGTATCTTCTGCTCACCCCAGAGGCCAACTGAGCCTCTACCAGGCCCTTCCTTGAGACCTGCCACGTTGAGATCTGAGCCTCAAGACTTCCTCTGGGAAGACTGTATTCCTTGCCATCCTGTTTTCTGCAAGGGGGTCCCCCAATTATGTTTCTGGAGAGCACCACACCCAATAAATGCCTTCTTCTGGTAGAGTGATGTCAACAGTGTTTCACAGAATTTGCCTCAAGCAGTAGGGAGAAGACAAGAATTCCTCATATGTTATGAGCATGAGACAAGGACCTGAGGTTTTCTTATGACAGTACTTCACCTTCTGTCTTTCTTCCCTCTGTGCCATTTGATATTAAAATCAGATTAACATTCCTAGCATGTAGCTTGAATCATGTTTGTTCCTTCTCTAAGATCGTCACAACGTCCCTAGTATCTAACAAAATAGATGATCCTGCCATCCGCAGTATTGGTCCACCATTTATTAGTTGAAGATTTGTGGCCAAGACATTTAACCTCTCTGCCTTGGTTTAATTATCTGTAGAATGTGGATGATTTTAGCATTTACTATAGGGCTGTTGTGAGGATTAGATGAGTTAACTCATTTCAGCATTCAGAAAAATATCTGGCACAAAAAGTTTGTTATTGATATTGATAATAAGTTATTATTAATTATTGTTGTAGCTCTCCTAAAGGAATGGAATAATGATGAAAAGAGAACAGGTTTTCAAAATCAATGAGATATACATTTAAATTCAAAGTCGAAAATATACTCATTGAGTTATTAGCTTTTCACCAGAAAAGTGAGGTTAATAATTCTTTTTCTAGTGATTGTAATGGTTAGATTCAATCACATCAAATAACATATAATCAATTCCTGCCCCATGAAAGATATGTAATAAAGTGTACTTTCTAAAAATCATCTTAATTTCATCACTCCAAACTCTTCACAAAGAAAATAGCCTTATTATTGAGATTATAAAAATGGTATATACTTTGAAAATAATTATATGTAAAAAAATATGAGGAAGATAGTAAAAACTGTCTGAAATTTTACTTGCCTAAGACCATCACTATCCGTTCTTTTTTTTTAGTTGTTTTTTTTTTAATGTTTGTTTATTTTTGAAAGAGAGGGACAGACAGTGAGTGAGGGAGGGGCAGAGAGACAGAATCTGAAGCAGGCCTCAGGCTCTGAGCTGTCACCATAGAGCCCGGTGCAGGGCTCGAATCCATGAACTATAAGCTCATGATCTGAGCTGAAGTTGGATGCTTAACTGACTGAGCCACCCAGGTCCCCTCACTATCCACTCTTCATAGATCTTCCTTAAATGATCTTTTATGCATGTTTACCTATATGGTCTTATTTACATTTTATGCTGTGTTCATATTGTACTTCTTCTATTCACTTTTGAATATTTTTATTGCAATATAATTGACATACAACAAAGTGTACATATTTGAAGCGTATGATTTGAAGGGCATCTGTATGACTCAGTTAGTTAAGCATCAGACTCTTGATTTCGGCTCAGGTCATGATCTCATAGTTCATGAGATCAAGCCCCGTGTCAGGCTCTGTGCTGACAGCCTGGAACCTGCTTGGAATTCTCTCTCCCTCTTTCTCTGCCCTTTGCCTGTTTGCACATGCACACTCTCTCTGTGTCTCTCAAAATAAATAAATAAGCATTAAAAAATTTAAAAGATATACAATTTGAAAAATTTTACATGTGTATATACCATGAAACCATCACCACAATCAAGATAATGCCTATATCCATAACCTCGAAAAGTTTCTTTACACCATTTTATGATGCCTCTTTCCTGCCTACCCTACTCTGTCACTGTTGACTAGTTTGCCTCTTCTAGAATGTTATATGAATGGAATCACATAGCATATACTTTTTTTTGTCTGGCTTCCTTCACTTAGCATAACTATTTTGAGATTTATTTATATTGTTTCACATATCCCTAGCTCATCTCACTTATTGCTGCATAGTATACAGTAGTATGATATATTACAATTCGTTTATCCAGTAATCCAGATGATGGACATCTGGGTTCCTCTGAGTGTTTGACCATTGAAAATAAGTTACTATGAACATTTGAATACAAGTCTTTGTGTGGACATATGTTTGTCATTCCTCATACTCAAACACCTAGGAGAAGAGTTACTGGGTTTTATGGTAGATATATAATTAATTTTTAAAGAAAATTTCCAAACATTTTTCCAAAACAGTTATACCATTTTACATTACCGCCAGCAGCGTATGAGAGTTCTGGTCCAGCTGCTCTACAGACACACAAATGTTTGTTATGATCAGCTTTTGTTTTCAAGATGTTCTATTGGATACGTGCTATCTCATAGTGGTTTCAATTTGTTATTTCCCTATTGACTAATGATGCTGAGCATCTTTTTAAGTACTTATTTGCCATCCATAAATCTCCTTCAGGGATGTCTGTTCAGATCTTTTGTCAGAATCAATCCGATGTATGTTTAAATTCTAGGTCCAAAATGTACTAAATTGATTATGTTAGACGAGAGGTCTAGTTTTTGTTGTTGTTATTGTTTTTTTGTTTTTGTTTTTTCTTTTTTTTTTTTCATTGGGTTATTTCCTTATTGTTTTAATTTAAGAACTCTTTATATATTCTGGATACAAGTCCTTTACCAGATATGTGAATTACAAATATTTTCTCACAATTCGTTTTGTAGTTTCATTTTTTAGGAGTTTTTTGGGGCTCCTCAATGGCTCAGTTTGTAGAGCATGAGACTCTTGAGCTCAAAGTTGTGAGTTTGACTCCACATTGAGCACATAGTTAAAAAACATATTGGGAAAAAAGTCTTGTTTCCTGGCCCCCCCAAAGAACAAGAGTTCTTAATTTTGATGATGAGGTCCAATTTAACAAGTTTTTTTCTAGGGAATCATTCTTTTGGTATTGAATGCACAAAATATTTGCTGTCCTGAAGGCCATGAAGATTTTCCTGTTTCTTCTAGAAGTTTTATAGTTTTATATTTAATTCTGTAATCTATTTGAGTTAATTATTTTAATGTGAAAACTATGAATCAAAGTGCATTTTTATATGGATATACAGTTGTTTGAGCACCATTTATTGAAATGTAAACATGGTGTACATCTTTTCTTTTCCACTGAATTACCTTTGCATCTTTGTTGAAAGTCAGTGGACCATATATGTATTGGTCTTATTAATAGACTCTCCATTCTGTTCTATTACCTACTTGTCTATGCTGTTGCCAAAACCATACTGTCTTGATTATTACATTTTTATAGTAATTTTGAAGTCAGGTGGGTCTCCTACTCTCTTCTTTTTCAGAGTCGTGTTGAATATTCTAGGTCCTTTGCATTTTTATGTGTATTTTAAAATAAGCATATACATTTCCACTAAAAAGCATGCTACATCTTTAATATGGATTTCTCCTCCCCCTCCTCCTCCTCCCCCTCCCCCCTCCTCCTCCTTCCCCCTCCTCCTCCCTGCTCCTCCTCACCCCCTCTTCTTTTGAGAGAGCATGTATGAATGGGAAAGAGGGGCAGAGGAAGAGAGAGAGAGAGAGAGAAAGACAGAGAGAATCTTAAGCTGGTTCCACACTCAGCATGGAACCTGATGCAGGGCTCTATTGCACAACCCTGGGATCATGACCTGAGCTGAAATCAAGAGTCAGATGCTCAGTGGAATGAGCCACCTAGGCGCCCCTGATAGGGATTGCTTTGAATTAAAAGATCTATTAGGGGGTATTGACAATCTTAACATATCATGAAATACATTCATTTCTATTTTAAAATATCCACATTTAGGGGCGCCTGGGTGGCGCAGTCGGTTAAGCGTCCGACTTCAGCCAGGTCACGATCTCGCGGTCCGTGAGTTCGAGCCCCGCGTCAGGTTCTGGGCTGATGGCTCGGAGCCTGGAGCCTGTTTCCGATTCTGTGTCTCCCTCTCTCTCTGCCCCTCCCCCATTCATGCTCTGTCTCTCTCTGTCCCAAAAATAAATAAAAAACGTTGAAAAAAAATTAAAAAAAAAATATCCACATTTATTTAAATATATTTTAGATTAAATAATATTTTTCATTTTTATATTTTTTAATGTTTATTCATTGTAGAGAGAGAGAGAGAGACAGAGCATGAGTGGGGGAGGGGCAGAGAGCAAGGGAGACACTGAATCTGAAGCAAACTCCAGGCTCTGAGCTGTTAGCACAGAGCCTGACATGGGGTTCGAGCCTGATGTGGAGCTTGAACCCACAAGCCATGTGATCATGACCCCAGCCAAAGTCAGATGTTTAACTGACTGAGCCATCCAGATGCCCCATACATTCAATAATATTTGATAAAAACAATCCTATAACTTTTTATCTTATGTACTTTTATAAAATCATAATTTTATAAGTAATTGGTATTTTGTCTTATCCCTGTCTTCTTTCTTTCCCCCACCCTCTTTCCAAGACAAATGTAAACATTGGTACCATGAGTACATGCTCATCCATTATTGTTTCCATGCTGAAAAAAGTAGTTTAGAAATTTGTGACCCCTTCTTCCCCCCATGAACCTGTGCATCCTACGTCTCTGATGGCAGGGACCTTATTTGACTTGTGCCCCAGCTGCTGAACTCTGAAATCCATTGTCATGCTGGAACAAAGGCCAGGCTTCTTATGGGCTACATCCAGCCAATGACTTAAAGTGGCAGAGAAATGAGGAGGCCTATTTCTGCAAATTTTGGGACTCTGAGAGGCAGTTTTAGTGGAGGGCTTCCTATCAACTTGGCCAAACCTTCTTAGAAGTCCACTGTAGTAAAAAAATAAATAAATAAATGAAGAAGAAGGAAAAGAAGAAGAAAGAAGAAGAAAGAAGAAAGAAGAAGAAGAAGAAGAAGTCATCATCGTCGTCATCCACTCTAGTCCACATCTCTTCCATCAAACCTCCAGCCTCCTATCTCCTTTGGACGGGACTTTCCCAGAACCCTCCAGCATCTGCCCCATTTACCTTACAGGGTTTTTCCTTATACATTTCTTGCATGATGTCTAATCCATCTTAGTGTCTTGTTCTTGTAGGACTTGTACTAATACAACATTTCTCAGCATCTGGCTTGTTTTCCCTCTTAACATTGTATTATGGCAGTGTCTTCAGTCAATAGGTATAGGCCTAAACTTTACTTCTTTTTTTTAATGTTTATTTTTGAGAGAGAGACAGAGTGTGAATGGGGGAGGGGCAGAGAGAGAGGGAGACACAGAATCTGAAGTGGGCTTCCAGGCTCTGAGCTGTCAGCACAGAGCCTGATGCAGGCTCAAACTCACGAACTGCGAGATCATGACCTGAGCTGAAGTCGGAAGCTTAACTCACTGAACCACCCAGGCAACCCCCCTACCACTTCTTAATACATGTGTAATATTTCATGAGATGGCTATTGAATTTATTCAACCATTCTCTAAGTGCAACATTAATTTTTTTTTTGCCACTTAAAATGAGGCTTTAATAAAGGATTGATTGCTATCTGTCTGCATGTGTTTCCTTATATTTGCACATTTGTCTCTGTGAAATAGATGTTTAGACGTGGAGTTACTGTATTTTTACAGTTAACAAATATTGCCCCTCTGTCTCTAAAATGATGTGACTATATCATTATCACCTGAAATTTCAGCAACAGTTTGAATTAATACTTGTGAAGGTTTTTCCCCTTCTAGTAGATACGAAGTGACGTTTTATTGTCATTTTAGTTTGCATTCCTCTAAATACTAAGGTCACACAAAATATGAAAACCTGTAAGAAATATAGATATGATACCTGCGTCAAACTCATATAAATACAGAGTGGAATGGTAGTTGCCAAGGGCTGGGGTAGGGGTTGGAATTGGAGAGAGATTGGTGAAAAGGTGCACACTTGTAGTTATAAGATGAGTAAGTACTGAGGATCTACAGCATGGTGAATGAAGTTAATCATACTATATTGTAAATTTGAAATTTGCTGAGAGTAATGTGAAGCATTCTTACCAGAAAAAAATATTTAATTTACACAACTCTCTTTATATAAGAAATTACATCTATACCTCACACCATTAAAGGATATTGGCAATAATGTGACAGGAAAAGAAAAAAAAAACAGAAGGGCAAAATGAAGGAAGGGACAAAGGATGGAGGGAAACAAAAGGAATGACAACACTATAATAAGTTAATGTTAATTTAAGGAGGAAAGTACTGTGAGATGAGAACCATGTGATGTTATGAGGAAAAATGAACAATTTAACACCTCTGTGCACCAACAACATAGCAATTAAATATAGGAGCGGAAACACAAAATGATCTAAAAATAAAATTACAGTAGGAGAGTTTACTACTTTCAGAAATGGATAGCTATGGTAGTAAAGAAAATAAGTGCCAAGAATTGAGTGACATAATTAACAAATCACACATGTAGTGGTTCCTGCATTATTTAAATTAGAGAAATAGATAATGAATTTGTTCAGAAAATTTAACATAATTTCTTTGTGTATTTTTTTAGTTGAGTACAGTTGACACACAATGTTACATAATTTCAAGTATGCAACATAGCAATCCAAGTTTAAACCTTATGCTGTGCTCACCACAAATACAGCTACTGTCTGTTACTATACGTCACTATTACAGTATCAACTATATTCCTTATGCTGTGCCTTTTATTCTATTTTATTTTAAACTATAGAGTATATATTTTTAAGTTTATTTACTTATTTTTAAACAGAGTAGGGGAAAGGCACAGGATCCCAAGCAGGCTTCACGCTGTCAGTGCAGAACCCAATACAGGACTGGAACTCACGAACCAGGAGTTCATGACCTGAGCTGAAATCAAGTTGGACACTCGACCCACTGAGCCACCCAGGTGCCCCTAGAGTTAGTATTTTCAATGAATGGGATTTTTAATGGTTTGGTTTTTCAACTCCTGTCTTTCCTGTGTTCTTTGTCTCCTTCTAGAATTCTTCTTGTCTGCATGTTGCAGAAGGAATCCCTATTATCTTACGTGTTGTATCTCCCAGTTTGGCCCTCCAGCTCTTTTCTCCTGATTTCCATCTTTTCATATTTCTACTGTGTTGTGGGATGTTCATTCCATGGGTCTTACAGGCCACTGGTTAGATTCTCAAGGGAGATTGTCCTCTCCTTTTATCAACTGGCAGATTTGTAAATGTAATAATCCTTCTTAGTTCATCCAGTGATTTTTTTGTGGCTGTTGTTGTTTGTATGTGCCATATTTGAATTTTTGTAAATGCTCATTACTGTTTTATTTAAATCATCAACTGCTTCTTTAGCAATTCTTTTTCCATAGTTGCAGCTTGATCTGGGGTTCAGCATCTTTCTCTTCTCTCACTTGATGGGTTTTCTGACATGTTATTTTTCTTTACCCATTCGTGACTGACTTGTCTTAAGATCATTCTGGTTCCCTTAAGCACTGACAGTCTTGATAGTGGACAGCAGTCTCCCCTTCTGGGGGCTGACTGTATATAAGCCGCAAAGGAAGGTGCTTTGCACCCGGGCTTCTTAGCTGCATTGATCAGCAGGCTCCCAGTTAAGCAGTAGAAAATACTTAGCCCACAGTTGCCACCTAAGAGACCCTGGATCTCTGTGGGAACAAAGAGATACATAGGTGCTTCCAGGTGGATCTGCAAAGCCTGTATGGTTTTTCCTCTTGAGGGTCTCTAGGGACTTATTTTTTTCCAGTATCTTTATCTTTCTGGATTTTTGCCCATGGACTCTTGGCTGCCAGTTTCCAGGTTCTTCTCAGGACCAGAGTAAGAAAGTATTGATTAACCTTGGTTTTACTCTTCACCCAGATTCCAATAGACTCCATTTCCTTGATTCATAATATGGGTCCCCTTTTCTGGCTCCAGCAGCTCCTCCGGCAGGGAAGGATGGCTGGTGATCACATCGTATTGGAGCTGGGAGTAGAGAGCCACACAGAATTCCAGATTCTTGCTATTCCTTCAGGTATATCCTCTGTATGTTTAAAAAGGGAAACGTGTTCCTTAAAACTAACCCAAATATTCTTCCTTCATTTCTTTGTTTACACCTGGAATGCTGCCCTCTAATCATTTTCCCAGTCGGTAAACATTTCCTGTTCTTCTAAGTTCACCTTAAATAATATATCCTCCTTGAAGTATTTCAACTTTTTTTCTCTACTATGTATTTACGTTTTCTACAATAGTTTCATATGCGGTATTCTTGCTTTCTCTTAAAAAAAATATTGAACACCAATTGCTCCCAGTTTATAAAATTAGGTATCAGGCAAAGAGGGGTATTAAAGTGTTTTGAAGTAATAACATGTTCAACAAAAACCTTAATTTTAAATGCTTATGGGACTCAGACAGTCTCCTCAATGCATGTAGCAGGATCTGGGACTTTGGTGATCTGCAGAGCACATGTCCTGACTCCGCAGCTGCTCTAGATTATGAAGGCCAGTCTTTCTAGAACTTCCACATTTTACAGAGAATCTAGAAACATGAATATTTATGTGAAAATTCATGGTTTAAAACATTACAACATATTTTTAAAAATTTAAACATTGTGCTTGCCAAATAAGTATACTGCAGGTGGTCAGTTGCAATTCCTGTTGAAATGCCAGAACGGACCAGGAATCTTTTTTCTCTTTGTGCCTCAGGTCTTACCAGGAGGTAAAGCATTTATTGATTCTACCTTGTATTCCATCTCTGTTTTTCATTAAAACACTTATCCCTTGATGGTAAAAAAAAATATGCTCATCCTATTATTCCTTGCATTGTCTAGCTAATGCATCTCTCACAGAATGAGCTCCATAAAAATATGTAGAATTAATTCCTTTCCTCCCTTATATTAAAATTACTGTTCATGCTGATTCAGTTAAATACCAAATAAAGTAGTTATAGGCATTAAGTCAGTCAAAATAATGCAGGAAAGAATGAGATTTATCCTCAGGAGTGTTTGCATGTGAAAGATCATTTCATTAATTCCTAAGCCTGTCTAATGATGAATAATGGAGTAATCCGGGGCTCTGCTGTCAGTGCTTCCTGTGTTCATTTGGAGACTACATGTGCCTACATAAGCTCCTCTTTCTAGATTTCAAACTATTGGAGAAGAGAACTACTTGGCACTTTCTCTAGGACTTGAGAAGGAAAGACAGACATCAAACAGGAAGTTTGTCCTCGTTCATTCTTACTTCTCTATTCATCCCTCTCCTTATAAGAGATTTTGGTGCCTACTCTCAAATTTTGGACTAAAGATGTCATAAAGTTACTTTTTCCATTGAATTTTTTATCTGTTTTTAAACAATAAATTTTTTTTATTATTATGTTTATTTATTTTGAGAGAGAGAAAGAGACAGAGTGCGAGTGAGGGAGGAGCAGAGAGAGAGATGGACACAGAATCCAAAGCAAGGCTCCAGGCTCTGAGCTGTCAGCACAGAGCCTGACGTGGGGCTCAAACCCATGATTGTGATATCATGACCTAAGTCGAAGTTGGACGTTCAACCGACTGAGCCACCCAGGAGCCCCTGTTTTTAAACACTTTTAAGAGAAAAATTATGTTGTCAGTTTTCTTTGGATTATTATTGTCCTATTCTCCCCAGCTATATGGTTTCAAGTTATTCAGTACTTTAAGCACTTTTTTTTGCATGTAACTTAGTTTTTAACCAGATTTAAAGTGAGTATCATTATTAAAGTATGAGGAAAGATCAGGTTTGACACGAAACTCTTATATATGTAAAAAAAATCACAAGTTTAGACAATGATGGCAATTCTTATATTTATAATTGAATCAGCACTTAAAATGTTCTAGAAACTAGCTAAGTGATTAAGTAACATATCTGATCTTTGTGGCAACCACTCAAAAAGTACTATATCTCCATTGTACTTATGAGAACAGTGAGACATATAAACTTCACTTGTCCAAGGATACAGAGCTGATATGTGGAGCATAAAGAATTCCAGTGCAGGTGATCTTATCCCAGGGGTCTCCATGCAATATGCTTATCCATGCAATGTACTATCTTTCACTAAGGAGGATAAAGCATTTTCAGCATTGGAAGAAATACATTGTATCAACTTACACAATGATGTTATTAAATCCATCAAGTAATAAGGCTCTTGGGTGATTATGTATAACTACAAACAAGTTCATACTGAGAATGCCTAGCTCATCCTTTGCAGGTCTGAAGGAGCTCCTGATCAAACAATAAAATATAAGACCCATAGTCTACAGTGTGACTAAAATATAATGCTCTAACAACCCAGTTCATTCTAAGGCACTTAAAAAAAAATCAGTTAGAGTGAGGTCACCAGGAGAGCAACATAGGTCATTCCTAACATAGGTCATTCCTGACTTTGTTCCCCTCACAAGAAGAATAACTAACATTTATTCAAGAAAAAGATACCACCAGAAAATCTTAGAACGTGGGCGTAAAACTAAAGCACTCCCTCGCACCTCAAAGACCAAGAGAGACTACATTATATCCCAATGACGTTTTTTTATAGAAGTAGAAAAAACACTCCGAAAATTTGTATGGAACCACAAAAGGCCCCAGATAGCCACAGAAATCCTGATTGCAAGCATATTATAAAAAGCTATAGTCATTGAAACAATATGGTGCTGGCATAAAAACATTTAGACAAATGGAACAGAATTGAGAGCTCAGAAATAAACTCAAACATATATGATCAACTAATATTTTACAAGAGAGCCAAGAATACTCAATGGAGAAAACATAGTCTCTTCAGTAAATGGTTATGGCATAACTGGATATTCACACATGAAAGAATGAAACTGGACTCCTATCTTAAACCATTCACAAAAATTAACTGAAAATAGATTAAAGACTTAAATGTAAGTCTTCCAACAATGAAATCCCTAGAAGAAAGTATACAAAGAAGCTTCCTGACATAGACCTCAGTAATGATCTTTTCGGATATGACACTTAAAACACAAGCCAACAACAAAAAAAATAAGTGGGACTATATCAAACTAAAAAACTACTCCATGGCAAAAGAAACCATATGGGCCAGCAATTCCACTTTTGGGAATATATCCAAAGGTAACAAAAACACTAACTTGGACCTTCATGCACCCCCATTTTCATCCCAGCATTATTTACAATATCCAAGACACGGAAACAACCTAAGTGTCAATGGATGAATGGATAAGGGAGTTGTGGCATATTACACAATGGCATATTATTCAACCTTAAAAAAACAAGGAAATCCTACTGTTTGCCCTTAACAAGGGCATATGCTAAGTGAAATAAGTCAGAGAGACAAGTACTATATGATCTCATTTATCTGTGGAGTCTAAAACAAACAAAAAAAACCTCAGCAAACTCATAGAAAAAAAGATCAAACTTATAGTTATCAGAGGCAAGGGCTAGGTGGAGGGGAAGTTGGAGGAAGGTGGTCAAAAGGTACAGACTTCCAATTGTGAGATAAGTAAGTACCGGGAGTATAATCTACAACGTGATGACTGTCTCTAACAATGTTGTGTGATAATAGAGGAAAGTTAAGAGAGTAAATCCTGATTTCTCATAAGGAGAATTCCCCCGCCCCTTTTTTTCTTTTTATTGTATCTACATGAGAAGACGAATATTAGCTGAATCTATTGTGGCAGTCATTTCACAATATATGTAAATCAAACCATCATGCTGTATGCCTTAAGACTTATGCAGTGATGTATGTCAATTATTTCTCAACAAAACTAGGGGAAGAATCACATCTCCTAAGCAAATCCTTTCTGTTAGGCAAATTTTATCTAACTAAGCATTATAAATCTCTGTAGGACCCAAGGGTCACATTGCTAATCCAATTAAAACTGTTCGCCTTCTGTCCACTGGAGAAATCAGTATTGTTCGTTACAATAGAATCCTGTCCTAACTTAACCAAAGGCTTTGGTGCTCTTATTTTATTTAAATACTCTCATGGGGCTCTGTTTCATAGTGATATTAATAGAGTTTAGAGACTCCAGCGTATAAAACATTGTACTTTTCTGGAAAAGGGGGGAAGGAATGTGGGGATGGGGGAGGTTTACAGCTCAGATGAAGACAACAGCAAAGTTGTGAAGCCTTAGAAAATAAGTTCAAGGACGTTGTGTTGCTCGTTTTTTGCTTCCTTTCTTTTTTTTTCTTTTTTCCTTTTTTTTTTTAGCTAGAAGATTGGAATCTACAAATAAGACTATGAAAAATGTGAAATCTGAGTTTTACTCTTATTAATTTTTTGAGTCTAGGTTTCTATAACTCATAAAGAGACTCTGAAGTGAGTGCAATAGAGATCAACAACGATAATTTCAAGTAACACCCATGAAGAAGTGCTCAGGGAGTGAGGAATTATTTAGTGTGAAACAGAGAAGATTGGGGAATAATTTAAACATTGTTCAAAGATATGAAGAAAAATTATTCATCTCCTTCCTATTGAGAGCTAACAGCAGGAAATGGGCTTTTGCTGCTATCTGAGGAATTCATGTTATTATAGAAAATAGTTTCCTCAGGCAAAAGTTTTTAGGTATTTTTTTTCCAGGAATGCATTATTGAAAGAGGTTTGTGGATCTCCTTTTCTGAAGGTCTTTACACACAAAACATTTCCTCATTAGTGTTGGGTTTCTTTTTTAGATCTAATTCTAGAAAAGATGTAGGGATGGAAACAACAACATTTCCTGAATTCTTAAAACCTAAAAATGGAGTTGTGATCATTTTTTTCCTGTGAAATGATTGTGATAAAGATGAGAATAAATGCATTAAAATATATTGTACTTTCAGTGTTTCATCCTTTGATGCAGAATATTTGCATGCATCTGTGTACACAGAAATTTTTATGTTAGGTATGCACATATGATATTTAAGATGATTAAATTATGGAAATAAAAACTACTCTAAGAAAACCGTATGACACATTGTGTGATATAATTTGAACTTGCAAACATAAGAACCCACCCCTCAAATATAATAAAGGCACTTTATTGTCAAAATAAACACTGATTTATGCTGTTCTGAAATATTCTCCTCAGGAGGTCTGCTGGCTCTCTCTCCATTCTCTGCACACATTTTGTCTTGGGAATCGGCTCTGTGACATTCTTAGCAAGAGGTGTGTGAATAATCTCAGAGCCAGTCCAGGTGTGGTCCCTGACTAGCACTGTCTCCTGACTCACACTGCTAGATTAAGGTGATGATTCACAAGTTATGTGTCTTCAGCAGCTTTCCAAAAACTACCATTTATTTTTGAGGAAGACATTTTCTTTTTCCTCACGGCTGTGGGATAACACTTTTTAAAAATTATATGTTTACTTTTTAGCAGCATATATCACCCAGGACCAGGGACTTTATTTCAAATTTCAAAGGCAATTAAATCTTATTAATTAGGACAGCTAATATTATAAATTGAAAGCTTATAAGAATTTGCAAAAGTGGCTGATTGAAAATTATTTTTACTTAGCAAATCTTTCCCTCAAATTGTTCTAAATTGCAGCTTGAGCTAAATTGCAGGAGGAATGTTTAAAATACCTGGGTGAATGGGTGATTTTGAAACACTTTCAGAAACACCCACCTGCTTACAATTTACATGCTAGCTTAAAAGCATTTATTATTATTTTTTTTAGAATGAGTTCCTTAGCACCTCTACAGAAGCTTATGAGTCTAATTTGGAATATCTTAGTTAAAACTAATAGAATTGAATTCATTTTAACATCATGCCATAATTTTTCCCCCACTTAGCCATGCTGGATTTTTTTCCTACTTGGCCTGAATAAGGTTTCATCACTTTTTTTTTTTTTTTTTTTTTTTTTTTTTTTGCTATTGTATAACGAATATAATTTGGCCAGTTTTTAAAAGGTCATAGAGAGGACTCTTTTCATACATGTTATTTCCAGAAATGCCCATCTGCACTGTAACTCTAGTCAAGAGATTTTCTTTAAATATCATTCTCTGGCCTCATGTATCAAACACATACTAGATGTGAGGCATTGTGCTTTATTATGGAAGGACTAAGGGACTTTTAAGGTAGATATACTCACTGAGCCCACCTAGCTTAATAAGAGCTATGGCTAATGAGGGTTGAAGAGAGAGAGTCTAATAGAGCATGGGAGGCACTGTTGTGGGAGAAGTACTGTGTAGTGTGAATGCAAAGAAGGGCTTCGAAGATGAAGGGAAGTGTGCAGAGAAACAGTATGTAATGGAAGAGAAAGAGTCTAAGCAAGAGGAACAGTCTGTGGTAAAGTCTAGCACTTTTAGAGTATTGAAGGTAGATGTGACTGGGTTGGACTATTGCATGGGAGGGGAAAGTGTCAAGAAATGAAGTTGGAGAATCAATCATGGGTTATATTCCAAAGGACCATGTCAGCCCTATTAAGAAAATCATATTTTATCCTATAAGTAATGAGGATACCTTGAAATATTTTAGAAAGATTAAACATAATCAGATTTACTTATAATTAAAAGATTGTTGTATCTAGTGTGTGAGAAATTGATTGGAGAGAATAGAATGGACTGGAAAATACAAATAAGGAGGTAGTTGCAATAATCTATGCAGTCTTGGTATATCTAAATAATAACCTAGAATAATACCAATATGTTGGAGAGGAGAAAGGATGTAAATGGATTTGTGGATAGGATGGGTGTGGGGTGGCAAAGGGTAGTGATAGGATAATTTCAGTTTTGAACATACTTAATTTTATATATGCGCAGGAAATTCAAAGATATATGGAGAGAGCGAAAGTTTACTCTTCAAATGTGTCTATAAAGCTTAAGAGAGAAAAATGTGCTGATGATTCAGATCTTGAAGCCACCAGCATCACAGATGTCACTGAAGTCATGGAGTAAAATGAATCTACACAGGGAGGAGTGCAACACTACAGGGCAGACCCTGAGGGATGTTTAAATATCAGAAGAGACTTCTACACTTTATGCTTTAACTATCCACATATAATTCATTCCTCAGTCAATAGTTTCATGTCTGTGGCTTGAGAAGTGAACAACTTATCAGAAAGTGGAAACTGAGTAGAAACATCTTTTTTTTTCCCCAAGAAATTTTATTAAGATGGGATTGCAGGTATTATCAAGTTGGAGAGATATTTTGTAAATGGGAGAGACTTGAGCCTTTTTTAATATTAATAGGAAAGCAGGATTATCCTTTTAGTGGTGAGGAGAAAAGATGCTTTCATCTAAGCAGGAGGATGTGGGAAAGAATGGGGGCAGGTGCTAGTGATACCTCCTTTAAATTTCCTCTTCCATGGTATATTTAGCATATAATATAATTTAGCTTTTCTAATGTGTTTTCTTCTACTTTATTTCGTGTGTTTTATTTCAGGTGTTTCATTGTGTAAATTCTTTCTAAGGGCCTAGAAAATGGGCGATCACAGTTTATACCTTTTCCAACCGTGAGGTTAGAGGTGTTGCTCAGGGTTATCCCTCAAGTGAGTCCTGAGAATTTTAGGAGAAAGTATTTAACTGTTTTTCTTTATTATAGAAAAAATATTAACAGATCATGAAAATGCAGTGTCAGCCAAAATCTCTCTGCCGTTTTTTTTTTTTTTCCTCCTTGAAATATAGCCTACATGGATACTCTGAAGTGAGAGATGCCCTTTAATCTATGATTAAAATAAACCAGCTTCCTTGGTCTTTAGACACATAGATAGAGATAAATAGACTAGAGAGAGATTGGCCCTTTTTATCCTAACTAAAGGAAAAGAAAGGTTTATTCTTTTCATTAGAAATCCATTTTCTGACTTGCATAAAGACTGAACAAGGTCTCAGTCCTTACTCTTTCACTGGTGTTTTCTGGTCTAGTTCACAAATGGGTGGCTGTTGGGTGGCTGTGGGCACCCTTGAAGTTATTTATCCAACATATGTGTAAGCAAGACCAGCTTTGAGGCTCAAGACATTTATCGTTAAGAGCCATTCTCCATCCTAAAGGAGGGGCTTAAGCAGGTTGGATATTATTTGGGCAATGCACTGATGTGCATTGACATCAGCACATATCATTTGTTGACTGATTTCTAAAACATTTTCAAATTATGGTAGAACATGCTTCCTGTTAATA
The DNA here is from genome assembly GCF_028749965.1 of Puma concolor. Classification (NCBI taxonomy): domain Eukaryota; kingdom Metazoa; phylum Chordata; class Mammalia; order Carnivora; family Felidae; genus Puma; species Puma concolor. The sequence goes on along the minus strand of NC_141671.1, from coordinate 95,407,262 downwards.
GTTAAATGTACTTAATAGTTAAATGTAGTTAATTGTACATCCAGAGTTAACAGACACACCAGAACCCACTGTTGAAATATGCCAATATTTTCAATTTGTTTTTCCTTTAAGGAGATAGTATAGTCAAATGACATACAAATGATTTCTCTGACTGACTTATTTCACTTAGCATTAATACACTCTAACTCCATACCTATTTATTTTCAATATCAGTTTCACTTTTTCTCTGGCCAAATGGAATTTCACTGTTTTAGAATAAAAGTGTTTGAGAATTGTGCTCTTGTGCCCTAATAAAATACATAGTATTTCAATTGCAGTTCTTTTGTTCAGGTAGTAAAAAGCTGCTCAAACAATGCATAAACCCTGAAATATCCATATAAATCTTTATGGCACCAGAAAAAAATGGAAATAAGCATTGTTTGATTTCTAGTTAAATAAATTTGGATATTCTGAGTTTCAAATTCATTTTAAAAAGCCCATTCATTCATTCATTCATTCATTCATTTTTACAGCTCTAAGAGTTTCCAGTTAGACATCCAGGTTAGCAGCAGGAGGTCCCTGGTCCTGCGGTTCTCTCCACCATCTGTTGTGTCCCAATCATTCTTCCACCCTCTCCAGTTTGGTTCCAATCACTAGTCTTTCACTGAAATGTCTCTCATTCACTCTATTTGGCTAACTACATTTGTCAAATTTTAGACCTCATCTTATTTGATTCTTGGCAGTTGTCCCCATTGTTTCTTCCTACTTTGAAACACATGTCCACTGGCTTTTCCTGCTCTCTGACAATTCCTTCTACGTGTCCTTAGGAGCTTTCATTGAACTTTAAATCTTGGCTTTTTTCAGGTCTCTGTTCTAAGGTTTTGTTCCTTTCTGTATTCTTTCCCTAGAGATATCAGCTAGAACTAATAACTTCATTTATCATTTATGGCTGATAATTCTCAAATTTAAAATCTTTATCCCAGAGCTTTTAAAATTATCTGCAGCATGTATATACAACTGGATATATCATAGGGACCTAAAATTCAACATGTTCCAAACTGAACCCATGATTCTTTCTCCATCTCTATCCACCCCCAACCAAAAAGGTGTATCCTTCTCCATGGTAATGAATGGGTCCAAATTCCACCAGAAATCTCAGCCATTCTTGGCTCCTTTCTCTTCATCTCCTTTCTTAGCTAATCAAGCACTAAGTTATTTTAATTCTACCTCTAAAATAGACCCCCCCCCTTATCCATAGGGATACATTCTAAGACCTGTAGTGAATGCCTGAAGCCATGGCTAGTACTGTGCCCTACATATATACTATATATACCACGTTTTTTCCTAAAAACACATACCTATGATTAAGTTTAATTTATATATTAAGCCCAGGAAGAGATTAATAATAACTAATAAAATAGCAAAATTATAGCAATATGCTATAATAAAAGTTACATGAATGTGGTCTCTCTCTCTTTCAGAATATCTTATTGTATGGCACTCACCCATCTTGTGATAATGTGAGGTGATAAAAAGCCTACATGAGATGAGAAGTGAGGTGAGTGATGTAGGCATTGTGATATAGCATTAGGCTACAAATGACCTTATGACCATACATCAGAAGGAGGATCATCTGATTCCTACTTACAGTTGACCTCGTGTCATTAAAACCTCAGAAAGCAGAATTGCAGATGGGGCGGGGGGGGGGGGGCTATCGTATATCTAATTCAGTCTACTTCTTTCTATTTCCAGAGTCACTACTCTGTCCTGAGCTACCACTAAATGCCACCTGGAATAGTGCCATTCTCTTATAACTAACATTCTTGATCTTTTTAAATTTTTTATTTGTGTGTGTCTGTGGGTGTGTGTGTGTGCTGCAATCAGAGTGATTTCCTTTATAACAAGTTTATCTAATTGTGTCACTCCTGTGCTTAAAATGTTCAATGACTTGCCCAGTTTTTAACTTGGCCTACAAGACCATATAAATTCTGGTCCCTGCCTGCCTCTCCAGATTTGTCTCATGTCATGCTTTATCACACTCATTCCTACAATACTGCCTTTGCTTCAGTTCTCTCAATATGGCATGCTACTTCCAGGACCTTCTTATGTCTTCTCTTTGGCGATATGATTTCCTTTCTCTTATTCTTTAATACTTTTTAGATCACAATTGTTACTTCTCATAAAGTCCCTAATCAGATTAGATCAGGTGCCTTGTTAAATGCTCTGGTTAGACCTTGTTATGGACAGAATGTTAGTGTCTTCCCAAAATTCATATGTTGAAGCCCTATCCCCCAGGGTGGCTTTATTTGGGGATGGGATCTCTAAGAAAGTAATCCAAGATTAACTTGGGTCATAAGTATGGGGCTCTGATCCCATAAGATTAGTCCATAAAGAAGGGACACCAGAGAATGCTCATGTGCTCATTCTCTCATTCACTCATTCTTGCTCTCACTCTCCTTCCAAACATATGAAAGATGGGGCCATGTGAGGACACAGTGAGCAGGTGGCCATCTGCAAGCCTGGAAGAGTGCTTTCACCAGAAATCAATCCCATTGAACCTTGATCTGAGATGTCTAGTCTGCAGAACTGTTTGAGAAAATGAATTTCTGTTGTTTAAGCCACCTAGTCTCTAGTGTTTTATTATGACAGCTTGAGGAGACTAATAAAGAGTTGTACTTTCTCATTATGGCATTCGTTGTGACTCTAAATAACAAATTATTAATTCAGTCATTTTATGACTGCCTTTTCTTTTTTATTAAATTTTTTTTAATGTTTATTTACTTTTGAGAGAGAGAGAGAGAGAGACAGAGCATGAATGGGGGAGGGTCAGAGAGAGAGGGAGACACAGAATCCGAAACAGGCTCCAGGCTCTGAGCTGTCAGCACAGAGCCCTACGAGGGGCCGGAACTCACAGACCGCGAGATCATGACCTGAGCCGAAGTCGGCCGCCTAACCAACTGAGCCACCCAGGTGCCCCATGACTGCCTTTTCTTAAGGGAAGAGAGCCTGAGTGAGGGCTAGGATTGGGGTTGTCTTACTTAGCACTTGGCCCTCAGTGTCCATGGTTAATCAACAAGAAAGTATACTGATTGAATGTCCAGGAAGAAATGTTATTGAAAGGGTTAACTCTTGTGAAATGAATACTTAGAAAAGAGATCCCAGGTGTAAGATTTCCCAGTCACAGGAAGAAATAAAACACAGAAACGATGGTAAAATAGCAGGTAAGACAATCATTTTTTTTTTTTTTTTTTGGTAGTAGGGCACTTTGGAAATTCATCAACAATTCTATCTACTGCTAAAATAAATAAATACACCAAGTTTAAAGTACAGCATGGCTTCATCATCTGTCAACAACCTTTTATCCACTCCTTTATCCTCACAGTCCTCCTACACGTACTGTTATTTTGAAATAAATATAAAATTATTGGCAGTCCCTAAATACTGTAACTTGAAGCTATGGCAACTTGAAACTATTGCTTATCTACCTTCTCTGCCTTGAATAACATCCTCCAGCTCCCTTCTATCTAATTGACAAACTCAAATAATAAGTCACTGGTTATCAACTTTGGGACATTTGGATAGGCTTCAGGATATGTCAAAACCATTTAAATTATATGCTTCTTTTGTATAAGTGCGTGAATATGTGTTTTTGTAAGATAGGGTGAGAAAAAGCTTGGAAGGTGTATGCAATAATTTGGGAATCTAAAAAATGAAGTTGGGGAAGAGGTGATTTTACTCCTCATAAATTACTAAAGTGGCCATTAAGAGGGAAATATGGGGAGCCCTTTTTCCTTTTCCTAATGCATCACTCCTAGAAAACACTGCCTAGAGTGTTACCTGGGCTTGAAGTTGTCACCATCTGCCTTCTCCCATTTTCTACACTCTATTTACTGCCTCTCCTCTTTTTGCCTTTGTAATGCTAAATATTTCAAGATTTGTCTTAGCCATTCACTGCTTTAAGCTCTTCAGAGTAGTAAAAGTTCAGTATTAATCAAATAAATTTCTATCTCTGAAGCTGGAAGCTGAATGACAGTTATACTGCTAACCAGAAATTTTTAGTCAGTGGTAAAATATTGAATGATTCAAGTAGAAAGACATACATCAAAACTATTATTAGAGCTATTAGATTTAAAATATAGTTATTTAATATCAAAGACTATTCAAATGCATGCATAACAGAAAAATTTACAATGATTTGACTTCTCCTGCTAAAGGAGTTGTTCAAATTTATAAGATTTTTTTAACTTCCCATATTTTGCTGAGTTAATGCCTTTAGATTATAAAGTTGAGCTAACACATATTAGTATAAAATATTGTTAATGCATGTACAGATTTAAAATGAGTTAGCTGAACTAAATATATTCTGACTATTATTCATTTCAAATACATAATCATTTAAGGTAATGGATGCCTAGAAATAGATATATATTAGGCATGGAGATAAGCCAAGGCACCCATATTATATAAACAAAGACTTTTATCTCCTGTAGCAAGAACTTCCAACACCTATCAGGTACCCATTTCCCCCTTCTTATTAAGAGAACAGCGCCTTGTTGGGGTTAGAAATGTTCCTAACCAAAACATTACATTTTCTTCATCTCTCCCGCAGGTAGTGGTAATTAATGAGACATAAACAAGGAGTTTATTGGACAGACTTTATAGAGCACTCATTTAAAGGGAGCTGAGTCATCTGGGAGAATGCCCTCATTTTACTCTTCATTCTTTTTCCTTCTTTCTGTTTGGAACATAAAAGTTCAGTCAGCATCTTACAACACTAAAGCAGCCTTGGGAATGGGAGACACGTGCTAATAATGGATATGCAGAAAAAAAGTGAAGGATCCCATGGTAATGGTGACATTGTGCAGAAGTCATAATGGACCCCTGGCTCTAGATGTCTCTAAGAGCAAAAAATAAAGTGTCTTTTTAAGCTATTATTATTCCAGATTTCCATTGCCAGCTGAAGTGATATATTCTCCAATTAGGAATACTGCTTAATTGTAAAAAAACAAGTAACATTGGTAATCAGGGTAATGGTGAATGGTGGCTGCCTAAATCTTTTTTTTTTTTTTTAAATGTTTATTTATTTTTGACAGACAGGAGAGACAGAGCATGTTCAGGGAAGGGGCAGAGAGAGAGACAGAGACACAGAATCTGAAGCAGGCTTCAGGCTTCAGCACAGAGCCCGATGCAGGGCTCGAACTCACGAGCCATCAGATCATGACCTGAACTGAAGTCAGAAGCCCAACCGATGGGGCGCCTGGGTGGCTCAGTCGGTTGAGCGTCCGACTTTGGCTCGGGTCATGATCTCACAGTCTGTGGGTTAGAGCCCATGATCTCACAGTCTGTGGGTTCGAGCCCTGCATTGGGCTCTGTGCTGACAGCTCAGAGCCTGGAGCTTGCTTTGGATTCTGTGTCTCCCTCTCTCTCTGCCTCTCCCCACTCATGCTCTCTCTCTCTCTGTCAAAAATAAACATTAAAAAAAATTAAAAAAAAAAAAAAAGCCCAACCGACTGAGCCACCCAGGCATCCCATAAATCTTAATCTTTCACTAATCTTACCCTAAGCTCTACATATTAATAAGAAAAAGTAAATTCATACTTTTCCATGACTCCATCATGATTAGAATCAGAGAATATTTTCTTTAACTATGAAAATAAAAAATCTCTAATCAAGCTTTTCTTGAGCTCCTACTGAAGCCTTTGCACATGAGAGATTAGAGAGGATTAAGCTAAAATCATCTTCTTCAAGAAAATGTCTACCCCAAGTGTGAAGGTGCAAAAAAAAAATCCTGTAGATAAAGATATTGACTATTGTGAAGGGACTTTGGATAAGACTTGAGGAAGCAGTATAAGTAAAGCAACATTTCATGGGGACAGAATGGTAAAAAGGAAGACAGGAGTTGTATTTGGAGACTGAATGGTAAAAGGAAAATGAAGCAAGGGGAGAAAATCAAGGATTCTTAAAAATAAAAGAAACCCAATTCTCTCTCCCAAAAACCTGCCCAAGACGCTATCCATTAAAGAAACCACATTTAACCACACTCATAAAGAAAGAGGTCCCAAATTAGAATCTTTTTCTTTCACTCTCAGACTTTCACTGTGTTCCTGAAGTGTAGATACATAGAAACATGTATCTGTTCAAAGCTGTTGTCAGAGGAAAGCAGAAAATAAAAACTTCTCATTTTCTCAAAAATTAAATATTAAAAAAAAAACCTCTATCATAATATTCCAAACTGAATCACATATTTTCAAACATACATCTAGATACCTGTAAATAAACAAACAAACAAATAAGTAAATAAATTCAAATAAGCCAATGGAAAAATCTTTAATCAGAAATAAAAAAAAATCTAAGAACAGTAATATACAAAAGAAAATGAGAGTTGTTTGAATTCAGGAGAGACATAAAAGAAACATTTTCAGAAATAGACTAAATTAAAAGGAATATAGATTAAAATGAAACTTAGTAGGGGGCAGTCAAGAAAAGGGGGAAATATCAAAGAGATGGGAATGGGGATGAGTTAAAGAAAATTTAAAAAGATAGAGAGAAAGACAGGCAAAGAATATCTTAACAACCTGAGTCTCTGAAGGAGATAAAGCAATGAAACCCAATTGATATTTAAGACTGCAAGAAAACTTTCCAGAAAAATAGAAGACCTATACTGACATATTCAAATAGGAGTATTTGGTAAAATTTAAAATTGATCAGGGACAATTACTTCTACTCTGTTCCATCAGTCTACTTATTCATTCTTCAATACCACAAAATCTTAATTACTGTATCTTCATAATAAGTACTAAGATCTGGTAATATGACTATTTTGTATAGTTCATTGTCTTTGCTATCTTATGCCTTTATGCATTCCCATATAAATTTTTGAGTTGGCCTTTCAATTTCCACAGCAAAACTTGTTCGAGTCCTATTGGGATGCCATTAAATTTATACACCAGTTTGGTGAGAATGAGCACGCAATATTGAGCCTTCCAAACCACAAATATGGTGTATTCTTTTAATTACTCTCAATCATATTATATGCTTTTCAGTGAATGGAATTTTTAAAAAAAATTTCTATGTTTTAAAAATAAATATATAATGAGATTTTAAGTACTTTTCTCTTTAAAATGAAATAGAAGGCTCTGAGTACATAATGATAGAGAATGTATGGAAATTAGTGAAGACAAAGTGAGTATATTCATGATCTGTTTCTTCCTTGAGTATAAAATTCAAGAATTTTAAACATCAGCATCAAGAATGTAACTTTTTTCAACCTAAATTTAAATGTATACTTCATATATTTTTTAATTTCTAATACTAAACATGATAAAATGTATAAAATCCTATGTTGAAATTTATTAGTAAATCATTTTTCGTTATATAATTAAAATAATGTTCCATTGCATTGTTTGTAAAATGGAACATATCAAAATTTGTATTCCTGTATAATAAATCTTTTAAAACTTGTAAAAGTTTCCTAGGGCTGCCCTAACAAAATAACATAAATCACGGGGTCTACAGAAATTCATGTTCTCACAGTTCAGGAGGCTGGAAGTCTGAGATCAAGGTGTCCTTAGGGTTGGTTCCTTTTGAGAGCTGTAAAGGAGAATCTGTTCCATGCCTCTCCCCTAGCTTCTGCTAGTTTGCTGGCACGCTTAGTGTTCTTTGGCTTGTAGGTGCATCACCCTAATCTCTACCTTCATGCTCACATGGCAATCCCCTTTTTTAGTAAAAAAAAAAAAAAAAAAAAAAAAAAGTCATATTCAATGAGGGGCCCACCCTATGCGAGTATGACTTCATCTTAACTAATTACATCTTCACTGACCCTATTTCCAAATGAAAGTCACATCCTGAGGTTCTGGGGTGAGGACATCAACATACAGATTTGGGGGGACACAATTCATCTCCTAAAAGGGTTACTTCTGTATTGCGAATATTCTTTAAATGGTTAAGTATTTATTTAAACTCACACTTTATTGTATAACATGCAAAAAAATTGAAACTAGAGTCTATAAAATCTCCAGGGAGAGATCAAGAAATTTACACTTAAGTCAAATAATGTTAGGAAATACTTGCCTGTATGAAAATAAATTACCCTTTTTTTTTCTCTTCACTCAAAAACTTACATTTTCCCATGATGGAATAGAAATTTACCTACTTTATAATCTATCCCATTTTACTTTATACTTCTGTTGAATATCTTTGTTTTCCTTCTTAGATGGTAAATTTTGGAAGTTGATTATGCACACTTTTAATTTCAGGTCAGTGCACTGCATATAGTAGGTATTCAATAATTATTTCATCAATCAATAAATGAATGTCTAAAAGTAATGGTATCAAAATAGAATTGAATAAACTTCCCACTGCTATCATTGCATTTTTTTCAAACACCATTTATTTCATTCGAGTAAACATTCTTTGAGTGGTGTCTTTTATTTCCAGTGATTGCACAAAGTTTGTTAAGTGGATATGTAGGAATCACTGCACCTTCAACTGTATTATACTCCAGGGTGAAATGTGGCATCTGCTCTACAGTGCACACGACATAGCCCTGGATCGATTCCGTCACCCAGGAGGAACATCAAGTCTGACTGAAAGCCTAGTGGCTCAGATTTAGGACAGTCAAAATATAATTACCCCAAGATAAATTTGACCAGGAAAGTAGAATTAAGCAATTTTGCCTAGAAACCCATTGACTTTTTTGGAATAAGAGTAAAAATCCCCTAGGCAGTTAGTAGAGTATAATCAAGGTTACATGCCACATAGTGACACAGAAAATATTCCTAGAGCTTTAGATTTTATAAGACATTTGAGGTTGTACACTGTTTTAAAAGATAACTTTTAAAACCAAATTTTTTTCAGTGTTTCAATTTCAATGGAAGAGAAGTGGAAATAAGTGTATTTTTCATCCCATTTAGTATCTAGGAGTTGATTGTCTTATGATCTTTTTACAAATATGGTAGTTAAGTAGTATGCAATATTTCATGTTTATATTTTTAGCAATATAACTATATCAAATTATCACACTTATTTAGGGAAGAGGCCAATGAACTTATGTGAAAGTAAGCTTTCCCTAATTCTAGGTCAAAAAATAAAAACGCTTCGGTGTAGTGATTCTTAAACCTTCAAAACTAAATATTCCAAAATAAAGGGATAATATAAATGCCCTAGCACAACAAAAGGAATCAGGCAAACAACTTTAAGTTCACAGCTTTTATATTATCAAACCTATGAAAATTTTATATGCCACAATAAAGGTTTGTTTTAATATCAAAATAAAGTACATTTTTCTAATTTTACTAAAATTATAGGATAAGAAGCTATACTTATTTACTTTGTGAATTTGAGGACATTAGTGTGTGTTCTGTAGAATGAGTACAAGTTGAAGTACAAGTTGAAGTCATCCTGAGTTTTAAAAGTCACATCAGACATTTTCCAGAACTTTAGAGGCATAAGCTCTTTGCTTACTGAGGGTGAAGACAGGTGGATTCTCACCCCACAATTTAAATTGTTATTTTTTATTTGACATTTTTGGCAGAAAGTTATGGTTTATCTGAAAAATAGTCTATTTTTCCCACTTTGTTGTTTCTTTTAGTTGTTTTTTTTTTTTAAATACAGATATTTTAAATTATTTTATGGTCGAATCACTGACTTCATTCTTAAAGGGAAGTCCTTTCTTATTCAAATAAAATGAATAGTATTTTATATATATATGTGATTTTTTTTCACTGAAATTATACAAAGTATTTTCTCCGACCAGATAATTTCCAAAATGTGCTATTCCATTCTGGCATCTTTTGATTATCTTATTTGAGATGTACCTGGTTTTATATATAACAAATGATTTTCAATTGTATCCTGGTGCTTTGGGTATTATGTTATAAAATTCAGACCCTTATTTAAATTTTAAATTTAAGCAGACATTCACTCTATTTTTAAATTGATTATTAAAGTAGAGTTGACATAAAATGTTATCTTAGTTTTAGGTGTACAACATAGTAATTAGAGTGTTCTATATATTACTCAAAGCTCATTCACTGTGGTAAGTGTAGCCACAGTCTGCTACCATAAAATACTGTTACAACATTATTGACTGTATTCCCTGTGCTGTACCTTTAATCTTTGTGATCTATATATTTTTTAACTAGAAGTGTGTACCTCTTAATCCCCTTAACCTATTTCACCCATTCCCCTAACCCCCTCCCTCTGGTAACAACCAGTTCTGTGTGTTTGAGTCTGGGTTTTTTGTTTGTTTGCCCATTTGTTCTTTAGCTTCCACAAAGAAGTGAAGTTATATGGTATATATCTTTCTCTGACTTATTTCATTTAGCATAATACTCTCATGGTCCATCTTCACTCTTGCAAATGGCAAGATCTCACTCTTTTTGATGGCTGAGTAATATTTCATTGTGTAAAATAAAATCAAAATGGATGAAAGACCTAAATGTGAGACAGGAAACCATCAAAATCCTAGAGGAGAACACAGGCAGCAACCTTGTCGACATTGGCTGTAGCACCTTCTTACTAGATATGTCTCCTGGGACCAGAGAAACAAAAGCAAACACCAGCTATTGGGACTTCATTAAGATAAAAAGCTTCTGCAGAGTGAAGGAAACACTTAACAAAACTAAAAAACAACTTTCAGCATGGGAGAAGACATTTCTAAATGACATATCTGATAAAAGGTTAGTATCCAAAATCTGTAAAGAACTTATCAAACTCAACATCCAATAAACAAATAATCTAGTTAAGAAATGGGCAGAAGACATGGATAGACATTTTTCCAAAGAAGACATCCTGATGGCCGACAGATGCATGAAAAGATGCTCAACATCACTTATCATCAGGGAAATACAAATCAAAACTACAGTGAGATATCAGAATGGCTAAAATTAGTACCAAAGGAAACAACTGGTGTTGGCAAGGATGCAGAAGATGGGGAATTCTCTTACACTGTTGGTGGAAATGCAAACTGGTGCGGCCACTCTGGAAAGCAGCATGGAGGACCCTCAAAAAGGAACTCGGTGATCTAGCAGTTGCACTATTAGATGTTTACCCAAAGGATACAAAAATACTGATTCAAAGGGACACATGCACCCCAATGTTTAAAGCAGCATTATCAACAATAGCCAAATTATGGAAAGAACCCAAATGCCGATTGACTGATGAATGGATAAAGAAAAAGTGGTGTGTGTATATGTATACATACGTAGATGGAATATTACTCAACAGTCAAAAAGAATGAAATCTTGTAATTTGCTATGACATGTATAGAGCTAAACTATATTATGCTAAGCAAAATAAATCAGTCAGAGACAGACAAATACAATATGATTTCACTCATATGTGGAATTTTAAAAATGAAACAGATGAATATGGCGGGGAGAGAAAGAAAGGCTAACCAAGAAATAGACTCTTAACTATAGAGAACACACTGAGGATTGCTGGGGAGGTGGATGGGGGGATGGGTTAAATGGGTGATGGTATTAAGGAGGGCACTTGTGATAAGCACTGGGTATTGTACATAAGTGATGAATCACTAAATTCCACTCCTGGAACTAATATTACACTATATGTTAACTAAGTGGAATTTAAATAAAAACTTGAAATAAACAATAAAAAAATAATAATAAAATAAATTCCACTAGGCATATATACCACATCTTCTTTATCCATTCATCTATTAATGGACACTTAGGATGCTTCCATATCTTGGCTATTATAAATAATGCTGCAGTAAACATAGGGGTGCATAGGGGTATCTTTTTAAATTGATATTTTTTGTTTTCTTTGAGTAAATTCCCAGTGGTAAAATTACTGGATCATATGGTATTTCTATTTTTAAGTTTTTGAGAAAACTCTATGCTGTTTTCCACAATGGAGACACCAATTTACATTCCCACCAACAATGCATGAGGGTTCCCTTGTCTCTACATCCTTGCCAACGCTCATTATTTCTTGCATTTTTGATACTAGCTATATGATACTAGTCATATGTCTTTTTTGGAAAAATATTCATGTCCTCTGCCTATTTTGTAATTGGATTTTTTTTTGGCATTGAGTTGTATGAGTTCTTTATAAATTTTGATACTACTCTTTTATCAGATATGCCACTTGCAAATATCTTTTCTCATTCAGTAGGTTGCTTTTTCATTTGTTGATGGTTTCCTTTGCTGTACAAAAGCTTTTAAATTTGGTATGGTCTCAATAGTTTCATTTTTTAAATATTTTTTAAACGTTTATTTATTTTTGAGAGGCAGAGAGAGACAGAGAATAAGCTGGGAAGGGACAGAGAGAGAGGGAGACACAGAATCTGAAGAGCTCCAGGCTCTAAGCTGTTCAGCACAGAGCCCGATGCAGGGCTTGAACCCACAAACCGTGAAATCATGACCTGAGCCAAAGTCAGTTGCTTAACCAACTGAGGCACCCAGGCACCCTTCAATAGTTTAATTTTGCTTTTGATTGCTTTGTCTAAAGAGATGTATCCATAAATATATTGCTAAAGCCGATGTCCAAGAGATTAGTGCCTATGTTTTTTTTTTTTTTTTTTTTTTTAGGAGAGTTTTAAATATTTAAATATACCATGCCTTAAATCCTTCTGTTTTTCTAAATATTGTCCTCATTATAAGGTGAGCAAGTACCACCAAGAAGCACAGTGTAAATCCAAGGATTGGGGGAATAATAAAAGACCTCTGGGCTGCTAAATTACATTTTCTAGGAAAGAGAGATTGAAAAAAACCTAAGCACTGAGTGTAGTCATTCATTATTCCAGGATGTTCCCTAAGATTCCAGAACAAGAGCTAAAAGGAATATACTTTTCAACATGCCAATTTCTTGGGATAATTTGTGCCAAATCTTTTTGGAACTGGATTCCCAAGGAATTTAGGCCCACTGCATTAAGACCAATTCCTTTGTCTCACTTAAAAGGCCCTCCAGCCCTAATATACCTCCATAGACTCCCTTACACCATCAGATATTTCTACTCAAAATAGATTACTCAATGCCCCACCTGCACATAAACTTTACATTTTACCTCTTTCATCCTTTTAGTTATATTATTCCTTTGCTTGGTATATTTTCTAATGAGCTTGGAATAACTCTTTATCCAGCTCTTTACAACTCTACCGGTTAAAAATCCCCTATTCAAGGCAGAGTTCACAATGCTATATTTTTCACAACGTTACGTTCTTGATTCCACAAACAGGGTGTGTTATTTTCCTCCCTAAAAGCCACATGCAAGTGTTATTATCTGTCTTCATACAAGTATTTGTTTTTTTTAATAATAATTATATTTTTGATGTTTCCATTTCCCTTTTTAGCCTTTTAAGGTTAGAGAAAATATTTTCTTAATATTTCTGCCTCCACACAATACAATATTTTGTACATGCTTGGAATTACAGCTTAAATTTCTTGAATTGGACTCTATTTTCATAAAGTTCTAGAAAATTCTAAGTATAATGACAGAAAATAAAAAATCAGTGGTTACCTGGTATGGAAGTTGGTGGGGAAATGGGAGAGGTGGTCAAAGAGGGGTATGACAGAGGGATTACCACCGGATGGGAGGACATTTTTAGAAATGATGGATATATTCACTATCTTAGCTTTGTACTTGGCTTCATGAGTGTATATGTAGGTAAAAACTTATCACTTAAATATGTTTATTATTGATTCTACTTCAGTAAAACTGTTTACAAAACTGATGTTTGTGCAATAAAGAAAATAGAGTATTTTGTGAAGGAATATCAGGGCAATCAGGAAAGGCTCTTCTTGGGGATAGCAATGAAGTCTAATCCTAATGAGTGAGAAAGAACTACACTCATGGAATTCTGGGAAAATATTTTTCCAGAATAGAGGGATTTATCCAGATAGAGGGAACCTCTGCAGAATTGTAAAGAACTTAAGAGTATTCATGAAAATAAAAGGAACAGAGTTAGGAATGGGACAGTAGCAAGAAATGAGTTTGTAATGGTGGGCAGGGGCTCCTCAAGATAGAGAGTTTGTATTTTATTTGAAATAAAAAGGGAAGTTACTAAATGCTTTCTAAAGAACTTTACGCAGGACCTTGCGTTGACATCATCTAATGTAAATGTATGTATTTTAAAGATTCTCACTCTGAGATATGTGGTCAATAAATCCATGTGTCTGTGTGTACATGGGGACAGGAGTGTGAGAATGATGGTGGGAATTAAAGTAGAAGTAAAGAAGGAAGTAAAGAAGAAAGACCAACTGTCCTAGGGAGGTGGGAGACTCTGGGCTGGGCTGAGGTGATAGAAGTCCAAATGGGGAACTGTGAATCAGTTCCTGATATACTTTAAAGATAGAAGTCAAGGTGTTTGTAAGTGGTTTAATAAGTATGGAATCAGAAGAATAAAGCATTATGATTAAGTTTTTTGCTCTAAAAAACTAGATGAAAAGAGGTTACTGAGCTGGAGAAGGCTGCAGGAGGTAGTGGTTTCTTGTGGGAAAATCAGAATTCTGATTTGGAGATGTTATGTTTCAAAGACTTGTGAAGTGTTCGGGTGGAGATATTAAAGAGTGGGAATTACAAACCAGGTTTCGACTGGAGATAAAGTGCAGTTAGATTAAATCACACATATGCGGGGCACCTGGGTGGCTTAGTCGGTTAATCATCTGACTTCAGCTAAGGTCATTATCTCATGGTTCATGAATTCCAGCCCCTCGTTGGCCTCTGTGCCGACAGCTCAGAGCCTGGAGCCGCTTCGGATTCTGTGTCTCTGTCTCTGCTCCTTCCCCACTTGAGCTCTCTCTCTAAAATAAATAAATATTACAAAAATAAAACACACACACACACATACAGACCAATTTAATAGTTAGAATAATTCCCCCTTCAACTCACTGGGAATATACCCCAGGATGAGTGTGAGCCTAAAGAGGTGAGTTCAGTGGTTCTTGAACCATCTTAGTCCCTACATACCTCTCACAGTGTAGTCATCTTGCCAGAGTTTAAGGTCTCAGTTTCTTTGATTTAACATACATCCTAAATACATCCTAGATGATTTATTTGGTTATCAAAGAAACAGTAATCTCTGCCTATTCTGGAGGATTAAAAGGTGGTAGGTTGTTGTCTAAGAAGGTGGCTTCCCAAAGGAAACATTAGGGTAATTTTGACCATCAATGATTTGAGTCTTATTCTCTGACTTTCCAAAAAACTAAAAGGCATGTAAATGGATATTCAGTATGTAGACAGTATTTTAGGCCAATGGAATGAATGGGATTATTTGGGAGAAAGAGAAAAGACACCCTCAATTTAGCCATAGCAAATTCTATCATTTAGAAATTCAGAAAATCTGGTACAGAAAGGACTAGCAACAATGACAGAGGTAGGCCAAGGAATAGGACAAAAACAGAGTGCATGGTGTTGGAAACCCAAGAGAAAAAGATTATGAGAAGTCATCAACTGTGTCAGATGTTGCTGGAAGTTGAGTAATGTGAAAGATAGACTATGTTATATTGTTTGTTATACTCTGTGCCCAGCACAGAGCCTGGCACTCAGGAGGTGCTCAGAAAATATTTGTTATTTACGTGCTATAACATCCCATCATATACTCCATGAGTGAATATGACGAACCATGGTTTATTATTGTAGGAATTTTTGTGCTGTGTGCCTTACTAAAATATGAAAAACTTCATGTAGTTACCTATAAAACACTGTATCTGAAACTACTATGACAAAGTACATGGGTTCGGGGGATTTAATTGCACCATGAATGACAGTCCAAATAATCTAATCATTATAATTAATGACTGCATTTTTGTTAGGTTCTAACTAGTCCCTTTACTCTATGATTTAGGAAGCTATTTGCTGATACACATTAGAAAAAAGGCAGAGCTGATGTTGAGGCATAAGGTGGGAACTAATCAGTTCCCCAATCAATTGGATGAATACTAAGGGCTGAACTATGTGTAATCTAATTTCAGAAGAGCTGCAAGTACAAGGCAGGTATTTATGTATCCTCTAGAAATATTTCAAAAATTTTGATATTTCTGCTGGTGAGATCTATTTGTAGAAATATTCCATTTTGAATAGTCTGGTAGGATTTTAATGTATTTCAGTTATATCAGAAAAGGGAAAACACATACTAAATATAGCTTCAGTTATTTAAACACACACACACACACACACACACACACACACACACACTCACTCACACTAAAACAAAATCCAAAATCACCTTCCTAGGCCAGAATAATTGATCTTTCTATAAGGTAATTCCGTAAGGGCATCTTCCTGAGTATTTCTCTTGATTTATGACTTCTTTTCTATTAAAGCTTTTTCTTTTTTTTTTTTTTTATTTTTTTTTTTAAAAATTTTTTTTTTTCAATGTTTATTTATTTTTGGGACAGAGAGAGACAGAGCATGAACGGGGGAGGGGCAGAGAGAGAGGGAGACACAGAATCGGAAACAGGCTCCAGGCTCTGAGCCATCAGCCCAGACTCTGACGGCGGGGCTCGAACTCACGGACAGCGAGATCGTGACCTGGCTGAAGTCGGACGCTTAACCGACTGCGCCACCCAGGCGCCCCTATTAAAGCTTTTTCAAGCAGGACCAATCTGACTGCTGAATGATTGACAGAGTTTAAACCCCTGCTAAGACATCAGGCTCAAAAGGTTCTAAAATTGTGATAGATCACAGAAAGAAGTTGTTACAAAGGAATTTAAAAATATAAGCCAATAAGCTAGACCTAAGTAAAATGTAGGTTCTATCCATTATAATTTTCTGGGTTTGGAGCAGTGTTTCTTCTTTCTGACTTTGGAACTATAGATACCTAGTTCTCAGATATAAACAGTTTTATTCCTTATTTGTATCAAAGAAATTTAATATCTAACGATACCTGTTTTACATAGATCTTAGATTGAGAGCTATAAATTTTAATTTTGTTTTTATTTTTATTGAATAAATTTGATGCACAACATTGTTTAAGATGTGTAACATGTTACTTTGCTACATTTATATATTGTAATATGATTGCTGATATAGCAATATTTATCACATTGCATAATTTAGTACAATATTATTTTCTATATTCATTATACTGTGTATTCCATCTCTATGGCTTATTTATCACTCTTTACAAGTTTTTACCCTTAAACATTCTCATATCCTTCCCCCCACCCCCCACAATCCCCTGGTAACCACCACTTTACTTTCTGTTCTTTACAGGTTGAACTTTTTAAAATTCCACATATAAGTGATACTATACAGTATTTGTCTTTCTCAGACTTATCTTGCTTACTTAGCACAATGTGCTTGAGGTCCATGTTGTTGCAGATGAGAGGATATCTTCCTTTCTCGTGGCTGATATCCCATTGTATATACATACCACAACTTTTTAATTTATTAATCTGTTGAACATCTGGGTTGTTTCCATATGTTGGCTATTGTGTATAATGCTGTGATAAACATGGGAGTGCACATATCTTGTCAAAACCCTGTTTTCATTTTCCTTGGGCATATACCCAGGAGTGGAATTGCTGCATAATATAGTAGATCTACCTTTAATTTTTTGAGTAACCTCTATATTGTTTTTCCATAGTGGTTGAATTAATACCCATTCCCACCAACAATGTATATAAGGGTCCCCTTTTCACCACATCCTCACTAGAATCTGTTGTCTCTGCTTGAGTATAGCCATTTCAACAGATGTGAGGTGATAGATACATTATTATGGTTTTGATTTGTATTTCCCTGATGATTAGTGACATTGAGCATCTTTTCATGTGTCTGTTGGCCTTTTTGATGTCCTCTTGGAAAAATGTCTATTTAATTCTCCCGCCCATTTTTAATTTTTTTTTTTCAACGTTTATTTATTTTTGGGACAGAGAGAGACAGAGCATGAACGGGGGAGGGGCAGAGAGAGAGGGAGACACAGAATCAGAAACAGGCTCCAGGCTCTGAGCCATCAGCCCAGAGCCCGACGCGGGGCTCGAACTCACGGACCGCGAGATCGTGACCTGGCTGAAGTCGGACGCTTAACCGACTGCGCCACCCAGGCGCCCCATCTTCCGCCCATTTTTAAATCAGATTGTTTTTTGTTTTTTGTTTTATTAATGAGTTGACTGAGTTCTTTATATATTTTGGATATTAACCCTTATCTGATACGTGATTTGAAAAAATTTTCTCCCATTCCATTATTTTTATTTTGATTTTGTTAATTGTTTCTTTTGCTGTGCAGAAGATTTTGCGTTTGAGGTGGTATCATTTGTTGATTTTTTTTTTTTTTTTTTTTTTTTAATTTTTTTTTTCAACGTTTTTATTTATTTTTGGGACAGAGAGAGACAGAGCATGAACGGGGGAGGGACAGAGAGAGAGGGAGACACAGAATCGGAAACAGGCTCCAGGCTCTGAGCCATCAGCCCAGAGCCCGACGCGGGGCTCGAACTCACGGACCGCGAGATCGTGACCTGGCTGAAGTCGGACGCTTAACCGACTGCGCCACCCAGGCACCCCTCATTTGTTGATTTTTATCTTTGTTGCTTGTGCTTTTGGAATCATGCATCTAAAATTACTGCCAAGACCAATATCAATAAACTTTTTTCTTATTTTTCTTGTAGGTATTTTATGGTGTCAGGTCTTAAGCTTAAGTCTTTGATTCATTTTGAGTTAGCATTTTGTGAGTGGTGTTGAGATAGAGTCCACTTTCATTGTTCCATATGTGTTTTTCCAGTTTTCCCAGCACTATTTGTTGAAGAGACTATCCTTTCCCCATTGGGTATTCCTGGCTCCTTTGTTGAATATTAGTTAACTGTGTATGCTGTGGATTAATTCTGGGTTCTCTATTCCATTGGTCAATGTGTCTATATGTGTGCCCGTACTATACTCTTTTTATTACTATGGCTTTGTATATAGTTTGAAATCTGGAAGTGCTTTGTCCTTTTTTCTCAAGATTGCTTTGGCTATTTGGGTCTTTTGTTCACACAAATTTCAGGGTTGTTTATTTTTTTGAATAATGCCTTTGGTATTTTGATGGCGATTGCATTGAATCTGTAATTGTTTTAGGTAGTATGGCCATTGTATATTAATTCTTCTGATCCATGAACACGGGATGTCTTTCCATTTGTCTTCAATTTCTTTCAGCAAAGTTTTGTAGTTTTGATTGCACAGATCTTTTATTCCCTTAGTTAAATTTATTTCTAAGTATTTTATTGTTTTCAATGTTGTTGCAAATCAGATAGTTTTATTTTTTCGGATACTTCATAATCATCAGTGTGAAGAAATGCAAGTGATTTCTGTATGTTGATTTTGCCACTTTATTGAAACTGTTGATTAATTACAACAGTTTTTTGACTGATTCTCTGGGCTTTTCTACATATGGGATCATATCATCAGCAAATAATGATAGTTTTAAATCTTTCTTTCTGAATTGGATGATTTTATTTTTTGGTTTTTACCTATTTGCTCTGGTGAGGACTTCTAGTGCCAATTTGAATAGGAATGGTGAGATTGGGTATCCTTGCTTTTTGTTTTTGATTTTAGGGGAAACACTTTAAATTTCTCTCCATTGAGTGTAATGTTAGCTGTGGATTTGTCATATATGGCCTTTATTGTGTTGAGGTACCTTCCTTCTGTATCCAATGTTTTAAATATTTTTATCATGAAAGAATGTTATATTTTATCAAATGTTTTTTTTTGCATCCATTGAGATGATCATATATGATTTTTATCTTTAATTTTATTGCTCTGGTGTACTACATTTATGGATTTGTGTATATTGAACCTCTCTTGCATCTGAAGGATCAATCTCACTTGGTCATGGTGTGTAATTCCTTTGATGTGTTCTTGAGTTAGGTTTGCTAATATTTTGTTGAGAATTTTGCATCTGTATTCATCAGGGATATTGGTCTACAGTTTTATTTTCTTGTGGTATACCTTATTTGGTATCAAAGTAATGCATCATGGAATGAGTTTAGAAATGTTCCCTTCTCCTCTATAGTTTGGAAGAGTTTGAAGAGAATTGGCATTAATTTCCTCTTTAAATGTTTGGTATAATTCTCCAGTGAAACCACTTGTTCCTGGAGTTTTCTTTATTGGGAGTTTTTTGATTACTAATTCAATCTCTTTACCCATTACTGGTCTGTTCAGATTTTCTGTTTATTTCTGGTTCAGCTTTAGTAGGTAATGTGTTTCTAGAAATGTATCCATTTCTTCTAGGTAATTGTTCATATCATTCTTTTATTATTTATATATTTCTGTAGTATCAGTTGTAATGTCTCCGCTTTCATTTCTAATTTTATTTGAGCGTTCTCTTTCTTTTTGTAGTCAGTCTGGCTAAAGATTTGTCAGTTTTGTTTATCCTTTGGAAAAACCATCTCTTAGTTTCAATGATCCTTTCTATTCTTCTAGTCTCTATTTCATTTATTTATGTTCTGATCCTTATTATTTCCTATTATTTTCTTTTGGGACTAATTTGTTCTTCTAACTCCTGAGGTGTTAAGTTAGATTGTTTATTTGAGATATTTCTAGTTTCTTAATATACATGTTTATTGCTTTAAACTTTCTTCTCTGAAATGCCTTTGCTGCATCCCACAATATTTGGTATGTTTGTTTTCATTTTCATTTGTTTTGAGGTAATTGTTATTTCCTTTTCCATTTCTTCTTTTATTCAGTGATTGTTTAGAAGTGTGTTGTTTAGTTTACACAAATCTGTAGACCTTATTGCTTTCCTCTTGATTTCTAGTTTCATACCATTGTCAAAGAAGATCGTTGGTGCGATTTCAGTCTTCTTAAATTTGCTAAGATTTGTTTTGTGGCCTATCATATGATTTATCCTAGAGAGTGTTTCATGTGCACTTGATAAGAATGTAATATTCTGCTGTTGGATGGAATGTTCTATATATGCATTTTAAGTACATTTATTCTAAAGTGTGTTTCAATTCCAATGTTTCCTTGTTGATTTTCTGTCTGGATTATCTATCCATTGCTGATGGTGGGATAGTGAAATTCTCTACAATCATCACATTGGTACTGTCTATTTCTCCCTCAAGATCTGTTATTAATTACTCAATATATTTTGGTGCTCCGGTGTTGGGAATGTATATATTTACAATTGTTATATCTTCTTGATGTATTGACTCCTTTATCCTTATATAATGACCTTTGTTGTCTCTTGTTACTCTTTTTGGCTTGAAGTCTTTTGACTAAGTTTGGCTACACTCACCTTCTTTTCATTTCTATTTGCTTGGAATATCACCTTTC
The DNA here is from genome assembly GCF_028749965.1 of Puma concolor. Lineage (NCBI taxonomy): Eukaryota > Metazoa > Chordata > Mammalia > Carnivora > Felidae > Puma > Puma concolor. The sequence continues at coordinate 95,386,075 of NC_141671.1, read as the reverse complement.
ATCCTGAAGACAGTATATAGTTGGGTCTTGCTCATTCTTTTAAATTATCCAGCTGCTCTATGTTTTGGATTCGTAAATTCAGTCCATATACATTTAGGGTGATGAGTGATATGTAAATGTTTACTACTGCCACTTTTTCTTTTGCCTTCTGGTTATTTTCTCCATTCTTTTTCTTTCTGTTTCTGTCTACCTGTGTAAGTTGGTGTTTCTCTATGGTGATTTTCTCAGTCTCCTCTTTTTTTTTTTATGTTTTGTGTCTCTGCTCTGGAATTTTGCTTTGTGGTTACCGAGAGGTTTAGATAAAACATCATATATATAAAATAGGTGTTTTTTTCTGCTGATAATATCTTCATTTACCTATAAGTTTCCATCTTTTTAGTCTTCTTTTATATTTTTATTATTACAAATAATCTTTTTATATTGTGATTTTGTTAGCAAGTTGTAGTAGCTATAGTTATTTTCAAAGGTCTCCTCCTTTAGTCCTTATGCTACAGTTGAGTTAAGTATACTATTTTAAAAAGTTACAGTATTCTAATTTTGACCAAATATTGATAACCTTCATCGGAGTTTTGTGCATTTTTGTCTTTTTTTTTTTTTCAGCCTGAAAAACATCTTTCAACATTTCTTGTAAGTCAGGCCTAGTGGTGGTGAACTTCCTCAGCTTTATATTTGTGGGAAAGCCTTTATATCTCCTCCATATCTGAAGGATAACTTTGCCAAATAGTGTATTCTAGGATGGCAGTTTTTAATCTTTCAATATTTTGAGTGTGTTATTCCACTCTGTTCTGGCCCACAGAGTTTCTGCTGAGAAATCTTCTGATAGCCTAATGGGGGTACTTTTGTAGGTTATTGTCCCCCCATCCCCATCCTGACTGCCTTGAAAGTTCTTTGTCATTGACTTTTGACAGCTTTGATACAATGTGTCTTGGAGGGTTTGTGTGTGTGTGTGTGTGTGTTGAGATAATAAGGTGTTCTTTTAGTTTCATAGATGTGTGTATACAGTTATTTCCCCAGGTTTGGGAAGTTCTTAGTTATTATTTCTTTAAACACACTCTCTGCTCTATTCTTCCTCTCTTCTTCTGGGATACCCATTATTCTTAGGTTTAGTTTCTTAATGGAGTCAGATAGGAAGTTCTCATAGGATTTGTTCACTTTTTAAAAGGCTTAGTCTCTCTCCTCTCCCACCTGAATTATTTCTATATTTCTATCTTTAAACTCACTAATTCTCTCTTTCATATGATCTGCTCTAATTCTAATGCATTCAAATGCATTTTTATCTCATTTATTGAATTCTGCAGCTACAGAATTTGCTTCTTTTAAAGAACGTCAGCCTCTTTGGTAAAATACTCCCTTTTTTTGTTAATTTTATTCCTGAGATCACTGTAGTGTCTTTCAGATTTTTTTTTTTTTTGTAGCTCATTGAATTTTTCATGATAACTATTTTAACTTCTTTATCAGGTAGTTTTATTCCATGTCTTTGGGTTCTGTCACTACAAAATTGCCATTTTCTTTCTGTGATACCTTATTACCATGATTTTTCAGTGTTTGATGTGAAGTGCCTCTGACACCAGGTTTGAATTAGCCAACACTTGCTTATTCGGGCAGAGTTTTGTTAACTTTGATTCTAATGGTCAAAGGATCAGTAGTTAGGAGCCTTCCTTTTGTTTTCCAGAAGGTGGCGCTATAGCACAAGTTTTGGTTTCTCTTACTGGCGCTGACTCCCTGCTAAATTTGGGAGTACTGCATATTTAAAACACAAAAATAAACAAACAAAAGCAAAGAGTGTTGGCATTCATGGGCGGTTTTCTGTATCTCAGTGAAGACTGAAGGAGATGCTTTCCTTTAGTTTCTGTCTGGCTACTTCCCTGTCCTTTTTCTCCCCAAAGTGACTGCAGTCTCTCTTCAGAGAGAGCAACTGGTCTCCCCAGCTTCAGTGTATGGTTGGCCCACCCTCACTTACCGCCTTCACTCTCCACCTTCTCAGCCAGAAAGGTTGTGTAGGCTCATTGTCAGACTAGTCAGACTAGCCACCACCTTCTCTGCCATCAACGCCTCTGTTGCTGCCTGCTAGCTCAAGTGGCACTTCCCTCACTCCCCTGGGTTCCTCCCAGTCTTATCCACTCACTTTTTTATTTAAAGTTTATTTATATATTTGGAGAGAGACAGAGAGAAAATGAGTGGGGAGGGGCCGAGAGAGAGGGAGAAAGCATTCCAAGTAGGCTCCTTGCTGTCAGTGTAGAGCCTGTGCAAGGCTCAACCTCACCAACTGTGGGATCATGCCCTGAGCTAAAATCAAGAGTCTTCACGCTTAACCGACTGAGCCACTCAGGTGCCCCCACTCACTTTTGTGTCCACAGATGGATGGATCTCTTCGGTGTCCTGGTCCACTGTGCTGGAGGAGGTGGTGCCTTTTTTTTTTTTTTTTTTTCTGTTTCTGTCGTGGATGTCTGATTAGTTGTGAATTAAAGAAGAAAGAAAGGACTCATGCTACCATCACTCCCTAGATTTTAATTTTATATATGCTTAATTATTTTTTAGCTTTATGAAGATATTTATTACTTTGATTAAGCATTTTCTATATTATATGTAGAAAAGGTAGCTGAATAGAATTGAAGAGATTTTGAAAAGAATAAAATTAGCTAAGTGAGGCCAAGATTTTAGTCACCGAAAGTACTACATTTCCAATGACTTCAATCTGATTATTGAACTATTAATAAGCATAATAAAGGAAGATATAGTGTAAACAAAATTAATATTGAAGAGTATTATAATATAGTTATTATTAAACATAAATGAATTCCCCTAACGTGGAAAATTTGTTGTTTAAAAAAAAAGTTGGGGCGCCTGGGTGGCGCAGTCGGTTAAGCGGCCGACTTCAGCCAGGTCACGATCTCGCGGTCCGGGAGTTCGAGCCCCGCGTCAGGCTCTGGGCTGATGGCTCAGAGCCTGGAGCCTGTTTCCGATTCTGTGTCTCCCTCTCTCTCTGCTCCTCCCCCGTTCATGCTCTGTCTCTCTCTGTCCCAAAAATAAATAAACGTTGAAAAAAAATTAAAAAAAAAAAAAGTAGCAGTTAATGCATAGATAATGAAATTCTATGAATTGTTATTTTGTGTCAGTTTTGTGGAATATGTATTATTAATCACTCAAAAAGAGTTCACTTTTCATTATTTTTTAGAGGTGTTGAATTCCTGAGAAAATGCTAAAACTCAGAAATAGTTTTTATAGCTATACTTATGTGTTTTTCACAAGTACATGCAAGCCCCATTATCTGGACCACATGAAAATTAGTCGAATCATTTTGTCTTATTAGATAAGAGGGAGAATATCTAAAGTAAAATAGTTTAGAACATTGAATAGCTTTGGAATAAATTAATTTTTGTTCACTATCTAGCTGTGTCGTAAAGACATTGCAATTTTCATGCAGAGAAAAAAACTTTTCCATGTATAAGGCTAATATCTAGTTCTAGACCATTACAGGAATCAGTGAAAGAGGGAAGAGGATATCAATGTCCGATCTAGTGTCATAATTTATGTGGGTTTGAGTATAAAGCATTTTGGATCTTTACCAATAGACTGGTGGTAGTGCCAGGAATATTTTGAGCTCAGTTTGAACCAGTTAGCTTCGTAGGAGTCCCCAAAGTTTATAGCCGAATCACAGTGTCCAAGGAGGCATAGTATACCTAGACCCATTTCAGGCTGCTGATGTAAGCAAGAGGGATACTGTATAGGCAGCAGAATACCCCAGGCAGTTGTTTTACTGTCATGCAGAGTTTGGTTTATGCAAGGAGGTTGATAGCTGGGTTGAAGTGAAGCCCCCAAGCAGTGGTTGGAGGTGCAACTGTAAGGTTTAACTTCTTAGGAGATGGGATTGGAAATGGTTGGGCAGATTTTCATGGTCCCAATTATGTTAGACCAGGGTAAGGGAAATGAGGCAAGCATGCAATTACACCAAAATAGTACAAGTAGAATGAGGGGAGTAGGGTACAGGATTGTATCCACTAGATACGTTTCCAGGGCCTTGCTAGACCCACTCAAGGTTGGGGGCAGGAAAGGAGTTTCGGATTCTGGCTGTGGATGGTTTGGGACTCCAAATGTGCTATATTGGGTTAGTATGGATTAGGCCTTGAACATTTGTTTCAGCAACTGACTAGGGCAAGAGAATTTTGAGGAGCACTTCACTATTATAATATGTTTAAACCCCCCCCTGTCTGGATCTCAGAGGGGCCTAAATATAGGAAGGGATGGTATGGCTCCAGTTTCAAAGGATAGAGGGAATGTAGGGAGAAGGATCCCTACACAGGCCCATACATGGGAGATTGTAGGCAGTGATGGTTCACACTCTAATTAGCAGAATTCATATTTTCCTGAAAGAGTGAGTATAGTGTGGATAGTGTGTTCAGGTGTAGAATAGGAAGGATTGAGGGAAGTCATTAGCTCTCCCATTGCTCTGTGGATTGGTGGTAACTAGTTACTACACAAAACTGAGAAACAGCAGTATAGTGACTCAGATTCACGTTCCCGACTTAAAAGTCAGAAATGCTGTCCATTAGGTGTAAGCCTTTCACTTTGCAAGTAGGATATAAACTCTGCTTCTCTCTGAGTCATGCAATAAGTCAGAGATGCCACAAAGGTTCTATTTCTATCCAGTAGACTTCCCATTACATAATGTTTTGTTTTAGAATTAAATTAATTACTACATAAGTATTTCTTCTACATCATGTAACCAAGATTACTTCTATTTCAGGAAATATTTAGATGATGGCTCATTCTTTTATCTTTCAAAAGATTCCCTGTTTGAAGCTTTTACTGTGGGTTCGACAATTGATAATATTTGAGTAGGTAATGGGAATTTTGAGAGGAAAATAAACTACAGGCACTGAAGAATTCCTGTTAAAATTTTTCCCTCTATACTTTGTGGTGTGTAATAATGTATGTAATCACACCTTACTGCCTACTTAAAATATTTCACTAAAGACTACTTTGCAGCAATTATACTATTGGCAAATCTTGTTGTTGAACCAAGTAATATTAAGGCATTGTAGGAGGTGATAATAACCCTTTTTATAGTTGATAAAGTACTTTGAGTACCCTTGCTTTCATATGCTTAAAACTTCCTAAAATAATTGGCCCTTGGATGAATATACTTCGTTCTTCTGAAACCAGAGAATCATTTTATTTTTTGAAAGTTAAAAGAAGCTATTTAAAATATTCAAATGGGAGGGAAAGTGCTTATATATGAGCACCAAATATATTTAAAGATGCTTTAATATCCAAACTTGGGATCTTTATGTAAATTCAATTTGGGGAAAAGGATAAAAATGAGATTTGAACACAAATTCAAGATTAATTTAAAAAAAGACACATGGATATCAAATGTCAGCACTCATTATTAGAGATAGTCACCATAAAATAACTTTTCCACCAAAATTACTAGATTTTCCTTTTCTTAACTCTTCCTTATAGTCACCATTTTTAATGTTTTGAAAGAGCTTTAAGGATCAATTTTAAGTCATGTTTTAATTTGAAATAAATACTTTAAATTTAAAAGAAAAATATGTACACATAAATATAAGTAATGGAATAAAATGAGAATACAATGCTAAATCTTCTCCTATCCCTATAAAACTCTAAACTATTTTCCAGAGGCAAAAGTCATTTAAGAGTTCTTTGTTTAACCTTCCAGAAATTATTGCTACGTAAGAAATTAGATATAAAAACATATAAATATACAATTATGGGTAAGTATATGTCATTTATATACATGCATGCATGTACATATGTATGTATGTAAACACATTTCTTCTGTTTCATTTTTTTTGATACCATTTGTAAAAGCTATATCTATTAAGAAAATTAACCCCAAATGTGTCATAAATCCTGAAAATATTTTTTTGTAGTTTTTATTTGGCTTTTGCTTATGTTGTTTCTTCAGTCAAGTAGAAATATAAAACTTTTAGGTATGCAAACTTACATACTTTTGTACTATGATTCCCCATTTTTCTTATGCTTAAAAAGTTTTTCCAGTCCAAGAAAATTCATAAAATTTTCTTCCACATTTTTACATGGTGGTGTTATTTATTTTGCTATTTAAATTTTTTCAAATGTTTATTTATTTTTGAGAGAGAGATAGAATGCGAGCAGGGAAGGGGCAGAGAGTGAGGGAGACACAGAATCTGAAGCAGGCTCCAGGCTCTGAGCTGTCAGCACAGATCCCAACACGGAGCTCGAACTCATGAACTGGGAGATTATGACCTGAGCTGAAGTCGGATGCTTAATGACTGAGCTACTCAGGTGCCTCTGTTTCTACTCTTTAAATCTCAGATATATTTATTGTTGTTTAAATTTTTGATCCACCTGAAATTTATTTTGTATAATAAATTGGGATGTAAATCTATTTTTTCCTAGAATGTAACTCTATTTTTTAGTTAATCGTCCCTGCATAAAATTTTGAATTATCAGTTTTTTAGATTCCCAATATTGTTCGAATAAGATGAGATTTTTCACTTAAAACAGTAATTGTAAATAAACAAAAATTTTGTTTAATTTATTTTCTTTAAATATTGCCTTTTCTGTTATAGTCCCTGGAAATCCCAAAAGAGATTAAAAAAAAATTTTTTTTTAACATTTACTTATTATTGAGAGAGACACACACACAGAATTCAAAGCAGGCTCCAAGCTGTCAGCACAGAGCCCAACACAGGGCTCGAACTCACAAACCATGAGATCATGACCTGAGCCAAAGTCGGTTGCTCAACCAACTGAGCCACCCAGGCGCCCCTACCAAAAGAGATTTTAAATTAATGGTCTTGTAACAGTAAATAATCCCATAATCACCTGGATAAGACTTTTCCTATGAAAATTCCCAAGGTTTTTAGAATACTTAACTGAAATTTTTAAGGAAATTATCCTCTCATTTTTGTTAGGTTAGCTGTGTTTTGCAAGTTATAAGCAATAAGTGTCTTTTGGGGGGAACCTCCCATTTGTAACATAAAGCATTGTTTGTTTGTTTGTTTGGAATAGTTTCAGATTTAGAGAAAAAATGAAAAGATAGAGTCTCCATGTCTCCCAAACTGGTTTCCCTAATTATTAACATTTTACACTGCATGTAGTGTACAGTTACATTAATACTGTATATTTGTCACAAGTAAAAAATATAGATACATTATTATGCACTAAAGTCCACACTTTATTCAGAGTTTCTCAGTTTTTACTAAGGAAAAACTAGAGGAAGAGTTCTTGCTTCAGTTCCAAGATCCCATCTAGAACACCATATTACATTTTCTTGTTGCTATGGTCTGAATGTTTGTGTCCCCCACTTCAAAACTTGAAGTCCTAGTGCCCAGTGTGATGGTATTAGGATGTGGGGGCGGGTGCTGTAGAAGGTGCTTAGGTCATGAGGATGGAACCCCCAGGAATGGGATTAGTGCTCTGATAAAAGAGATTCCAGAGAAGATACAAGAAGTCTGAGACCCCGGAGAAAACCCTCCCCCAACCATGCTGGCACTGTGATCTCAGACTTCCAGCTCCAAAGCTGTGTAAATTTCTGTTCTTCCTAAGCCACCCAAAATACAGTATTTCATTATAGCTGCTGCACAGACTAAGACAGTTGTAATGTCCCCTCAGGCTCTTCTGAGCTGTAAGTTTCTCAGTCTTTTCTTAGTTTTGATGATATTGAAAGTTTTAAGGAATACTGGTCAGGTATTTTGTAGAATTTCCATCGAGTGGGATGTGTTTAATGTTTTTCTCATGATTAGTCTGGGGTTATAGGTCTTTGGGAGGAAGACTACAGAGGTAAAGTGCCATTTCTAATTATGTCCTATCCAGGATACACACTATCAACGTGACTTATCACTGTTGATCACCTGGCTAACATAATGTCTGTCAGCTTTCTCCACTGTAAAGTTATTCTTTTTTCTCTCCTTTCTAAATCCTACCCTTTGGAATGATGCATGGCTCATATTTAGACTGTGAAGTTATGCTCCCCTTCACTGAGGGCAAAGTACCTGCATAAGTTATTTGGAATCCTTCTGCATGGGAGATTTGTCTGTTCTCCCCCATTCCTTTATTCACTCTTTTATTCATATAATTATGGAATCCTTTAAGTTTCGTTTATACTTTGGGTCCATTGGTTAAAAGTCTAAAATGAATTTATCTTGATTCAGGGGAAAAAAAAAAAAACAACAAAAAACACTGATTGGTTGGTAGACAGCAGAACTGAGGACAGATCTGATCCAAGATGATGTGAAGAAAAAGGACTAAGTCCTAAGTCAATGTTTAGAGATACAACTTCTAGAAGTAAAACAGGACCAAAGGATTAAGTGATAAAACCATGAAAAACAATTTTGAATTATTTTGACTTACTCAAAATTTGACAGGGATTTTATGGCCAAACTTACTATGTTTTCCCCAATATCTGTTTTCTCTATTCTTCTAAAGTAACCACTCTGATACCTAACTGGGTATATGACTACAAGAATGAAGACTACATTTCCCAGTTTACCATATATTTATGTGTGGCCCTATGAATAAGCTCTGACTATTGGAATATTAAGATAATTGATGCTTGTGACACCTGGGTTAATTCCTTAATAATTAGGAATGCAGATAAGGTGGAGAGCAATTCAGAGTTTTCTTGAAGTTGTGGTGTGGTAGGCAGCAGTCTGGCAATAAGCCATAGAAAAGAAAGGTGTTAGATCTTGGATGACTGACCCTTGTGAAGCCACCAAAGCAAGATTAGCTGGCCACACTTGGATTATTACCTGCTTGGTAAAAAAACAAACCTGCATGTGGTTTAAGCTCACAATACTCTATTATAATTGATCATAATTTACCAGTTAAGATATACATAAAAATGTGGGAAAGGAAATTGACCAGAAAGAAACAAACCTGCATATAGTTTAAGCTTGCAACACTATTAAATTTAATCACAATTTACTAGCTATTAAGAAAAGGAAATTGAATTTATTCTCAACTGTTTATATTGGTTTAAGGGTTTAAGAAAAAGGGAAACAGAAAATGGTGCATTTCAGACTTTTTAAATTTAAGGTATATGTGATAAGTATTTTTTTCCCCTGAGAGAGTTTGTCTAAAAGATATGGAGAGCCCTTCAAAAATGTTATGGCTGAACAATGTTTCAAAGTCCTCTCACAACAGTTTGTTTTCACTGGATCATCCCTTTATAATGGATATTAAAGCTCAAGGTTAGGGGCATGGGTAGCTCAGATGGTTAAGTTTAAGCATATGACTCTTGATTTTGGCTCAGGTCATGATCTCATGGTTCATGGGATCGAGCCCTGAGTAGGGCCCTGAGCTGACAGCATGGAACCTGCTTAAGATTCTCTCTTCTCTCTCTGCCCCTCCCCACAAACATTCTCTCTCAAAATAAATAAACTCTAAAAAATAATAAAAATAAATAAAAATAAAACTCAAGGCTAAACATTCACACCATGACTCTACCAAGTATAGGACTTGGGGATCAAGGCCTATGTACAACTATGAAAAGTTTTGCACTTTAATTCCATTTTTCTTTTGTTTGTTGTTTAACAGATAGAGAGCCGGCAGAGGGAGGGAGGGAGGGAGAGAGAGAGAGAGAGAGAGAGAGAGAAAATGAGAACCATAACAGGCTCCACTCTCAGCGCAGAGCCAGGCATGGGGCTCAGTCCCTTGACCCTGGGATCATGATCTTAGCTGAAATCAAGAGTTAGATGCTCAGCTGACTTAGCCACCCAGGCACCCCTAATTTCAACTTTTAAGAAAGCTCCCAACTTATTGGTTCTCACTGAATGATAATTTTTTTCTTTTTTAGTCTCTACTTATTGTAAATATCCACATTGTTTAAGATAGTCTATAGAGCTAAATTAGAAAAGCTATAATTAATCAAAAGATGCATACAAAATGATGAGGATATGAATTTATTCCAGGCCTTACAGGCTGGTGAAGGATTTTGAATTATATTAGATGATACACATGATGTTTTAGGATGAGAAATTGCAGAACTAACTCATCTCAAAGTAAATGTCAGTTTGGATGAATGTTTTTCATTATAACAGTCTAAGTATTTTTCTGCATGTATTATTTGTTGCTAGTTTCCAAAAATTAGCATTTCATATTATGTGAATATTTCTATTTGCATTATTGCCAAGAAGAGATTTGTCCACAAGCTTTTGTGATTCAAGTGGATTTAACTTAAATCCAAAATTTAATTACAAATACGGTGATTGTGTTGATTCATTCTTATGCATTTCAATTAGATGAGAAACATACCAGCTGGAAACTATCCACTCATAGATTAAGAAATATTAATTTCAAGGTATTCCAGTGTACTTTAAAAAGGATCTAAATCATCACTGACTTTTAATGTTTTTATTTTTATAGCCCTATTTGGCATAATACATATACATGTGGTCTAATTGTCAGGATTTAATGGTGGAAATAAAAGTATCAGTATATTGACTTAGAGTGTTCCCGAGCAAGTGCATGCTAAGAACTGGTCATTTCAAAAGCTTTGTAATTCAGAGTATCTTGAATTTTACTCAATTAATTCATACAAAGATTTTTGTTTTCTTGTCCTTTGTGTGTGTTAATTGTCAGTACAAAAAAGTTAGCTTATGTAAAAGGTCTTAGATGATTATCTTGATCCTTGGAACTTCAAGACATTATCCTTCTGCACCATTACAACAAATAGACATTCTGTGATAGATGCAAATACAAATTCCAAAGCTACATTAATTGCATAATTTGTAATAGAAGCTTGGTATGGGCACTGCCTGCAGAGTGAAAAACAATCCAGAATAATCTAATCAGCATGATCACTGAATCTTTATTAGTCTTTGGTTAGTTATCTATTAGCATGCAAAGGATCCCATCTTTGTGCTCTTATCTTTCATTAATGTACCTTTTTAAAGTTACTCCAGAGAAATTTACAGGGAAGTAGAAAATAAATGTCTCTTACTTCCTTTGAAATCTGACTCTACATATATGTCTTGAGAATTTGACTCTGCATTGAGTATTCTCAAACTTTTACCAATATATTCCTTTTGCCATGCATTTGGGTAGGCTAGCCTTAGCTTGTATTCAATATTACTTAATGTAAATTTTCTATTTACACTTATATAGTTGGAGAAAAAGGGGAGGAGCTACACTTTCTCTTCTTTCTGCTTTTTTTATACCATCAGGAGTTAGCAGGACATCTTATTTCTAATTATTTCACTAATAGGTAAGTGTCAAATCACCTCACTTATTTACGCTTAAATTTTCTTATCTGTAATGTGAAAGGGGTCAACTAGAAATTTTCCTAAGGTCCCTTAGTACCTAAAATGGCATTATAATTAATGTATAGGTATAAAGTCAGGGTCTTTTATTTGAAGTATTTTGGAGAGGGTTTTCTAACCATTCTTTCTTCCTTGGGAAGAAATGTATGCATCTTTTGTATACATGTTTGTAAATGACTCATCTTTCCAATGGTTTATTTCTCCAAGTCACTTCCCAGTTGTGTCAGTTTCCTATTGATGTTATAATAATTACCACAAATTTAGTTGCTTAAAGCAGCATAAACTAACCTTACAGTTCTGCATATCAACATCTAAAATAGGGGGCACCTGGGTGGCTCAGTTGGTTAAGCATCCAACTTTGACTCAGGTCATAATCTCACAGTTCGTGAGCTTGAGCCTTGCATTGGGCTCTCTGCTTTCAGCACAGAGCCTGATTAGGATCCTCTGCTCCCTCTTTTTCTCTGCCTCTCCCCCACTCATGCGCACACTCTGTCTCTCTCAAAACTAAACATTTTTAAAAAAATGTAAATTGGGTCTCATAGGGCTAAGATCAAGGTACGAATGGAGCTATGTGATACTTTGACTCATGGCTCCTTCCTCCATCTTCAAAGCCAGCACCATAACATCGTTACATTTTCTCTGACACATCTACCTCCCTCTTACAAAGACTCTTGGGATGGGGCACCTGGGTGGCTCAGTATGTTAAGTGTCCAACTCTTTATTTCTGCTCAGGTCATGATCTCATGGTTTGTGAGACTGGGATCCACGTCAGGCTTTGCACTGACAGCACTGAGCCTGCTTGGGATTCTCTCTCTCTGCCCTCCTCATACTCATGCTCTCTCTCTTTCTCTCAATAAGTAAACAAACAAATAAGCAAACATTAAAAATAATAAAGACTCTTGGGATTATATTGGGCCTCCCAGGATAATCCAGGATGATTTTATCATTTTAAGATCCTAAATGACATCTGCAAAGTCTCATATGTCATATAAAGTAATATATTCACAGTTTCCAGGAATTAGGATGGGGACATCTTTGGGAAATCAGTATTCTGCCTATCATACCAGTGAACCTCAGGTATCTTGCTTTCCTTCCCATTTTTTAACAAATGTTTATTTATTTTTGAGAGAGAGAGAGAGAGGGCACAAGCAGTGGAGGGGCAGAGAGAGAGAGGGAGACACAGAATCCAAAGCAGGCTCCAGACTCTGAGCTGTCAGCACAGAGCCCGATGTAGGGCTAGGACCCATGAACCATGAGATCGTGACCTAAGCTGAAGTCAGATGTTCAACCCGTTGAGCAACCCAGGCACCCCATTGCTTTTCTTTCCTTTATGAAGCTGCTATTAACAACTCAATATTGCTCCCTTAAGATTGGCTGATTTTCTTACTTTCCCAGTTTCTTTCTCTTCCTAAGAATAAGCAGAAGTGAAATAGGTAAGAGAAAATAAAAATGACAAGCACAGGAAAGTTTTAAAATGTAGGGTTTCTATAGAGTTCAATATCTGCATTTTCCTTATTACCCAAATTAGATGCTAGGGGGGTGGGGGGGGGATTGAGATGCCACCGCTCAGAAGTGATCTTACAAGTATCTCTGATGGCTCAGACTCTTACTCAAGACAGATCTGGAAGAGAACTACTACATTTTCAATCCATCTGTGACATCCTTACATTTGGAAGAGGTGGGAAGAAGAACATTTGTGCAGGAGCCTCTTAGTTCTTCCTTAATGAGGAACATTTCCTGATCAGGCACAGGGATCCTTTCTGTATGTAGTTCAAACACCAGAGGTAGAATCATCTTTATTGCTAGGGCTGCATTCACTCACTGGTGCTGAAACTAGTGACCGTAAGCCTGCCTCTTCAGTGTAATTGATCCACTTTACCTTTGCTCCACATTAGAAAAAAATTAAATCTGTAAGTTGTATCTAATTCAATGATTTTTTTTTGACATTTTACTCAAACAGAATCAATGATTTGATTATCCTTCAGTACCCACTGCTTGATGCTCTAGCCTGAGTTTCTTTCTCAAATAAAACAAGTATCAGTAATTGGAAATACCTTTTCTCAGTATTTGTGCATATGTACATATATAGGGACATGTAGAAATGTATGCTTCTGTTTTGTGGACTTTTTGAGTTCGTGATCATATACAGTATATATCCTCCTAAAACTTTTTTTGCACCAAATCACATACCTGGAGATGTTTTAGTATTCTTGTATGTTGATTTGCTGCATTTTTTTATACTGATGCATAGCATTCCTTTGTATAAATGTACTGTTACTTATATAATCATTTCTTTGTAAGATCAACGTATGGTTATCAATATTAATCTGTTATAATAATTAGGGAAATTAACCTCTTTTTGTATCTCTAGGGTAGAATTTCTTGATCAAAGATGTAGCATATATAAAATTAAGACACCCTGCCATATTGAGCTTTAAAATGTTGAACCAGTTTCCAGTTCCTCTCAGTAGTGGATAAGAATATGTGTTTCCTCAAATTCCAACAACAGTTGCCCATCTCATGGATGAAAAGTGGTATCTCATTGCCTTAACATTTACAGTTAAGTGGCATTTCTTCTGTATTGCCTTTGTTCTACTTTTTATCGGTAGAGTTGTGTTTCTCTTTGTAATATGAAGAATTTTTTTTCACGTGTTCTACATGTAAAAGACAAGCCCAGTCTCTGACTCATTTTAACTTTTTTTATGGCGATTTTGATGTGCAAAGGCCTTTACATCTTATTATAATCAATTTTTTCAGTGTTTCAATCATGGCTTTTACATTTTATCTTCTGTTTAAAGACAGCTCTTTTGGCCTGTGTATATAAGTCATTTCTTTTCACTGAATTTTCATTCTATGATACTTTTGTTTGTTGGTTGTTTTTTACAACGAGCTCATTAATCATGCCATAATTAATTTTTTTGTCTCTTCAGAAGCAAGTGGGCTTGTCTTTATTATTCTAGACTAAAATCTGTAAACTGTACTAGAGACTATTAATTTTCTGATGCTGCTGTAACAAATTCCAATAAACTTAGCACCTTAAAAAATACAAATTTATTATTTCACAGTTCGTAAGTCAGAAGTCCCATATCTCTCTGCATCAGGGCAGGGACATTTTTGAGGGGCTCTTATTTTGCATACTATAGAGGCACAGTGACTCCTGTGTTGGGCATCATCTTTTCAGTTATTCCAACTGGTTTATGCTTTGTTTATTAATTGCTTCTAGTTCCAAATGACTTTTCTTCTGAAAAGTCTTCCACTTTCATGGGAATTTCTTCTAGGCTCTTATTTTCTTTTGAAGAATAGCTTGAGGTCACAACCCATTTATAGAACCAGAATGCTTGGTATGAATCTTTGAATGGCTTGTACATGGTCTAGTTCAGATTATCTCATTCTTATTATCTTCTCTTATTTCATTGATCATAGGAGCACTCTCTGAGAATATATAGATAATGCTTAAAAAATATTTATTTTTATTTTTTATTTTTTAAAGTTTATTTTTGACAGAGAGAGAGAGAGAGTGCGAGCGTGAGGTAGGGAGGGGCAGAGAGAGAGAGGGAGACACAGAATCCAAAGCAGGCTCCAGGCTCCGAGCTGTCAGCACAGAGCCAGATATGGGGCTCAAACTCACAAACTGTGAGATCATGACCTGGGCCGAAGTCAGACGCTCAACCGACTGAGCCACCGAGGTGCCTCTTAAAAAAAATATTTTAATTGAAATGAGAAAAAAGAGCTTTTATTTGTTGAAAATAACATATAAATGTAGTTAAAAAAGAGTTCAAACAGTACAAAACTAAAGGAATAAAATGACATATCTTACCCTAAACCCCTGAGTTAAATATTATATTAATTGCTTATGCAGATATGTCCCATGCATGTGTACATAGGTTTTTAAAAATTTTTGGTTTTTTGCATAACTGGTGAACTTCAACCCACAAATATATTTCTACTTTATATTTTTCACTTAAAATATGTCCTGAAGGGCACCTGGGTTGCTCAGTTGGTTAAGTGTCTGACTTCCTCTCCGGTCATGATCTCGCAGTTCATGAGTTTGAGCCCCACGTTGGGCTCTGTGCTGACAGCTCAGAGCCTGGAACCTGATTCAGATTCTATGTCTCCCTCTCTCTCTGTCCCTCCCCCACTCTCTCTCTCAAATGAATAAATATTTTCAAAAAATTAAAATACCAGTAGTTTCATCAGTACATACTCTTATGAAAAACAAAACAAAGAAATACCTATTCCTTCTTGATCCTTGTTAGAATAAAAGCAATTCTCTTTTTCTCTCCACATATATATTCTCTATATTTTATAAGTATATAATGCCATTGAAATACTATTTATGAATGTGTATATATATAGTTAAGGGGTCATGTGTGTGTGTGGTATGCATACCTATGCATATATAATGGTATGCATCAAACATGTATATGTACACACATGCATGCATATGTATATACATATATAGTGTTTTGAATACATGTGCAAGTAAGTATACATTTTGTGGTATATGTGTGTGTGTGTGTATGATATGCATGGGATTTATATGTATATACTGTGAAGAGTCATTAGCCTACTGATTGGTATATTAAATCTTCTTCCCACAAAGGAGTCAGTCAATATGCAGTTATTAACACATTTTAATGATTGTATGACAATGAAAGGTGATTGTTTTGGGTACTTGTATTTTAAATAGTATAAACAGCTATTAAAAGATTTTCAAAAGAGTAAGATAATGTCTATCATATAAATATATATACACATGTCAAAGATATTATTTAACTCATTAATTAATTAAAGAACCAATAAGATGTCACATCTAGCTTGATGAAGAATATGAAGTGTGTGTGTATATATGTATGCAATCAGGAATGCTGAAAGGAATTTGAAAAATGGGTTGATATTCTATAGGGCATTAAACATTATATGGAATCATCTTTTTTATAGAGCAGTAATTGATCACATCTGTGGCTCAAAATTCATTTGCATGTCTATGAACAAGAGTCATTTACATTATTAATCCTTTTCTACAACGTAGAGAACTGTAACACAGCTTAGTCAAAACAATGAAAAGTGCGCACATTTTCTTTTAAATCAGATATCTCTGAGGGGGTTACTAGAAGGAAAAAAACGGCATTCCATTGAAAGGATACTCCATAATCTTTTGCCCTTTACAAATTCTTTTGCAATTTTTCTTAAATTAACACCATTATTTATAGTTAATTTCAGATTTTAAAAAACAGAAATGTTTTAATTTCTCATATTAAAATTGTATACATTTAGAGTAGGGATTGGTAATTGAAAAGTTTTATATAATATCATTTTATTTCATTTATTGTTTTCTTCATTCTGCCAACCATATTAAAGGACCATTGTATGCCAGGTGTCAACCTAGATATAGACAGTACAGTAATAGACAATATATACATGGTCCCTGTCTGTCTCATGGAGCCCACAGTCTTGTGGGGGAGACAGTCATTAATGAAGGTGTTTTAAGTGCTAGCAAAGTACAGCATTCAACAAGGTTAAGTTTGAGGGACCATAGATGTCAGGGAAACTTCCCTGAGGCAATAAACTGTGAGATGTATCCTAAGGGACAAATAGAAACAGTTAAATAGGTGAGGAGGTAGTGAGTGGGAGAGGAGACAGAGCAGCTCATGAAGAAGGGATATCTTACGCAAAGTCCCTGTGGATGAAGGGCATATGGTCATAGTAGAGAGAAAGGCAGAGTGCCGGGAGGTGAAATCAAAGAAAAAGGCGAGGATAACACCTGCAGAGCTATGGTTATGGCCATAGAAATCATTCAAGCATGGGAATAATGTGATTAAAATTGTATTCTGAGATCACCTTGGCTATCTTATGAGGGTAGGTTGAAGGAGGGGCCAGGAATGATGGATGCTGAGAGGCCAGTTAAGATGCCTCTTAACACAATTGTGAATTTGTGAAAAACATTGGGAGGGCTAACATTAGGGCTACATGTAAACATAAAAATATGGCTGAAAGCAGAGAGTCAAGGTGTTTTGAAGATGTAAGAACCAATGATTAGCATTGCTCGATTTCCTTTAAAGTAATATTATGTTTCCTGGATAATAATGGTCTGAAATTTTACCAAAAGGAAGTTTTAATAAAATGGTACACCTTACTGAATAAACTGAATCCTTTGGTTCTGGCTGAATGTACTACTCAGTAAATGCTATTCACAGATTAAAATATGATCTATGGTACTTTTTTTTGGAAGAGCTATTTATTCAGAATTTTTAGACAACATTTTAATATGGAGTGTTTTATATTGGTACTCTGGGGAAGCTAAACATCTTTTGGCAATACATATAATTTTCTTGAATTTTAAACAACAGTTTTATTTTTTAAAAAAATAAGTACACATCTTGGAACAATTGGGCAGGCTTATTGTATAAAATTGCTTCACTTTTTACTAATTCTGTTTTAATCTCTGGTGATAACACTTTACACAATAATTTTTAAAATTTGAAAATAATACTTTGCCAACAATTGTATATTTGTTTGCCACATTTTTAAACATGAATTTAGTGTCACTTTTATTAGGTAACATGTTTTACTCATCACGTGTGTCATAGTTATTAAGCAATTATTTGTTTTAAGCTGTGGTTCCAAATATTGTTCATACTATGTGTATATTTTTGGTATATTTGTACAGTAGTTGTATTTTGAGAATAAAAGATTTAGGCATAAACAAATCTTAAAACCACCTGCTGTATACCAACCAAAATTTAATTTCCAAAAGAGAATGCTAAGAGCCAAGACACTCCAGATCATGCTTATCTAATAAGGACAGGCAAGGTATAAGAAAATTGACCTCTAGGAAGCCAGCGGCATCAGTATTGTGATAAGATTCCTGCCAAATTCTTACCCATGAGAGAAATCTTGGGGAGAATGAAGAACTTTGCTAAGAATGATCATTTTTATATCTTGAATAATCACCCCCCCCAAAAAAAAACTCCACCAAATCCAAAATATCCCAGATGACTAACAGCTATAGTGAATTGTGTGGTGATGTAACCTACCTAATTTGCATCTGACTTGCATCTAATGAAATGTAGAGATATGTCTATTTTTTATTCACTTCTTAAAAATGTTATCCCCTATTCTCAGTAGATTCAGAGGGGCAAGTTTATATTCTCTTAGCTCCCTTCTCCCGCTTTCTACCTCTTTATTAATCCATTCCTATGCAGAATACTTTTTCTCCTCTGATTCCTCTCATTTAGCTGCACTAAATGTTTCTCTCTCCTTTCATTGGCCAACCTCTTAATTATTTATTCACACTCTCTCATTTATGGAAGATGTTGCCTCTTCCCCTTCTCCCACCATTCTTCCATAATTGTAAGAGCTTTCAACCCATCAGTAGCTTAGCCTTAACATTCTTGGCTCTACTTAAATCCAATGACCTCTGTCTCAGCTACTGTCAATGTCTCCTTATGGATCTATCCACTTCAGAAACCTCTGCAGCGTTGACTCCAAATCATAGTCCACTCTTCTGTAACCACTTGTTTCTGGATTTCTCAGGTTCTCATTTCACGGTACATGCTGTTTAGCCTCAAAGATGATCTCATGTTAATTAAATTCAGATTCCCTCGATTTTCTCTCAGCTAACAGCCACCCTCCCTAGTCCTTCCCTATGACACTCCTCTCCTCCTCTTCTCTTTCCACCAGCCTCAATTCACAGATTCTGTTTTATACTTTCTTTTGATCACAACAATCTAATCACAGAGCCCAAATTCTGGGTCAAAAATCTGTGTTTTCTGCTCCTTTATGTAGGCACCTGAAAAATTACATATATTCATGTTCTCAATTTCACTGCCAATATCAGCACATTCTGTGAAGTCTTTCCTTTGCCCTTATCCATGTTTATCTCTTATCATCCTTAAAAGATATTCTGAAGCTTCTCTATGATGCCATTTTCAAACCACATTTTTATCCATGCACATCCATTCTCAGTTGGTAATGTTGTGCCTATTTTAAGGAGAAAGCTGAGGTCAACAGATGAATTTTCTTCACTTCCCTATTAACACTGTCTTCAAGTGTAACCAGTCCCTGAGATACAGCACACTTCAGCCTGTTTGATACTAACCCTTCCATACATATATCTTCTTTCCTTTTAATCTGCCTCTTCCCTGACTTATTCCTTTCATCAGGCCTCTTCCTCCTACTTCCTAAAAATCTCCCTCCCTGTTGGCTTTTCTTGGGCCAAAAACAAGCTTATGTCTCTCACATTTAAGGAAAGTAACAATCCAAACAGTGGAGACAAAATGAAGATGCTCATTTTGTATCCTCTAGCGCCACTTTATCTTATATTTCTCATTTTCTCCCCCAGAGAGAGCCCCAAATTCACTACCTCTGCTGCTTTATGTCTCACACTTTAATAATTCACTGGTCAGGTTTCAGCTTCTTCTAATTGCAAATCCAATGGAGATTTATCAGTTCTTACATTATCCCTAAAATCTCTATTTTGTTGTCTTCCTTCTATATCAGTTAGAGGTTTTTGCTTTCAAGTGACACATACCAGCTCTTTTTTTTTTAATTTTTTTTAATGTTTATTCATTATTGAGAGAGAGAGAGAGAGAGAGAGAGAGAGAGAGAGAGAGAGAGAGAGAGAATGAATGAATGAGGGTGAGCCAGGGAGGGCAGAGAGAGAGGGAAACAGAGGATTCATTATTGAGAGAGAGAGAGAGAGAGAGAGAGAGAGAGAGAGAGAATGAATGAATGAGGGTGAGCCAGGGAGGGCAGAGAGAGAGGGAAACAGAGGATTCAAAGCAAGCTGTCAGCACAGAACCCCTCATGGGGCTTGTACTCATGAACCATGAGATCACCACTTGAGCTAAAGTCAGACTCAACCAAATGAGCCACCCAGGTGCCCCAACACATACCAACTCTTAAGGGAAATATGTTATAAAATGAATTGGAGGACTTGGGAGCAAAGACAGAAGTGAACAGAGGTTGTGACTACACACCAGTTTGGCCAGGTCACTACTTTACAGAATGAATAAGGATTGATGCATTTTTTTCCTGTTTTTGAACACAGTGCTAAGAGTCAAAGACTTGGGAGAGGAAATCTAATTGGTGTATCCAGTGTCACAGATCTTATCCTTCTCCAGTCAGTGGTGGATGGCCAGGAAACAAAAATGTTCTCTACGACTTCCATAAAAGGACACTCTCTTGCTTCCCTCTCCTCTCTCTTTCATGCACTTTCACTTTAATATGCTTATTGCTTTCTTGTTTGTCCACAATTTAAATATGCACTTGTGACACCGTGGCTTTGTTCTTTTCATCCTCAGATGTCATTCTGTGTAAGATCATTGTAGTATTTATTGTCATGGCTTCATCTACATTGCCTAATTCTTTTTTTTTTTTTATGTTTATTTTGAGAGAGAGAGTGTGCACGCAAGTAGGGAAGGGGCAGAGAGAGGGAGAGAGAGAGAATCCTGAGCAGGCTCTGTGCTGACAGCCCCTATGTGGGGCTTGAACTCACAAAGCATGAGATCATGACCTGAGCTGAAATCAAGAGTCAGATGCTCAACTGACAGACACTTGGGTGCCCCTAAATTGTCTAATTCTTATTAAGCTTTTTCGGTGGATAGATATGGTGCCAAATATTTATAGGTATAAGAACTATACAAAACTTCATGAGTTAGGTTATTATAATACTTATTTTACAAATGCGAAACTGGAGCTCAGGGAGACTAAGTAATGTTTCCAGTTATTACACATCTTTGCTAAGACTGGGGAATCTAGTCTCCAAAGCCAAATGCTCTTACCGATCCCTATACCAATCATGCCCCAAATATATTTTTAACCAAGCTTTGTCAACTGCCTATTTGATATCTCCTTTTATTCTTAGTTTCCCAGGGAGTTAGATAATTGAAATGAAATTGATCATCTTTATTCTTCTTATTTGGCAGTTCCCATGACATAAAATATTACAACTTAGTGTTACTAATAGTAGTGGTAGGGAGGGACATTCAAAATCAACTTTACCTTCACAACCAATTAATAAATACCCCCTCCCATACCTATCACTATTGACTCTCTTTTTCAATCAAAGTGTTACAATAGCCTCTAAATTTGGATTCCTGCCCATATACACATCTCACTCAAATCTGTCATCTATATAGGGTCTCAAGTGTTTAAAACACAACACTAACTATGTTATTTCTCCATTTAAAGTACTCTTTTGGCTTCATGCATTCTGTAGGATAAAGTCCAAATTCCTTAGCACTGATATATCAGGGCCTTTTTGTTTTTTTTCCACGTTTATTTATTTTTGGGACAGAGAGAGACAGAGCATGAACGGGGGAGGGGCAGAGAGAGAGGGAGACACAGAATCGGAAACAGGTTCCAGGCTCTGAGCCATCCGCCCAGAGCCTGACGCGGGGCTCGAACTCACGGACCGCGAGATCGTGACCTGGCTGAAGTCGGACGCTTAACCGACTGCGCCACCCAGGCGCCCCTATCAGGGCCTTTTTGATTGGGTCCTCATTACTTCTCAGGCCTTATCTCTTAAATCCATGTCCCCTAAATCCACGATTCTGAAAAAGTTGGCTTGTATAATGTCTTCAGTATGCCATGACACTATAAAGATATTTGGGGTTCTTTCTTTATGTATACTTCCTTTTTTTTTTTTTTTTTTTTTTTAATTTTTTTTTTCAACGTTTTTTATTTATTTTTGGGACAGAGAGAGACAGAGCATGAACGGGGGAGGGGCAGAGAGAGAGGGAGACACAGAATCGGAAACAGGCTCCAGGCTCCGAGCCATCAGCCCAGAGCCTGACGTGGGGCTCGAACTCACGGACCGCGAGATCGTGACCTGGCTGAGGTCGGATGCTTAACCGACTGCGCCACCCAGGCGCCCCTACTTCCTATTTTTTAAGGTTATTCTTGTTCTCTCTCCTTATTTCCCAGACTGGCTGACTCTTTTCCTCTGTGACTTATTATATCTTCAAGAAAATCTACTGAATTAAGTTCTCTTCCACATATGCCTCCATGATCATCAGTGACTATTACTTTCACATTTTAACATTTCCCATCCTTAGTGTTATTATTAAGAAATACAGAAATAGTATGGTTCCACAATGGAATAGGAGTATGGTGCCATAGTGTATGTTTGATTGATGAGGGTGCTACTCCTCAAGTTCTTCATGAATAGATAAAGAAGAATGGATTTTAAAAGTAGATAGCCCCATCCATAAAGATATCCAACTACCAGTAATCAGTAATTCAGAGAACTTAGAAGCACACTAGCTAATAATATTTAAGATGATATATTCTGTTAATCAGAGTCACTCGGAATATACTTCAGTAAGGAGATATGAGTTGATATGTTTGGGTAACTTCTAATTTGTTTTTACAATATAATCATGTAAGCTCAGGGTTGTAAACAACCTCAAACATTATCTAGAAATCTCTTATAAGCTAGCTCATTGTGATTATCTGAGGACATCAATTATGCTAGCAGTAGATTAAGGGGAATGGAAATGCAATGCAAATTGCTTTGTGATAGAATGTACTTCTCCTTAATTTATTTTTTCTTTACCTCAATAACTAACTTAGGGATTGGAGCATTCTGGTATCAGGGAGGGAAGAATTTCTCCCTAGCCTTCTTGATTCTTTTGACTGGTATAACAATTGACACAAGACAGATTAATAGGAGAAACAAAACAAATTTAATTCCTGTGTATGGGAACCCTAAAGATATGAGGCTCAGAGAAGTGATCGAAGCAGGCATCTTCTATATCTTTAGACAAAGAAACAATAAGAAGAACTGACAAGTCAAAGAAACTTAGGCTTAGGTACTAAATAGTGAATAAACTAAGCACAGTTTCTTACATAGGCTTCTCAGCCCTGAATTCCTAATATCTGGCAATATGGATGTCTCTTTGCCTCCTAGTGCAGGAAATATACTTTCCACGTGGCAGGTTTATTTTCTGCTTCCAGAGAAACAGAGAAGAGGGTGAGAGTGTCTTTCTTGCACTAGCTGTTTCTCAAGTAACTAATTCAAAATAATCAGTATGCCACTTTGGCATATTTTTGGGCAGCCTGCCTTGAGCCTCAACTCTGGAAAATTTCAAAATATACACAGCTTCTGAAGATCTTCCAGGAATTGATAGTTAAGACAAACCCAATTTAGCGATGAGACAAACTACTGAGAACAGCGGAGGAATTAGTATTAGTTTCCTATTGCCATTGTAACAAATTACTACAAACTTGGTGGCTTAAAAAAAACCACATAAATTTATTATCTTATAGTTCTGTAGGTTGAAGTTCAGAATGGGTTTTCTGGGTTCAGCAGAGGTGAGTTCTTTCTGAAGACCCTAGGGTGAATCCATTTCCTTGTCTTTCCAGCTTCTAGAAGCTGCCTACATTTCTTGGTTGTGGCCCTGAACACCAACTTCAAAGATAGCTGTGTGGCATCTTCAAATTCCCTTTTCTGACTTCTGCCTCTATAGTCATATCTTCTTTTCTGATATGAAATCTCTTGCCTCAGATTTTTTTCCTCTTCAGGCCCTTGTGATTACATTGGGTCCCTCTGGATAATCTAGGATACTCTCCCTTCCTCAAGATCCTTAATCTAATACATCTATAAAGTCTTTTCCCATGGAGGGTAATATATACACAGGTTCTGCATATTAGGATAGGGACATTTTGGGGGGGCACTATTCTGCTTATCGCAGATTCCCCTATAAAGTTCTGGTACTAGTTCTCTCATTTGCTGTAAAAATGTGTTGCACTGAAGGTGTTGTGATAGTTTGGATTGCCAAATAAGGATAGTTCTGAAGTTTTCTGTCCAGAGATGCAAGAGGACAGTGTGGAATTTAAAAAGATGAGGGAGGGCTAGGGAAAGGGAATATCAGAGATGATTGTGGAAAGAAAATTTGTGAGAGGGAGTTAGCAAAAACAAAAATGTAGTGAGAAGAAGAATATGAAAAGATAAGATCCTGAGATAAACTTGCCTCCCAGTCAACTGGAAAATTCCATTATTAAGAGCATTGCATTTATAGGTCCCACAATTCAGCTGAGGTGTCACTGCAATTTAGCAATTTTACAAAGGCCCTGTGCTTGGAAAGCAGAATTGTAGCAATGGAGAGTGTCAGAGCTGAAAAAGACCTTCACTATTGTCTAGTGTAACTTCACTTTACACAAAATAAATTGGGGTCAACATTTTTAAGAATTTAAGAACAGTTGCACAGTTACTTGGTGCCAAAGGCAGGATTTAAACCCAAATATCCTGATTTAAAGTTCATGACTCTTGCGACATTGTCCTATAAGAGTTCTTTTCTCTCCCAGTAGGAAATAAAACTTTTCTTTCCTTAAGAAATACAAGAAATTTTTCCTGTCATAAAAGATTTTTCTGTCAATTTTTTCTCTCCAAGAGTGGTATAGAAAAGTCATCTTTCTTTTTTTACATAGAAGCTAGAGCTAGATTTAGCCCAAACTGCATAATGTGATTTTTTAGGTTCCATAATATCATCTTATATTTGTCTAGCAATGTGTGGGCTTCAAGGTACTTTCACATTTTACATATTATTGTCTTTGCTTCTCAGAATCATAATGTGAGCCTTTTGGGTAGAACAGACAGTTTTGTCCCTGTTGTACATACAAAGACAAGCTCATTAGAGGCAAAGTCAGGACCAGAGCTTACGTGTCCTTTTTCTCTTTCCTCCTATACTTCTGTCCCTATGAGATTTTGTAATTTTAGTCAAGTCTTTCAATTACCTGGTGCATTGGTATTCTCATTTGTGAATGATGGCGGTAATTTTGATCCTACCACATACAGAAATTATAAGAATAAAATGAGATATTAAATGAAAGCCCTTTAAAAAAAAGATTATATCCACCCTAGCAAATGCAATAAGCTGATTGTTTAAGCATTTCTAACATGAAGAAGACCCAATAAACATTGCTGGGTTATTCTAGATGATTGAACCAAATTTGCAACTGGATTAAGTTATTTTCGACAGAAAATTTCTCACATTCATTAAGAAAAATTTCATAAACTTTTAAATTATTCATAATAATAATAGTAAATTATAACTGTGTTTATTGAGATTTTAGTTTGCTCTAGGCTCTGTGCTATCAAGTTATTCTTGCTGTAGATCACCAAATACTAAGTGACCAAATCTGGTTGTTGAGAAACCAGGTCTTTGTGACACAAAAACAATATGTCCAATCACTTGCTCCACTAAAGACTCAAAATATTGTGCAAGAGAAAATGGCAGAGCAAATGATTGGATGCATGGTAAACTTTCTCCATCCCTATGGCCTACAGCCAATTGTCTTTGCTTGCTGTCTGTTAAACCTGTTTGAAAGATAAACCATAAAGACAAGTCGTTTGAGGATTGTTGGCAACAAAAATATGGTGTTGACTAAAGCAGTAGCTCCTATTTCAACATTTGGGTTTAATTTCCTAGATTGACCTTTGAAAATCCTGACTTTTTCAGAGTCTTCAGAGATGAATGTCCATTTGGACACTTGTATGTTCTGGACTCTGTGCTGAAGATTTTATTTTATTTTTCTTATTTCTCCCATAGATTTCTCTCTCTCTCTCTCTCTCTCTCTCTCTCTTTCTCTCTCTCTCTCCATATATATATATATATATATATATATATATATATATATATATGTAATTTATTGTCACATTGGTTTCCATACAACACCAGTGCTCATCCCAACAGGTGCCCTCCTCAATGCCCATCACCCACTTTCCCCTCTCCCCCACCCCCACATCAACCCTCAGTTTGTTCTCAGTATTTAAGAGTCTCTCAGTATTTAAGAGTCTCTTATGATTGGTCTTCTTCCATCTCTATAACTTACCCCCCCCTTCCTCTCCACCTTAGTCTTCTGTTAAGTTTCTCAGGATCTACATATGAGTGAAAACATATGGTATCTGTCTTTCTCTGCCTGACTTATTTCACTTAGCATAACACTCTCCAGTTCCATCCACATTGCTACCAATGGCCAGATATCATTCTTTCTCATTGCCAAGTAGTATTCCATTGTATATATAAACCACATCTTCTATATCCATTCATCAGTTGATGGACATTTAGGCTCTTTCCATAATTTGGCTATTGTTAAAAGTGCTGCTATACACATTGGGGTACAAGTGCCCCTATGCATCAGCACTCCTGTATCCCTTGGGTAAATTCCTAGCAGTGCAATTGCTGGGTCATAGGGTAGATCTATTTTTAATTTTTTGTGGAACTTCCACACTGTTTTCCAGAGCAGCTGCACCAGTTTGCATTCCCACCAACAGTGCAAGAGGGTTCCCATTTCTCCACATCCTCTCCAGCATCTATAGTCTTCTGATTTATTCATTTTGGCCACTCTGACTGGCGTGAGGTGGTATCTGAGTGTGGTTTTGATTTGTATTTCCCTGATGAGGAGTGACGTTGAACATCTTTTCATGTGCCTGTTGGCCATCCGGATGTCTTCTTTAGAGAAGTGTCTATTCATGTCAGAATTCTGCCATTTCTTCACTGGATTATTTGTTTTTTGGGTGTGGAGTTTGGTGAGTTCTTTATAGATTCTATGCTGAAGATTTCAAAATAGTACCTTTTAAAATCTCCACAATCCCTCTCTGATGTAGATACTATTATTATCCACGTTTACCAGGTATGGGTAACAATGTGTAGAGGGATTTAGGATCTTGTTGAAGGCCACACAACCAGCAGGAGCTGAGGTCCAGCAGTCTAATTTCACAGGTGTACATTATTAGCCACTGAGTGACACTTGTTCTTGAGATGTATTAGGGGTTACAAATGCCACCTAAACCACAAATGCTTATTTCACACACAGCCATCTCTGATATCTAAACCCCAAAAGTTGTTTTCTCTCTTGGATTTCTAAACTATTTCTTTGAATCTTACATATAGTGGATTTCAACTTACATAAGTCCACAAAGTAAATTATTAATTATTATTATTATTTCATAAATTCCAAAGGGGATTTAAATTAAAAAACAAGTTTTACATTTGATTCATGGACCAATATAAAAACCACACAATTATAACTATGTGGTAATTGAAAAAAATATGATAGAAATAATGCATTTCAAATTATTTCTGTCTCTGGCCATTCTATTTTTTGTAAATACTACACATTACTGTCATCACTCTGAACATTTGATTTTTAATTAGGGATTTATATAACATAATATATTGATTATTCAGTTGCTTCTTGGACACCTATAAACACAAATTAGTTCTTCCACATTTGAGTTAAAACTTTCACAGAAATGAGAGATATCGGAAGTTAAGACAAACATTCTATAAGATGTCCACAAAACAGGAAATTTTTAAAATTATAGGGCTGTTAAATATAACTACTATCAATACCAATACATGAACATTATTAAAAAGCACATCCATTATCTTTCATATACAGACTAAAATGTAGAATCAGGTGATTAAATATCTTTTTTTCATAATCAAAAGCATTTCCTGCTACTTTAGGAGTTTGGACCTTTTATTTGTCAGGATCAACTAAATGATAAATACAAACAAAGTAATAATAACAGTGATGTAAAATTTCAATTAAAGAAGCATAACATGACAATGAGAAATTTTATCCTTGAAATGTTAAACCTGAAAATGGGCAATTTATACCTCTACGTGTTGCTAGACATTGGTAAACTCAAGTTAGCTCAAGGTCAGGGCCTTAGGATCATAGCTGTGGAAAAACAAACTTTAAACCCAGGTATCAAATAATTCCTTATGGTGAATTAGGAATTCACCATATTCATAATTCATAATTCATAATTCGGTGAATTAGGGAACATGAACTCATGATCCAAAATCACTTTTCACATAAAGAAAAAGATGATATGAAGAAGAATCATGAAATAACATCTCAGCAACATCTACAGATTCTGGAAGGTTAGTCATAGAATATAGAATAAATATGTTTATGATATTTAAAGAAAAAAGGAGTATATTAATAACTAGAAACCAATAGGCAATAAAAATTGAAAAGTCAGATTTAAAACAGAGAAATTTGAGAATTTATTACAAATTTAATAAACTGGATAAATGGTAACTAAACATGGCTAGAAAAAGAATTAGTAAACCGGCAGACAAAAATGGTATACAGAATTGAAATCATAGTGAAAAAAGTAGAAATTATGAAAGATAAGATGAAATGAGAATATTCAATACGCATATAATCAGAGTTTTAGAAAGAGAAAACCATGTAAGAATTAAGAATATATATATGGGATATACATATATATGTAGACACAAAAAATAAGGTTTATCACAGACATACAAACTTATTTACCATTAGAAAACCCTGGAGTTACTTCACTATACTAACAGATTACAATAGAAAAAAGAAAAAAGACACATGATTGTCATAGCAGATGCAGATAATTCACTCTAATAACATTGAAAATATTTTGTTTTTTTGAAATACATTTGGCTTATAAGTAATGCTAAATGTTATTTAGCTGTGGCTGAAAAAAAAATGGGCCTATTGTTGTCATATAAAAAAGTCTGGGGGCACCTGGGTGGCTCAGTCGGTTAAGCGTCCAACTTTGGCTCAGGTCATGATCTTGCAGTCTGTGAGTTCAAGCCCTGCGTCAGGCTCTGTGCTGAGGGCTCAGAACCTGGGGCCTGTTTTGGATTCTGTGTCTCCCACTCTCTTTTTCTGCCCCTCCCCCGCCAGTGCTCTGTCTCTCTTGGTCTCAAAAGTAAATAAAACATTAAAAAAAAAAAAAAAAAGAAACAAAGTCTGGAAGTTGCTGGCTTTGGCCCCAGTTCACAAATGTTGGAATGAGCAACTTAAAATTCTTCTGTATTTCTTCCCCTTGTGTTTGAGAGATAACTTCCATAATGTTAGGGAGTTGAGAGAAGGGGAGTCAAAATGCCAAGAAACTGCCATGTCCTTCTTTGTAGCTAACTACAGATTTCTTTCCCTTACTGAGGAAGCCTGAGAGAAGAGAAGCCTAAACTTAAAACAGATTTGGACTTTGATAATCATACATGACTGGACCTTTTAAACAGTGAATTGGTACTGTTTTGTGACCTAAAGCTCTCATAGTATCCATTTAATCCTGGATCTGTCTGAATTTTTCATTTTCTGTCTTGGCAGGTAGTAGAACCACACCGTTGATTTACATGAAGATAAAAAGGAAGTAGCTTTATGTTTACTTCCACTAGTCATGCATGTTGAACATAATGGTTATGCCATAGAGCAGTGAAAGTCAGTGAATTAGAATAACAGGTGTCAACATAAATGAACTCATGAACATTGTAATGTCAAGTGAAAACATAGGAAGAATGAAAAATTTGTACTGTGTTAAAAATCCAGAAACAGTAAAATTTAAAACCAGAATAGTAAGGGACGCCTGGGTGGCTCAGTCAGTTAAGTGCCTGACTCTTGATTCCTTTGGCTTAGGTCATGATCCAATGGTTTGAGAGTTTGAGCCCCAAGTCAGGCTTTGCATTGAGCCTGCACTTGAGCTCTGCACTTGAGCCTCCTTGGGATTCTCTCTCTCCCTCTCTCTCTGCCTCTCCCTCCTCCTCTGCCCTTGCACATGTACTCTCTCTCCTTGTCTCTCTCTAAAATTAAAATAAATAGTAAAAACAAAAATAAAAATAAAACCAGATACGTAAAATAGTGTTTAGTAAAAATTTTTTGTACATCTAAGTTCACAAACTGGGAGCTTTCAAGTCCAAAATTGATATGAAACTTGGAGGCATGACTTTACAGGATAGCATATAAAGTTAAAACGAGGAAGTTGCTTAACCTTTGTATTGGTTGGTTATTACAGTGTCTAGATGTCAGGGATTAGTTAAAAGAGATTATTTTAAACAATTTTAGGAAAATGACTTAAGTTTCTTTTATTAACATTATAGGAATTTACAAGAAATAACCTGTTAACTTTTGCTTATATTCATGAAATAAGCTAGATTTAGTTTTGCTTACGATTTAAATGGTCTTGTCTGGTCAGGGAATTTTCAAGTTCAGTCTCTAATTTGTATTTTCTTTTAACAACAGTATGGTAGTACTACTTTTTTTTATTTTTCTTTTGTTTTTTGTAATTTCAAATTTTTATTTAAATTCCAATTAGTTGACATATATTGTATTATTAGTTTCAGGAGTAGAATTAGTGACTTATCATTTATGTACAATACCCCAGTGCTCATCACAAGTGCCCTCCTTAATACCCATCACCCATTTAGCCCATCCCCCCGCTCACCTCCCTCCATCAACCATCAGTGTGTTCTCTTTACTTAAGAGTCTGTTTTTTGTGGTTTATATATACAGGGGAATACTACTTGGCAATGAGAAAGAATGAAATGTGGCCTTTTATAGCAACGTGGATGGAACTGGAGAGTGTTATGCTAAGTGAAATAAGTCATACATAGAAAGACAGATAACCATATGTTTTCACTCTTATGTGGATCCTGAGAAACTTAACAGAAGACCATGGGGGAGGGGAAGGGGAAAAGAAAGTTAGGGAGGGAGGGAGGCAAACCATAAGAGACTCTTAAAAACTGAGAATAAGCTGAGGGTTGATGGGGGGTGGGAGGGAGGGGAAAGTGGGTGATGGGCATTGAGGAAGGCACATGTTGGGATGAGCATTGGGTGTTGTATGGAAACCAATTTGACAATAAATTTCATATAAAAAAAAAAAAGAGTCTGTTTCAGGGCACCTGGGTGCCTCAGTCATTTGAGCATCTGACTTCCGCTCAGGTCATGATCTCACAGCTTGTGGGTTGGAGCCCCGCATTGGGCTCTGTGCTGACAGCCCACAGTCTGGAGCCTGCTTCGGGCTCTATGTCTCCCTGTTTCTCTGCCCTTCACTGCTCATGCTGTGTCTTTCTCTCCTTCAAAAATAAATAAACATTAAAAAAAATTTTTTAAAAAGAGTCTGTTTCTTGGTTTGCCTCTCTCTTTTTACCTCCTAGTTCATCTGTTTCATTTATTAAATTCCACATATAAGTGAAATCATATGGTATTCGTCTTTTTCCAACTGACTTACTTCACTTAGCATAATATACTGTAGCTCCATTCATGTCTTTGCAAATGGCAAGATTTCATTCTTTTTTGTGGCATGCATGCTCTCTCTCTCCTATGTATATATAATGTATATATGCATTATATATATACACACATTATATATATACATATATATATGCATTATATATATATATACATATATACACATAATGTATATATATACACATTCTTTTTTATGGCTACTACTTCTTTATCCATTCATCAGTTGATTGACATTTGGGCTCTTTCCATAATTTGGCTATTGTTGATAATGTTGCTGTAAACATCAGGGTGCATGTGTCCCTTCAAATAAGTATTTTTGTGTCCTTTGGGTAACTACCTAGCACTGTTCAATTGCTGTATCATAGGATAGTTCTATTTTTAACTTTCTGAGGAACCTCCACACTGTTTTTCAGAGTGGCTACACTAGTTTGCATTCCTACCAACAGTGTAAGAAGGTCCCCCTTTCTCCATATCCTCGTCAACACCTGTTGTTTCTTGTGTTGTTAATTTTAGCCATTCTGACAGATATGAGGTGATGTCTCATTGTAGTTTTGACTTGCATTTTCCTGATTATGAATGATGTTAAGCATCTTTTCATGTGGCTGTAAGCCATCTAGATGTCTTCTTTGGAAAAATGTCTGTTCATGTCTTTTGCCCATTTCTTCACTGGATTATTTGGTTTTTGGGGTGCTGTGTTTGCCAATATATTTATAGATTTTAGATACTAACCCCTTATCAGATATGTAATTTGCAAATATATTTTCCCATTTCTTAGATTGCTTTTTAGTTTTATTGATTGTTTCCTTCCCTATGCAGAGAATTTTTATCTTGATTAGGTCCCAATAGTTCGTGTTTGCTTTTGTTTCCCTTGCCTCCAGAGAAGTATCTAGTAAGAAGTTGCTATGGCTGATGTTAAGGAGGTTGTTGCCTGTGTTCTCCTCTAGGATTATGATAGTTTCCTATCTCACATTTAGGTCTTTCATCCGTTTTGAATTTATCTTCATGTCTGGTGTAAGAAAGTGGTCCAGTATGGTAACATTTCTAAAATATTTAATAATATCCTGAGCTATAATACATTTTGCTTTGGTATGTATATATCCATGGAAGAAGTATAGAACAATAAATAGGAATAATGAACATTAAATTTGGGACAGTTTACATGAGTGAGTGGGGATATATCAGGGGAAGGTACATGAAGACTTTTATATTTCATGTGATCCTTTATTCCTTAAACTGAATAGTGAGTGCATGAGTACTTACAGAATTATTCTTTTTACTTTCTTTATATCTTGTTTTCTACAAGCGCAGGAAATAAGTTTCTAAATTGAAAAACCAGAGATTACTTGGATTTTTAAAAAATTAATAGAAGATTTACAGTTAAGGGGGAAAATTCATGATAAACAAACACACACACACAAAATCAGACAGTGGAGATCCTGAAGCAATTATGAGCCCCAGAGGGAAGAAAACATCCTACAAGATAGCACATATAATTTTGGAAGATTTCATGGCTCATCTCTGAGTAATATTGAAATGGTAATAATAATATACACACTGAATATTGGTTTGTCTAAAATATGACATAACTATGGTTGCAAGATGGGTGGAGAATTGAATGAGTGCAGAGTGAATTGAATGAGAAGAGCTATATCCTTGTCTTTCATAATATGAGGCCAATAGGAAATAGAGAAGCATGCTACTTAAGAAATGTGTGGCAAATCTCTGAATATGTACAAAAGTAGGTAAGAGAGAGAAAAATGTTTACTGGTATGCAGTAGGGTGAGGAGTAGAGGAACAGGGGCTGTTGGTTTTTAACAAAACCTTATAGGTTCATTTGACATTTTGAATCAAAATGTGTGTAAAAAAAAAAAAAGGCTTGAAAAATTCAATAGATTGAATCATACATTTTGCTTAAACACAAAGTACCGTATTTTCAACTCTTCTCCATTGTGTAAATATTATAGGGTCCATTTAAATAATGTCTTAGACATGCTTTATATGCCTTCTATATATCTGCCTTGTGAGTTATTAACGACGCTGTTCCCTAGATCATGACTGAGAGTAACTTTATAGAATATACCCAGGCTGGGACCAGTAGAATGTTTGATTCCATCATCACTGATTCTACATTGTATCATGCTGCCTCAATTCAAGCAGATTACTAAAGCCACGGTGGCAATTCCCAGGAAAATGTATCCACTTAGTACATTTAATGCTAGCTTTGCTGAAGACTGATTAAAATGACTGCAGAGTCTTTCTGTCAGTGATGGCTTCTGATTGCAGGGACTTGCCACTAGCTGTACCCACAAGCATGAGACCCAGTGGCTAGCTCAGCAGGAGCACTGAACCAACTGATGAGCGCTCTACTATAATCTCAGCACCTCCTTCCTCGTCCTGCCTCAGCATCTAGAAGCTGGCAGAATGTGGATGTCATATCCAACTGTTAATATGCACTACAGTGAAGCATTTACTGAAAATTATTTGGTATCTTAGGGCTGTAATTTCACATCCCAGTTGTAAAAAAAAAAATCTTTTGTATTTTAACAGTGTGTGTCACAGTTTTATAACATTTTTGTCTTAGTTGAGTAACATCAGATGTCTAAACACTAGAAAGGAAATGTGGGAAATTAAGCACGGTTAACAACATAGTTATCTTTAAGAATTGACCGATTTTCCAAAGTGAGTGAAGAGTCCCAATATGCAGGCAACTGTTCAGAGTTTCTGAGGATGGTCTTTGACCTTCCAATCCTTCTCCCAAAGTAGGAAAAGGAAATGTAGGCTACCCAAGGGCCACTGGGGGTGGTAAAGAGGGGAGGGCAGGGGAGGTACATAGGTAAAGAGAGGGAGAGAGACTCTAGAGAATTAACTGCTAGGGGGGACCAGGTAATAGCTTAATTTGAGCAATCAAATAAGATAATGAATCCTTGCATTTGTATATATTGGTGTCATGTCTTTGTGTTGCATATTCATGAAGTGGAACATACCAAACTAGTCGTTAAAATAGAAGCTAAACTGTACAAGTAGGCAGCAGCCTGCTTCCCTTCCACTTTTTTTGAAAATCAAATTACTGATGAATTAGTGCAATGAAATTTGGCATATCTCAGTTCTCTGCATCAGAGGTCTAAATTCCATGGTATTTCTTAGGGTAAATGGATACTGAATGTTGAAGCACAGAGAAAACAAACTGAGATTCAGTCAACTCCTAAGAATGATCATTTCAACTCTACACTATTTTGTTCACTGTAATTTATATGCCCTTTTGGTAGGCATTAAGTTAGAGGTAAAACATCACTTCTTTGGTTAAGTATCTGTCTAAATTGGCTTTAGGCTAATGTTTAACATGATTTTCA
Source organism: Puma concolor (assembly GCF_028749965.1). Taxonomy (NCBI): domain Eukaryota; kingdom Metazoa; phylum Chordata; class Mammalia; order Carnivora; family Felidae; genus Puma; species Puma concolor. The sequence goes on along the minus strand of NC_141671.1, from coordinate 95,351,424 downwards.
AATTTAAGAACACTATTTCACTCAATAATGTTGATAAATAAATGTATACACACTTTGCTTATCCATATCCAGACTTATCCATACTTTCTGACAAACTGTAATTTCCAAATATTTGTGTTTATTTTCACTAAAATTCAGTTTGCTACATTGAGCAGAAACCCATGACATTATCCAAGGGAGAAGGTTAACTATATTAACAGAATAACTTATTTCAATTAATACCCTGGTGATATTTTCCAATTTGAATCTTCAGCATAGCAAATTGTGCCACAGTCTAAGTGCCAGGCAGCTGTCCAAATCTCTGCTCAGGTCTTGTATCCTCAGACTGGAACATTTTTTACACTAAGAATGTAACATGCAATTTAGATTATTTTTGTAGATTTGCCATTGTGTGGATATGAAATGGTCTAAGTCCATAAGAATATCCCCATTGTTTAAATTCCAAAGAAGTAGGAATAATGATCATTTAATGAACTGTTTTATTTATACAGGAGTTTTAATATAATAACCTAACTTATAGTGGAGCATACTTGTAAGATCCTGTATGAAACCTTTGGTGAATACAATTCTCGTAATAGTTGAGGCCTAGGTTCTGTCAACACAATTAAAAACTACCCATCTGTTTCTTCTGAGCTACACACACACATGCAAGCACACCCATGGAAACCTCCCTATTACAATACTTAAACATTTGTCAGCTCTCTTCTACCTTACACTCTGGGGAAGAAATCCAGGCGTTCATTCTTTCATTCAGAAACTATTTACTGAACACTAACATTGTGAGTTACTGTATACAAAGATAAAACATAGATTCTGCTCCAAGGAAGTACAGTATCTAATAGGAAGAGGCATTTTAGCATGTTGAGTCTAATTGGGATCCTAGATTTTTCATGAGAAGGATTCACTTTCTTTTTCTAGATATCCCAGAGGAAGTGAGGAAGAAAGAAAAGCTGGCCTCCATAGCTGGTGTACTCCCAAGTGCACCATATGTTTGGATGGCCGCAGTGTTGCTTTCAGAATTCATGTTTTGGAGCCATTCTGGTGGTGCTTACAACTGAGCTCTGTTGTAGGGGGAAGATGAGGCTATTGCTGCCACCAGGCAGCCAATGCATTCAAACTCCATGATAATGATATTGAACAATTTTATACTATTTACAAATCATTTGCATTTGCACTTTTGGTGAATTTGTGTAAAGTTCTTCATCTGGGGTACTTGAGACTACAGCAGTCTCCCTACAGCATTATGTATTTTTATTTCATTTCTCCACCACTAAATGATAGACCAGAAGCCATATTTTGTTCATATGTATATTTCTCAGGTACATGGCTATTTGTTATCTTCATATTGCCCTATGTATTGTGTCCTTTTTGCCATGTAATTTTTACTCATGCCTGGTATGACTTTACATAACTATAGGTCATTCAAAGCCTCATCCCAGGTACCCATGTCAGAGTTCAATACTGACTTCTATCAGAATCCTATCCAAGTCCTGTACTGAAACTTCCTTTTGCCCAGTGGAAGCAGGGGTAATAAAGGCACCATATTCCCATTAGGCAACTGCCACAGTCCTTCCTTGGGGCATTGTGGGCTTGCAAGTGCTACAGCAGTGCTCTCTTTCATTGATTGTAGACTTTAATGTCTGCTTTGCCTGAAATAGGGCTAGATTGGCCAAGCTGGATCTCTAGAGTCAGGTAAGTTCCTAACTTGGTGGTGTGCCTTAAGCCCAGGAGAACACACCAAATGATGTCTAGAAAGGTCATCAGCAAAGCTGTATCACTAAAATGGACTCTGGAAGGAGGGTCAGACATGTACACTGAGTAAGATAGTTTTCATTTAAAAGCAGTTTAATGATAACTGAGCTGCAGAAAATGTTCATTTATAGTTGATCAGCTTTTGGGAATTGTATCAAAATGTAGATATGATTACATAGGATAAAAATTGTTTTGTGATAGGGAAATATGAGATGCTTAATTTAAAAAAGGAGGTGCTAGGTAAATATGAGACAACAGTACTATGCAACAGTTGCCATTCACATTAGATTATGAGTACAATGAAAAAAATATGAAAAATTCTTTATATAGCACTAAGTGAATAAAGCCATTCACACAGAAAGCTATTTAATAGAACTATAACTCCCCACATGGTACTTCTTAGTGTTTCCTCACTTAGGGGATTGTTGTTTACCTGATGGTATAGACAATCCTGAACACAACATTTGGCATTCTTCAGGGGGTTGATGGCTTTTTTGAGGGGCTTCTGGGGGCAGAGGCTGTAAATTCCACTTTAAGAGCACATTCTTTAAGACATGAGGAGCTTCATATTATCTACTTCTCAGGGGAATTTGCATTTTTAGAAATGGATGGGTAGACTGTAATTACTGTAGGTGACTAAATCATGAGCAAAGCCTTCAGATATTAGAATTGGAACAGAAGATGATCTGATTCTCCTTCAGACAATAAAGATAGAGCTAATCCCTGGAGAAACACAGAGAGAAACCCCTGGATAGCTCATGAAGAACTTAGTAGAATGGCTTCTACTTAATCTAGTGAATTCTGATCACACCTGTAGGTTGTGCACGTCTCCTTGAAGGATGACTTGAGCTCAATTTTGGAGAAAATTATTACTTTTTAAATTTTACATAATATTTGTTTAACACATGGCAGCATTTCTCAGGAGGGTCTCACTAAAATGTAAGTGATTAATGAACCTCGAGCCTAACAGGAATCACATGGGGGTAAGCTTTCAATCTGGCAGCACTAATTAGTATCAAAACAGTCTTTATCTCTCTTGGTACTTGAGCTCTATTTCTTACTAACACATCACATTTGATTTGCAATATATAGATGCCAAAATGCAAATAATCAGATTTTTCTCAAATATGAATTTTAATAAATTTAATTTTGAAGGTGTAATGATTTCTTAAGTTGGGTGTGACAAAACATGGCATCCTATATTCTACTGATACGTGCTGACTGCGGTTGCAAAGGGACATTTACTTCCTGGTCCTCCAAGCATCCTAGAGCCCCTGAGATAGGATAGAATTATCTAATTAGATCCTTGCCTCCAGAAAATTAATTTATTACATTTCAGACAAAGTATCTGTCTTGCTGTGAGGATGGACAGGTAACTCAATATTAATCTACTTAAGGACCTCTGATATTTTTTTTCCATTTGTTCTCTATTTTAAGGCAACTTATAATCTCATAATTCATTTTTACCACTTAGAAAGTTTTATAATATGTAGTAGCATACATCATCATGCATAGTTGCCCTTTTAAAGTAAAAATAAAGGCCTCAAAATGTAGTTCAGTGGAGAAGGATAGTATTCCTTTTTTTTACATTTTTTAATGTTTATTTATTTTTGATACAGAGAGACAGAGCCACAGACAAAGATAAAGCATGAGTGGGGGAAGGGAAGAGAGAGAGTGAGACAAATCTGAAGCAGACTCCAGACTATGAGCCGTCAGCACAGACTCACAAGCGTTGAGATCATGACCTGAGATGAATTCGGATGCTTAACCACCTGAGCCACCCAGGCGTCCCCCACGTTTTTAAAAAATATTTGTTTATGTTTGAGAGAGAGAGAGAGAGTGAGAAAAGATAGTATTTTTAATACATGCTAGGACAATTGGATATGCAAAACAATGAACATCAAACAGTACCTTCTACCATATACGATGATTTGCTCAAAACAGATCATAGACTTAAATATATCACCTAAAAGTATAAAATTTCTGGAAGACACAGTATAAAAGTCTTTGTCTCCTAGAGTCAGGCAAAGATTTTTTTTAGAAACATGATACACAAATGAATATATCATGCACGAAAATATTGAAATTTGTTTTCAGCAAAATTACGAACCTTTGTTTTTCAGTTCACTCTTTTTTTTTAAATTTTTTTTTTCAACGTTTATTTATTTTTGAGACAGAGAGAGACAGAGCATGAATGGGGGAGGGGCAGAGAGAGAGGGAGACACAGAATCGGAAACAGGCTCCAGGCTCTGAGCCATCAGCCCAGAGCCCGACGCGGGGCTCGAACTCACGGACCGCGAGATCGTGACCTGGCTGAAGTCGGACGCTTAACCGACTGCGCCACCCAGGCGCCCCCAGTTCACTCTTAAGAGAATGTAAATATAGGCCACATTTGCAAATCGCATAAAAGACTTGCACATAAAATTTATAAAGAACAAACAACTCAAATATTGGTAAAAGATTTTACAGATACTTAAAAAGAAGATGTGAAGATGTGAGATAAACATGATAAAGCTAGCCAACATAATTAGTTATTGGGGAAATGTAAATTATATTCACGATGAAATGTCCTACATACATACTAGAAAGTTAAAAATTTTTAAAAGACTATACCAATTGTTGGCAAAGATGTAAACTGACTAGAATTCTTGTATACTTATGTTTGGAATATACGTAGAACAAACATGTAGGGAAATAGTTTGGCAGTTTTTTTAAAGGTTAAACACGCACCCGGCCATTAGCATTAGCCATTCTAATCCTAAGTATTAAGAGAAATGAAAGCATGTGTTCATTCAAAGACTTTTATAGGTATGTTCCTATCAGCTTTACTCAGACAAAAACTAGAAACAACCCAAATGCTCCTTCATAGGTGAATAGACAAATTGTGGTATATCTATACAATGGAATACACAAGTAAATTTTTAGTATATACATCAATATGGATGAATCTCAAGATTCTTCTTCTTTTTTTTAGTTGATTTTAATGTTTATTTATTTTTGAGAGAGAGAGCAGACCATGTTGGGGGAGGGGCAGAGAGAGAGGGAGACAGAGAATCAGAAGCAGGCTCCAGCTCTGAGCTGTCAGCACAGAACTGCGAGATCCTGACCTGAGCCCAAGTCGGATGCTTAACTGACTGAGCCACCCAGGCACCCCTCAACATTATTTTTCTTAAAGAAGGAAGACAAAAATTAGTACGTATTGCATGATCATAAATTTCTGGAAATTACAAATATTCTGTAGTGGCACAAAGCAGTTCAGTGGTTTCCTAGAGACCGAGGGTAGAGAGGATTGTAAGGAAGTTCAGAAATAGGAATTTAAAAGAGGAGAGGAAATTTTTAGGTGATGGGTATTTTCCTCATCTTAATTGTGGTGATGGTTTCATGGTCTTGACATTTGTCAAAACTTATCAAATTGTGCATTTTAATCATGTTCTATTTATTCTATGTTGTTTACCTCAGTGAAGGTCTTTAGAAAGTCATGTAAATTTACATATCTCACAAGCAGCTAAGCCCCTTCTGTGGCCTTTTGCCCTGACAACCATCCTTTGGCTTATTTAAAACAGTTTGAAAAGTATTAATAACTCTTTGAAAATTAAGTATCTTGAACAGACAGTGAAGCTAGGGTAATTGCTGATACACCAATGATTTTAGCCATGGCTAATATCAGGGCTGAAACCCCTAACAGTGGAAGAGCAAATGTTCACGTTTTTAAAACAAACTATTCATACAGAAAGTGTTTTTTAATCCCATGATTTTAGCTATGAAATATAGATATCCCAATTCAGCACTTTCTCTTTAATTCCTGACACTCATAGTTAGCTAACTACTAAACTTCTCCACCTGAATGTTACATATAAATTCAGCACTCATAACCACCATCCCTCCCCTAAAATCTGCCCTTCCTCTTGTTTTCCTTAGCTCAGTAAATAGTAGTAGCACAATCCACCCTGTTGTCCACCTCTGTGAACACTTTTCTTAAATGCTTTCCTAAACTCATTGTTTACGTTCTATCAGCCATTTTGACCCATTGATTCTGTCACCTTATTTCTTGAATCCCTCTGTAAATGATCTTTCTTATTTTTTTTGATATCCTTCAGACTGGTGGTTTTCCAGCCTGGATTACAGAAATGGCTTCTCATATTTTCCTTTTTCTCTGTTCAACAAACACATCATCATTCCAGAAAGAGAGGAAGGATAAACAGAAAATTATGGAACACTCATAATTACACCACCCAATTTAAAATATTTACCTCTACTCCTTTTGTTGAAGTGGGGGGCGAATGAACAATATAATACTATATAAAATAATAGGTGAAAGTTATAAATAGATAGACCTTTCTTTCCTGTCCCTCTCTTCCCTCACTATCTTCTTCTATCCTCCCCTCTTTCTCAGTTCTCTCTCTCCAGCCCTTCTCTCTCAAAATCCAAGCACACATATATGAATTTGTGTGGATTCATATAGATTAAGGCATATATATATATTACTCTAAAATATATCATAGTTGCTTCTTCATGTTTAAAGTTTTAATTCATTTTTAAAAAAATGTTGGATAGCATTTTTTACATAATTCCATAGATTATTAATAAATTTTCTCCTGATGGATATTAAATTTTTTCCCATAAGGCTGTTATGAATACTTTTGTACATATATCCTTCTAAGTTCCTTTGTGTGTACTTTAGTAGAATTATTGGAAGTGAAATTCCAGTGAACTGCAAACTGTCTTAAACTAAAGTGGCTTTTACCTTTATTTTCATTTTTATTTATTAAAAATTTTTTTAATGTTTCTTTATTTTTGAGAGAGACAGAGGGTGAGAAGGGGTGGCTCAGAGAGAGAGAGGGAGACACAGAGTCCAAAGCAGGCTCCAGGCTCTGAGCTGTCAGCACAGAGGCTGATGGGGGGCTTAAACCCACAAACTGCGAGATCATGACCTGAGCAGAAGTATGATGCTCAATCGACTGAGCCACCGAGGTGCCCCACCAAAGTGGCTTTACAGATATTGGACACTTCTTGCTAGAAGACAATGGCCACATTCTTCACATCCACTCATGGAATATTTACAAAAATTGACCATGGGCCACAAAGTCTCAATAAATTTCAAAGATCTAGTTTACACTTGATCTTAGCCAAAAGGCCGAGAAGCGATCAAAGATCTAGTTTAATATAGTTGTAATGTTCATGTTAATAAAGTTAGAAACCAATTTTAAAAGATTATTTTTTTAAGTTTATTTTTTCATTTTGAGAGAGAGAGCACAACTGAGGGAGGAGGAGCACAAAGAGAAGGAGAAACAGAATCCCAAGCAGGCTCCACGCCATCAGCACAGAGCCGGATGCAGGGCTTGAACCCACGAACTGCGAGATCATGACCTCAGCCAGGGTCTGAGAGTTGGACACTTAACTGACTGAGCCACCCAGGCACCTCTTAAAAGATAACTTTAAACAAACATTTTCTAAATAGCATCTCCATCAGATAAATTATAATGCAAAAGAGAACATATTTGGAACTGAATGACAATAAAGAATTAGATCTCAAAACTTTGGGGATCCAACTAAAGTAATAAATAGAGACAAATGTATTGCTTTTTAAAAGTTTTATAAGGAAAGAACAAAGGCTGAAAATTAATGACCCACAAATTCTACACATGAAGTTAGAAAAGGAGACAGAATGAGCCAAAATAAAATGAGAACAAATAACTCTGTGTATATATAAGTTAGAAAGAAATTCATAAGAATGGTAAACACCAAATTAATAGTCATGGTTGCCTGTATAGAAGAGAAGAAAATGTGTTTTGGCAAGATATACAGGGAGTTGTAACTGTACTGCTTATGTTTTCTTTCTTAAGGTGGGTAGTGGATATGTGTGTACTTGTAGTACTTTATGGTTTCTACATGATTTTTATAATAATATTTTAAAATAAATAAAATTTAGTAATAAAGATAATAAACATTTACAACATTTACTTATTAATCTCCCTGATTAGTAACTTACTCATTACTAGTTTATCTTCAGTAAAATTTTTTTGAATTTCAAAAATGTTGTTTACCCAACTTAGTAGTCTACGTATTTTCTTCTTTGTCACTATGTTTTTCAAAGGACATTAGTTTTGTTCTTTAGCACCAAATCTAGAAAACATGAGAGGAAATGTTATAATTTTAAGGCATTTATATCTTTAAGGTCTTAAAGCTATCTTTACCTATTCTTTTGCTATTTTTTTAACCTGTTTGTTTTTTCTCTATTATCTCTGCTCTAGGTCACTTCTGTTAACTGTAAAAAAATAATAAAATGTAGCTATTAAAGGGACTGATTTGTAATAACTCTGAAGACAAAGCACAATTAAGTGTATATAATTGACATTAAAGGATTATAACCAATGGTTATGGAAGATTCATTTTATCATACATATTATATAATGTGACATAAGCTATTCTTTTGTTTCGTTTCCTCCTTTTTGGACCGTAATTTTCAGTTAGTCACTGGCTTACATCTTATCTCCTGCCATAATGGCAGAAATTAATGGGATAAAAGTACTCTATTCAAAGACAAATTATCATTTCACTGATCTACTTCAGTAAGTGTAAATTCCCTCTGCACCCATTAAAAGGTTTAGAATGGTAGAAAAGTGCTAGTTAACTAAAATTGTGTTTCCTTTCTTAGAACCATAAAACTTTCATTTACTTCTTCTGTTAAACCTTTTTGTAAATACAGTAATTGTGAAGCCCTTTCAGTATTGTGTGTTACATGTTTTGGCATTGTAGCTATTCTGGATTTCCTCCATGGTACTTTAATTTTGTGGTTCAGTAAACAAAACTTGGAGTTCTCCGGGAGGACTTGTACTTGAATCAGTCAGGGGTATACTGCCTGATGAGACATTCAATCTTTTCCCCTGATGAGGGTGTCCAGTCAGAAAGCCCTGTTGTTTTTGACTCAGGAAAGGTTTTAAAGAAAATTATCACCCAGACTGTAAAAAGCAACTAAGGTTTTCTCAATGCTATATAGTGTCAAAATCCAATACATGTTTAGTAAATGTTTTCAGAGGCTGTTGCTTTTGATGATGAAATAGACATCTTTTTTTTTCTTCATTTAACCTCTCTAACTCAAACCAAATAGTATTAGGAAATTCCATGTCAGAGAGTAAGTTAACGACATATTTCTTATCATTAAATCCTCAAAACAACTGGATGAAGCAGGCAGGTCTTAGTATATTTTGTCAATGAAGGAGAAAACCAGAGGCTTATCAGGAAAGTTAGCTAATATCCCAAGAGCCAAACAGATGGTAAGTGGTGCATTTGGAATTCAAACTCATGTATTTCTGATCCCAAAGCCCCAAATAAACCAAATATTCTAATAAAAAGATAATATTTATAATTAAGTTAATCAAAAATATTTATTAAATGATTCATATTTGGAAAGTAGCATCCCTGGCACTGAAGTAGATAAATAAATAATAACCTGATTGTAATGGTGAGTTTCACCACTGGTCCTGGTGACTCTACCTGCCAACTTTATTACAGTTCCTTAGTTCCACTCTTTTCTTAAACTAGTTGCAGATATATTGTTAGCTATTCCTGGTCTACCTTTCCCCACAAGATTTATTATGAACCACATTAGAGAAATACTTTCTTTAGAAATAAAGATTGAAATTATATTAACTAGTAAATTTATATTATGAAAACATATAATAAAGACTGAACACCTATAGCACAGCATACAATATACTAAAATTAATATTTTATAATAATTCATTTTTACATTTGATTATGAATTAAGATTTCAAATATTTACACACATTATTGAATTGGTTATTTTATATCTTTATACATGATTAAGGATTTGAGTGGCACTATCCTATATATTAATCATTTTCACATTATCTTCTATGATATTAAGTATTTCTTACAGTTAAGTAATCCAGGGAATGGAGAGAGTGAGTGTGATTTCTGTTGGACTTGCCTATTCCAAACTGGAATCAGCGGCCCATTTTTTTGGATCAGTCTCTCGCTAGGCAGCTAAAGGGTAATATTTTGTGTCCTAGGGCCTCTGACAAATAGATCTTGAAAAATGCTGCTGATTCCATTTCCAATGTTCTGTTTTATATTGTCATCTATCCTGCACAGTTTCTGGTCAACAACTTTACTAGTTCCTCCGAACTCCAAGTTCTTCTAACACAGAGTTTTCTGAATTTCCTTGAATACCTGGAGCCAGTTTTCTCTGAAGCAGGGAACATCACCCTACCACCCAGCTCTGGTGCACTTGAGTTCTGACTTGCTCTCCCCTGGTTCCTATTGTTGTTTTTCTTCAATTACTGGATTTCTCCAACCCTTTACCTCATCTTGGAAGATCTTCCCTTTCTAAATATCTGGGAAACCTTCATGTTGGAGACTGCTGCTACCTAGAAGACAGGACTCTGTGCTACTCCAAACATACTGTCCTATATTCAGCCCACAAAAGTCCTAGCCTCGTTCCATGTCATTCTTTTCCCTTAAATGAGACCAAATCCATTATGGTTATATCTAGGGAATTACATATTTGTTATCATTTAAAAAATTAATGTGTAGATTAAGGAATCATTTCAAGAAAAACTAAAATATTTCTGAATTAGCTTCCTGATAACTGAAGGGAACAGAGGATTTTTTGGATTTGTCCCATTTACTTAATTATCTCCAAAGTTTCCTGATTGGCCATTAGAAAGGCAGGAAGGAAGTCAGTAGGAAAAATGTTTGTTCAGTAATAGCTGAAAAGAGGAAACTGTTTTCTGTTCATGTGCCAGATTAAAGAAGAACATTTTAATTTGAGAAATACGAACTAATTACCTAATTAATAGGTCCTATCCTATAAAGATTTTAGGCACAGAATAAATAGAAATGCTTAATTGAGCAGAAATATAGAGAAGGAGACTTTATTACTTCTGGGTATCTGTTTCTTCATCTATAAAATAAATGGGTTGGTTAAAAATCATCTGTAAAATATCTTTCCACTTAAATAACATAACCTAAACCCTGATCAGGAGAATCTCTGACAGCTGGTCTTTCAGATGCAGATCATTATATGGCCTTACATTTAAGAGAATATGTTTTTATAGATTAATATTAGTTGACTGGTAAATTTACATCTATATTTATGTCCATATATCTATACCTACATTTATATTTCTATCTTTACTACCATTGAGCAGTAGATTTTATGTTTATTTTCAAAATTTATTCATTGGAAAATATTTACTGTCTACTCCAAAGGATACTAAATAGATGGAACTAATTCCTCCTCTAATCCTGTTATGGGTGTGTGTATTAGAGGGGGTGGTATTTAATGTTTAATCCAGTGATATTGTCTGAGAAGGTAAGCCACCAAAGTGATAAAACACAGTATCAGTGTGTTCAGAAAAGAACAAGACCATTTCTAGATGCAGAGGAGATGATGTTAAAATCAGAATGTAGTTGAGTTTCTGTAGTTGGATGGATGAGAAAAAATTCCAGAGGAAGTTAAGGGTTGGAGCAAAGTCACAGAGGCTAAAAGGCAAAGGATGCATTCAAAGGAAGATCAATTTGGCTAGAGTAAAACATTAATAGCAGATAATATTGCCTGAATGCCAGATCATATGAAGATCATATTGAAGGAATGATACATTTTAGTTTCTTTTGGTTGCCACTGGAATGTTATTGAAGGATTTTGAAGGAGAGATTTATGTAGTTTACAAAAAAATGACTAGAAACAGAGATGGATGGAAAAAGGGGCTGATTAGAAGAGCATGGGCAAAAACTTTTAGAGACTATTGTTACAGCATAGGCAATAGCCAAATAAGGTCTGAGAGGAAGAGGAATCACTTAGACACAGGTTAATTGCATAATGGAAGATAGGGAAAAGACACAATTCTGAAATGGCTGTAAGAACAGTGGACTTCTGGGGCACCTGGGTGGCTCAGTGGGTTAAGCATCCGACTTCGGCTCAGGTCATGATCTCACAGTTTGTGAGTTCGAGCCCTGCATCAGGCTCTGTGCTGACAGCTCAGAGCCTGGAGCCTGATTCAGATTCTGTGTCTCCCTCTCTCTCTGCCCCTCCCCTTCTCATGCTCTCTCTCTTTCAATAATAAATAAATGTTAAAAAAATTAAAAAAAAAAAAGAACAGTGGACTTCTGAATGAAATGGGGTCAGGATTCTGCAGCTTTTGTCAAGCAGGTTGTTGAACATGCAAGACTAGATTCAAGAGATTTTGTCTAGAAATATTTGAGAATTATTTTAAGGTGATATATATTGAATAGGGTATTCCTTCCTTTTTTTTAAGTTTTTAATGTTTATTATATTTGAGAGAGAAAGAGAATGACAGAGTGTGAGCAGGGGAAGGGCAGAGAGAGAGAGAGACACAGAATCCGAAGCAAGCTCCAGGCTCTGAGCTGTCAGCACAGAGCCCAATGCTTGAACCCACAAACCATAAGATCATGACCTGAGCTGAAGTCGGACGCTTAACCGACTGAGCCACCCAGGTGCCCCTTCCTTCCTTCTTTAGTTTACAACATTAAATGAGGTAAGAATAATTTCGTCTTTAATTGAGAAAACTGAAAGTCAGGTAGATTAGTTACAAGGTCAGTTAGCACCTGCAATGATATTCATACCCTGTTTGAAGAAACAGGTATATCATTGACTTCTTTTCTGAGACTTTTGATGATAAAGAAGAAACTGAGTGAAGAATATCTTAACTATTTTGTTAGTTTGCCTGTTTGCTCTCCTAAAATTTAACTACTAATAGCCTCCTGTTGACCAGAAGCCTTACCGATAACATAAACAGTCAATTAATACAAATTTTATATGTTATATGTATTATATATGGTGTTATTACAATAAAGCAGGCTAGAGAAATGAAAATACCATCAAGAAAATCATAGAGAAAATACATATACAGTCCTATGCTGTATTTGTCAATACCATAAATTTATGTCATCTATTACAAAATGAATTATGTCAGTACCCACATCAATATTATATGATATAAAACATTACAGATATTATACATATTACTAACAGTAGATATCAAAAATGAAAAGATGATGGGAGAAAAGAAATTTATACTTATTTACAGGTGTAATGATTCATGCATTGATAATGAAGAAGCGACAATGTGATTACTTTATGATAGCCTGGGATAATTGATATGATTCCTTCATGGTAGCCTAGCCTATACATTAATGAATGGATCATTATAGAATTTTTATAGCATATAGTATTATACTCATATTCATAATACAGTATTGGAAACATTAACTTCAACATGTCTAGGCTACATGGTTCATCTGTGAGCTTTTTCAAATTGTCACAGATCTACAAATTTTTTTCCAATATATTTATTGAAAAAAGAATCTGCATGTAAGTGGACCCACACAGTTCAAATCCATGTTGTTCAACAGTCAACTATAGTCAGCTTCTGTGACTTTTTAAAACAATGATTAAAGTCCAAGAGGCCATATTTACTCAATGAATATTGCATAAGTAAATAGTGTTATGTTAACTATAAATTAAAACTGATACATTCAGGTCAAAATTACTTTTACTTTGCAAAGAGTAACACATTATTTTCAGAGGGTTAGTTAAGACTATCATTTCTGCCTGCAACTTATGTCAGCTCTTTACTTACAGCCTGACTGACAGCTCTAAAGCTTATCAGTTGGAAGTGCTGACCTTCCTAAATGAGCCATGCACATCTTTATTTCTCTTAGTTAGCAATATAAGAAAATAAAGTAGAAAAATAATGACCAATATAAATATTTATAATAAGCTATACTTTTCACAAAATGTGGGCTTTATTCATTGTTAAATGGTAATTATGTAAACAAAATAGAACAAGAACAAAGTTTGGGTGTACAACTTACTGAATTATAAATCATACAAAGGATAAATCACATTAAGTTTTGGTGGTCAGGAAAAGGAGGATGTGAGATGAATCAACCTTTGAGTTATCTTTTGTATTTAGAAACATGAAGCATATGGAATAAGGAATTATGAGCAAAGTAGAAATGGGAGCTCTTTCTGGAACAATGAATAAATTGATGGAAAAGATTTATATAAGTAGAATGGATATTGCTGGAAAAATAGTTTGGCATTAGATGTAGAAGATAATATTCATTTATACAATGAAGAAAATAAATTTTAAGCAGTGTTTGATGTATTCCAAGTAGTTATTTCAAAGATTACTTTGGAATGGGAAAAAAATAGGGAAAAAGAGAACAGATGGAAGATGTGATGATCCAGATATATATTTAGTGCCACTGACCTGACCAGGCCAATGGCAGAGAGAATTGAAACAAATGAACAAAAGTCATGTAAAGGAGATTTAAAAGAAGAAAGGATATTCTATTCACAAAGAATATAATAAATAAAGGCATGGGAGAATCAAAGTTATTGCTGTATTCAGATAAGAATTCTAATTGAGTATAGGGAAGTGTGTGGAATGAAATTGGAAAAGGTAGCCAGAGCCAAGATGCAAAGGCCATGTTAAACAACGTGAAATTTATCTTGCATAAAATGAGGACTCCACAAAATTGTTTCAAGTACAAGAATAGGCAGAGATAAAATTTAAGGAAAGTTTCATTTGTTTGATTGCTAGAGTCGTACAGAGCTGATAGATAAAACTTTAATTTGGATGATGAAGAAGCAGTGGTCAATAGAGCAGAAAACAAAAGGCACAAAGCTCAGTCAATATTTGGGAGAGTATTCTAGAGGATGAAATCAAGAATGCAGGAGGACAAAGGGATTGTAGGATAAAAGGATGTGATAAAAGAATGAAATATAAATGTTAAATTACCTAGAAGTAGAAATCAAGATCCAGATTTGTGGCCATCTGAATAGTTACAGAAATGAGTAGAATTGAAAGCACTTACTGCAGAAGGAATTATGCAATCCACTGCTGAATAACTCATTTTGATAACTATTTTTCGTTACCCAGTGTTATTGCACGAATGACTGGGTACCAGTAGATTGTGAACAAAATCGTTGAAAAACAGTGACATAGATACTGGATTTCACAGACCAGAAGAAGATGAATCATTGAAGGAGATTTACAAAAGAATGGGCTGGAAATTGGCAACAGGGATCCAGGAAAATGCTGGACTTGATACATGAAGTAGAGGAAAATGAGGATCTTCCTTGTTAGGCTGTGAAGAAGGTGATACTATCAGAAATACATTAGGAAGTAGACAGAGACTTACCAGGTAACTAAACATATAGAAGGACTTCTTGACAACACAAAATGAGAAAACAGTGAATCCTTTACCCATTTACCCCCAAAATGCACGTTCAAAAAACAATTTCAGCAGGTTCATTGGTCCTCTGACTGCCATCCACAAATGTCAGTGGACAATACCAGCCACTATAGAAAGCAGACCAAGAGTTGTAAGAACACAGACAAATTAAAAAGAAGAGGCTTAATTCTCCCTGTTGAAAATAAGGGAAGAGATTTCCCATACTTCTTTTTCTCAGAGCATTTCCTTTAGAAAATGTTTTAGAACACTTGTAAGTATAGTCTCTTCTCTTTGAAATGTATAAAAATCCATTTGAATGGTAATCAGGCCTCTTTTTGAAAATGTCTGGAATGTCTTTTCATTAAGAATGTCTTTCTCTAGGACCTGGGAACATCTCTTTGAAATGTAAACACCCTTATCTCCCAGTTCCTATAGGAGGGTGTGTGCCTTGCTGACCTTTTGCAAAACTATCTCCTATCATAGTTTGTTTTTCCTCTAGGTAAAGCTAGTTAGCTAACACAGAAGGTCCCCTCAAATATCAGGTAGGGTTAGGATAAACTGTGTATGACAAATGATGTTTTCAAGTCATCTTGAGGATAGTTATTGTCTATCTTGAAAAAAACTTCTATGTAATTTATTTGTGGGGAAGTAGAAAAAATTTTCCTCTACCCTTCTAGGTTCCTGGCTCAGACAGACCTCTTCACACCCCCTCTCCTCCCTGCACCCCACCTGTAATAAAAGATCATAAGAAAAACAAACAAATTTAATAACATGTATACCCCCTGTATTCATTAGGCATACCCCCAAAAACCGACTAGCTCCCCCAAATGGCTCAAGCCACCACCTTAAATACTATCTCTACTAAAGACAAAGGATGTTGGGGGAAAGAGAGGGCAATTATAGGAGATTACCTAAGCAAGTATAGTAATCAAGGGTGTGGTTGTTATAAAAAGATTTAAGTTTCTGCCTTCTCCATCAATAGTTTCTAAAGATTTAGACATTCTTCAGTTTCTGGTACAAAGAGTTAGACACCCTTACAAATGCAGATTTCCCTTATAAATGTAACTATCTCTTATAAAGGAGTAACTTCTCTGTTTTTAGAGCTTTTCCTACATCACTGTGTCTCAAAAATAATTAGCCTAAAATAATCCTTATGCCAAAGAGACATATTTTGGGGGCAAATTCTGCTTCCCTTCAGGTTGTGTCTGCTTGGCTATATAAAAGGTTGGGATTTTTCTCTTTGTAATCTCTTAGAAATCTCTTTGTCATCTCTTTGTAAATCTTCTCATCTAAGTGTCTTTTCAGCAGTCCATGATTGTGATGTCTGGAGTTTAAACACAGGTAGCTGAACAAGGTCATTCCCAAATTCCTTTTAGCCCAGAGGTCTATGATTTTCTTATACTTATTTTCTTTATGGACTAAGGAAACTTGATTCAATTAATTTCTCTCATTTCAGTCATTAACACATTATATAAAAATGCATTATTTTGTGTCAATATATATTACCTTGGTGTACTAATAATTTTAGTCCCTTATTTATATTGTTGGGGAGGAAAACTTTTCCTTTTCCCTTCAAAGGTTCTTCTGGCTGGTTTAAGAATTAAATTGATAAGAAACGGATGAATAAGAAAAAATCAGATTTAATCTCATAATATAAGAACCCCACATACATTAAAATTTCAAAGACAGAAAGGCAAAATGAGGTATGTATGCCATCCTGAGCTAAGAAATGGGATAGGACCCTGGAACTTCAAAGGGGAGGAGGACAATTTACAGGGCAATAAGAACAGATATTTGGCAATTATATGTTTGCCTTGCCATACAGTTGGGTCACTCAGATAACATTTCTTTCTAGTAATAACTCTTCTTCTGAAAAAGACACCCAATTTAGATTTTTCTAGGTAGTTGGATGGGGGCTGGGGGTAGGAGAGTTTCTCATGAGCCCAGAGGGTCTCATTGTCTTCAGCTTAAGATAGTCCACATATGAAAGTGGCACACTATGGGGGGAGACTCCTTCAATATCAAAGATTATGCAGGTGATGTTTCTCTGTATGTGTACCAGACATCAAAAAGTATGGGGAACTGTTTTGAATTTTGAAATTTGGTTACTGATTAAATCCTCTCTCAAATATTCCTCGTTACCTGTTTATCTTTCCTTATAGCATTTGTTATTATACCCCACAATTTGTTACCTACCAAAAGACTGCTTGAATATTTCTTATAGGTACAGTTCCTTGGAAATTCATACTGGTGTCTTGACTTCCTTCTGAGTCAGTTTTCAGTTTCTTTCTAACCACTATAGCCTCTTGGGCTTAATTCACTTTTCCTAGGAGTCTCTCAATATGCTTGCCAAACTAATAGCAAATCCTGTCTCAACCCCCATTAGCATACTTAAAATTTATTAGCTCTTCTTTTGTCTGGCAGCATAGTTTTTATTAACAAGGGTTTCCCAAGTTCTGGTATCCTCAGCAGCAATCTTCAATAAACTGGGCTCTGTGGAAAGCCTGTGTGTTAAATAGAGTTCCAAGTTTTTCCACCATCCTGTCCAGATCAGCCACTATTTAATCTTCATTCGTTCTGGGCCTGACAGCACTAAACAAAGAGCTTCTGCTTCATATAAAAGCTTTAAAAAATGGTATTAATTGACTCCTTTTGTTACTTGCACTGTAGCTACATCCCCTAGACAAAATACTAGAGACAAAATGATTACAAAGAGAGTAGGATAGTTAATGTTTGCCACCAGAACAGGGAACATAACGAATGAGATATGGGAGGGTCCCTGAAAGGCTTTTAGGTTAGCTCTTTTCCCTCTCAAAAAGATTTCTTGTTCATTTTCAACCTCTAGCTTAAGAAGGCAAAGAAACGATGGCCTCTTAGTAGTGTTTGGGAGATGACCTTTTCTGTCTTCACTATCTGAATAGAAAACTATAACTCCCTAGAGCTAGAATCAAAGAAATCTTGTGGAAAAAAGCAGCAAAGCCCCTAGGCAGATCAGGACTTGGACCATTATTTCCAGAAAGAATATATATATAAACACAAGTTCCAGAAATAACATGAAGTCCGACTTCATGAACTATTCATCATATCTGAGTTAATGGGATCATTATAACTGGCATTTGGCATGTGTTAATAGCATCTAACACAGATACTTTTTTTTTCTTTTTTGACTATTGAATGAATAATGATCCATGATTTAGGTTTTTCTAATGCCTTCTTAATATCAACTCTTTGGGGAAGAAAAACTGATAAAATGTATGACATTTATTTTATATTAGCATGGAAAATGTGCATGTTTGTAATCACGGTAGATTTTTACATTGCAGCTCTAATGATTTCTCATGAAAACTGGATGGTAATAAGGAGTGCATCTCCTTAGTGAATATCAAATGGAAGCATATTACCCAGGAATGGGAGAGGAAAAAAATACAGGTACTAAGACACTATTGTTGACCTATAAAGCAAGCAGAATCTTGAACTTTTCAAATAATTCATCACTTAATGAAAGCTTTCATAAACTACAAATTTATAGGCTAGAATTTTCCTTCCATATGTTAGAAATTATTTTCTGCAAAAAGTGAAGACATTCTTTTGTCTAATTCTCACCTATGACTCTCCCTACAGGTACATTCTCTGTTATTTTCTGGTGCAGTAGGAAGGGTAGGAAAAGGGCATTATTTCCTTTGGCATCTAGCTTGAGGAAATTTCTAGATGAGCGATAATGTTGTGTCCCATCTAACATTTTTCTTAGCCTCCTAATGTTGGACCATATTAATTAGAAGACTAGATTTGCTGCTGATATCAAAGGAACTTTATGTGCAGGAAAGCTCAGAGTGTGATGACCCATTATGAACCCAGTCCAAGAAAAGGGCTGGCACTTTTGATGACATAGCATATGGCATTGATATAGGTTGGAGTTAGTATGACATTGTAGAATACGGGTCTATGTAATTGGAAAAAGAGCTCATCTAAACATCGTGTTCTGTTTCCTGCTCAGATTATAAAATATGGTAGCACCAGTTTCTTAATGTTTCAGTTAAATGCCATGGATCCCCATATTGCCTCTGATAAGAATATTTCCTCTCCTCTTTCCTCATATGATAATCTTGATTCCCTCAGGGTGTTCACAGCTGTTATTTGGATTTATTATACAAATTTGCATACTCTTGCTCACCAATACTCCTGACTCCATGTTTCAGTAGGTTATTATAGAGAAAAAAAGTACTGTATTAGCATTTCCATATTGGAAAGAATCAATTCCCTTCCTCCATGTCCCTTTCCTCTCAAAATCCTCCACATGATTCCTGTTGGTTCCTTTTTCTTAGCTCTTATTTTCCCCAGAAGTAACCAGAAGACATACGTGCTTTTCAAGATGAAACTCTTTTCTCAGCCCCATAGTAAAACTCATCCTGTCATTAGCAAACCCTCTACCTCCTGCCCAGCTGCAATGACCATGCTAACATGGAAGAAGGGGGCTGGGATTCTGTTTAGCATTGCAGTTATAATCATTAACTTTATTTGTAATCTCTCTTTCTTTCTACTATTTCTGAAAAAAAGTATATTAATGATCATTTCCCTGAATACTTCATAGGTGAGCAAAATGAGGGAAGAAATGTTGGAATTTGCTCACTGATGATCAAAATTAAGTGAGCATTACACTCACCTGTGGAGCTTTTTAAAAAGTACTGTGGGGTGCTTCTGTGGATCCATCCCTCCAACAGGCCTGCATCCCTCCCGGTGCTGCAGGGCTCCTCCCACAGGGGACCACTGATGGCAAAGTAAGCTACGTCTGCCCCTCCCACCCCTGTGCACCTTGTGGATCCACCCCGGCTAATACAACCTTGGCCAGAACCCATCGAAGTAGCACCACAAGTCTGACAGTGTGCATGTAGCCCAGCCAGGGGCCACACCAATCCACAGTGAGTCCTGCCCCTGGGAGAGGGGAAGATAAGTTACACACCAGTCTGACTGTGGCCCCAGCGGTTGCCTGGGGGCAGACATCTGGTCTGACTGCAGCCCCGCCCACCAACACAACACAAGTTACTCCAGACAGCACAGGGGAAGTGACCTGCAGTTTGGAGCTACCACAGGGACTACCCAAAATGATGAAATGGAAGAATTTGCCTCAAAAGAAACTCTAGGAGTAGTAACATCTAATGAATTGATCAAAATCGATTTAAGCAATATAATGGAACAATAATTTAGAATAATAGTCATAAAATTAATCACTGGGCTTGAAAAAAGCATAGAGGACAGCAGAGAATCTATTGGTACAGAGATCAAGGGACTAAGAAATAGTCATGAGGAACTCAAAAATGCTATGAATGAGGTACAAAATAAAATGGAGGTGGCCATAGCAGGGATTGAAGAGGCAGAGGAGAAACTAGGTGAATTAAAAAATAAAATTATGGAAAAAGAGGAAGCTAAGGAAAAGAGAGATAAAAACATCCAGGAGTATGAGGGGAGAATTAGAGAACTAAGTGATGCAATCAAATGGAACATATCCGTATCATAGGAATTCCAGAAGAAGTAGAGAAAGAGAAAGGGGCTGAAGGTGTACTTGAACAAATCATAGCTGAGAACTTCCCTGATCTGGGGAAGGAAAAAGACATTGAAATCCAGGAGGCACAGAGAACTCTCTTCAGACGTAACTTGAATCAGTCACCTACATGACATATCAAACTTGCAAAATACAAGGATAAAGAGAAAATTCTGAAAGCAGCTAGGGATAAACAGGCTCTAACTTACAAAGCTAGACACATAAGAGTAGTAGCAGACTTATGTGCTGAAACTTGGCAGGCCAGAAAGGAATGACAGGAAATATTCAAGGTGATGCACAGAAAAAATATGCAGCTGAGAATCCTTTATCCAGCAAGTCTGTCATTCAGAATAGAAGGAGAGATAAAGGTTTTCCCAAACAAACAAAAACTGAAGGAATTCATCACCACTAACCCAGCTCTCCAAGAGATCCTAAGGGTGATTCTTTGAGTGAAATGTTGCAAGGACCACAAAGTACCAGAGACATCACTACAAGCATGAAACCTACAGACATCACAATGACTCTAAACCCATATCTTTCCATAACAACATTGAATGTAAATGGACTAAATGCTCCAACCAAAAGACATAGGGTATCAGAATGGATAAAAAAACATGACCCATCTATTTTCTGTCTACAAGAGACTCATTTTAGACCTGAGGACACCTTCATATTGAAAGTGAGGGGATGGAAAACTATCTATTATGCTACTGGAAGTCAAAAGAAAGCTGGAGTAGCCATACTTATATCAGACAAACCAGACTTTAAATTAAAGGCTGTAACAAGAGATGAAGAAGGCCATTACATAATAATTACAGGGTCTATCCATCAGGAAGAGCTAACAATTATAAATGTCTATGCACCAAATACCAGAGTCCCCAAATATATAAAACAATCTCAAACATAAGCAACCTTATTGATAAGAATGTGGTAATTGTAGGGGATTTTAATACCCCACTTACAACAATGGATAGATCATCTAGACACCGGATCAGTACAGAAACAAGGGCCCTGAATGATATATTGGATCAGATGGACTTGACAGATATATTTAGAACTCTGCATCCCAAAGCAACAGAATATACTTTCTTCTTGAGTGCACATGGAACATTCTCCAAGATAGATCACACACTGGGTCACAAAACAGCCCTTCATAAGTATACAAGAATTGAGATCATACTATGCACACTTTCAGACCACAATGCTATGAAGCTTGAAATCAATCACAGGAAAAGGTCTGAAAAACCTCCAAAAGCATGGAGATTAAAGAACACCCTAATAAAGAATGAATGGGTCTACCAGGCAATGGGAGAAGAAATGAAAAAATATATGGGAACAAATGAAAATGAAAATACAACAATACAAATACTTTGGCATGCAGCAAAGGCAGTCCTGAGAGGAAAAGACATTGCAATCCAGGCCTATCTCAAGAAACAAGAAAAATCCCAAATACAAAATCTAACAGCACACCTAAGGAAATAGAAGCAGAACAGCAAAGGCAGCCTAAACCCAGCAGAAGAAGAGAAATAATAAAGATCAGAGCAGAAATAAACAATATAGAATCTAAGAAAAAACCTGAAGAGTGGATCAATGAAACCAAGAGTTGGCTTTTTGAAAACATAAACAAAATTGATAAACCTCTAGCCAGGCTTCTCAAAAAGAAAAGGGAGATGACCCAAATAGATAAAATCATGAATGAAAATGGAATTACTACAACCAATCCCTCAGAAATACAAGCAATTATCAAGGAATACTATGAAAAACTATATGCCAACAAACTGGACAACCTGGAAGAAATGGACAAATTCCTAAACACCCACATACTTCCAAAACTCAAACAGGAAGAAATAGAAAATTCAAACAGACCCATAACCAGAAAAGAAATTGAATCAGTTATCAAAAATCTCCCAACAAAAAGGAGCCCAGGACCAGATGGCTTTCCTGGGGAATTCTACCAGACATTTAAAGCAGAGATAATACCTATCATTCTCAAGCTGTTCCAAAAAAATAGAAGGAGAAGAAAAACTTCCAGATTCATTCTATGAAGCCAGCATTACTTTGATGCACAAACCAGACAGAGACCCAGCAAAAAAAGAGAACTATAGGCCAATATCCCTGATGAATATGGATGCAAAAATTCTCAATAAGATACTAGCAAATCGAATTCAACAGCATATAAAAAGAATTATTCACCATGATCAAGTGGGATTCATTCCTGGGCTGCAGGGCTGGTTCAACATTCGCAAATCAATCAATGTGATACATCACATTAATAAAGGAAAAGATAAGAATCATATGAGCCTGTCAATCGATGCAGAAAAAGCATTTGACAAAATTCAGCATCCTTTCTTAATAAAAACCCTTGAGAAAGTCAGGATAGAAGGAACATACTCAAACATCATAAAAGCCATTTATGAAAAGCCTACAGCTAATATCATCCTCAATGGGGAAAAACTGAGAGCTTTCCCCCTGAGATCAGGAACACAACAGGGATGTCCACTCACCGCTGTTGTTTACCATAGTGTTGGAAGTTCTAGCATCAGCAGTCAGACAACAAAAGGAAATCAAGGGCATCAAAATTGGCAATGATGAAGTCAAGCTTTCACTTTTTGCAGATGACATGATATTGTACATGGAAAACCTGATAGACTCCAAAAGTCTGCTAGAACTGATACGTGAATTCAGCAAAGTGGCAGGATACAAAATCAATGTACAGAAATCAGTTGCATTCTTATACACTAACAATGAAGCAACAGAAAGACAAATAAAGAAACTGATCCCATTCACAACTGCACCAAGAATCATAAAATACCTAGGAATACACCTAACCAAAGATGTAAAAGATCTGTATGCTGAAAACTATAGAAAGCTTATGAAGGAAATTGAAGAAGATACAAAGAAATGGAAAAACATTCTGTGCTCATGGATTGGAAGAATAAATATTGTTAAAATGTCAATACTACCCAAAGCTATCTACACATTCAATGCAGTCCCAATCAAAATTGCACCAGCATTCTTCTCGAAGCTAGAACAAGCAATCCTAACATTTTTATGGAACCACAAAAGACCCTGAATAGCCAAAGTAATATTGAAGAAGAAGACCAAGGCAGGTAGCATCACAATCCCAGACTTTAGCCTCTACTACAAAGCTGTAATCATCAAGACAGCATGGTATTGGCACAAAAACAGACATATAGACATGTCTGTCTATAGACATGTCACAAAAACATTCCATATTCAATGGAATAGAATAGAGACTCCAGAATTGAACCCACAAAAGTAGGGCCCACTAATCTTTGACAAAGCAAGAAACAATATCCAATGGAAAAAAGACAGTCTCTTTAACAAATGGTGCTAGGAGAACTGGACAGCTACATGCAGAAGAATTAAACTAGACCAGTTTCTCACACCATTCACAAAAATAAACTCAAAATGGATGAAGGACATGAATGTGAGACAGGAAACCATCAAAACCCTAGAAGAGAAAGCAGGAAACAACCTCTCTACCTTAGCCACAGCAATTTCTTACTTGATACATCTACAAAGTCAAGGGAATTAAAAGCAAAAATGAACTATTGGGACCTCATTAAGATAAAAAGCTTCTGCGCTGCAAAGGAAACAATCAATAAAACTAAAAGGCAACTGACGGAATGGGAAAAGATATTTGCAAATGACATATCAGACAAAGGGCTAGTATCCAAAATCTATAAAGAACTCACCAAACTCCACACCCAAAAAACAAATTAATCTGGTGAAAAAATGGTCAGAAAACATTTCTGTCTCTAAAGTAGACATCCAGATGGCCAACCGGCACATGGAAAGATGCTCACCATCACTCCTCATCAGGGAAATACAAATCAAAACCACACTGAAATACCACCTCATGTCAGTCAGAGTGGCTAAAATGAACAAATCAGGAAACTATAGATGCTGGAGATGATGTGGAGAAATGGGAACCCTCTTGCACTGTTGGTGGGAATGCAAACTGGTGCAGCTGCTCTGGAAAACAGTGTGGAAGTTCCACAAAAAATTAAAAATAGATTTACCCTATGAGCCAGCAATAGCACTGCTAAGAATTTACCCAAGGGATACAGGGGTGCTGATGCATAGGAGCACTTGTTCCCCAATGTTTATCACAGCACTTTCAACAATAGCCAAATTATGGAAGCACCCTAAATGTCCATCAACTGATGAATGGATAAAGAAGATGTGGTTTACATATACAATGGGATACTACTTGGCAATGAGAAAGAATGAAATACGGTCATTTGTAGCAACGTGGATGGAACTGGAGAGTGTTGTGCTAAGTGAAATAAGTCAGGCAGAGAAAGACAGATACCATATGTTTTCACTCATCTGTGGATCCTGAGAAACTTAACAGAAGACCATGGGGTAGGGGAAGGGGGGGAAAGTTACAGAGAGGGAGGGAGGCAAACCACAAGAGACTCTTAAAAACTGAGAACAAACTGAGAGTTGATGGGGGGTGGGGGAGAGGGGCAAGTGGGTGATGGGCATTGAGGAGGGCACTTGATGGGATGAGCACTGGGTGTTGTATGGAAACCAATTGGACAATAAATTTCATATTAAAAAAAGAAAGTACTGCAGGATCTCTTTTAATAGATGGGGTTTGGGAATTTGATTTTATCCAGTGCTTCAGGTGCAGAGGTTACAAAACCTACATTTGGGAATCTCTATTAGATGGCATAACTGATTGTAACCATGGAAATTATGGTATCCATATTTAATTTTTTTTACTTCACTTTAGTAATTACTCTGTTATACTTAAAAATTAATAAAGAACAAGTTTTATTTTCATAAGTGTTAAAATGAGAGCATTTTTTTTCTCTAGCAATTTACTTTCATCTAAAAATGACTAAATTACCTTCCTTTTGGTTATGTTCTATTTTTTTTAACACATTTGTTTTTTCATGCCTAGTTTTTGTTCTCATTTTTCAGTTTTTGGTATCATAGGCCAGGTGTCATAGTAATGTACCATTCTGTCCATGACTGAATTAAATTGCTGCTTTAAATCCAGAAGGATCAGTCACGGTTATCTTCAAGCCCCAGCAGTAACATCATTTCTCCTCCAAATGGACATGCATGCCAATATTAGGGTGAGGAGAGTTAATTACAGTTCATGCATTTTTATTAATATTTAAAGAAAAATTTTAATTTAACTGAAAATAATGTTTCTTCCTTAAGGACCTGTGTGTAAGTCTGTTAATAAGAGTATTAATTCATCTGAACATTAATATCACTTCACATACTTCTTTGAATTGGAAGTACATATGTGTAGTCTCTGAAGCAAACACAGAAAAACTTTTTTTTAATATGTTAATTATTTCTGAGACTTTGATGATAGGTAAATTATCCAGAAGAGATAACTTTCTTCCTCTGTTTTCTTTAATGTCAAATTGCCTCCCAAGAGGTAACATAAAAAGCATCCCTGAGTTTCATGAATAGTTTTATTACCTGTATAAGCCATTAATGAAAATTGGACATATTATAAGAGCATTTCTTAGCAAAATTGAGTACAGTGCTCTCAACAATATGGAGATCAGCAGAAGTAAAAATTGGGGACAAAACTTAGCATTTCAGAACTTTGCACAGAGAAACCATATTATATAAGAGAATGCTGAATTATATACTTCAGAGTGAATATTAAGTTCAAGCAAATGTTACATTTATTTTGTTGATGTTAAATTGGATTATATTTTCCCAAGGCAAATCAGTAAAGTTTGTCTAATGCCATTAATATGTTCCAGTCATGAT
Source organism: Puma concolor (assembly GCF_028749965.1). Taxonomy (NCBI): domain Eukaryota; kingdom Metazoa; phylum Chordata; class Mammalia; order Carnivora; family Felidae; genus Puma; species Puma concolor. The sequence goes on along the minus strand of NC_141671.1, from coordinate 95,325,137 downwards.
TTATTTATTTTTTTTTTTAATTTTTTTTTTTTAACCTTTATTTATTTTTGAGACAGAGGGAGACAGAGCATGAATGGGGGAGGGTCAGAGAGAGGGAGACACAGAATCAGAAACAGGCTCCAAGCTCTGAGCCATCAGCCCAGAGCCTGACGCGGGGCTCGAACTCACGGACCGCGAGATCGTGACCTGGCTGAAGTCGGACGCTTAACCGACTGCGCCACCCAGGCGCCCCCCAGTCATGATTTAAATAAAAGCCTTGCCCATTAGCAGGGCATGAATAGTTCTGAGTGAGTGGTGTCAGTCTTGACAAATGCCTTGAAGATATTAGGCAAAGAGATAAGGTTATGTTACCAGTGGGAGACTCTGTGTTGTGTGAATGGAGGTCTTGGTCCTTGGATTCCCCATGAGAAGATTTATGTGGGGATCCGTGTTGGAATATAGGCAGTCAGAAGGAAAGTAGCAAGCACAAAGCAGTGTATTAAAGCAAAATACCACTCTTAAGGTGGGAGAGCAGACAGGTTATGAGGGTGTAACTAGCTCTAGATTGTTTGGGTATTAAATATTATCTATGTCTCTCCAGGCTGGGAGAAGCTGTGACCTACAATGGGATGGTCTCTAATGCAGGCTGCTTCCAATCATTTGGGGGACTCCTCCCACAGATTGCAAAGGGTAGTTCTTAACCCTACAAGGTTGTACCAGAACCATCATTGCAGCTTTTCTTTATGGGGAAGGAAGAGGGGGGTATAACTGCAATGCAACTATGTTATAATGAGTCTAGGGGTTACCCTGGGTCAGAGGTGGAAGAAGACAGCAACTGTTCTGTACAGTCACAAAGTCTTGGAAGCCACAGGTCAGGATGTTTTATGCCTCCCCTCCCCGCACCCTGCTTCCCTAACCCCTCAGCTTTTAATGTCTTTTAACATGTAGCTTATTAATTACCATCCTTGCCTCCACCTCGTGTCTCTTTAATTCCCTTAAAGGACTTGGAACTCTGCCTTGGGGAGTTCTTCCACTGCTCATATCTGGCTTCTACCTAACACTTATAGAGTGGATTTTGCAAAATTTGGTTTTTCCACCTTTCTAAAAGCAATAATATTTGTGACAAAACCTTGAAGTAAATCACCTACTTTATCGTAAAAGTGAATTTGATTAGGAGTCTGGACTAAGATCCAAGGTTGCCTAACGAGAGGTATTATTATTAGGAAATGGGAGTCAAAAAGAGGTATGTGCACGTGTGTGCACGTGTGTGGGTCCTTGCGCATGCACAGGCACACGTGTTTGTAAAGCGCTTAGAGTGGTAGGCAATCTGTGTGTGTACTGTATTTCAGTGTCTGTTCTCTGTCTTTGCATAATTAAAATCTTATTTCTTGTTTAGTTAACTAACAATTGACTAAACTGTTGTGGATTTGTTCAGCCTGATCAAACTCTCTATGGTCTACATACAACATGATTACTATGCTCATTTAATAATTTATTGTTGGAAAATGTAACTTAAGAGGAACAGCATGAAATCACAGCAAGGACACTATATGTATTCTTGATGGTTAGTAATTTTGAGCTCTGATGGTTTACATACATCTATCTCCATTTCAGAGATACCTGCCCAGGGATCCTGATTCTTTTATGTCATGCCCCGGCCCCCAGGCAGGCTTATGACCAAATGAGAAAGTGTTATTCTTGAGTGTCCTCTTTTCTAGTTTTTTTTTTTTTTTTTTATATCACCCAGCTTTTATTAAGCTGAATCTTAATAGTAATAATCTTAATTTATGAATCTCATTTATTGCATGTTAATTTTCCCCAATTTTATTAAGCACTTTATTCACACTGAATATAATGTAACAAATAAGCCTGTCAATTAAATGTCAGTGTACTCATGTTCATCGTGATAAAAATTTTATTTGTGTTTTTGTGCCCAGTCTCATCCTACAAGAGAAGAGGAAACATTTATAACCCATTGCTCTATCTCTAGCATTTACCACAGTACCTGACACACCATATTAGCTTACTAAAGAATACTTTTAAAAATTAATCTTTTTAAGAAAAAAGCATTCAAACTTCCATTCCCAGATTATGGTATTGTAGTTTAATTAGTTAACTGTACAGATTAAAATCAGATTACTAGGGTTTGAATCCAGGTACTTCTAGTTGTTTAACCTTGGGCAAATTACTTCACTAACTTTAGTTTTCTTGTTTTCTCCTCTATATAATAAGACTAATAACTGAATCTACTTCATAGGATTGTTTATATTAGAACTTTGCAATACATCTGGCCCAGAGAAATTGCTCAGTACATCTTAGCTGCTAATATCATTTAAAGTGAATTATTTTATAGATGATGAATCTCATTTATCGCATGTTAATTTTCCCCAATTAAACACATTTTCAATGGATAATCTTAACTTCAAATTTTGGGATCCCTTTGTCTCCTTCCCAACTCTTACCTACCACAAAGAACCACCTACAAGGAGCAAATTGAAAGCCTTGTTTGGAAATACTGGTCAAAATGAATTGTTTGTAAACCTTCAACAAAAGCTATCTGAAATCAAGACAGGTTAGTATTAAGTGGTAAAATGCTGAGATGTAATTCATCTGTTAACAATCAACTATATGCTCACTGGTGTGCTAGAAAAAGAAGGAAGTAATTACATTTATTGATTGCCTACTCTAAACTTCCTTGTGCTGCATACAACATACATCATCTAATTTAAGTCCTCACAATTATGCTGTGGAGTAGGTATTCTAATTTAAGTAACAGTGCCAGGATAATCCATGCTTTTTCCAAAGCTAAACCTCATTGTTAGGCACTGGGTAGAAGATTGAATGAATGAAGGAAGGGTTTTAAACAAAACTAATACCCACAGAATGATAGCATTAGGCCTCTGGTTTCCAAACATTGAACTCTAGCATGGGGACTCTAGTAAAATAAAAGTCCAGTATATAGAAAAGACACTGGTGAGTGTCTTCAGCCAGTTTGGTTGAAGTAGTTTTAGCGGATTTCATTCTCTCTGTCATTTCTCTCTGTCATTCATATTGTATAGACTCAGATCTTCCTATTTTATACAATAAATTATAATACATTACTACCAAATATTCCTTGATATGGCCATTAGTAGCCTCTTTAATCCTGTGTTGTTTTGATATGTCCTCAATATTCTCTGAGTACTTCCCAACTTTTTGGTCTGTCAGGAATTTTCCAGACTCATACCTGCTCCAGCCCTGAAGTCAGTTGTTTCTTTAAAAAGTTCTGGTTTACTTTAGTGGAGAATGAATGTGAGTGCTAGGTGTGCTCATTAGTACTATCACAAACATATATAAGTATACATATATACATAAGTATACATATATACATATATATATGTGTGTGTATATATATATATATATATATATATATATATATATATATATGGCTTAAATTAGAAAAAAAATACCATAATATATCACTTTAGGCCCTTTTAAAAGAAACATATTCAATACCTGATTGATGTATGTTTCATACAAATGCCCTGAATTTGCCATCTCAGTTCCTGTGACTTACTAAATGACCAGAAGTTTCAGCTGGTTTGTGATTGAATTTTTGTACTCAATTCTGATGGGATGTACTGAGCTCTAAATACAGTTGCCTTATCAGCAACCCTATAATTGGAGGTGGACCAAAAAGATTAATGTAGTCACATTTGTATTTCTTTGGCTCTAAAGGTAGGTCAATTCATTCCCACCAAGGTCTGAAGACCTTTGAATTTAAAGAATCACATTTTCTTTTTCTTATACTTTCCTCCTGCTGGCACTGTACAACTATTACATATTTTAAATTGTATTAATGGAATTCTCAATATCTCTTATAACTTTCTCCACTTAGGCAGAACATTTAACATTACTGTGGTTATATGTCCCTATCCAGTCTTTGTTGTCTTATCTCCATTGCTTTATTAACTTCATTCATTCTGTCTAAAATGGTTTTCCCCTCTAGCTCTGTTGGTGATCTCTTATCTCTCTTTAAAGACCCATTTCTATAGAACTTCTTGTCAACTACCCTTTTTTGGTAAGAGGAGACTTGCCTCTCTCTATTTCTGTAATCTATTGCTTATAAACGAAAAAAGAAACCACATTTTGCAATTTACTTTTCTTACTGGCTTTCATGACAATAACAATGCATGTTATTAGAGCAGAGTTTATGTGAGTTCACCTTTGCATCCTCCATAGCATCTAACACTGTTTAGAAAGAAAGGAAATAACCCAATTGAGCCACTTCAATGTGGCTGGAATTTGTTCGATAATGGTAGCAATTTGTTTTCTATAAAATCATTATTGCTACTGAGCTCTAAAGAAACATTGCATAGTTCTTTACCAGGGTAGTGGGGCCTAGACACATGAAAATGAAACTGTTCCACATGTGAGTTTTGTTGGTGGTGTTTTCTAACACAGCATTCTTTACTAGGAATTCTGTAGATAGCACTAAGTTTATTTGAGCACCCAGAAAGGTATAACATAAAACAAATGTTTGGAAAAATATGTTGAATAGATAACTTAATTAATAGTAGCTGAGAAAAGTGAGCAGTGCTGAGAAATACACACACATATAAAGATAACCTCAAGATTCTAAAATTGCTCTGTATTAACAGATTTAACATGCATTGCTTCATAAAACTGATGAAAAGGTATCTATTAATTAGTTCTCCAGAGTAAAGAATCCTGACTTACAGAAATAATTTTTCCCTTTCTTTAGCTGTAGTAGATTTTCAGAATTAAAAATAGCAATATAGGGAAAAAAAGCTATCACCTAGCCTTTGATAAGTAAACATAGTCTATTTACATTTCTACCTGTACATGGAAAACTTGTTTTTATAAAGATTGAAAATTTTCCTGAAATAGTTTATAGTAAAACAGCAAATTTACTTCATTAATTTTACAGTATTCCATGATTTGTATCTTTGTTTTTAAAAAGACAGTTAAATTTAGCTGTGTTTTATTTATTTTTATTTTTTTTTAAAGTTTTTAGGATCTGTTGTTCATTCTCTTTCTTCTTTTTAAGTAAGCTCTGTACTTTATATGGGACTTGATCTCGTGACCTCAAGATCAAGAGTTGCATGCTCTACTGACTGAACTACCCCAAATTAACTGCATTTTAACATCATTCTTTTGCCTACTACTGAAAACTTGCCATTTACTCAGATTTTGCTATTATGTAAGTGACACCTAAGTATATGATTTTGAAGTGATGTTAGAAAAGAATACATTTCAGATGGGCTATACTGCTGAACTAAAAAAACAGAGAAAAGAAAAATTCATAGGTCGTTGAGTGCAACACAATAGTAAAACATTTAATTTACCGTGTAAATCTCTCTGGATTATTTTACACAATGGAAAATATGGCGTCTGTGTAGCTGCCTTGATTATTTCATGCAATAAAAGGAGTATTTTTCTTTCAATACAGAACTGACAAGCTATGGGTCAAACCTCAGCAAACAAAATAAGATGTTGTTTCTATTTACTCTGAAGAGGAGAGTATTGAAAAATACTTTGTTTTTGTAGGGGAGGTACTGTGACAGCCTAGATCTTAGTGACTACTTACAGTTTCTTTGTGGTGTTCAATAAAAGAGAAACGAAGAAATAAAATTGTCATTTTCTTGGAGTTCTATCTAAGCTTTCATTCCCATGGCCAATATAAAGTATGTTCATTGGAAACAGTCTTTGATTGGAATGAGATGCTTGGTCTGTTCACAGAAAGATGGATGACCTAAAGAGTTCTTGCTTTGCCAGCTCTGGGAGGAACAGCAGTGCATGTATGCCTATTTGTTCTTTGTTAAAACTTCAAGGAGATTTTCTTCCAGCAGTGTATGCTACTTTCTGTTGGAAGTTTTTAACAAGATCACAGTCCAGCTAAGTAAGCATCAGGATTCACACCTACTGTCCTTGAATTCATTTTCCAGTTATGGAAAACAACAATCAATGCGGAATATCAGAATGATCTGACAGTCATTGTACCACAAAGAGAGAAGATGCTGGCTAATCAAAGTTTAGTTCATCGTTTTCTCTGGGACTTTGGTACGCAACTCAGTTAAACATCCAGCCACAGGCAGAGAAGGTAAGAATATATCCTTACCATAAATATGTTTTATTATCCTTTTTGTTATAGCTCTTCTAGCTTTTCAATTCTATTTTCTCCCCTCATCTGCCACTTTCCCAAATTGACATTCAGTTTGTAAATCCTTCAGTAGACTCCTATCTTTCTTTAGATAAAATCCAAATGCCTATCCTTTCCACCACATGGCCCTTAGTGTCTCATGGCCCTTTATGTTTGGTCTTTGTCCTCTCTCTTTCTCTCTCTCTCTCTCTCTTTTTTTTTAACCTCCCCTTTTATCCTAGGATACCTAAAGTCAAGCCATAGCAAGTGTTCAGAATAGCCTGAACAGACCCTATTTTCTGATACCTCTAACACTTTTCTACATGGCCTGTCTCTCTCCCTAAATTGTAAATCTTTAGCTTTATAAACTTGGAGAACTCCTGTTAATCCTTGAACACTGATGACAGTTCTGATGTCATCCTCAATGTCACCTTCCTTTCTCTGTCCAGAACTGATTTCCTATGCCTCTATTTGTTGTAATTAATGAATTATTATTTGTTCTATCCATCTCTCTCCTCTGTAATCCCTAAGAACAGGAATTATGTTTTACCCATTTTTGTATCTTATGTAGTATACCAAAGTGTAGTTCCTGGCACATATTAGATGCTCAATAAATATGACTGAATTGAAAACTGCCAAGCATTTCACCATACCTCCTGGGTGGCTATGTCTCTCCTAGTTAGCAAGCTATACTAAGAATCTGTTTATAGGAACACCTGGCTGGCTCAGTTGGTAGAGCATGCAACTCTTGATCTTGGGGTTGTGAGTTTGAGACACACGTTGGATGTAGACTTTTTTTATTTACTTAAATGTAAAATCTAAAAAAAATAGAATCTGTTTATAGAATTTAATTTTCTTTCAGTTCCAATCTTTTAATGATCCATCATTATCTTTCATTTTCTTATAAATTATAGGAAGTACTTTACTTGCATGTAACTATAATTTCTCCCTGGTATAAGCTCAGATATTTTACAATGTGCCCTATTGAGATGAACCTGAATATGCGGAATTTTTAAAGTCCTTCAGTTACTACAATTGCTTCCCCAAGTCCATTTGCAACCCATGAAAATATTGTATGTGAAATACTTAAGGAGTAAAATATCTGAGCTATTGTGAAGTTTGGTATCTCACAAAGGAAGTAGTGTAGTATCTATTTTTTCTATATAATATTATTTTCAGAATTAATGCAATTTCAATGAATCTTTTATTCCTTGTAAAAATTGAGAGAATCAGTTTTTTGGTGATAGGTAACTAGTGACTTTGAGCATATAACAGATTACAAAAAAAGCTTCTTCTCTTTAAAAAATGTACTTAAGGTAGATTTCATTCAAACTCATGAGCCAAGATTTATTATTTCCTCAGTAGTAAAGATCCCTAAGTAATCAATATTGATCAGAGAAAAAAAGTAGCATATAAGACATAAGAAAAGATAATTAGGACAAAACATAAAGAATATGAATTAGGATCACAGACAATATATGTGGTCGAGGGCTTTCACCAATCTTAAATTCTGATTTGGAAAGTTATATATCAGAATTATTCTAGATAAATTGTGTAGTCTGCTAAATATATCTATGCCCATATTAACTATAGCGTGTGAGTTCAAGGTATTCTTAAACTTTCATGTTTATCTTACTGATAGAAGAGTTCCTTGGGTAACTCTCATTTTTTATGTTCTATCAAGTTTTATATTTGGTTTACATGGTCACTATAGATGATATAGAACAAGTCATAAAGCGAAATACAGAAAAAAATTAAAAGCAGACACCCAAATTAATTAAAAAACCCAAAACAAAGAAACCAAAACATGCAGTTTGTGGACTTTGTGTGTAGGCAGGGGCAAGCATGTTGACATAGAATGTGTTTTAGAAGTATCATTGCATATAACATGTAGTTTTTATTGATCTGTATTCTACTGAACCTGAGACACGAGCAAAGGGTTGATGTAGGTCAGCAAACACAACCAAAACCTTAATTTCAAAACAGAGCATTTTGTAGCCCTTATAAACAAAGAGGTTAAAATAAGACTATTTTTGTGCTTAAATGAACAAAACCATGGGTATCTTTCATAAACAATGTTTCTTAAAGCATTTTCTTTAGAACGTTGTCCCATTAGGATAGATTATCTGCTAAAAAAATTCAATGGCCAGATTTTTGGAAATGATGCTGGAATTGTTTGCAAGTTATTCTAGTTTTGCTTGTGAAGTCTAAAAAAATTTAATTTAATCCCTCATTCAAAGAGTCACTCCATGATAGGGCCATTGCTTTCTAACAGGTCAATTTTTTTTTTTCTTATGAAAACAGTTTTGCTTTCTTGAATTCTCTCTTGCTGTGGTTTGAGTGCTTTTTGTTTTAACGAACAATCTGAAAACTGCAGTTAGTCATTTTTTCCTCTTAAGCATGTCGATTATATTCAGTGTCTTTAATTATCACTTTTGTGCCAATGACTACAAAATAAAAACTAAGAAGCATTTTCTAGATTTTAATGATAGCAGTTTATTTCAGAAATAAATGGAGCGCTGGGCAAGCTCAAATTTAACATCTCTGTCTATGCCCTAATTCACTTCTACTGTTTTCTTAGCCCCTGCATTGCTTGTGTTGTTTTACAGTCTGAGCACAGAGGTACACTTAGAGAAGCATTTGGATGAAACATGGTAAGAAATAAATTGAAATACATTGAGCGTCCCAATCCCAGGACACCCATATGAAACTCTGGAATGTAACCTTTGAAAAACTCTGATGACCTTGTGAATTGACCAGAAACATCAGAATAGGAGCTTATATTGTGTACATTCCAAATCCAAAAGATAGAGCCATCTTCTATTGTGAAACAATGGCCTTTGTTCATCAGTGTCTGTTATGGCAGATTCTTGAGTTTGATGAGGTGAGACTCTTTAATTTAATTCTGAATACAGCACATTGGATCCTAATGAGCCGGGTTTTCCCTGTTGCCTAATTCACTTTGTCTATAGTTAGATGCTTAGGGAGGCCACTAGAAGTCCATTAGATTAGAACGCAAAAAGAGAAGAAAAGAAAAAAGGCCCCATGTGACCTAAGAGAGATAACATACCTCACTATAGAATTATAGCCAGATTCTTGGCTTACTGAAAATTAAAATGATAAAGAAGCAATAAGTATTTATTTACTATTTTTTTTTTTTAATTTTAGCTCTTTTTTTAAAACCGGAGAATAATATCCATGTGACTAAAAAGAGAATTCTGTCCATCTATCATTGCAACAATAACAAAAAATGTGTAACTGGGTTTTCACCAAATTTGAAGGTTAGTGTTAGAGTGGCCTAACAAAAGCTAGGCTGCATGGTATACCAGTAGTTAGGAGGATGGCAGAACAGCACATGTCACACAGGGTCTGGCATAGAGTAAGCACTCAGTTTCTACTCAGCAAGTGCCAGCTACTTTACCATTTCCTTCATCATCATCATCCGTATCATACATAGAGGTTACAAAGTCAACCTACCTAGATTCTTTACTTTGACTAACCATACATTTCCCTGACCCTCACCCCATCTTTTTTTTTGAAGTTTTTCTAATGGGGAAAATATGTGAGTAAAATCTTACTTAAATTTTATGAAATAATTTTCACCTTTATTTGTACTTTTCTATGAAACGGGTCTCAGGGCAGGGTTACTTTGAAAGGACGTGGAGCCACTGGTATTCTTTCAATGCTTACTGCTCCCATTTCTAGCATCCTTAATAGCCCTACATGCATGTGTATTGCACATCATTTGCCAGAAAAAAATATTCTGATTTTGGTTTATTTCCCATTGTCGTGTGGGAATAAAGAAATCCGTTGCCCAGATCCACAGCACACTTATGTGTGTTAATTTGTGTGTGTCATAGTGAGCTCATGGCTCAGATATGTGAGGCAACATGATTGGTGCCGATGCAAAAAAGTAATTCGTAACCTTTATCAACATCTTTATTTCTTTTTAACCATAGAATAAAAGGTTCCACTTAAGCCATCAGGCTTTTGCAGGACCTCTCCTTTAGGACCTGAGTTACAACATTTGCTTAATCCTGTGGTAGGACATATAAAAATCTAGCCATCTTCTCTAACCTGGCCCTCCCAGCCCCTCATTATATTTCAGAAATGTTCCCTATATTCTTGTATGTTTCCTTTTCCCTTCTACCATAATTTCCACTTAAAATATTTATAAAAACTCTGGTTTTATAATTTATGGAAGATGACAGCATCTGTTTTTTTGATAGCTGTGTTTTATTTTTCCACATGCCCAAATATATATAGTAAGCAAATGCCCTCTTCCTCTTCCCCTTGACTTTAGAATTAAGCCACATGACATTTGCCTTACAACTGACTGTATTTTATTGTTGCTGTAATAATTTCTTGTAATAATTTCATAATTGAAATTTCAATGATTTTCATAATTCTAACAGTTCATTACCTAGAAAATCGAACACTGCTGATTCCAAAAACATCACAAAGGTGTAATAACAACTTGGTATCATAAAAATGATTATAAGTTAATAAAGTCTGTAGAACATAAATAGGGAACTATTGGGAAGAGAGAAACTGATGGAATGGAAATTGTATGCAGGAACCAGTTGTAATTAAGAGCTACTTTAAAGATAGCCAATTAAGTAAGAGATCTTTCCATCTGAGAGTAGAAGCTAAAGCATTTATAAACTTTCTCATCAACTAAAAGTGGAAAGGCCATTATAGCAATGAGAAATAAACACACTTTTAGAAGTGATTAAGGATCAGTATGTAGAAGACAGAAATGGTTAAGGTTAATTACTTTGATAATACCAAGCAACAAGCCCAAAGCTTTTTAACCCTGTAGTACTGCTATCTTTGAACTTTGTAGTTTGTAGTTGCAGGAACACATTCATGAATCTGATGAATACATTCATGCTCTCCTTAGTTTATCTTCCTATTCCTTTGCTTATTTATTTGTATCCATTTGCTATTTGGGCACTTGATATTTTATTTCTGCAGTTTCTTTTGAGATACAGCTCTCAGGCATACCTACAAGAAAACACAGCATGCTAAATTTGGCATCGAAGAGCTATTCTTATCCATCTGTTTGCTTTCAAGTGGTAGATGTTTAAGATACTGCAACTAATTTCTAATTTCATTTTGAAAATGAAATCTTCTAATTATGCTACTAGTTACATTAGTATACTGCATATGTTTGTATGTTGTTTTAGCAAAGTTTTCAAATTGATTGTCTCACTTGATCTTCATAAGATCCCTTTGGGTAAGCAGAACAGGTGTTGTTATCATTGTTTGACACAAAAATAAGGTACAAAAAGGGAAAGTGTCTTGCCTGAAAATTCATAGCAAATTACTTATTGAGAGGGCTCTAATTAGATTTTACATGTTCTCTGTTTTATTCCGTATCTTTAACATACCATTCTGTCATAAATTTTTTCACGCTATATTAATAGTTTCAACCATTTATTTTATTCAGAAGAATTTATAGAAAATTAAGCATGTAGACACACATTCCATTATCAAACATTCATAATAAACATTTTATAAATAACTTTACCACCAAAACTTATTTTCTTAAATATTCCAGAACTTCAGCATTTATGTATGATACTATGGCACTATGTTCATTTTTATCAAGCTGTCTTCCAGTGTATGAACTTCAAAAGAGCAGGGCCTGTGCTTTATTTCCTCTTCTAGTACATTGTACATATATTTATGACTTCTAATCCATGGAAGATTATTCTCCACTATAGTCTATTTTATATTTATTTTATTTTAAACTCATAAAATGCTTCAACAATCAATCATTGAGGAACCATTGCATGAAATATGAGTAATAAACCCTAATTCCAAGTGGGAAATATGAGTTTGAAGGATTAAAAAAATAATATCAGTATCCCTGGGTGGTTCAGTCGGTTAAGCATCTGACTTCGGCTCAGGTCATGATCTCACGGTTTCATAAATTCGAGCCCGGAGTTGGGCTCTGTGCTGACAGTGCGGAGCTTGATTGGGATCCTCTCTCTCTCTCCTTCTCTCTCTGCTCCTCCCCACTCTCTCTCTATCAAAATAAATAAATAAAAACTTTAAAAAATATATAATAACAACACTCACTTAGCATCTACTATGAGTTAAGCACTGTTTTAAGCAGTTTATAAAAGAGACTGCATAGTTGCTGTATTAAGTACTAAATTTCCTTCTAGCCAGATTAAAAAAGAAGAGACAGAGAAAGAGAGGGAGAGGGAGGAATAAAAGAAGGGAGAGAGAAAGAAAGAGAATGAAATGTTGGTATGTGTCATAATTTAAATCTTATCATGTACCAATTAATCATATTCAGAGATTTACTTGTGTTAATTCATGTTATTGTCATAACAGCCCTTTTGGGTAAGTTTTATTGAAGACCTTATTTTAAGTATAGGAGGAACCAGACACAGAATGGTCAAGTAACTTGCTCAGGGATACATAGCCAAAAGTGTCAACACTTTTTCAACACAAACCGGGATTCTGATCCATGAATGGGGCTTCAGAGACCACAGGTTTAACTATTTAGGCATGTTGTCTCTGTACTGGAAAACTCTCCTTATCAGAAAGTAGAAAACCAATTCCTCAGGATACAGTTTTTTTGTGGCACTAAGTGCTTATCCATATATCAAGTGGGACCTTGGATAAACAAGCAGGCCAAATTCTCAGTAACAGTTTGAGTGCAGAAAGAATATTTCATGACTGTTCATTAAAGTCATTAGGAGAATCTGAAGTCAAAATCCAAAGAAGGAAAGAAAATTGTTTCAAGTGCTCTCTATGGTTAATCAGAAAAAAGTAAAAAGGATAAGAACTTGGCTTCTAATACCTCTGCTTTGAGCCACTGAGTTTGAAAAACAAAAAAACATATGTTGATGGCGTTTGTGAGACTAGAAGCCATCATGCAATCTTGGTTTCCTGACTCTGAACCCTTAACAGAGTCATCATTTATTGTTGATATTTGGTATGGACTCAGGTTAAATTTGACTCCTAATCTTGCTTCGCAGCAAGTATAGAGTAGCCTGCAGAAGGAGTTAGGAATCATTTTACTGTTCCAGAATACATCACCTCTGACTCTAGGCTTGCTTGTCTGTATCCAATAATTTTCCCACCTCAGTGAATTGGCAGGCTGAGCATCCGTGTGTGGGGAGGTCACATAAAGCAGCTAATCAAGAACACCTTGACATTCCTCTCAGCCTGATGGAACTGTAGACTGATTTCTTCCTGACTATAGACCCTTGACCTCCCTTTTCTTAGAGCATTTACTTTAGAAAACTTGTAATTTGTAAATTCTTTCCCTGCTGCTTTGATATGTCAATCTTCTACAACCCAGGAATGTCTCAAGGACCTGGGGCCATCTCTAAGAAATGCAATCATCAGGAAAAGTGTCCCTGTCTCCCAGTCTCTGTGGGAGAGTAGGAGCATAATTCCAATAAGCACCGGTTAACAAACACGGGTGACCTAATCACATTGACCGTTCTTGCCCCCAGTGTCCTTCAGAACTTGCCACTAGCTCACCCCAGCAACTTAAAAACTCCCCTGCCTTGGGATCCTAGGTGGCTCAGTAGGTTGAGCATCTGACTCTTAATTTCAGCTCAGGTCATTATCCCAGGGTTGTAGGATCTAGCCCCACCACAGGCTCTAAGATGAGTGTGGAGCCTGCTTGAGATATTCTCTCTCAATCTCCCCCTCCCTTCCTCCCTTCCCTCCCTCCCTCCCCCTCTCTCTCTCTCCTTCCCTCCCTCGCTCTGCCCCTCTGCCCCTCTCCCCTGCTCATGCATTCTCTCTCTCCAGCTCTGCCCCTCTCCCCTGCTCATACACACACACTCTCTCTCTCTAAAATAAAAATAAATAAATAAAAACAGAAACTCTCCTGCCTTTTGTTTCAGATTTGAGTTCAATCTCTCTTCCTTATTGCAACAGTCTTGAGGAAACTCTTCTCTGTCCATTTAACTCCATCTGGTACAACTATTTTTTGACATTGCTCAGTTCCATTTGAAGTTGTGGAGGTTGTTTTCTTTTTCCAGGAGGAAAGACTTCATAGGAGTTGTAGCTCAGACAGAGAAAGGTCTTCTATGTCCACCTTGTGGGGGCTGGGCCACCACAGGGTATTTCAGTGAGTGCTTCCTGAAAACCTAAGAATTGAAGAAAACTGTTTTTTTTTTTGTTTGTTTGTTGTTTACCCACAGGAAATGTTACAAATGAAGTTGGGCTTTAAGACATTTTACAAATATTTTGAAAACTTTTCACATTTAATTGTGTCTTAAAAGCATACATCCCTTCAGGCCACATTATACTGATGGTGGGTGTGAGACTAGAGCTATATTATTCTGTGGCATTTGTTTTTTTTTAATTTTTTTTATTTTTTTTTTTCAACGTTTATTTATTTTTGGGACAGAGAGAGACAGAGCATGAATGGGGGAGGAGCAGAGAGAGAGGGAGACACAGAATCGGAAACAGGCTCCAGGCTCTGAGCCATCAGCCCAGAGCCTGACGCGGGGCTCGAACTCACGGACTGGAGATCGTGACCTGGCTGAAGTCGGACGCTTGACCGACTGCGCCACCCAGGCGCCCCTGTGGCATTTGTTTTTAAAAGACATTCCATGGGCACCTGGGTGGCTCAGTCAGTTAAGCGTCTGACTTGGGCTCAGGTCATGATCTCATGGCTTGTGAGTTCAAGTCCCACATCGGGCTCTGTGCTGACAGCTCAGACCCTGGAGCCTGCTTCGGATTCTGTGTCTCCCCCTCTCTCTGCCCTTTACCCCCCTCACGCTCTCTCTCTCTCTCTCTGTCTCAAAAATAAACATTAAAAATTTATAAATAAATAAATAAATAAATAAATAAATAAATAAATAAATGGCATTCCATGATATTATTAGGAAAAAAAAATGTGTCCTTACTTGAGTTAAATCTTACTATATCCTTTATTGTGATTCAAGTGAGGAACAATACAAAACAATGTTAGGATTATTTTCTCAGTCTTCAAAATCTCATACCCTAAATACAAAACGATAATAGTTAATTGCCAAAATTATCATTATGTCATATAACCTTCTCTCCTTAACTGATTACAAGTTTTGTTTTATCACTATTTTTTTTTACCATGATGATTATTATTATGTTTTATTACTGACCAACATTCCATGTCTATTTTTTAAAATACAGATTCAAATGCTTAAAAATTACTTGACTTAAAGGGAAAATAAAACTTATAAAGCTACTTTCTATGGTCTAGCACATTAGGCACGGAAAGAAAAATATTAAATAATGTAAACTATTTCTAGATAACATTATAAAGTAAGATAATTTCACAATATAGGAAACTATATCCTCGTGGCAAGGATCATTTAGATAAATGTCCAGTGTCTTTATGTGCTTTCTGCCCTGGCCTCTAGTTCCAAAGATTTATCTTTATTACTCCACATAGAGCCTCTGACCACTTTTTCTTGATGCAGGATTGCTGATCTCACCATCACCAGATACTCTTCACATCACAGACTCCCTTCTTCTTAGGTTCTTCAGTTATGAAACTGTCCTGCCACCTGACCCATGTGAACCACTCAAAGTTGGTTACCCTGCTTTACCAACTTCTATTCTTTCGTTATCTCTGGACAAATATAAGCAATATTAGTAAGATAGTATCCCACACAGTGCAGTAAGATGGTGTTAAAACAGGAGTAACTAGAAAGGGAAAAATGTGGAGGATGGGTTATTAAGAAGAAGAAAAAGGAGATATTTTGTACTCTTTCCCAGCACCTCCTGGTCGTGTAATGTGATTAAATTTTCTCCTGCTGATTTATTTATTTATGATCTCCTGCATAGACTTCTTCTGTTATTTATATAACCATAATATTTGTTGCTGGGCTTTTAGACTTTTCTAAAATCTAATTTTTTAATATGGCATGGATAGAATCATTGCTAAACTTTTCCTTAATTTTCCTTAAAATATATAAAAATATATAAAACCAATATATAAATGAAGCCAAGTGTACATTATGTCTGAGGGTCTTATTTTCATACAGTCCTAGAGAAATTTTGACCAGTCTCACATCAGTGTATTAGAATCAACCATGTGAAATGGTCAAATATATTTAACCATTAAAAATTGCATAAAAACATGGTTCCATCTAATGTGATTCGTTGTGCACAAAATAACACTGAGTAATATACTTTGCCCATTTTTGTCTAGGTTGTTTATGCTTGTTTATTTGTAAAAGTTCTTTGGAAAGTTCATTCCCACACCAAATCACATAAATATTTGCCCCTTTTAAAAATTAGTGTCTGATTCATAATCACAAATATAATTCTTTAGATTTTTTATAATGCATTTTGAGGTATGGTGTGTGGTACCTTATTATTTTTTATTTTGTATAGTTACTACAGTAAGATTTATATACTAATTCTTTTCCCACTAAATTTAAATGCCATGTGTACTTTATGTAAAATTGTTAACTATATTATGGTTTCTCTTCTGAATATAGAGCTTAAAAGATTCTGGAAGAAGGTTGAGACCTCTCAATGTTAATTTCAAGTTTTTGCTGAGAATAGAAAGTCATTTGGTTGGAATAAGACACATGGGCCAGTTAATACTCTGTTTGAATTGGTTAATTTTCACCCAGGAAGTACTACTCTTCATGCCCCTAAGGAATTTGAAAAACAAGGAAAAGACAAAATAATACAACTAGCAGTTTCAAGAAACAACTGAAAACTGTTCTTTCTTTCTGCTTCTTTCTGTTTAAATTTTAGTGTTTTCCAGAGTCTGACTCATTTCTTTACCATTTTATGTCATGTAACACTGGGTAAGCTGCCACCTTATTTTTTTTTAAATAGAAAACTGATATGAGTAATTTTTTACAGGAATAAAAGTTAAAATATTTTTAAAAATAGTTTTATGAGAACTGTAGAGGTGGAATGAAGTTGTCCAAAGATACCTCAACTAGTCCGTGAGTCATTTTATATTTTTTTTGCATTCAAGGGAGGAAGTGAAAAGCACCACATGGTGTTCAGTCAGGAAAATGAAGATTTAATACTGATCCAGAATTTTCTTCCTTTCAATCATGAACATTACAGAACTGGACTTATGTGCATTTTTACAAGTTAGAGCAATGTAGTTCACCTAGCAAGTCCACCAAAATTTCTTTAGTAATATATTGCCTTATGAGGACAGTAACTACATTTTTTGATGATATTTCAATGGTGGTTTTATAATTTACAGATCATTTTAGTTGTCAAAAAAATTTTTAAATCAACTATGACATAATTCTTCAAGCATTTGGCAGACTGCCGTCAAGATCATTGGGCTAGAAATAGGTCCCATAGTTGGTGGGGCCACAAAGAAACAAGTTATGTTTTCTGAGAAGAATTATTTAGAATTTCTTTTTTTAATGTTAAGGTACAAACACAAGAGAGTCATTGTATTTGTACCAGTGCAACCTGTCTTTTTCTCAATTTACTGAACAAGCCCCAAAGACATCAATTTGGAAAAAAAAGCTGCTAAAGAGGACATATAATAAATAATGTTGTCAGAGGGAAAGTAGAGATAAATGCTCTGCACCAGGAGTGGGTAAACCATTTCTGTAAAGGACTAAACAGTAAATATTTTAGGATTTTTGGGTCATATGGTCTCTATCACAACAACCCTATTCTGTCACTGTAGTGTGAAAGTAGTCAGAGACAATACCAAATGAATGACTGGAGTTGTGTTCCCATAAAACTTGAGTTATGGATGCAAAAATTTGAATTTCCAGAGATTTTCACTTGTCACATCTTTTGATTTTTTTTTTTAACCATTTAAAAAGAAGTCTTAGCTTGGAGGCCATATAAAAAACAGCTGCAACCAGATTTGGCCTGTGAGTACTAGTTTGCTGACTCCGGGTCTACACAATAAAATTAGAGGAGAGTTTCAGGTAAACGGAGTGGAATTCTGCAAGGTAGAACCATTGAGCCACTTTTGGTCTACCGGGGAGCAATCTCAGGTATTTAAATTTTGAATTTTAAGCATCAAGCATCTGAAGTAAGTGGAAATTGCATTGAAAGGAAGCAAAATAGAAGGGAAACACTGAATCATATGAGTGATTTGCTATAATTAAGAAATGACAAGAACAATTATATCCTTTATCAAGTGAAGCAGGAATCAATACACATGTCCCTAAATCTAAGATTATCTATCTGTATAAAGGCATGTGGTTAAATAAGTTAATTATCTGGTTTACTCAAGTAAATCTCACTTTATTGCATTGATCTGGGGAATTGGGGCTATGGAGTTTTTACCCTTCTCCATTTCACTTTGCACATATTGAAAATTAATGACTTCATTTGTTTCTATACTTAAAAAACAAGGTAGTGCTAGAACTTCATTGTAACTATCTTTCATAAAAGAGAAAAAATAGTTGCAATATATTGATTCAACAAAGATTTAGTCTACTTTGTGCTGTGTGTTGTACTCAGCAGTAGGATTAGAATGATAACACTGGTGGAGCACCTGGGGGGTTCAGTAGGTTAGGCATCTGACTTTGGCTCAGGTTATGATCTCACAGTTCATGGGTTCAAGCCCTACATAGGACTCTTTGATGACAACTCAGAGCCTGGAGCCTGCTTCAGATTCTGTGTCTCCCCCTCTCTCTCTCTCTCTCTCTCTCTGTCCCTTCCCTGATCATGCTTTCTCTCTCTCTCTCTCTCGAAATAAATAAACATTAAAAAAAAATGATAACACTGGTGGCAAGAATTTTTATTTGATCTGTGTCAAGACAGACATTAATGAAAGTGACCACAATAAAATTATTTTGAACTTCAGAAAAGACATTAAATAAGAGAGTTCACTTGGACATCATTGTAGTTGTTAGATTAGCTAATATGATGAACTTACTGAGATGCACAACATGCATTTTATAATACTTATATGACATTGATGAACTAATGAAATAAATTGAAAAATGCAAATTATTCTACATACTTGGAGTATGGGAACAATTTGCTTACTGAGTTATAAATAGAAGGATATTCCACTAACATCCTTCTGGACAAATAAATGTTGTATTGAAGGGGCTGTGACTGGTTCCCATAAAAATGCATTAAAATTTCAGTGCCTGCTTGGGACATGTTTCAATCTGCCCTGCAATATTTCAGGAGGTCATAAAAAGAAACTTTTTGAAATATGATATAGAAAGCAACATATAATCAAAAATAAGCTCAGGGCATTGGCCATTGAAATAAAAATGAGTAAGGAAGAGGATCAAAATCGAAAATTATCAGTTGGCTTTCTCTAGGAGGAAATTTGTGAAATCATATTTGTGTTTAAACCCATGTTTAATATTAAGATAATTTTCAAGGAGGAGAGAAATGTCCTAGCACCATAATTTCTAGTACATGCTCCAGGGAAAATTTATCATTAAATAACTTGAGCTCATTTTCCCACTTGCTCATTACATGAAGTTCTTAAAAGACCTCCTCCTTCCCCTTGGAAAATTCCCTCAAACTGGAACTCATTTCCTGTAGGCCCCAACTATTCAGTCTCCCCAATCTGCATACCCACCCATCAACCCCAATGCGCAACAGTATACTGGGAAGAAAAGGAGGCAATTAAAATACCAGGACATTTTATATGATTTAGAACTGAAGAGGATATTGAAGATTATCTTGTCAGTGTCTTCCAAATGTGACTGATTATCAGAATAGCTACTGAGCGTTTCCAACATGTGTGTTCTTAGATCCCAGCTCAGATCTACTGAGTAACGATGTGCATGTATAAGAATTAAAACCTGTATTTTATAACATACTTCCCTGGCCATTATGAGGATTAGCCAGGTTTGGGAATCATTGCTACAACAAAGTTATAAAGTGCTACTGATTTACCCAGGTTAAGTTGATTAGCTCACATCTAGAGGAAAAGGGTGAGGAGGAGAGCTGCCCTAAAGAGAAGCTATCCTTTGATGGGGCTTGAAACCTAAGTAAGATTTCAGTAGGAGAATGTGAGCACTGCATGGACTGCTGGGATTGACAGAGCACTTGGAGTGTGCCAAGCATCGTGCAGAGCACATGCACATTTTATTTAAGATTCACCAAACAATATTGAGTTAAGTACTATTTTCATCCACACTTTTCTGATACTGAGGGTCAGTGACTTGATCTAGGGGACAGAGTTTGTTGCTGGTAGCAAGCAACAAACTCAAGGCTGATTTGGTGAAGCAGTTATGCTACAGACTTTAGGGACAACTTAAGTCTGCCTTCACTTGTTTTCCCTCATTCTCCCAGGGAGAAGTGGCAAGGACACAGAGGCCAACATCGGGAATTGGGGGTGGCAGGAGCAAGCAAATTGTAAAACTCTTATTCTCTACCCTCTCTATGGCTTTATCCACACCCTTGTCTCCTAGGAGTTATTTCATGGTGCTAATTTTGCCTCTCTCCCAGTTAGGCAGCGCATGACTGATAGAGCCAAGTACCCACTGTCCTAAGCTTGCCCTAAGCAAGCCAGGTAAGGCCAGGGTGTGAGCAGGAGAGAGAGCATGTGTTTTTCAAACTTCTTTAACAGGGTCCTCAAGCAAGAACATTTGGAGACCATCACCACAGTCTAGGCAGAGATGATTTTCCTGATTTATAGGGCAACAACACAAAAGAGAGGTTGGAGAAAGCCTAATAGTAATAAAAAGAGAGTGCTTGGTTTGAATGTCCCCTCTATGTACATCCCTTGGAGGTCTGTGACTGCAGCGGACTCTAAACCTAAAGGCCATTATTGTGAGGAAAAAAAATGGCATAAATTGTACTTAGCCTGAAAGCTTCTACATTTCTGTTTAAAGCTAAAAATAGAATGAGCAAAAATGATAAATTAGTATATGGTAATAAATTACAGATAAATATGAGAATGAAGCTAATTTAAGAACAAGAGGTTAGTCAAAATCAGCTGCTTTATTAAATTGGCAAGAATATAGAGGCGCTTATAAAAACAACTCTTTTTTTACAAGTAGTTTCCTAGAATTAGATTTTCTTATTCTGAAAGATGGTTTCTGTTTCAGTAGTAAAGCTCAATTAGTGTGTTTGTGTGGGGGGAGGGTTGAGGGGATTTTTTTTTTTTTCCATGAGGAAAGAACTCTAATGTTGTTTTCTGCTTGCTTTGTTCATTTATTTTTGATGTTCAAAACTAATTTCTTCCTCAACAGGCAATCTTCGGTTGGAATATCCCTGTTGACCTCTGTCTTCAGTTCTGTGTTAAAATGTTTGTGTGCCATTTTTTTAAGTTCACAAGTCTAATTTTCTCCCCAGAGGGTGTTCACAGTTTCTTCAAAGACTTCAGTGCTTATCTGTTGTTTGAGGTTTTCTTTAACAGGGCTCACACATTTTGCCTTCAAGGTCTCCCCTGGTCAGCTCAATGTGGAAAAGAAGACCCTGAGTAAGGTTGCTCTGAACTGACTGCTGTTAATTAGGGACGTTAGAACACAGTGCATTTCAGTCTGCTGTTTTCACTTCTGATAGTTTACCCAAAATCTAAATTGAAGCAGCAGGTATCTGATCTGAAAATAAATATTTTTCCTCTTTTTTATCTCAACCTCTTTAACTCAGAGATGATAGCACCAAAAATACATTTTTTTTAAAGCAGATTCTGGAATGTTACGAGCTGTGATAGGACTCTGCTGAATGAGATCAGAGAAGCACAGATCCTCATTAAGAGAGGCTTAATCTTCCAGATTTTGACTAATGACTCCATGTTACTCTCACTTACGCTACCCAGGTCATCATTGTGAAGATTTCAAAATCAATATAGATGTCCTTTGAGGACCCTAGCCTCCCATCTGAGATTTTCTGTTTCTGTGAAATGGTCATCCCCTCTTCCTCAGACACTCATTTTCATGCCATGTTGTAGACATTGTCATTAACAATAGCTGTTTGCCCTCTATAATTCCATTGTCAAACACCCCATTCTCTGACAACACTGTTCTGTTTTCCAGTTCATTACCTCTAGTAGCCCAAATGTAGGTCCTCCTCTGTTTCTTATTTATCCAGCATAAACTACACGGCTTACAGTTATTGCAATTCCCTCCTTGCTTCCATCTCTCCTTGCTTGACAATCTTGCTTTGTGCTCTTCTTTTCAGTAAACCACCAACCTTTGTTAAATAAAACTTCCTACCCTGCATGCACTCATGCAGTTGAATGTGACTGGAAACACTGCCACCATTATGTACACACATGTGCTCATTGGTTTACATGCATGATTTTAGGTTCATGATTGGTATGAGCCCTAACTCATACCATATTGTGCTGTGTTTTCCTAGTCCAATTAATCTCCTGCCCTTAAACAAGAAGATTTTTCACTTGCACAGACCTCTAAAATCATTCCACCATCCTCACTTTCAGCTGATGGGCTTGATCTCCATGTTAAGAAGAAATAGAGACAGAAGATTACTCGCACCACCATTACCCACCTATGTGCACTGATTCTGTCTTCCCTCTTTGTGATGGATGACCTCTTCATGTTCCTCCCTCAGGTTGGCTCTGCATTTGTGTATAATATGCCATCCCTTGCAATCTACATAAAGATGTTGCTCGAGAATTTTGTCTTTTCTTTCCTGTAACTTCATTTTACCCCTTTCTGTTGGTTTTCTCTCATTGTTATCCAAGTGCTGTTTTGTTCTACCAGCTATAGCAATAGCATCAACAAAATAAAATACAAATTTCTCTTGAATGTTCTCTTCCCCCCACTTAACTTTTTCCTCTAAAATACTGATTCCTTTGAAGAGTCTTCTAGAAATCTTCTCTAATTCCTCTTCTAGCATTGTTTCTTGAACAACTCCAATCAGAATTTTTTCTTCTATCTTGACTAAAACTATTCTGATCAAGTTTACCAGTACCTTTAACAAAGTTTCTATAGTAATTATGAATTATCAAATCTCATCTTGAAATTTCTGCATTATTTGACATGGTTGATCATTTTATTCCCACTTGATTGCTAGAATACTTCACCAGGTGTTTTTCTTATTTTCTTTTGCTAGTTTGACTTCCTCTTCCTGATCTTTTAACATGACTAAGGGCTCGGTCTTTGGGCCACCTCTCCTTTCCATTTCCATTTGCTTACTTCCAGTGTCAGGATTTTAAATACCACATACACACTGATCACTCCAAAATTTGTATCTTTCAAGCCATCAATCTTACATCCAAACTAAACTTTTGACATTCTGAACTTTGTCACCACCATAATTGTAGAATATTTTTATCACCCCAGAAAGAAACCCTGTACTCTTTAGCAATTATTCCCCATGTTCCCCCTTTCCTTGCCCCTGGCAACTACTAATATACCTGTTGTCCCTCTGGATTTTCTTACGCTAAACATTTTTTCACATAAGTGTGATTACATAGTGTGTGGCCTTTTGTGTGTGGCTTCTTTCACTTAGCATAATGTTTTCAAGGTTCCTCCATGTTGTATCAGTACTGTATTCCTTTCTCCTGGTTAAATTGTATACCTTGTATGAACTCACAGTGTGCTCCAGCTTAATGGCAATTCAGTCTTTTTAGTTGCTAATCCTATGGGCTCTATTTTGAAAATATACCCCAAGTTTCACCACATTTATCTACCTTTAGGGGTCAAGTGAGTAAAATTTCTTTATTTTTGTAAATGGTCTTTTTACATCTGTTCTTGGCCCCGGTCATGTATTCTTCATATAGAATTGGGAGTAATTGTTTTTTTTCTTTTCTTTTCTTTTCTTTTCTTTTCTTTTCTTTTCTTTTCTTTTCTTTTCTTTTCTCTTTTCCTTTCTCCTTCCATCCTTCCTTCCTTCCTTCCTTCCTTCCTTCCTTCCTTCCTTCCTTCCCCCTTCCTCTTCCCTTCCTCTCTCTTTCTTTCCCTCTCTCTCTCCCCCCCCTTTCTTTCCTCTCTCTCTTTCTTCCCCTACCTTCCTCTCTTCTTCTTTCATTCCTTCCTTTCTTGTCAAATTAAAATGCTTAGGTCATTCCTATCCTAATGGATCTGTATTTCATAATAAATACATTTCATAGTGAATCAAAAGCAAATTTTTAATATATTTTTTAAGTTTATTTATTTTTACAGAGAGACAGAGATGAGCGGGAGAAGGGCAGACAGAGAGGCAGAGAAAGAATCCCAAGCAGGTTCAGCACTGTCAGCACGAAGCCCAATGAGGGGCTCAAACTCATGAAGCATGAGATCATGACCTGAGCCAAAACTAAGAGTCTGACATTTAACCTACTGAGCCACCCAGGCACCCCTGAAATGAAAACAAATTTAATGGAACTCCATAAGTCCGTACATAATCCTTACACTAAAACCAAAAAAATTTTTGCTAGCCCTAAATAGCAGATTGATTTTATTTATTTATTTACATAGGCAAACACTTTATATCTAATTTATATTAAATGTGTCATCACATCACTTTAATTTAGATTTTTCTTGGATGGTTTATTCACATTTTCCCATGGATTTTTTTAACTTAATAATGCTGTGCATTACAAAAAAGGCAAGACATTTCCATTCCTATCTGTATTCCCATCATGTTTGCAAAGCAGCTTTAAAGTTTCTCCCATTGAGAGGTGTGGTTATTTCCATAGGTTTTGAATTTGGTTCAAGCTTGTGACTTGGTTTTCCACATCAGACTTAGTGTGAGTAGCATTGTGCCCATTTTAAGCCCAGACCTGAAGAAGTCTTGCTTGTTTCTGTTCTCCCTTCTAGGAACTTCCTGAGCCATCATATGAAAAAGCTAATTATTTGAATGGTGAAGTATATGGCTCGGTTAACACTAGCCCAGTCAACAACTAAGCAATCAGCAGACATGTAAGTGAGGCTTAGATAAACCAGCCTTAGCTAATTTACTGCTGATCTCAGACACGTGAGCAAGTCGAGCCAGGCCTGGTTCAGATTGTAATGACCAATCTGGGTGACTTACAGACATGGCGGCAATTAATAAATGGCTGTGGTTTAAACCACTAACACTGGAGTGATTTAGCATGCAGAAAAATCTCCCAGTATAAATCATATGTTAAACCAAATATATAGCAGATGTGCTATATGATGTAGAATTATTTTGTTCATTTGTTGAAAGGTAAAGCTGTTTAAAAGGAAATATCTCAGACTTCTCTATGATCACTCAGTTTTTACAAATAGATGCAAAATTCATAATAATAATAATAGTAATAATAATAAACATATAGCACTTTATATGTATTAGTTTTTTAACTGTCAAACAACCCATGAGATAGGTATATCATTTTCCTCATTTAACTATATTCTCAGGCACAAATAATTTAAGAACTTGGGTCCATCTCAACAGTTTAAAACATCTAGTCCCCTTAGTTTTCCTAACCTTCTTCATGTCTTTCAACACCCTACACAGGATTTTTCTTTCTTCAGAAGGTGTTAAAAGTCTCTATTACGCGGGGCTCCTGGGTAGCTCAGTCAGTTGAGCATCCGAATTTAGCTCAGGTCATGATCTCACACTCCATGAGTTCTGAGCCCCGCATTGGGCTCTGTGCTGACAGCTCAGAGCCTGGAGCCCGCTTCAGATTCTGTGTCTCCCCCTCTCTCTGCCCCTCCCCTCTCTCTGTCTCAAAAACAAATAAAAAGATTTAAAAATTTTTTAAAAAGTCTCTATTATGCATATAATTAGCAATATATGTACTTTAGACTCCTGCCAATATGTACAACATCAGCCACTAGTTTACTGCCCCCAATATGTCATAACCTAAGTTTTACAAATAAGCTTAAAAATGATCCAAATGAAATATTAACTTCAAGATGAATAGTTCACCAACTTCTCTTTCTACATCAGTGGCCACTGACCTTTTGGGGTTGAGGATCCTTGAGAATATAACAGAAGTTATTAGTTATCTCTCCAAAAATGTGCAAACTTACTAAATATGCATTCAATTTTAGAATTCATGTACCCCTTCCCTACCCCAAAGGGGCCATTTTGGGGCCTTGAAATATGAACCACTTTTCTAGATAAATTTTAAAAATAAATATTTTTGCATGAAACTAAAACATCACAGAGCTTGGGAGCTATGTATTTAGAGTACATCATTTACATCCATCACTTCCCATCAGAGCCCTTACACTGTCCTATTGCAGGGCTTGTAATATTTCTAAAGTGAGTTCTGCTGTTACGCCCTGTAGAAAACTGTCACAAGAAACTGGATATAGTATTTTTCCCAAAAATGCCTTTATGTGAAACCAGGGGAAACATTTTCGACTCTCACTGTTAGGTAAATTTGTGCTTCTCTTAAGCAAATAATGTGTTTATGTTGTGGGAGAAGTAATTTTATAATTGTTCATAATTTCCTTTGTGCCTTTTCAACAACTTTTATAGGGGCCTGGTAACATCCATTACCATGTACTAACTTTCTTCTATTTTATTTTACTATTTGGCTCCCATTTTCCTTTTAGTGAATTTGTGCTCTCCTCTCCTTCCTACCCTTTTTATTACATGATTTTGGCTCTGTATGATACCTAAAATCCTTTGTGGAATGAAGTGGGATGTAAATGCATATGGAAAAAGTAATAAAAAGTTAAATGTCTTTTTTAAAATAGTTAAGTCATCGGGGCGCCTGGGTGGCGCAGTCGGTTAAGCGTCCGACTTCAGCCAGGTCACAATCTCGCGATCCGGGAGTTCGAGCCCCGCGTCAGGCTCTGGGCTGATGGCTCGGAGCCTGGAGCCTGTTTCCGATTCTGTGTCTCCCTCTCTCTCTCTGCCCCTCCCCCGTTCATGCTCTGTCTCTCTCTGTCCCAAAAATAAATAAATGTTGAAAAAAAAATTTTTTTAAAAAAAAGAGCATCCACGTGAGGGACAACTTGTATGCTCTCAGGGTCTGGTTAGGCCAGTTTATTTGGACATGGCAATAGTGAAGACTATTGTCCCACTAGGTTTACTCTGTGCAGTGTTTTTAGATTGTTCTTAACCTTGGCCAATTGCTTCTTGGATTCTTCTTATTTATGTCC
This sequence comes from Puma concolor, assembly GCF_028749965.1. NCBI lineage: Eukaryota > Metazoa > Chordata > Mammalia > Carnivora > Felidae > Puma > Puma concolor. The sequence continues at coordinate 95,298,095 of NC_141671.1, read as the reverse complement.
CATAAAAGCACATTTTCAACATGCCTAGTGGCATAAAAACCCAAAGAGCAGTTAGCTGATAATCAGTTCACGTTGTGAAAATATACAGAGAATGAGGACCCTCATAATAAATGGTCTAGAGCAGAACTTTAAGCACATGCATGTGGTACATATGTATACATGACACAACTTTGTTTATAAAAGTAGTAGAAGAAAACTCAGATCATTAGAATTTGCCTTCCTCTCATAAGTGAGAAATCTAAGGCATGATAATTTTTCTAATATCAAAAAGTAGTAGTGATAAAAGAAGAAATAGCACTTAGGTTTCCCAGTACCCAAATAAGTGTTCTTTCTATGTTTTATATTTGTTTCTCCTACACAAGTACTATTATATTCCAAGTCTTCACAGTTTGACCTTCCCATTGCAATATCCTTTTCAAGTCTTGGAGTGTAAGAAAATGTAGTTTTGCCCATACATGATACCTTTGTTCATTGTATCTGGTCAGGGAAGAAATATTACTGATTCACCAGTGCACAATAATTTTTATTTTTATTTCTGTTTATAACCACTTTAATATATACTGTATTCATATTTAAATCAACTCATTCAGCTCTGTGAGAACATTTTGAAATACAATATGTTGTGTGTTGCATAGTATAGAGGTTTGTATGTCATAAAGAGTCAAAATTATTTTTTTGAGTGAGTGGATGGTTGAATGAATAAAATAGGATTATAATTATAAATTAGATTATTATTTTTACTTGCAGTATGATGTAATGTTAAATCTGTATTGAAAATTAACTTAAGAATATTACAAGGGATGATATTTGGATCATTTAATAGCTTTTGTAAAAGTTTCACAGTGGCTATATATAATTTTAGACAGTGTATATTTGCACAGACTGAAATTATTTTAGAGTTATTCATTACTTCAGAGAGCCAACTTTTTGATGAAATTTATATGCTGCCAAACTGCATATTTGGATATGTTATTCATTTCTCTGGCTGTTTGTATCTAGTGTATTATAGATGCATCATTTTTTCTGTATCTAATCACGGTATTTATCATAGTACTCAAATTTTAGTTTCAGAATGTGTAAAATAGCCTGCATTTATCTAAAGTTGAAGAGATTGTCTCATGATTAATAATATGTCCTGCCATTCTTTTGGTATTTTCTGATGATTACTGTGAGAGGTGACACTAATTGTGTTAGTTTTAGATCCAGAAGTCATAAAGTAACTCCAAATTTCACTCTAAGCTTTCACTAGCTGGGAGATTGTATTTAGTAGAATATATATGTGTTTGGCTATAATAATAGCACCACAAATAACAGTATCTTGAAAAATATATATTTGTTTATCTCAGAGAAAATAGGCCAAATGTCATTAGTCCAAGGCTGAAATAACAAGTCCACAGTGCCAAGGACTCCCCCTGGCATAGTCACACTCGGGCTTTTATGAAATTGTTAGTTTACCACCCTCAGTGTGATATCCCCATTCAACCAGTAATTAGGGGAAAGGGAAAAGGGGCTTTCTCCTTTATTTAGGAACATAATCTAAAAAAAACCAAAATCACTCATGGAGTACTTTGCTGGCTCAGTGGGTTAAACGTCCGACTCTTGATTTCAGCTCAGGTCATGATCTCACAGTCTGTGAGATTGAGCCCTGCATGGGAGCTCGGTGCTAACAGTACGGAGCCTACTTGGGATTCTCTTCCTCCCTCTCTCTCTCTGCCCCTCATGCACTAGTGTGCACGTACACATGCTCTCTCTCTCTCTCAAAGTAAATATTTAAAAATTTTAAATATTTAAAAATCGCTCATACAACATCCTCGCAAATCCTATTGACTCTAATTCAGCTTCATTTTTACTCCTAGATACAAAGTAGGCTGGTAATTCTGTCTCTATCCAAGTATTCATGTGTCTCATATAAATTTCAGAAGGGAAGAGGAGATACTCAAGGAAAAGTAGCAATCTCTGCCCCGGGGTTAGATCCTTTGATTCTCTCCCACAACTCTTGGATTCATGCTTCCATTTTGTTTTTGTTTTCAATTATTTTTTTCTTCTGTATTTCAATCTGGATCATTTCTATTGCTCTATTTTTAAGTTCACTGATTCTGTCTTGTGCTGAGTCCTATCTCTGATAAAGAATTCTTCATCTCTGATATCATACTTCTTAAGTCTAGGTTTTCAAATTTCTCAACCATGGGCTGCTGCTACCTTTTTGTTCATTCTGGACCCCAGGGTCTTGGTGAGATTTTCTTTGCATTCCTATTCCATAGTCAGCTTTCAGCAGTTCTTGTACAACTGCACTACAGAAGGACATTTTCCATGCAATTTCCCCTCCTCCAATGGTATATCGATGTTGCTTGTTATAAGGTAAGGGGCCTGTGGTGGGAAAGAGAGATGTCTCTAAGATTTTATGATCCAGACTCGGTCTTCTGCAGGTCCTTTCTACCTCGGTCATAATGATGGGTCTTTCTCAGCATTCCTGTTCTCCTTCATGACAGGCACACTCTGGCTTCTGTCTGTGAGATTCTTGATTAGGAGAGTCTTTTGCGTCTCCAGCAACAAAAGCTGCCCTCAGTTACAAAGCAGACAAATCTGCTTCTCTATCTCTATCAATAGCAGTGTGCTGCCTTTGCCTGGAACTGGTGACAGAGGGATTCTCCCCTTGTTCCATCAGATTTCTGGGCCAGTTCTTTGAGACAAGGCTTGTGGTAGAAGGGGTGGTTTCCTGACCTCTTCCCAGAGTCAGACAGTTTTGTCTTCTACCATTTACTTTTGTTGGGATTAGAGGCTAGGTTTTCCTGGCTCTTACCCAGTGGTTTATAGCTTTTGATTCATGTAAGAAAAGTTCGAGAAGTGAGTATGGATTTGTGCTATACCCCATGAAGAGGGAACTCTATTTGGTCTCCTACTTTGCCCACACTCTTTCTCAAGAGCACATGATGGAGGCTTATAGTAAGGAACTATATAGGGTGATTAATAGTCATCTTGTCTCACGTATTCTAAATTTTCACCATGGTCATCTTTTCATCTTTAATAACTCATTGATGTTTCTGTTGTTTTTGTTTATTTTATTCTTATGCCGATCATTTCTTACTTACTTACTCTTATACTCTGTGAAGGTAAAATAATTCCTGCGTCCCTTCTTTCCTTAAAAGGCTGTTCATGCTTTGGGATTTACTTTGCCCTTCACCTCACTTCTCAGATGGGCTTGAAATGTAACGATTTTATAGGTTTTTTTTTTTTTTTTTGGCTTTTTGTTGTGAGGGTAGAAGTTCTCTTGTGGGTTTATAAATTCTAAGTTGAAATCATATCGTGTCGCAGGGTTTAAATAGCTCATGTTCAGTATTACCTTTTACTAAAATAGTTTTTCTGGCATTCACAGATTTAGAATTTATGGTACCAATGAGATCTATTGCAAAACAAATTTAGTGTTGGAATCTTCGTGTTAAAATTGTCTGACTTGTGGAGCGAACCTAACCCAGTCTTAGCGAGGGTGTGAATCTAGCTGAATCCCTCAATATTTGCAGCTCAACCAGTCTTTACTGTTCTCACATATGAACTGTTTTTCACATGTGTAATTTACTGCACTTTGCAGGAGTACAGTGGGTCTCTTGTAATGCTGGAAATCATATGCTTTTATAACATGCATATTTAGCTGTTTGCAAAGATCATGGGTAATATTATTAGCAAATACAAAGGTCTGCTCTACTTAAAATATGTACTTAATACATGTCTGGATATCTTCTGGATATTCTGCCCTATCTTTGAAATAAAGACAATAGACACAGTATAGGCACATAATTTCTTTTTAATAGTATTTGTGATGATAATCTTGTATTTTGTATAAATACACATTAGCTCAGTGTGTATTTAACCTAACAAAGTTCTTGTTATCACTGCAGTAGAACTATTGTGCATAGAATGCTAGATGCAAATGTGCAGAGAGTGACTGCATGTTCTAGTTAAGTTACTTCCACTAGCAGTTAGCTTTGTACTACTTGTGATTCAAATTGGCACTTAAAAAAATGACAGATTCATCTGTGTCATGGATAATCACCCTCAATAGCATTATCACTGAAATAGTAAATATTAAATCTGTAAAGAACAAAGACCTGCTGTACCATAAGCAATGGTAATACACCATCATTATAGGATTTTAGGCTAGAATTAATCAGTTTTAAAAATGGGCCCTCAGCTTAAATTATTAACACCTTACAAGATAAATGCCAACTTTTCATTTTCCACTTTCCATTTTGAAAATTACTAAAATGCATACTTGTAGCTTAATACATATATTTAGTCTTTGCTTAATCAATATCTTACAGAAGGGATAAAGTCAAGTTAATGATGCATGATTAGTAGAAATAGTCTTCTTACCAAATGGTGAGAGCCATCTCTTCTCTACAAGGAACCAATCTTCATGAACTATAAGAAGTACCCATTTGACACACTCTATTAATTGTAATTAAAACATGAACCTCTACTTTTCTGTGCTACCATTTAATAGATTCTGATCAGCTTTCATATTTGCTCCCAGAGTGATGGTTTGCATATTGTGATTAAGACTCAATTTGAGCCCCAGTATTGTGTGTCATTACTTGTGACAACATAAACTATGAGATCAGTCATTTGCACTGTTTTTCCTTACGCCAATTTAAAAAATGTGTCAATGTAATGACACTAAAATACTGAGCTATATTTGGAAATAAATGCTCAGCTCCTCTAGTCATTTCATATTCACTGTCATAATGTTAATCATGAGGGTCTTATGTGGTGTTATTTGGATGTAATTTCATTTTAAGATGCTACAAAGTCCTCTATTTCTTGTCTGGATTTTGTCAAGTGTATCTGCCTTAATATATCTGCACTTGGCAGTATTCCACTTCCTTTGATACTTCTTTTAGAGGGATATTTGAAAAGTGGAAATCAGTGTGCAGGGAGGAGTAAACCTACCCATCATGCAGCTTAATTGAGATACCCTTAATCTGGTTCAGGTTCAGTGGTTTGATTTTGAAAATGGGGTTTTCTCTAACTCTTTCAACTTTCCTTCTCTGTAACTTGGATAAGGTCAATTAGACCCAGAGAGGAAATATTCACACCTAATGTGCAAATGCAGATCATTGGCTTGTTGTTCTTGTGACAGTGCCAGAAATTGCATGTGCTAGTATTATCTTACATTGTAGAAAAAGCCAATTTGATAATTGTGAACTGTTTTCTGCAGCTGTGAATGCCCCCTTTCAAACCAATAGAAAACAACAGGAGGCCCAACTGTGAACATTCTTTTGAAAATTCTATTTACAAAATGTATCCATTAACAAACTACCCCACAGCTTCCTGGGGATTAAACAAAGTCAGACCTGGTAAAGTAACAGTGATACTCAGTGAGCCTTGCTTACACCCAGTCTCTTATGTTCAACTCCCAGTGAAATAGAATTCACATGTTTTCCTGGAAGTTGTATAAAATGTTTCTTTTTATATAGATAAATAGCCTAACCAGCGTAATCACTAAAAAACAAATGTCTAAATGGGCTTTATAATAAATATTTAGGGATGCCTGGGTGGCTCATTCTATTGAGCATCTGACTCTTGATTTTGGCTCGGGTCATGATCTCAGGGTCATGGGATCAGGCCCTGTGTCAGGCTTGGGATTCTTTCTCTCAATCTCTTTCTCTCTCCCCCTGCCCTGTTCCTCCCCGCTGCTCACACATGCTTTCTTTCTCTCAAATAATTTTTATTTAGTTAAATAAATAATTAAATGATACTATCCCTTATGGAAGTACTCATAATTAGGTTCCAACATTTTCATGGACTTATTCCAACACACCTGAAACTTATGATTTATTGCCGTGTATTAGTTGTTGTTTTTTTCTTGTTTATTTCCTTCTAAAAATTATAAGCCTTTTGAGGGTAAAGATAACGTTTTTGTTTTTTTTTTCCTCATAGGTCTTACTCCTTAGTGGGCTCTTCATAGATTGGTTGAATATACAAATGTACTAATATTAGAAAAAAAGTTGATATATTTTACAAACCTAACATTTAAAATCAAATCTTTATTTCTTCTTCAGAAAGACATTTCACTCATTCTTATATATTTTAGATTATTGATGCAAAGTCCACCAATAAATGGATACAAAGTCCACCATGTATCTATGTTGTATTGTTCATTCTTTTTCTTTTTTGTTTGTTTTTTGTTCATTATTTTTCTTAATAAAATTAATAAGGCACTGAAAACATATCAAACTCTACTGTAACATTAAGACAGATTGTATACCTTAAAAAAATCTCGGCATTTTTTCTGGGATAAAGGTTAGCATTATGAAGCATTTAGAAAGGGTGAGAAGGATTCTAGTTCATTATAATGACTCCAGCAAAACTGTGACTACATGGTCTAATAGTTTTTCTTCAGGACTCCTAGTGATGGAGGGTGCATTTTCTCTCTCTGTAGCCTGTTTTAGTGCAATGAAACTGAAATACATGGGGTTTCAATGAAATTTCTTTTGCCACTTCAGGATATGGACTTTATTTCACTTTTACCTATGCCTAAATCTTCTAAAAAATATCCAGAGTTGCCCCCATTCTTATAGATTTATCTTAGATCATATGCAATTTAATATAGGAAGAAAATTGTTAAGCAAAAGAATAGCAGAAGTACACATAGTCTTTAGGAAAGAAACAAAGACAAATCTGTCTAGATATAACTTAAATTATTTTGACTTTATTTTCCTCTCTCCCCAGCATATAAAATATATACAAATAATCAAAGCAACACGAAATTATTTGTCTCCCTCAAGACAAATAAAGGATACTAAAAATGAATATTTTTAACATAAAATATCTATTGATGGTGATTTTTATAAATAGCAGACCAGTACTAGGTTTCTGGAAGTAGTCATTGTTGTAATTTTTTGTTAAATTTATGTTTATTAAGTAGAGCCCTGGGGTACTGAATGGTTAGTCAGGATCCAACAAAGCCTGCTTGGTTAAGGACAAGTGAAATAGTGAAATTTATGACTCACAAATCCTGAAAGAGGTTTACTGCATGTGTGGGGGGTCACACAGAGAGGTCAAGGCAGGATTATGCAGAGAGGGTAAGGTAGGACCTGGGACATTGCCTTTATTAGGGTCCAAGCAAGGGTGAAGGTGCTTTAGGGTTCCCCTGCTAGGGTTGGATTGGGCAATTCAAATTTTAAACAGTGGTTTTGGTAAGATTCAAAGGGGTCTGATCTGAGTGACGCACAAGGGAAAGGACCTGGGAGGCAAGGGAGAAATGTTTATCACATGGGTTGTTGGGAAAGTTACATTAGGAACTTAAAATTACTTGTGACTCTGCAGCCTTTGCTCATGGGAGGAGCTAGCGTCAGTTCATAGTCCTCTACAGAGCTACACAAAATGGAGGAGGGAGCAGCGGTATTATCCAGACCTGGAACGACCTCTCCACAGTCATTTAATATAGCTAGCAATACACTGCAATTACCTAAGGAAAGTCTGATCATTGATAGGGTCTGCCTAGACTGGTAAAGACCACCATCCTAGAAGATGAGATAGACTTGTCTCTTGAAATCAATTTTAGGTTAGACATTAAAAACCAGATGATTGTCTTGGCATTTAGTCCTGGAGAAGAATATTATAGTAACACAAAAATTTTTAAATACAAAATTGGTCTAAATGTGTACCAAGGAGGAGCTACTGTCACACAAAACAGATTCTCTAGAGAATTAGAGAGTAGGGGGGTGTGCTAGGAAATTTGGTTCATATAAACACAGATATAAATGAGTTTTATTTAAGACCTGTGTGAAATGGTGCTACCTGAACCTGGTCCACCCTCTTAAAATATCTCTCCATAACTCAGGACTTTATGAAATAAGGAAACTATTAGTTGAAACAAACTTCACTAGCTTTGAAATAAGAACTATGTTATGTTTGTGATACATTGACTTGATGGTATACCCTTGGCACAGATAGAAATCTCCATTCTTTTTCACTGAAGATACATCGCAGGGTTAAAACTTAACTTCATCAGCACTTTTGCTTAGTAGGGCTCAGATGTAAATTGCCCAGTTCTGGCCTGAATTTTTGTATGTATGCGTGTTGCACACATTCTCAATGTGGATTCCTTGTGGATCTTATTTCCCACTGCACTACCACAACTGTGGTCTCTTTTAGTGATTAGTTCCCTAACTAGTAGTTGTGGAAAGTGCTTGGTTTTTGTAGCTGGAAGTTTTCAAAGTTTACTCCTAGAATTGAGCATTTGGTTTTATTTTCCTTCATCATGCCCTCCAAAAAAAAATGTCTTTTAGACAAAGCAATCTGCCTTTTTAATAGTGACTATGTGTATTTTCTTCCTTTGTGTTGTATGACTCCCTCTTTTCTGTGATCAAGAAAGAAATATTAAAGAAAAAAACCCTGAGAGCTGATTGCTTGCATTGTGTCATTTACTGTGTGACACCATTAAACAGACTCATGACTTAGGTGGCTCATGACTTAGGTAGCTCACAGTCCTTATTTAGAAATTATGTTTCATTTTTCATAGGATATGGGTTATACTGGCACATGATTATGTGGGATCTTTGTATTCCTTCTTATTTCTTTTCATGTGCCACTCTTTCTTATTCCCACTGTACAGATTATAAATGGGTAGAAGTCATTCATATATTTTTTTAAATAGATGTATTCCACAGCTGAGGGCATTGTATGCTATCAAAATGTACCTTATTATTTAGCTGAAATAACTATGGGTCTATTTTAAAAGAGAGGTCCTATTTCATCCAAGGAAATTACTAATGGAAAAAGCAAATGGTGAATGATGTGGAAAATGTCCTATCAACCTACATAATCCATTTATATAATGATGGCAGATTTGTCTCTTGAGGTACCTTCTGCTTCTATCATTCTATAATTATGGATATTTAAATTGGAACACTGCAATAATGATTGCTTTGAACACCATGAGATATTTCTGTCTTAATAGCAGGGTACCTACCTCTCCAACTACATTTCATGCTAATCTTTCCCTAGATCAGAGATTAGCAAAGTTTTTCAGTAAATGGCTCAATAGCAAGTATTTTAGGTTTTGCAGGTCATATGGTCTGTTGCAACTAGTTGACTGGCCTTTTTAAACAGTGTCTGACATTTATTGAAAAGAAATAGACTTTTGTATAGGTAGTATTGAGGAGTTGAGTAGAGTGCAGGAGTTTTTTTGTTGCCCAATAGGCACATAACTAAGAAAATGTTGCAAACTCAGAAGAGATCTGGAATGCAGGCATAACTAATTGATTCAAAGGTGAAATGAGTTGTTTGGCTGCTAAGCACCCCAGGGCTCCAGGAGCCATTTGGCAGGACTAGAAAAGTTTTCTGGGAATGAGGAGAGAATGGGATCCATGGAAGGTAACAGGTTGGTGAGCTGTCTGAATCATTGTATAGAGGCTGTGGCCAGTTCAGGTACTTCCTGGGTAAGTGCAGATAATTAAACATGGCGGTATCCTGGTGGAATGTGGTGGCTGATGATGCAGTGACAGCCCACACTTGTAGACAGATGCAGGCCTGCTGGTCTTTTCCACCAGTCTTTTTCTTTGCTTTGAAGCATCAAAGAACCATAGGAAATAGTAAACAAATGAGTATGGCTGTGTTCTAATAAAACTATCCATAAAAACATAGAAGGGATTGGACCTGATGGCTATAGTTTGCCAACCTTTGCTCTAAGTCATTATGTACCAGCCATATTGGCCATTTTTCAACTTTCAGTTCCTCAAACAGCTCTTCCCCACTTCACGTGCCGTTCCACTACTTAGAATGTTCTTGTCCCTGCTTTTCTGCATTCTTGACTTCTTTTATTCCTTTTGATCTCAGCCCATATAATAGGGTGACATTCTGGTTTACTTGGAACAATTTGATTTACATCTCCATAGATGTAATCATGTTGTGTCCCCTGTCACTTTTAAATGTAATAATGTTGGGATGACTAATTACTGGTCACCCTATTGAAAAAGACTTCTTTGACCGTTCTCTGTAAATTAGGACAATATCAGAGCATCCATTATTTATATGAGAAACGCTTACTAGAATTTGCTTTTATGCATCCGTATTATGTACTATATGCTTCTCCCTAGTAGAATGTGAACTGTGGGGGGACAGAGCCAAGTTCAGTTCAGGTTGCATCTTTATTCTAATTATATTACATGTAAAATATACAGGATACTCAAAAAAGTTGAATGAGCGACTACATAAGTATTTGCTAGATGATTTCACATCTGGGCATGGTAAAATTCTCATTATTATATATTACCATGATGAAAGACTTTTTCCTTACATTTGTTGCTCACTCTTAGAGATTTTCTTCTATCTTCAACAGACAGGTAGATGCAGGTTCCTGAGCTCATTGGTCGGACAAGAATGGGGTCTAGATTTTTTTGCTTAATGGCTCCTCCACCTCCTCCCTCATGGATTTCTAGGCATGGTGGTCTAGACATCTCTACACTAAGACCTACGTAGATAGTCAGAAGATGGCAGTGTTCTTTACAGGAGCCTAGTTTAATCTCTGCTATTCTCCCTTTCTCCAAGAAAATGGGACTTGCTATTTTGCTAAGAATCTTTTAAAAATTCCTGATATCTGTACCACCTTTTTCATGGCGTTTTACTACTTCTGCAATGATAAAATTTTTTCTTAATGTAAAGAGATATGATTTTTTTACTGTTTCTGGAAAGGTTGATGGAAATCCCATCTGCTCAGTCTTATTAAAGGAATGCAGTAAAGCCCACCGTAAGTAAAGAAAGGAGTTTTGCATAACTGCAGAATCTTAAGAATATAAAATTTTCATATAACTTCAAACTGTGGAAATGCATTTGTGTCTATAACTGAAAACAAAGTAATTTATTCTTGCTAATTAAAATGAATTTTTATTAGTCCTAGACTGCTGTAAAAAACAAACAAACAAACAAACAAACAAAAAACAAAAAACAAAGTTTCTACTTACTTTGGTGGGTACCTAAGCAACTTGAAACAAAATTTAGTAGTAATCAAGGGCTTTTATTTACTTTTAAATATGGGAGTATATTAACATTTTATCTCAGCATATTCATTTTACTTTTTGAATCTGTTATTTTCTGTTTAAAAATCTATCTCCAAAGAAGCAAATACTGCCTCCATATACAAGTTGGGAATTAATCAAGTTGCTATGCTTTTTTTTTTCTTCCACAATGTTTCCTTTTAGTTAAGAAGAAGCATTAAAAGAATGGTTTTGTTAAATAATAATTGATCTTGTTAAACATTGATATAATTTGATAAATTATCAATGAGATATGGCCATTTTGGTAATATAGAAATGATTCAATTTTGAATCATTGAAAAAAATTAATGGGTTATTTTTGGTTATTCGTGAAACATTATGTAGAAATAAATATGTTTTCCTTAGTATTGACAAAGTATAACTAACGACAACAAAAAGAAATTAGATGATGTTATGGATTGAGTTGTGTTCTCCCAAAATTCATATGGTGAAGTCCTAGTCCCCAGTACTTCAGAATTTGATTATATTTGGAAATAAGGTCTTTAGAGGTAATTAAGTTTAGATAGGGTCATTAGGGTAGGTTCTAATCCAGTATTACTGGTTTCCTTATAAGAAGAGGAGATTAGGACATAGATGTCACAGAAAGAAGACCCTGTAAGGACAAAGGAAGAAGATGGTCATCTATCAGCCAAAGAGAGAAGTGTCAAAAGAAACCAGCCTTGTAGACACCTTGATTTTGGATGTCTAGGCCCAGAATGGAAAAAAAAAAAATCTGTTGAAGCTACCCAGTCTGTGGTACATTATTAGGGCAGCCCGCAGAAACTAACAGAGATGAGAAAAATGTATTGCAGCGTTTAAAGACAGCAAATCTCTGGCTTTTCTTCCAGATATCTGCACTCCCACGGGCACTGATTTAAAGAACTACCATTTCTCCATCTTTACTGCAGGATATTTTCTTTACTGTAAAGATAAAATTGAAAAATTAAAATTACTTTAAAAACCCATAAGTGTCTAGAAACAGTATAGTGGTCTGGTCTATGTCTAACTAGTTAAACATTCAAATAAAGTGTAATTTCTATTACATTACAATTTACAAAATGCTTCCATATCCATTACTACTGATTTTTCTTTCATAAATGACATATTTGGTGGGATAGACACATTTTATTTTCTGTTTTTAGAGATGAAAAACTAAGGCTCTGAAGTCAGTACACAGCAGAACTCAAATGTTAATCAAGATGTTTTGATTTCTAATTCAGTTAGCTTTCTTATATATCTCATTGTCCAATACTTTAACTGAAAATGTTTAGGTCCTTAATAATATCTTAACACAGTGTTCTTCAAACTGTAGACTCCAAACGTCATAACCCATTAATGACTTGTGTTATCAACTTAAAGTTTGATATCCACATCAAAAATAACATAAAATGGAACAGACTAGATCAGAATATATCACTAGAGGTAAAGGTAGATATAGTTTCTTGACATGTTGTTTCTGTTTTATTGGAGTGATTTGTGTATCTGTATATGCATACTTGGTTGTAAAATAAAATATATTTTCTACTGTAAATTATAATAAGAAACTTCTAGTAAGAAAACCATTTTAACGGTATAGTTTTTTTAAAAAGCTATTTTAAAAAATTTCTTTGCAATGTTTTGTGCCTATACTCATTTAGCTTCATCTCATTAATTAGGAGGCAAACCCAGTGAGTGGAATGACTACTGCTTACGACATTTTCCCTCGGGGAATGTTGTGCTGATGGTGGACTTGAGTCATTGAGAGACTGTTAGCTCTGAAAGTCATGGATATTTTTCTGATATGTTACTACTCTAGTTTCATTTATTATCATCCTGAAAGTTAGGTGAATATCTGCATGCATTAAGGTGGTACTTAGTATGTTATTTTGAGTCCTAAACATTTTTTCCCTATGTTCTCCCAGGTATCTTTTATTATCTACCTAAAAATTATAATAAGTGTTTAAGGGGGTGACTCTAAAGATATTCCCCAACTATATCGTCAAAGAAGTACTCTGACATATTCATGGACTTTCCTTTTTATCCATTTGCTTTCCTTAAATTCACAGGAAAATTTTTAATCCTACCCATGGCCTAAGAAACTTAAGCCTTCCCCAAAAGTGAACTTTAAAGACAAAACTTTAAAGACAAAACTTTAACTTGCATTTACATTTTTTACATTTACATCTTTACATTTATGCATTAATATAGATATGGATATGATATACCTTTATTTTAATAGATATTATATAAATATTCTTTAAAATGCAGCTCTGTTTTTACAAACACACACACACACACACACACACACACACACACACACACACTCCATTCAGGACTCAGACTTAATCTTGGAGGCAAAATCCTTGTAGGGACAAATTTGAGAAAATTTATTATGAGGGAAATGTGAAAGCAGAAAGATGAGCTTTAGATTATGATCCACGTATCACTGAAGCATAGCTATAATGCAGGAGAGAGAGGGAGTTTTATCAGTCAATACCTGTCAATTGATACCTTAAGTATTGATGATTCAAATATTGAAGAGGTTAACTGCCTTTTGATTAATATTAAAAGTTTATGGCACAGAGATGGGGTGAATTATATAAACGTATAACATAAACACACATACATATATACATACACGCATACACATACGTACATATATACATACATACAGGACCAAAATAATTTTAAATGTTTAATTTTAAATTTATTTTGAGAGAGAGAGCACATGTGTGCAAGTGAGGAAGGGGCAGATAAAGAGGGAGAGAAAGAATCCCAAGCAGGCTTCATGCTCAGCATGCAGAGCGTGATGCAGGGCTCAATCTCACGACCATGAGACCATGCTCCGAGACAAAATCAAGAGTCAGACAGATAATAGACTGAGCCACCCAGGCAATCCTTTTTTATGTTTATTTTTTATTTATTTAAAATAATTTGAATTAATAGATTAATATTTTGAATTTATTTGAAAATACTAGGAAAACTAGAGTAAATTTCAAAACACCTAGCCAAATATAAATCTAAAGTTCTTTAAAAAATGCTTCTCTGACATTTGCTTCTATTTTCCGTATTATCTGTCTGATTTCAACAACATACAATTCAATGTATGTGTCTAAAATAGGAGTCAGTAAGTTGTTTTTCTGTAGAGTGCTCAACAGTAAATATTTTAGACTTTGTGGGCCATATGGTCTCGTTACAACTACTCAACTCTGCTGTTACAGTGCAAAAGCTACCATAGACAATAAAGAAACAACAAGAATGGTAATGTTACAAAAATATTTTATTTAAAAAAATGGGAAATGGGCCACATTTTGTCCTTGATCCATAATTTATCCTTCCCAGGTATAATAGAAATTAAAGTGGTTTTGAAGTTATAGTACTGGAATGTATTTAATTTCTAATATTTATAAGTTATTATCTACTGTAAGTTAGAATATGGTTCCATTGCCCTTCTTTATCAATTTTATAGCCTGAACATTGTGTAAGTCTTTTACTTTTTTCTTCAGTTACAGAAACTGCTTCTGAGAGCAACACTATAAAGTTTAATGGTAAATGAAATATAGGATGTATCACAAGAAACGTAGCATTCTTCAGAAATTGAGAGTCAGGTTTTCTAATCAAAAAGAAAAAATAGTTAAAAAAAGAAAGTTTGCTCTGAAAACAAGTAGGTTTGAAGAATTCTAGTCCTGAGAATCTTAACGATTAAGATTAACCCATGGAAGCATTTCTTTGAAATAAAATTTGCTTAGTACTATATAAGAGAAAGTGTATAAACCTTTCTCAGTTATCATTTGCTCATTTCTCTTGTCATAACCCATGAAAATAATACACAATTCATTATTTGAAACTTAACAGTTATTTAAAAAATATATATATATATGTAATCACCTATATGCTTTTTCACTTACCAAGTATATATTCCCCCAGATTAAAGTTTCATTTCCAACCTTCATAAAAACTCTTTTCCTTTGTCCCATATAAAATCCCAAGAAACATTAATACTTTGCTCTTAATTGTCATTCGAATGGCCATCCTAGTATGACTGCTAATTTTCAAAGTAAATACCTGATGGTAGAAACCATTAAGGAGTAGTAGTAGTTCGTCATACTAGTCATACTTGAACAATTTGGTAGACAAAAAGTTACAAAATTTTCTCCACTAAGGAATTAACTAGTAAGAGATAAGATACAGAGGAGGTTTGCTATATAGAGAGAACATAAATACTAGAGTTAATGTGTTTCACCAATTTATAACTAGAATATGCATAATTATGAATGATGTATCTATTTTAGTGGATGAGGTAGATATCCAATTTAAGGTATACATACATTATCTGACACACATACCAAGCACAAACAACTAAATTATTTAATATTGCAAACAAAATCCTTCATATTTCTATTTTAAATGAAAATGTAAGGAGGCCAGGCTATTGAAACATTTGGGACTAGTATTCATGTTTTTTATCATATAATAAATTATATATATGCACATATATTTAGGATTTATACAACTTTTAATATTAATAATAAATTTTATATGTAGGCATTTGACCATTAGTTATTAAAATAACATTTGTAGAGGGACACCTGAGTGGCTCTGTCAAGCATTCAACTTCAACTCAGGTCATGATCTTGCTCATGAGTTCAAGCCCCACATCAGGCTTGCTGCTGACAGCACAGAGCCTGCTTTAGACCCTGTGTCACCCTCTCTGCCCCTCCCCCTTTACGCTCTCTCAAAAATAAATAAAACATTAAAAAATAAAATAACATTTGTAGAAATTAAAGTGAATTTGATGAAAACTTCTTTTAGTTTAAGTAATTTTTAATAATTTATACAATGTAGATTAGTTTACAGATAGATTAAATTAAGGTTTTAGATTAAGCCTAATAATTATGTATTGATAACATCTTATTTGATGGCCATATATAAATATTAATGTGCAAAATTACTTTGGGGATTTGTTTATGTTCAAAATGGGACTACATTGTTCTATTTACCTAAGTCATTTCATCAGAGATAAGGCAAAACTTTTTTTTTCTTTGTGGACAGTGTGTAAAATACATTTTTTTAAACCCTGAATTTATAAGATGAGAACATTATTTGGATAACTACTTTATACTTTTGCAGTAACTTATCTATGACTAGTCTCATGTTAAATAATTCAAGGAGGTTATAAGAGTGGAACTAATAAATACTATACTATCTTGTGAAGTCACCACACACTAGGGAATGAGCTCAGAGTGCCTTTTTACTAATTGCTTAATTCTTCAAGAAAAATGTGTCCAAAAAGAAATACTTCAAGAAAAATTCTTCAAGAAAAATGTGTCCAAAAAAAAAAATAAGGTACAAGATAATATCTGATAATCATTCAGATATTCCTAGAACAAGAAGGACTATATCTAATTAATGTATCAGTGAATCACTTTTCTTCACAAGCTTTGCTTCCCTTCCTTCCTTCCTTCCTTCCTTCCTCCCTCCCTCCCTCCCTCCCTCCCTCCATCCATCCATCCCTCCCTCCATCCCTCCCACACTCACTTTTTCCCTCAATCCCTCTAGCTCTCTTTTTCTTTATGATACTGCTCAATCTTTATATGACCGGTTCCATGCATAATTCTTCATTCTTGTCTCTTTAAATCTATTAGCTGCTTTGAGTTACAAAAAATTTGTTTTACTTTATGGGAATTTCAAAATGAGTTGCAAATAGAGCAGGGTCTTGGATATTGAGGAGAAGCACTAGGGAATTAGGATGTAGAAGTTCAGCTTTTCTCTGGTTTGGCTGATAGCAATTTCTTAGTAAGGCAAAGCTTAGTCAACTGCTACAGTCTGCAACTGTGATTCTGGGATTGAACAGTAGAAATGGAAGAGTTTACATATTAGGTACATACCCTTGGTTCCGTTACAAACAGGGCTTATGTAGGGCTCATAGTAAGAGCACACATTCAGAGTTCAGATCTTGATGGGGCTTCATATTAAATGTGCCAACTTGGACCTTTGCTCTGCCTCTGGTTTCTTATCTGCAAATTAATAATAGCATCTACTTCATATAGTTATTGTGGTACCAGTTACTAGAATTTTAAAAATCACCGTAAAGTGAATTTCAGCTTTCTGTATAAGATTTCTGGAAGTTGGTTTCCTAAAAATCTTGTAATTTTGAATTACTGACAATATGAATGAGAATTTAATTGAGAATATAACTGGGAATTTAAAATTACTTTCTTTTTTTTTTTTTTTTTTTTTTTTTTTTTTCAACGTTTATTTATTTTTGGGACAGAGAGAGACAGAGCATGAACGGGGGAGGGGCAGAGAGAGAGGGAGACACAGAATCGGAAACAGGCTCCAGGCTCTGAGCCATCAGCCCAGAGCCCGACGCGGGGCTCGAACTCACGGACCGCGAGATCGTGACCTGGCTGAAGTCGGACGCCTAACCGACTGCGCCACCCAGGCGCCCCTTAAAATTACTTTCAATAAATATTTTTGTGACCATGGCATTGAGATTATAAATTTACATTTGTGTACATAATAGTGTCTCCTAAAACACTTGATAACATAAGGCCTGGTTAAAAATCTGTATTATACGTACTAAAATATGCTTGTCTTTCAAAGTCTAAGAATAGTTGCTCATAGACCTGTTGGTTGAATAGAACCCTTTTCCCCACTAGCCTATTCACTGGAAATGAGGCTCTCCCCAGGGTTAGAAAGCTCCCAGCTTTGCTAATGATACTGCCTCATATGTGTTTTAGGACATAGATCTTCTGTTCTCCAGTTGAGGTCATCTCATCTTGCCACAACTCTGCTGTTTCTATTGCTGGAGAACACCATTGCTCGCCAGTGGTCATTTGACTTCTGCTGATGGTCCATTAGGCCTCCTTTTTTTTTTTTTTTTTTAATAATGTTTGCTTATTTTTGAGAGAGAGAGAGAGCACACAGGGCAGAGAGAGAGGGAGACACAGAATCTGAAGCAGAGTCCAGGCTCTGAGCTGTCAGCACAGAGCCCAAAGTGGGGCTTGAACTCATGATCCATAAGATCATGACCTGAACCAAAGTCAGATGCTTAACTGACTGAGCTTCTGATTCAGGCACCCTGGTCCATTAGGGCTTCTTAAAGGAGCTACTGTCCCAAGGATTAGTCCTGGCTCTGCTCATTGGAGGGATAAGAATGCAGATGTATTCTGCAAGCAGGGAGTGGTGGTGGTTGGAGGAGGGAGGAGTGTTGTTGGGCACTACAACCATAACCTAAGACTTTAATGGCATGGTCACTGGAGTCATAAGGCTGGAGTTTGAATCTTAGCTCAACCACTTATAGGGCTCTGTGACTTTGGGCAAGCTCCCTAAATTTGAGTTAATAATTGCATGTTTCCTAAGAGTTATGAGAATTAAATGGAATAATCCACATAAAATGCCTGGCATATAGGAATTGCTAAATAAGTGATGATGACGATGATGATGATGATGATGTAAACTTTTTCTCTACACTATTAATCCTCCTCTTTTGTATTTGGATTCGTTTGCATAGCAAAATCTTCTTGAAATTTATCTATGATGTTGCATTTTTTGAGTAACATTATTTTGCTTAGCTATTTAATTATTGAAGTATCTTGCGGTTTTCATTTTTAAGCTATGAAAATAAATGTGCTGTGAGCATTGATGTACAAGTCTTTTGTGAAAATGTGTTTTCATTTCTCATTGGCAAATAGCTAGAAGTGGAATTGCAAAGTCAAAGGCAAGTATGTGGTTAATTTTATAAGAAAACTGCCCTTTTGGAAAAGTGAATGTATCATTCTACATTCTCACTTTCGTATGAAAGTTCTAGATGTTCTGAATGTTCGTTAATACTTGGTATTTGCCAGTCTTTAATTTTAGCCATGCTAGTGACTTTGTAGTGGTGTCTTATTGTAGTTTTAATTTGCATTTCATTGATGACTAATGATGTTGAGCATCTTTCTATGTGTTTATTGACCATACATGTATTTTTTATTATGTGTCCATTCACATATTTTGTCCATTTTTAAATTGAGTTATTTGTCTTATAATTATTAGAATTTTTTTTATATATTTTGCATACAAATCCTCAGTCAGATTGTGGTATTAAGAGTATTATCTCCTTGCTTTTTTTCAATGATGTCTTCTGAAGACCATTTTTCTTATTTTTAATGAAGTCTAATTTATCAATTTTTAAATTAATTCTTTTATGTGCCAAGATATCTTTGCATATCCAAAGTTATTAAGCTTTTCTTATATAATTTCTTTAGAAATTTAATTGATCTTTGGTTCTCTGTACTTTATTAGTAATTAAAGTATTCAAAATCCTATTATAAGCATTTACCCTAGATTATTTCTTCCCAGTCAAATCATAGTGATTTGACTAGATGATTAACCTTTATTTATGGATAAATTCAATCTTTTCCATTCTATCTTATAATATAAAACTATTGTACAATTTTCTAATAATTAATATTCTGTTTTTAAATGATGATTTCCATTGTAGTCCATTTTCCATCTATATTCAAGTACCTTGAATCACCATGAGACTTACAAGAAAATAGTCCTCAAGCAAAACTGCATAACAAGCCACTTCACTTGTTGGTGAGTGAAACTAATCCCCTGGTGGGAATTATGTACTTAAATATAGCTCTTTTTATGCCATTTATGGCATATAATGTTTAAATTTTTAGTACTTTGTAGAACAGAACACAAATGCAAATTATGATCTAATAATGAGTTATACAAATATTCATTAATCAAGTCTTTTAGTATACTTTTGTTGCAAACAATTGTCCACATTTTATTAAGCATGAGTAGGTAGGTAGAAGAATAACTAATAGAAGCAGCAAAAGATAGTGCATTTTAAATCTATCTGAAAGTATAGAACACATATAATTTTATTGGTTGAGAGAACATCTTGAAACTTTCGCCTCAGCACCTAGCAGAGATATTGTAAGTGATAATAATTTAACAACTACCTTTCAGAAGCATGTTAGTGTTTCTATGGCATTTTCACAGGTATTTTCTCATTTGATCCTTGTAACAACCCTGTGAGATCAGAGCTCAAGATGTATTTGTTACATGAAAAATTTCTAGAGTACAATATCAAGGTAACATTATGTAAATATTGATACCTGTGTTTAATGGCAAAGATAATACAAAGCAAAAAAGAATGGGGCACCTGGATGGCTCAGTCAGTTGAGCATCCAACTCTTGATTTCTGCTCAGGTCATGATCCCAGGGTCATAGAACTGAGACCCATGTTGGGTTCTGCAATGAGTGTGGAGCCCTCTGCCCCTCTTCCCTGCTCATGCTCTGTCTCTCTAAAATTAAAAAAAAAAAAAAAAAGCAGTAGAAGGTCTCTATGGAATGATACTAGTAAATTTTAATAACTATTGTAATATATATCCTTATTTAAAACTCTAGATAAATTAACTGGCCTCTTGAGGAAAGTCATTCCCGCCCGCCCCCGCCCACACAGAGGGACACATGGGCTTCATGGCAAAGTCATATTTTTAAGCAAACACATGATGATTACATTCATTGCTTAATTATTCACAATTGCATTTTGATTGCATAGACATAATATGGATCTTTAAAATCATCACAAATTTTCTTTGAAATACATTTAAAACAGTTCCTAGATATAAGTAAATAATAGCAATTCTCCTTTTCAAAATAACTTTATATCACAGGTTCCCATTTAGTGTTACATAGAGGCATAGGATCTTAAATGTTTATATTTGGGGAATATGAAATTATAAAACTTGGCTAAACACAGCCATTTTGTGAGTAACTCTGACCCCTGAGTCTCATAACCTTTCCCATCATCATTCTAATTTTATTCCTCTGAATCCAGAACTATGTACTAAGTCTCAAGGTGCTCTTAATAGGAAGGTAAATGAGTTAATATTATTTTTCCCATATTACACATGAAAAAGGAGTTCAGCAAAATGAAATGACTTGTTCAAAGGCATAGAGCTCAGTCTATATGAGAATTAGTATTTAGGATTCTTTCTGTACTAGCTAATCTCCATCTCTTTTCTCATTCTCCTTTGTCAAATAAAATCTCCTTGGTATTAATGGCAGATTCCTGATATATGTGACAGGTAATATTTTAGCTAAATGGGTACTTTCTAGGTTTACTTAGATTTTATACTTTGGATCCTTCTATGTTCTTCTTTGAGAATGAGGTCTGGCTGGAAATCTTATACATTGTCTTATTCACTGCTTTGTCTGTGGCACTAAAATGGAGATAAGTGCATAGTAAGTAGTCAGTAAAAAGTTGTTAAAGAAATGCATTATTTACCAAATAAAAAAGAGATTTATCTCTTCTCCCCTTCCACTAAAGTCTCAACACCTCCCTGCCACACAGGAGGTTGTTCCATAGTAGCTCTTTCTCTAATAATTACATACTTTCCTCAAAACGTATCAAGGCCTTTTTTTCCCTACAGATGTTGGAGTGGAAGTAGGTGGCACAACTAAATGTTTAAGAAAGAAATTCATCACATTGGACACATTTAAATTTGTTAATAAAGTAAATTCATCCCATTTATAGATAGGTTGCAATTAAAAGTAAACACCTTATTAAAATGTGGGAAGATTTATTCCTGGAACAGTTCTTGGAACTCAGTAGATACTTAACAAATTTTAATTAACTTCTTATTCTCCCTGTCCTCAATTTAGGATAATCTTGCCATATACTACATTATCAATTTGTATTCATAATGTACATTAGCATGATCTTTACAGATGTTCTGGTACATTGCAATATTCAAAGTGTGGCATCCCTGGAAAAAAAATTTAAGGTAAAATTCTGTACATTGGATGGCAACTTTAATTATATGATTTTAATTATAACTGTAATACAATAATTCATTCAAGCATAAAAAAACATTGATTGTGTAAGTTAAATAGCAAACAATGAAAAACAAGACAAAAAGCAACTTGAATTGCATCCTTAGGACTAGGTCTTTCATTTTTTTTTTCTTTTAATCTTGTGGAGTGCAATTCAAAGGATACTAGTATATTGGAAAAATTCCTACTTTGAAGGTCATGTCAACTTTAATATACATGCTAGTGAGTAAATAGATTCCCAGTCATCAGGGTATTGAATGAACACACGTGTGCATGCGTACACACACACACACACACACACACACACACACACTCACAAACCTTGGCATCCCTGACATTATGAAAGGCTTTATAATTTTTTATTGAGTTAGACTAACTTTTCCTCCTGGCTTTCCTTGTCATAACACTAATAATACTTGTGGCAAAATCAGGAAAAGGAACTATTTCTACAAATATCAGTTGATGATAATTCATGTTGACATAACTATGGGATGTTCAAGACCACAGAAGTAAGAGTTAAGCTGTATGTCTTTTTCCATTCTTACCTTATAGAATACATGGATGGTCAGCTCAGAGGCTAAATGTCTGCTATCAGTGGGCTCAAGCATTATCCTTTGTTTGCCCAAACATGGTAATTCAAGTTACAAAATTCTGGGCTATAAGGTTTCATGAAGTTCTTAAGCTCTTTCATGGCCTATAACCCTGGCTTGGTGCCCAGGGGGTAGGGTCACTGGAACTCAATTTATAGACAGAAAAGTTGTGAATGGAAAGTGATGATTTGTCTGGATCAATTTGTCCCTTCCTAACTTTCTTGTCACTAGTTTATACATTGTTACTGACTTACACATTTTTTCATGGTCATTCCATGCTGAGAATGCTTAAAGAGAAATGGAAACTAAGATATAAGAAACTAGGATATATGCATGGATTCTTCTTACAAGAGATTAGAAAAACAATCTCTAACAAGATACTGTCATTTATTAGTACACAAAAATGGAATAATAAATAGTATTCCAAGTGAAACTAAAAGATTTTCAGAGATTTTTGTATTCCTGAGATCCTGAAGATAATAATGCTCTTTTCCCTATATTTTAGGGATCTAATGTGTGCAATGAGACACTAGTATATTTTATGTTTCTTTAATTATATATGGACTCTATTAAAATTACATTTTCCAATTATTTGCTACTATTTAAAAAATAAAATTTTTATATATATTACATTTGTAATTTGTGACCTTGCTAAATTATTACTTGTTGTAGTAATTGGTAGATCCTTTTTTTACCTTTTTTTAATAATCATAATCATATCTCCTAAAAAATGGAGATAGTTTTACTTTTATTCTTCCCTTCTTTTTCTTCTTTTCTTTCTCTTTTTTCTACCTTCTTTTTTATTGCCTTATTGTAATCATTAGGGCCTCTAGTTTAACATTAATATAAATTGTGAGATTAGATATCCTTCCCATGTTCTTGATTTTAGGAGAAACGTGGTCAGTTTTTCACAACTAAGTATGATAGTAGCTATAGGGTTTTTGTAGATTTACTTTATCAAAAGAGGTTTCCTTTTATTCCATCATGTGATGAGAGGTTTTTAATTGTGAATGAATTTTGAATTGAAATTGAAATTGAACTCTTAATATATTTTAATTGTGAATCGGTGTTAAATTGAAATGCTTTTCTGCATCTACTGAAATGGCCTAGTTAGTCTATTAATGTGGTATGTTAGGTACAATTCTAAGATGGCACCCACATTTCCAAGCCTCTAGTGTATATACACCTTCTACCAATTATCCAATTAAACACTAATTTAGATGTTGCCATGAAGGGATTCTGCAGGTATAATTAAAGCCTCAACTCAGCTGACCATAAAACAGGGAGATTATCTAGGCAGGCCTGACCTAATCAAATAAACCCTTTAAATTTGGGTCTAAAGGTCAGAGACCAAGGAATTCAGAGCAATTAAAAGTATGAGTGGGAACTGACCAGAGAGAAATTCTCAGTCTGATGTGAAGAAGGTTGGGGCCATATAGCAAGTAATGTGGGCAGTCTCTAGCTGCTGAGAACAGCCCATGGCTGCCAACATGCAAGGAAAGGGGATGCGAATCCTACAACTGAAAAGAACTAAATTCTGTCAGCAACCTGAATGAGCTTGGAAGGAGATTCTTCCCCAGAGTCTCCAGATCACAGCTCAAGTCTGACCAACACCTGATGTTGGACTTTGAGGCCCCAAACACCCCATCAGCGATCCAGGAATGGGGGAAGCAGGGAACTTTGGTGGCAATAGCTTCATGTCAGGAAGTGGCTTCACTGTGGCCTAAAATCAGGTGCTGAATTTAATTAACGCTTGCCCAAGACCCTAGTTCTCAAGAACTAGCTTCACCACATGACTGCAGCATCAATCAAGCAAGCTGTGGATTTTCTTAGCAACCAGAGACATATCTTTTCCACAGTAGATGGTGGTTATTTTAAATCCACAGAATAACGGGATCTAATTGGGTACCCGAAATATTTTGCAGCTGGGCCTATTTTCACAGTCTGTTGTCACTAGCTGTACATATGTTTGGCCAATTGACTTCTCGGAAGTAGGTTTCATCTATAAAAAGTCTCAGCTGACATATTTTTGAAACTTAAAACAATTTTTTTCCTCTCTGTGTGGCTTCAGGTGTGTGGGGGAGAACAGTGGTCCTGATGGAAGAACATCAGGGAGAGGCTGGGATGCACTGAGAGTCAGGAGTGGCTGAGGGAATCACAGAATCTAGCGAGAAGGGCCTCTGCTGGACCCACTCCCAGAGGAAGGCAAGTCTTGAGGGAGTCCTGAGATGAAAAACACCTGGGTGTCCAGGTGCCAGAACACCCTCATCCTAGACTCCTCCATTAGGAGTCTGGCTTCTAACACCTATGGAACAAATTCTGAACCTTGTCAAAGCCCTGCTCCCCCCTCATCAGAGACACAGGGAGGAGGCACCTATACCAGGCTGCAGCAGAAAGGCTGTACTGGGAGGGGAGGTGCCTGCCTGAGGCCGGTATGGGGAATGAATAATGAATTGCGCATGCCCAGGCCGTGTGTCTCTAGCCTTCCTGGTCGCAGAAAGCCCCACAGCTACAGGTACTCAAGGCTTCTGACTCCCAATGCTGGGCCCTGGATCTTATGTCTGCCAAAGTCTAAGGCCGCAGCAACCCCAACACCCCACATTATCCCTGGGGCCAGTTCCTGCCAGCAGCTGTGAGGTGTCCAGAATTTGTCCTAAGAGACCACCACTGCGTGTTTCTCATGTCTTTCCTCTGAAGAACGGCCTCAGAGCATAGCTGTCTTTCTGAACCAGCCCAACAGCCAGCACAGTGATGGGGGACCTGGTGCCTTCACACAAGTCCCTCCATTAGGAAGCCGTCTCCTCTTTTGAACACCATTCATCTATCCATAGACAGTTTGCTTCCATGTCTTGGCTGTGGTAAATAATGCTTCAATGGACATGGAAGTGCAGAAACCTCCATGCTCTTTTCCACAGTGGCTGCACAGCTTACATTTTCACCAACTGTGCATAAGAGTCTCCACATCCTAGCAGCGTTGGTTAGCTCTTGTCTTTTTTCAGGATACCTTTTTTAACAGGGGTGAAGTGATATCTCACTGTGGTCTTAATTTCCGTACTGATTAGTGACGTTGAGAACCTTTTCAGATACCTGTTGACTATCTGTATGTCCTCTTTGGAAAAATATGTATTCAGATCCTCTGCTCTGTACTGTATTTTAGGAAGTTGCTGATAAAGTAGCTCTTAAAAGTTCTCATCATAAGAAAAAATATTGTAACTATGTGTGGTGATGGATATTAGCAAGACTTATTGTGATGATTATTTCACATGTGTATAGCAAATCATTATGTTGCACACCTGAAACTAATATAATGTTATGTATCAATTATATCTCAAAAAACAAAAAAGTCAAAACATAATAGAAAGGATAAATAAATCCAAAGATAGCTCTTTTATCAATAAGTTAGATAAAATCCAAACCAAAAAAAAATGAGATGGAGTAAAAATATGTAGGACTTGGAATAAAAAAGGAACACAACTGAAAACCCAGAAGAGATTAAAATAATAATGTAAATCTGTGGCAGCAAGTTTGAAAGTCAAGTAAATGGACAATTCCTTAGCAAAATAAAAAGAAAATTTGACCAGGCTAATTTCCAACTAAGAGATTAAAGGGAAATCAGAAGTTTACCATACATGAGTTTACAGCAGAATTTGATCTAACCTTTAAGGAAGAGATGAATAAACTCTATTTGGAATTTGGGATAACATATCTTCACATAAGATGACAAAGCTTTCTCTGCCTTCATATAAATGAAATGAAGCTGAAGTATTATTCATGTTTTCCTTTAATGAAATATATATGAAAATGTGGGGGTATATTTAAAGTAGAAGTATTCTATAGCAGAAGCTGATACTGAAATATCTGGCCAAATGAAGATACAAAAGGTAATTCCAGTCTGCATCTTCATAGTGCATTATCCAAAGCATATATTTCTATGCATATTAAAGTCAAATAATATCAAGATGGCAAAAAAATGTGAAAAAACAATGCACAGAATGGGGAAAAATGTTTGCAAACCATTTATCTGATAAGGGACTTATACCCAGAATATATACAGAACTCTAACTAAACTCAATAATAAAAAAACAAATAATCAAATTTAAAAATGGTCTAAAGGATTTGGATATGTCTCCAAAGAAGATATACAAATGGCCAATAAATACAAGAACAGATGCTCAACATCATTAGTTACATTAGGGAAATGTAACTCAAAGCCACAATGAGATAGTTCCTCATTTGAACAAACCAGATATGAAATATATTGGATAAAATTGAGGAAGAAACTAACTGTAAGGAATTATTGTTGATCTATTTGAGTAGATAATGACTTTAGGGTTATATAAAAAATGCCCATATCTTTTAGAGGTGCAATTTGAAGTATTTATAGGTGAATCCTCTCATGATGTTTAAATTTTACTTTAGAACATATATTCTAAATATACATATGACATAATATTAATATGTTACATATGATGAAGTTAATGTGGCAGAATTGCTAACATCTGTTAAATCTAGTTATCTATCTAGTTAATGAACACATGGATTTTCATTATACTAGTTTCTCTATTTTTATGTATGTTTAATTTTTTCACATAAGAAGAAGTCCAGAAAGGCAGGGGGAAGATTGGAAACAGTCCACCTCCAAATGTTTATTAAAATATCCTTGAGATTATTCTACATATGATATATATTATGTATGTATGTTAATAAACATAGTTCCTAAAGTCTTTACCTTAGTTATGGTGCCACCATTCATTCATTCATTCAATAACATTGACTCAGGGCTTAATATGTGCTAGGAATTAAAGTAGTGCTAGTGCCTGCTGCTTGGTTGCCCAAATTAGAAACCTAGGAGTAAAAAGAAAGAAAGGAAGGGAAAGGAAGGGAGAAAGGAAGGAAAGAAGCGGGGGGGGGGGGGGGGGGAAGAAAACTCAGCCAACCCATTCCTGGGCTACTGGCAAACAGAAATGTTAATTAATGGCTGAATATTGTCTTAAAGTGCTAAATTTGTTAATTGTTTATGGAGCAATAGAAAATTAATACAATACATATGGTGAATTACAGTGATTTTCTGACAGCGAACTAATCTTTCTATCCTAGAAAAACCCCACTCAGTCATGCCTTATTACCTTTTTTATATATTGTTGAATTTGATTTGCTAGATTTTATTAAGGTTTTTGTGACTATTACTAGCATACATAGTAAGATTTTTGTGGGTATGTTATTCTGAAATTGTCTTGTGATGCTTTTGGGTTTGATCTAAAGGTAATACTTGCCTCACAAGATAAGTTGGGGAGTATTTTCAACTTCTTTATTTTTTGAACAAGTTTTATAGGTTTCATATTTTTTTCTTTGAACTTTAATGGAACTCATCAGGGAACCCATGTGGGCCTGGAATTTTCTGGTAGGCGTGCTTTTTTGAGGGATTTAGTGTTTTAAATAAAGATAGTGTTTTTAAATTTTTGTTTCATCTTGGGTCAAGTTTAGTAAATTGTATGATTTAAGAGTTTTTTCCACTTAATTTAGGCTGTCAACATTGTTGGCATAAAATTATTTATAATAATCTCTTATTAAGATTTAATATCTCTAGGATTTATTACAATGATTTATGCCATGTTAGTTTTTACCTTGATTAGTCTAGGGACTAACTGGTTTTGTGAATGTTCTCAAGGCACCAGCTCTCTCTGCTGTTTGTTTTTTGTTTCATTTATTTCTATTCTTTTGTTCTTTTTTTACTCTCCCTTTCCTTCCTCATCCTCAACTTTTTGCTATTATTATTATTATTATTATTATTATTATTATTTTTTTAGTCCTTTTCTACTTTGTTGTTGAGATGGAATCTTAGATCATTAAAGACTAAAATTAGGTCATAATTTTGTCTTCAAGCACTGTCTTAATTTTTTCTCATAATTCTAAACTGTTACAGATTAATTATCCCTTAGTGCAATATATTTTATAATTTTTCTTGGGAATTTGTTGTGGACCTGTTGAGGATTTGAGACTTAAGTTTTGAAAATTTTCCAGTATTAATTTATCTAGCCATCTCATGTTTTATTTTAATTATTAATTATTTTTAATTTAATGATCTTGGGGTCAAAAATGATTTCAATCCTTTAAAATTTTTTAAGACTTATTTAATGATCCAACATATTGTCTACCATGGTGAATGTACATTTTGAAAAAAAAATGTGTATTCTTTACTTGTTGGGTGCAGTCTTCCATGGGTTTAAATTTGGTTAAAATGATTTATGATATTCAGGGGCCCCTGGGTGGTGCAGTCGGTTAAGCGTCCGACTTCAGCCAGGTCACGATCTCGCGGTCCGTGAGTTCGAGCCCCGTGTCAGGCTCTGGGCTGACCGCTCAGAGCCTGGAGCCTGTTTCGGATTCTGTGTCTCCCTCTCTCTGACCCTCCCCCGTTCATGCTCTGTCTCTCTCTGTCCCAAAAATAAATAAAAACATTGAAAAAAAAATTTAAAATGATTTATGATATTCAGATTATCTCTATCTTTGCTAATTATTGTTGTGGCATTGTTGTTCGTTGTTCTATCACCTGGT
The DNA here is from genome assembly GCF_028749965.1 of Puma concolor. Taxonomy (NCBI): domain Eukaryota; kingdom Metazoa; phylum Chordata; class Mammalia; order Carnivora; family Felidae; genus Puma; species Puma concolor. The sequence goes on along the minus strand of NC_141671.1, from coordinate 95,269,099 downwards.
GAGAGGAGGATTTAAGATCTGTCACATTCTGTTTTTTATTTCTTCCATTTAATTTTCCTTCCTTCCTCTGGAATATTTGAATAATTTTTTAAATTTAATTTTAATTTGATTTTTACACTGTAATTCATTAATATTTTAACTTCAAAGTTAATAATTTACCTGTAGAAAATTGTTGCTTATATTTACTCAATAATAAAATTTTCTAATATGCCTTATTAGTGTTTGAAAGCCTGAATTTCCCTTTTTTTACTCTTTTCAGATGAAGACTTTTTTTGTTGTTTTAGTTTTCCTATAATATACTATAACGGGGACAAATTCTCTTAGTTTTCTATATTTGAAATGTTTTTATTTCCCTTTATTCTTAAAGGATAAAATGTTTAGTTGGATATATAATTTCAGATTTACGTGTTTCTTTTTCCAACCAGTACTTTTAAGTTGTTTTCCACTGGATACTGTCTTCGGTGGTTTTTGAGAAATATGTAGTCATTTATTTATTTTTTTTATTTTATTTTAACATTTATTTATTTTTGAGACAGAGAGAGAGACAGAGCATGAATGGGGGAGCGTCAGAGAGAGAGGGAGACACAGAATCTGAAACAGGCTCCAGGCTCTGAGCTGTCAGCACAGAGCCCGATATGGGGCTTGAACTCACAGACTGTGAGATCATGACCTGAGCCAAAGTTGGACGCTTAACCCACTGAGCCACCCAGACGCCCCAAGAAATATGTAGTCATTTAAATATATGTGTCCTTTATGCAATATTTCATTGTTTTCTAAGATTTTTTTCTTTATCTTTGATTTTCAGTAACTTAATTTAGATATGTCTAGATGTCTTCTTATTTATTCTGCTTGGAATGTGATGAGCTTTTTGAATTCATATATTTGTGTGTCATAGCCAATTTTGAGAAATGGTCAGCTGTTATTTCTTCGAATATATGATTTTAAATTTTTATAAAGACTTCATTTACATTTTTAGAGCAGGTTTACGTTCATAGCAAAATTGAAAGGCAGGTACAGAGCTTTCCTATATATCTCCTGAGCCCTCATATGCAGACCCTCCCCCAATATCAGCAGCCCCCACCATTGTGGGTATATTTATTACAACTCATGAACCCTTCATTAATGCATCATAATCATCCAAAGTCCATAGCTTACTTCAGGTCCACTCTGGTGTTGTACATTCTATGGATTTGGACAAATGTATAAAGACAAGTTAGCATCATACAGAGTATCCTCTCTAGTCTAAAAAATCCCTTGTGCTTTGCCTATTCATCCCTTCCCACCATCACAACCTCTGGCAACCATCAGTCTTTTTCTTGTCTCCACAGTTTTAACTTTTCCAGAATGTTCTATAGGTGAATTCACGTGATACGTAGCTCTTTCAGATTGGCTTCTTTCACTTAGTAATATGCTAAATAGGTTCTGTTACCAATTCCAATGTAAGAGCTTGAGAAGAAGTACCCTACACTAACAAGCAATTCTCAGGACACCAACTGGGTGTCCTACAATCAAACTGCATTTTGACACTACCAATCTGGATATAGCATCAGATCCCACAGGTTAAGTGTTCAGTCCTACAATATGACCTACCATCCTCACCTTAGATACCAATCACAAATCTGGGTTGTTACCTGTACTTCTGACCAACTGGTTATAAATCAGAGGTTCCCATGACCCCCTCCTTGATTTCAATTAATTTGCTAGAATGCTCTCAGAACTCAGAGAAATATTTTACTTAGTAGATCACCAGTTGATTATAAAAAGATATAACTCAGGAACAGCCAGACAGAAGAGAAGCATACAACAAGCAAAGTATGAGAAAAGAGCCAGAGCTTCCATGCCTTTTCCAGGTGTCCTGTTCTCTTCACATCTCAATCATTTCACCAGCCCAGAAGCTCTCTGATCCCCGTCCTTTTGGATTTTCTATGGAGGATTCATCACATGGCTGTGAGTGATTAAATCATAACCCATTGGTGGGGCGCCTGGGTGACTCGTCAGTTAAACGTCCAACTTTGGCTCAGGTCATGAACTCAAGGTTGGTGAGTTTGAGCCCCGAATAGGGCTCTGTGCTGACAGCTCAGAGCCTGGAGCCTGCTTCAGATTCTGTGTCTCGCTCTCTCTCTGTTCTTCCCCCCGACACACTCTGCTTCTCTTTCTCTCTCAAAAGTAAATAATGATTGAAAAACATTAAAAAAAATGATAGCCCACTGGTGATTGATTCAACCTCCAGCTCCTCTCCCTTTCCCAGAGGTGGGGAGGCAGGACTAAAAGTTCCAACCTTCTAATCACATGCTTGGTTCTCCTTGCAACTGGTCCCATCCTTAAGTGCTTCCAAAAGTTACTCCATTCACTAACAAAAGGCACTTTTATCTTTCTCAGTGCCTAGGAAATTTTAAGGACTTTTGGGAGCTATGAGCCAGGAACTGTAAATGAAGATCAAATATATATGAAAAATATATTATGGTTATCTAAATGACCAAATGTATATTTCTTATAAATCACAATATTGCATATGCATTTAAGGTTCCTCCATGTTTTTTGGGGACTTCATAGCTAATTTATTTGTAGCACTGAATAATAGATGTCCTATTGTCTGGATATAGCAGTTTATACACTTACCTACTGAAGGACATTTTGGTTGTTTCCAAGTTTTGACAAATATGAGTAAACATGATTGAAGGTTTTTATGTGGAAATAACTTGTCACTTCCTTCAGGAAGATACGGAGAAATGTGATCGCTGGATCATATGATAAGACCACCAACTATCTTCCAAAGTAGCTTCACTATTTTGTATTTCTACCAGAAATGAATGAGAGTTTATGTTGCTCCACAACCTTATCAGCATTTGGTGTTGTCAGTGTTCTGGATTTTGTCCATTCTGATAAGTATGTAGAGGTATCTTGTTTCATTTTGCATTTCCCTGGTGAGAAATGATGTGGGGCATCTTTTCATATGCTTATCTGCCATCTGTATATCCTCTTTAATGATGTGTCTGTTAAGATCTTTAGTCCATTTTTTTTTTTTATTTTGTTTTCTTACTGTTGATTTTTAAGAGTTCTTTGACTATTTTGGATAATAATCCTTTGTTAGATTTTAATTTTTTTTTCTTTATTCTTTCTCCTCTTCTTCTGGACTTTCCAATTACACAAATGTTAGGCCTTTTGATTTTGTGCCACAGTTACCTAAAGCTCTGTCCATTCCCCCCCCCCCCCCCCCCCCCCGTTGTAAAAATCTTATTTAGGTGAATGAATTTCACTGATTTAGCATCAAGTTCATTGACTCTTTTCTCTCTTATTGCCATTTCATTATTCTGTTATTAAGCCTATCCACTGTTTTGGTTTATCCTTCTCCTCCTCTTCCTTTTCCTCCTCCTCCTCTTTCTCCTCCCTCTTCTCCTCTCCCTCCCCTTTCTCTTCTCCCCCTCCTTCTTCCTTCTCTTGTTGCTCTTCTCCCTCTTTCTCTCTTCCTTCTCCTTCTCCTTCTTCTCCTTCTTTTCTTCCTTACTTCCCCCAACCCAGGGATGCATTTTTCAATTCTAAATTTGCATTTGGTTCTTTTCAATATTTTCTATTTCCCTGAAATTTATTCACTCTCCATTCACTATGAGTGTAGTTTATTTTGCCTGATTAGCATATTATAATATGCAACCTAAAGTTTTTCTCTGGAAACTTCATTATTATTGTCATTGTAGGATTAGCCTCTGCTGATTTTCTTCTTGAGAATGAGTCCAGTTTTCCTAGTGTTTCATGTGTTAATTTTGGATTTTTCTTATACATTGTGAATATTTCTTTTTGGGAACTCTGGATTCTGTTATACTTTGAAGAGTATTAATATTTTGGGTTTAGTGGGCAATTATCTTAGTTAGACTCAACTAACTTTTTCTCAATTTAAGGTGGGTGACAATTGAATTCTCACTTCAGACTGTGAGAGGTCTAACCTTTAAATGAGTGGTTGAAAGGTCAAAGATGTGGATCAAGTTTTATGGAATCGTTCATTTATGTGTCCATGACCAGCTCATTCCTTTCTGAGATTCCCCTCATTCCCCACCCTACTCTCTTGCAACTGTAGATGCTGCAGGCTTTTCCTCTAGGTTGGCTCACCAAGAAATATATTTGACTTTCTACTGAGGTTTTAGCCACCCTGTACACCCTGCAACTGTTGCTGTCCTCAGAGCAAAACCATAAAGTTGAAAACTTAGCCTTTGCTGGGTGCTTTCTCCACATTTTGACTTGTTTCCAAAATATGCCTGCTTTGTTTAATTGGTATCTCAGCCAATGATATTACACATACATAATTAACTTTTATGTATCACAGAAAAAATAACTATGCTGATTTTTAAATTATGTATAAATATTTTTATAGTATTTGATTTAATAAAGTAAGGAAATAAAGTAGCAGCATAATAATAATATGTACCTTGTAAATTTGTTATAAGCATAAATAATATATATAAAGTCAGAATGTCAGGTATAAAATAGGTATTCAACTGGTGATAGATCCTTATCTTTGGCCCTAAGTTGATTTGAAGAAAATCACTACTTACTCCTTTTGTTTTATAAATCCAAGACAGATAATATTGTTGGATCCACTGACATTGGAATATGAAGGGATGACTGTTAGGGAAAGTTGATTCAAATTTCTTCCGGAGTGATGGCATCCTGGGGAGGATTTTGGACTGAAACTATGTCACTGAAAAGTCTCAACAGGTCTCTAATTCTATAACATTCTTTGAACTTTACTAGAACTCTCAGTGCAGATAAAGGAAGCTTTTCATTGGCCTGTCCATATTTCTGGTTGTTTAACCTGCATCCTTAGCTTTGATTAATAAACCTCCTACACTTGGTTGTGTTGTTTGAATACCCAAAAGATTCATGGTGTTTTTAGTTTGTTTTGTTTTCAGTCAATAAAGTAGGATTGATTTGGCTACTTAACAAGGGAACATATTCTATTGCAAAAGTCCCTATATATCTATGTTCAATTTTGAGCTTAGCAATACAAATAATTTGTGGGTGCATGTGTGCCTGTGTATATGTTCATGTGTGTTAGCTGATACCTTTTTAAAGAATATTTGATCATTACATTCCAGTCTTTAGTTTCAGCTCTAAGTCCACTTAGAAGTGGACTGAAGGAAATGCCTAATTACCCTTGGGTAACAAGAAATAAAATTACATCATTCTGTTATTCAGAGGGATACTTGCTACAAAGTTTTATCTAAGTTAATATATTCCAAAGCTAATGCATTGTAATTAAAGCAGAATTATACATGGTAAAGATTATAGAAATACCCTTGTTTCATAAAACCCTGGAATGGTCTTGGGACATGAAGCAGATTTGTTTCAGCAGAGTTCAGAAGCTGGCCAGGAAACATAAACTGCGGAGAGATTATAAAAAGCACATTGGAGTTGGGCCAGCCTTACCCTCTGAGTTAAAAGAGTAATTTACAAATCAGGACACTATTTTATATTTTTTAACCAATGGCTTACATAGGGATTTCAGATAGGGAGAAATATATTTTGATTAATTTTGCCCTTTTCAGAGGGAACCTGGCAGCTTTGTCCTTCACCAGCTGGAGTTTATGTAAGGCCTTATGGAGCAAGTCAGCCAACAGGGAGTTACAATAATCTAATCTTCATGGCTTGAATACTGCCTTGCGTGAGCAGCTTGCTCAAGTAAAGTGTTTTCAATTCCCCACTAGGGGGTGGAAAGCACAAAAGTACTGCACTGGTTTCCCTGGTGTGACCACACTTGTCTGAGGAAGATCCTCATTTACTCCTATTTGCCTGATTTCTTGGATGTTCTAGGTAGGAAGAAAAGCAATAGAAGATGTGAAGATAACTGGTATCTCTCTAAAAATGTAATAAACAGCCATGATGTCCTAAATTTAGGAGGGAGTTAAGGTTGGTAGTTTTCCATTGACTGATTCATCCTGATTGGCACAATTTTTAATAAAATGTAGATACCACTGCTGAATGCCCAGGTTTGTGCTAGGTGTAGCACTTAAGATTTTGTCTGAATTGTTTTAAATTTTGTACATCTGCTTTGCTTAGCTTCCTTATTTGGCAAAGAACGCTTTAGATAATACGTCCAGTGTTTGTTTTTTTCTGAGACTAGCACTCAATTATATTGGCCATTTCATCTGGGATTGGCTTTAAAGTTGTGTCAACACAGAGTTTACCACCATTCACAAACCTCACTCACGGCCAGTTCCTAGAAAAGTATCTATCACAGTGCATATTATCCAACATACTTGTTGATCAGATGAAAATTTCTTTATAAAGGAGAAATATTTTTTACATGGTGCACACTATGTAACAAAAACATATGACCTTTTAACTCCAACACATAGCATGGGTCATCTTCTCACCTACAGAAATAAGATGTCTTCCTGACATATATACTCAGAGATATTGCATACCAGAATGTAGTTACACATCAAGGAGCAAAGCTATAAAAGTCATTTTGATTAGAATTTATAGACTATAGTCACTCATGTTCTTTACCCTTTTCCAAAAGACATTCCACATTTTCTTTAATTTGTAACATTCCATAATTAACTTAGGACTTACTCTATTATATTTAATCTTAATAAATGTGGATATGGATATGGATTTAATCTTTATAAAATTGGATAACATTGACTTTTTTTATGCTCTTTATAACATTTTATTCAATCTAGTCATTTAAATTTACCATTTAGATTTTTTTTCCTTGAAAAAAGAAAAATAATAAATTAGGCCTTTTGTTTTAGATTTTAAATAATGCTGCCCCTATACAGCAATCTAGGATATATTTCAGTTGAGTCAACAGAAATTGTTGTTTGTTTGTTTGTTTGTTTAGAGGATGGGAGATGGAGGGAGGGGGAGAGAGAGAGAGAGAATACAAGCGGTGGAGGGACAGAAAGGGAGAATCCCAAGCAGGCTCAGTCTCACAAACTGTGAGATCATGACCTGAGCCAAAGTCAAGAGTCAGAGGGTTAACCAACTAAGCCACCCACACACCCCTGGAATGGGAAGCTTTTAAAATAAAATGATGGCATGAGTACAGGGGACTTAGGAATACTCTCATTTTGCTTTCTGCAGGAACATCTTCCACACTTCTCAAGGAAACCACATAAACTGGGAACAGTTGCACTTTATTGATAACTAGGGTTCTTTGCCCACATTACCATGTAGAACCCCAATAAATGGGATAGGCCATAGGAAAAGCTTATGTTGATTAGGCTAGGTGACTAAGTGGTTTCTCTCCTTTATGCATAGATCTGAATTTGGGAACTTACCATGGTAAAGAACAAAACTACAATCAACCAAAAAAAAAAAAAAAAAAAAAAAACCCCACAAAAATTCCAAAAACAGAACACCTACATGAGGAAAATGGTCCAAGAGAAAAAATACCAAGATGCTCTAGTAACTCCAGGCAGATTTACCATGACTACCTCAATGCATGTTCAACTGTTTGCTCCTCTGGGCTATAACTGAGAGCCTCTGAGCACTTGCAATGACTTCACCACAGTGTTGTTTTCACAGACCTGCTCTCTGAAGACAACCTTCTCTACATTCATTCCATTGTTTCCCTCGGTTTCTCTGCACGCTTGTCTTTCACCCTGTCAAATCCTTCAGTCCTTTAAATCTTTCATTTTCTCTCAAAATTTGCCTTTTCCTGTCTTCATGTTCTTCTTTCAGATCCCAAGCCATAGCCTGTCATTTCAACAACCTTTGGCAATCATCTTTAACAACCTCAAATCCGATGATGTGGCTTCTTGTTTAATACAACTTCATGATTTCCTCTTGCCTAACGATAAAGTACCAACACCTATACAAGTTTCAAAAGTGCCCTTTCTACCTCCCACCTTGTCTTTCATCACTTTGTTGTCACACACACTGCCTCAGCCAAAATGATGCCTTCTTTTCAATTCCTTTATCGTGTCCTGCCCTCTCTTGCCTCCTGGCTTTTTTGTTTTAAGTTTATTTACTTTGAGAAAAAGAGGCTGTGAGTGGGGGAGGGGCAGAGAGAGAAACCCAGGCAGGCTCCATGCCCAGTTTGGAGCCCAAGGGGCTCAATTTCACAACTGTCTCACCATCTCACAGCCTCACAACCACTGTCTCACAACCACAAGAACATGACCTGAACCGATATGAAGAGTCAGACGCTTTACCGACTGAGCCACCCAGGTGCCCCCTCCTGGGTTTTGTAAAAGCTGTTTCTTCTACCAGTATCATTGCTTTGTTCTGTCTCTTTTCCATGAAGCTAACTTTTGCACCCTATATGTTCAGCTCCAGGAAACATATCCCGACTTTTACTTTCTTAGCACAGGTTATGCGCCTTCCTATAGCACTCACTATTTATCTTATACTAGTATTTATTGAGCTGCAGTGTAACTGATTCTTCAATTGGCTGTCTCCATCAGCTGTGATAAGTTTTGTGATACCTGACTGTGTCCTTTAGCCTAACCCATAGCAGGCACTCAATAAAGTTGAATATATCAATAAATTTTTAAAGTGTCAATAAGATTATATAATTGGTTCAATGTCATGCATTTATGATGTTATGGAAACCAAGATCTGAATTCAGGTTGACTAACTTCAATGACTTTGTACATAATGGACAAACTATAGCACCTTGTTGTCACTAGATTTTGGAGTTAGAGGGGTATTAGGTATATGCTCCCATTTATAGAACTCTAACCTTCCCATGTTCGTGATTTTTGAACAGTACACATGAACCCAGAATTACACTTAGCTTTGTCCTTTAGATACTCTTCTATTTATAAGTACCTAAAAAATCTTTAATTTTATACCCATGAGAAAAATACTTCTCTGTATTCTCATGTTTCATGTCAAGTATTTTCCAAACTTGGAGGTTCCATAGGAAGTTATTACTGGGGCTAACATTCTTGGGTGGTCCCTGCTTCCTGAAAGACTTACCCATTTAATTTTCTATAGGACCTATAGCCTCTAAATTACAGTACAAAGTGTTTTATAGTTTAAAAAGGACTCTCACATGCTTTCTTTTATTTAATCCTGAAAACAGCCCTTAGAAGGCATTATTATCCCTGAGTTATAGCTGATGCCCATAGACATTTTTAACAACCAACTAAAATACACTGTGTTCTATCTTTATTTCTTTTGTATACCAAAGTATAATGTAAGGTTTCATAATACTTTATATTACCACTGTATTAGTTCCAAATTAGATTTTTCCATCACTTAAAAAAAATTACCCAAAGAAGAAGATATATATTTTATTTATGAAGATATAAGAAATTTTTGCCATCTTATCTCTGTATGGGACAGGAAGATAAAAATGCAGCTTTTCCTTTTTATAATGTTACTTTGAAGTAATCACCTGACACAATTAATCCTGAGCAGCCGAAGGGCACAAGGCCTGTACTCACGTTCCTAAGAGACTCACCAAACTTACATGCTACTTTTAAGGTCAGAAAATATGATATATCTTTGTTTCCCACACAGAAGAGAGAGATTGCTCCATTAATTTTAATGAAGGAGAAATCAGCATAAATTCCACAGATTATCAGTGGTCTATAAATTTGTTCTGATCAACGGTGTATTTAGTGTATCACATATTTTCCATACATTTGTCTATTTTTCCAGTTAACATAAATATGATGAAGAAATAACTTTTTTTTCATGGAAATTTCAGAAATAACATTTCAGTAGCCACAGATGACTGAAGCAATGCATTCTGTTAAATTGTTCTCTAGAGAAGTCAAGGCTTCTTTCCTCTTATAATTATAGTATTATTTCTTGAGATACAAGTGTTACAAGTTTCTACTTACATTACATTGTTGACATGTATATACATATATAGATTTGTCAGTTGTATGTAGATTTGCCCTATATGTATATGTATATGTATATGTATATGTATGTATGTGCATATATATACATATATATGTATATATATTCTTATTTTTCATACTACATTACTTTATATAAGCTTTCAAGCAGTGACATATAAATCTAGTTGTAGGAGTGAATTGCTTGGTTTAGATAGAATATTCTGTAGTTGGCAAAAAATGTTGGTACTTAAGCCATTTTTAGGAATGTTCAGTGCTTCATAAGAGGATTATGCAATAGCAGATGTATCTTTATCTTTCTTTATGTGTGTACTTACATCCACACCTGTATGTATATCATCTCTGTCCATCTCCGTCTATGTCTACTGTTCGTCTCTCCTGCCAGTAATGGAAGAATAGCTAATGTTATAACTTCATATGGGGGAATGTGATCTTGTTTGTTCTGATGAGACCACTCCATACCTTTGAGTCCTCTTCTCTAGACACTGGTGTCATTCTGATCAGTGAGTCTTGTAATTAAATCTCCAAGTCTACCTCCAAAATATTTTTCGATTCCATATTCTACATTTATTCCTCTAAACTGAGGGGAAACTTATTCTCTCTCACCAAGATTACTGCAATAGCCTTTTAAATAAATTCCTGGTTTGAGCAGCACACCTATATCATCACATTTCACATTTCTGAGCATTATTTCTCTAAAACATAGCTTTGGTGGTATTCTCTCTTTAAAAACCTTTGCAGTCTCCTCTTTGATTCAGGGATGCTGAACCATCACCTTAGCAGGGATCTCAACAAGTGGGCCTCAGTCCAACTCGTTAGCCTTAAATGCAGCCAGCATTTCTTAAACAAATATGCACTTTTCATGATTTGTAACTGTATTTATGCAGTTACCTCTCCTTCAAGCAACAGTTCACATTTAATCTTTTCTGTGATGTCTTCCTCAAATTCCCAAAGCAAAATTTAGCATTTCGTCTTCTCCTTTATGATAGCACCTTGCTTGAAGTTTGTTTCTAAGTCATTCTATTGTAATAAGCTTGTTAGTTTTCTTATTTGATTCTACCTGTCCTACAACCAGCTTGCAATTTTGTTAAGAATATGGATTATATGTAGTTCTTTGACTTCCCATTTTGTATCAGAGGGCCTACTTGTCATATAGTATGTGATCATTAAGAGCTGTATGAATTAAGTAAAAGAAAGCATTGTGGATTTTTGCTTAACATTTGTTCTGCATTACTCATTGTCTTAAAAAGAATTATGATGGGAAAAATGAATCCTTTAAGAAATACGTATTTTATTATAACCTTTGACTCATTAAAAACAAATAGAACACAGACAAGGAACAAGAAAGAGACATTAACTGTCAGACTTGTCCTAATCACATAATGATATTGAGCAGCTGATGCACGTGTGCCTTGGGAACTTTAAGAAATAGCAGGATGTAGAGGAGGAAACATGAGGAAAGAGGTACCTCAGTTGGGATCTTACAATTTCAAGTAAAATTTACCTGCTTATTGAAGTGAAAACTTAGAGGTATCTCATGGAAACTAAAAGCTAAAATCCACCTGGCTCTCAGAAAAATTCGAAAAGGTCTGGAACACTTTTTGCTTCTATCATCTGTACTCATTTTTGTATGTCTACTTTTATTTTTTCTTACTGCAGGTCAGTTTTCTCTGTTGTAATATGGTGACTAGTACATCTCATTCAAGATAATAGCTAGATTAAGACTGCATCATTAAGTTTTAATTTTAAAATTTAAGGGGAGGAAATTTGGCCCAGATTGAACAAGATGGTGACCCCTGGACCAGTTACATCGAGGAGTACAGAGTGGGTCACTTTTGGTTCAGGGATGGCTCCTCCTACCCTAACATGTAGAATTTCTAGAAGGAAGACACTGCTGCTACAAACAATCTTTGGGGAATGTGGATGAAAGACTGGCTCATTATCATTAATCATATAAAGTATTTTTTTTAAATCTGGATAAATAAATATTGTGCCCTTCTTAAGTGTTAAAGCAATAAAAAAAAAAAAAAAAAAATGAGTCCTGAAATTGAATCAAACCACTGGGACTAAATGTTGCTCAGATTTAAAAATGCACACTCATGGGGCGCCTGGGTGGCACAGTCGGTTAAGCGTCCGACATCAGCCAGGTCACGATCTCGCGGTCCGTGAGTTCGAGCCCCGCGTCAGGCTCTGGGCTGATGGCTCAGAGCCTGGAGCCTGTTTCCGATTCTGTGTCTCCCTCTCTCTCTGCCCCTCCCCCATTCATGCTCTGTCTCTCTCTGTCCCAAAAAATAAATAAACGTTGAAAAAAAAATTAAAAAAAAAAAGTTTAAAAATAAAAATGCACACTCTTTCAACCCTCTTGGCCCTTAAGAAGTGTTAGGACTCTTATTTTTTCTTCTCATTTTTATAAAAAAATTTTCACTGTACTTTATAGGAGAGGAACTACTGGGAAGACAATAGGACCCTTTCACTTGGTCTTTCATTCTTTTTAGGGCAAAGGAGTAACTTGCTAACTTGATTAATGATATGGGGAGGGAGGATCGCTCTCTGATGTTTCTAAGTGTGTTCGTGGCAGTAGCCTTCTCCTGCTTCTGCCTTCCAGTCAGTGGCCCTAGGAGAATGGTGTGGGGCCATCTAAGAAACAGGGTAGGAGTGTGGTTTTCTTTCTGCTCTTGGAGCTCAATAGATGTGAAGTAGATTCTCCCTTGAGTAGATTTGGGGAAGAAGTGTGTATATTTTGAAAACTGTATTTTCTTATAGGTCCAGGTTGAATTTTCTGTTTCAGTTGTGTCAGTATGAAAACTATTTTTCCACTTGATCTTAAATCATATCTGAATAGAGGTCTGATTTATTAGCTTTGATAAACCCCAAACTAAAGTGCATAAGCCAGAAAACCCTTTGAAATGGACCCAAACATTCATTTTGGAAACAAACTAACAAGTTTAATTTATTAGATTTATTCAGTTTTTTCCAGTTACAGAGTGGAAGCCATCTGTTGTTCACCAGTGACAGATTTATTTTTCAATTGGCACAGGCCTGAATGCCAGGAACAAGGCTTTGCTGCTGATTTTGAACAAAGCAGCATGGTTAAAGGAATCAGATCACCAAAAGGCTCTTAGTTCCAGTAAAGACTTGCCTCAATAAAGTCACACTTCCATTAAAAAAAATAATAATAATAAGGCTCTAGGTTTTGGTAGGTGAACCACATTGCAATGCAGTGTTTCTCATAGTGTGCTTCCCAGACCAAGATCATAAGCATCTTCTGGAGACTTGTTTGAAATGCAAATTCTCTGCCTCTGTTCTAAGAGGTTCTGAGTTAGTGGGTCAAGAGCGGGGTTCAAAAATTGGGGGAGGTGATTTTGGTTTTAACATTAACTATACACTTTTGAATTTACTTTCATCTTTAAGAGGGGAGGATGAGATAATCTTTAGATTTCAGTTTCTCCCTGACAAAGTGTAGAGGCATTAACATTGAAATTTGGAAAATTTTGCTGTTATTGTTTTTCTCAATTATTGTTATTGTTGTATCTTTATGATGATATATGGACTCAACGAATTATCTTGGGTGAATGATATTTAAAAGTTAACTGGGTGTAATTTAAATGGGAAGTGGATTGGAGAGTTGGCCTTGTTATCCTAGACCTCATATTTCAGAATCTTGGGTCTTACCCTACACCTATTGAATCAGAACTTATGTTTTAACAAAACTCTTAGATGGCTCATATGCCATTAATATTTCAGAAGTGCTGATTTATTTTCCCAAACTTCCAAGACAATAATTATTATATGGGGTGAATTTTTTTAAATGTAGATTCTCAAGATCTATTCTGCTGCTTCCGAATCTTTAAGGGGGAATTCCGGAGAAATATGGGAAACACTGGAAGCCCATCTCTTACGGTGTAGAATAGCACTTTTCAAACTTAACCATGTGTTCATATCCTCTAGAGATCTTTGTAACATCCAGGCTCTGAATCAGTGGGTCTCAGCAGGAACCTGAAATTCTGTATTTCCAACAAGCTCCCAGGTGATGACCATGCTGTTGAACCACAGGCAACACTTGGTAGCAAGGTCAGAACATCAGGGCTAGTGGGTACAAAACAGTGAATAACTTTCACATATGTGTCTGATGTGTCTGTCTTTTGAACACTCTTGGATATGGTGTCCTAAGGTCTAGATTTATAGAGAACATGTTACTAAGTCTGTTTGGGGGCCAGTTTCAAATAGTGTTCTCCAACTCAAATTTATGAAAAAGCTGTTGTTTTGATCTCCATATGTCTGACTCCTATATCTACTTGTAATAGAGTTGACAGTGTGTATATTTGTGTATCTGTGTTGGTTTAACACAGATTTAAAGTGAGATTTAGCACAAAAAATGTTATAGATACAGATTTTCTGTCTGCGACTCATTTCTAAACCTCCTCTTCTCTCTGGAGAGTACGAGTAATTAAACTTCTTCTCCATCATCTCTAACAATAAGCTGTTTAATTTTACCATAAAGGTGCCTCCACATGAGCTAAGATTTTTTCTAGGCAGTTCTGAGGACAGATTTTATGTGGTCAATTCCTGCCTCTGCTTGAATCAGAAGAGAGAAATAAACATTTGATAACATTTTGCAATCCCTTTAAGGAGTGAAAGATTCTACCAAGAGAGAAATTCCAGGCGCACTTGCAAGAGAAGGCATGCAAAGTCACTAAATCATGGGTCCCCAGGGCCCAATTCAACTATGCTGGTGGCACTGAATTGGGGAATCTAAAATAGAGGAAAAAGCAGAACTGTGATGAGGTTTTTGTATATAAGTATTTGCTGGGCACTGGTGTGATCTATACAGGAAAAGCAAATGCTTTGGAGAAAAGCAGACTGTGGAACAAAGGAAAAGTGCATTTCCTATATATATTTTTTTTTCTTTTTTTTTTTTTTTTCTCTAGAGAAGAACTTATTTGGAATAAGCATTTGGAGGAAGGGGAGGGCTTTCCATGGTTAGCTCCACCATTCAGAAGAGCAATGAGGGGGATGGCTTTAGAAAGAAAATGAGTCATAACCCAGGTGTATTGAAATTGCACAGTAAAGCATTTTTTTAAGTGAAATTGATGTTTTTGGAACTTTTCAGATATTATTCAGTTATTTTCCAAGCCAATTTTTGTTTGTTGTGATTGTTTTATTCAGGTACTTTTTTTTTCCCTCAAGAATTAGGAGATGCGCAGAGGCTGAATGTTCAAAAACATCCAGTGAAGTATGGCCTTTACTTAAAAAACGTTCTAAATTAAATATATAAAAGATTCAAAAAAAAAAAACAAACAAACCAGGAGAGTTAAGGACTAGTAAGTAGCTGATAATAGAGTAAGGTAGAGGATAAGTGACTAAGAAAGCAGGAAAGGGGGAGTCAAAACTTGAGAAATGTTCTGAGCTAGTTCCTTGTATGAAATCAAGTCAGTGTTCATACATTTAGACTTTGGTTGAGTTCCATGACAATGGTTTACATTTTGTACCTGTAGAGACCACTTTTAGACAACTAGCTTGAGAAATGGTAACTTGCTCAAGGCAAAGGGGCTCACAGTGACCACTTGGCTGAATACAGACAGACCCATCAGGCAACCCACCTCAAAATATCGGGGCCACGGCTGACCAGTGGGCTACTTACCATCAGGTACAGTTGCCAAAAAAAGGGAAAATTCCCTATGTCACCAAACCTCACCTTCCTCCTTTGAAAACAGCCCCCACCAACTACCTCCTTGCAGTCTCTCTCCTCTGCTGTCCTTGCCAGCCACTCCCTTATGGTATATTCAATAAACTTCTCCTTTGTTCTGCCTTGGGTGAATTCTTTCATGGCCTGCTCTCTCCCCACATTGGGGGCCCCCATTTGATCAGAAGAGTCACCACATTTAGTACCTAGGAGTTTGCCTTTTTATTTTTAATTAATAAAAAAGTTGAGTGTTGTCATATTCTTTATATTAAATGGTAAGTTAATCTATCATGTTAAATGTTATTTAGCTCAGTTATTAAATGTTATTCAAATTACTAAAGGATTTCTTGTGAATTAACAAAAAGAGATAAAGGAACAAATATTTATGGAGCATTGTCAAGGTAGTTTGACATTTTCAGTTGCACAGAAATCATGATCCCTTCTTGATTGTACCTCATTTCCTATCGACAAATATTCTTCCTTACTGTGTATAGATTTTCTAGGATGGCAATTCTACACGAAGTCTTCATCATGAAAGATTAATCAGGAGCTCTCTCCCAGGAATTGAATCTCAAGCAATTGATGCAAGTCTGAGAATGAATGTTTGGAAGTTATTTGCTCCCCCTTGTCCCCTTTACTAGATTTCAGGCAGGGAGAGATTTTCTGATTCCTACATGTTTCTTTGCTTTCTGGAGTATCCATTGTTTCTTAGACCAAGCCTGATCTTCTACTCTTCCTCCTCTGTGCCCCAAATATTCTTCCAATAAATTCCCTTTTGCATAAATTAGCCATTTAAAAAATTTTTTAAGGTTTATTTTTGAAAGAGAGACAGACAGACAGAAGACAGAGCATGATCTGGGGATGGGCAGAGAGAGAGGGAGACACAGAATCTGAAGGACGCTCCAGGCTGTGTGCTATCAGCTGGGCTCGATCCCACAAACTTTGAGATCACCTGAGCTGAAGTCCAGTGCTCAATGGACTGAGCCACCCAGGTGCCCCAAATGAGCCATTTTATATTATTTGTCAATAAGAACCTATCTTGTACAACACAAGACAAAATAGATACTTCCATTTGTATCATCCATTGAAGATTTGGTTTAGACTCCAAAACATTAATTCAATATGCAGTATCTATAGAGTATAATTTATTTTTGGAATTAATATTTACATATTACATATATATTTGCCGTGTGTTCATTCATGCTTCCCTTTGTCTCCTAAAAGACAAAAATCCAGAGCACACACTCAATTACAATTTATGAAATATGGGTCATAACATAATGGATTTAGCAAAATTCTCAAAGAAATGTCAGATAAGCCATAATTTCTTCTTAATATTTATATACGCTATTTTCAATTGTATATTGTATATGTATTGTTTATGTAACCAGAATAATCTCTTTTACTGAAAAAATTAGAAAGCAAAGTCATCAAAAATAATCTTACTAATAGACATGAGATATTAGATTTTTGACTTATTATTATATATTTTGCAAGATATGTTCTATATTCCTTAAACAAGGAGTGGAATTCTTACCCCTGTTTTTCTTTCTTACCTGTACTTGTTGTTCTCAGTTTATTCAAAGCATACTGTAAGGAATCATCTGGGAGTAAAGAACTAAAATTAGAAAACAAATGCCAATAAAATTATTAGTGATAGATAATTGGAAATGTGTGTGGTTAGATATGTTAAAGTAAATTGAGAGTTGCTAAGTTTGTAAGGATTTGCTACCTTTAGAGTAGAATCTAAGGGTAAATACAAATTAAAAATACAAGGCTTAATTCCCTGCCTTGCCTTCCACATTTACTTTAGAATACTTGTAATTGTAAATTCTTTCTCTGTCTCATTGAAATATATGTAATTCTTTCTAAGAACTAAATAAAACTCTTTAAAGTTTTAAGATCCAGGAATGTCTTTCTCAAGGACATGGGAACCATCTCTTTGAAATGTAAACATCAGGGAAGGTGGAGTCCCTACCTGGAAGTTTCTGTGGGAGGGTAGACATTAACTTCTGTGTGTGTCTTGCTCACCTTACAAAACTACTTCCTGTCACAAACATGAGAAGTTTATTTTTCCTTTGGATAAAGCTCATTGGTTAACACAGGTGGTCACTCCAACTCCCAAATGAATTTAATATGAACTATGTGTGACAGATGGTGCTTCATGTCTTCTTACTTAAGGATTAGTTATTGTTTACCTTGAAAATATATATGTAATGGGTTTTAGTTATTTGCCTATATAACAGGGTGAGTTTTTATTTCTTCACTTTGTAGATTTCTTAGCAGATTGCCTGTGATGCACATCACATTCTGGTTTAATGCTTACTGAATAATAAAATTATTTTCTTTTTCTTCTAATTCTGTGGAGAGGTGTTCTGGTTTGGGAGAAGATTTTGTGTTTAATTATATTTCCTTAATATGTGCAATAGAAAATCATATTTCTATATTTTTCAACTTTATTAAATTTAATTATATGGCTTATATAAGAAAGGTGTATCTAACAGATTCTGAGACCAACAAGTTTGTTAATTTCTAACAGAATTTTGTTTAAAAATATTATATTCTTTCAAAATTAAATAATTTTAATGCAATGAATATACATATTTTTGGTGTGTCCTAATAATTATATACTCACTGAGAAGGGTATCAGTGTTTACACCTTAATAAATAACTCAATATCTACAAATATATTCATTCCTTTTTGGTACCTTGAATCCTTCACTTGTGTTTTGGGTACTTTATTATCTAATAAATCCCAAGAAACTTTCAGAATAGTATAATTATTTTGATATTTATTGTCTGCTTACATATTTCGTTAGTATCCTTCTGGGGTGAATTTATTATAAAATAAATGCCATAACTTAGATCCAGGAACAACAACAACAGATTAGGTTTCTAAATTTGGGAGGGAGAGGTTGTCAGAGGTTGTCTCCTAGCTCGTGGTCTTTGAGGCTTCACCAGCAGCAATAATCATATTTCATTGATTCTGATAGGGTTGTGTTCTTAGATAGTTCCAAATGTACTTATGCAACCCATTTGACAGCAGGTCTGTTTTGCAACTGCAAGGAGAATGACAAAACAACAACAGAACAACAGAAATGATCAATAATAGCTAATTTCCACAGGAAGGACATAAATTAAATAAGGGGGAAGTTAATCTACTAAATTTTTGTATTTATTATTATATCTGAAAGAATGCAACATTTTTTCCCTAAAGTAAGAATGAATAATCAAAGTTGAGTTGAAATCGACTTTGAGTTGATACTGTTACTGTGTGAAAATGTTGAAAAAGACTGTTCTAATTTGAAACTGTTGTGGATTCTATGTGCAGGGGCAACAATAGTCACTTAATAAAGAAAAAAAATAATGTGCAAATACATGCTTCTATAAAGGATCCAAATCAGGTAAAATTATAACTGTTTCTTTTTTTTTTTTTTACTTTCTATAATTTATTTATTTTTAATAATTTACATCCAAGTTAGTTTGCACATGATGCAACAATGATTTCAGGAGTAGATTCCTTACTGCCTCTTACCTATTTATCCATCCCCCCTCCTACAACCCCTCCAGCAACCCTCTGTTTTTTCTCCATATTTAAGAGTCTCTTATGTTTTGTCCCCCACCCTGATTTTATATTATTTTTGTTTCCCTTCCCTTTTGTTCATCTGTTTTCTGTCTTAAAGTCCTCATATGAGTGAAGTCATATATTTGTCTTTCTCTGACTAATTTCGCTTAGCATAATACCCTCTAGTTCCATCCATGTAGTTGCAAATGGCAAGATTTCATTCTTTTTGATTGCTGAGTAATACTCCATTGTGGTGTGTATGTGTGTGCATATGTATGTATGTATATACATACATATACATACATATATATACATACATATGCACACACATACACACCACATCTTTATCCATTCATCCACCGATGGACATTTGGGCTCTTTCCATACTTTGGCTATTGTTGATAGCACTGCTATAAACGTTGGGGTGCATGTGCCCCTTTGAAACAGCACACCTGTATCCCTTGGATAAATACCTAGTACTGCAATTGCTGGATCATAGGGTAGTTCTATTTTTAAATATTCGAGGAACCTCCATACTGTTTTCCAGAGTGACTGCATCAGTTTGCATTTCTACCAGATGTGCAGAAGAGATTCTCTTTCTCCACATCCTCGCCAGCATCTGTTGTTGTCTGAGTTGTTAATGTTAGTCATTCTGACAGGTGTGAGGTTGTATCTCGTTGTGGTTTTGATTTGTATTTTCCTGGTGATGAGTGACATTGAACATTTTTTCATGTGTTGGTTGGCCATCTGGATGTCTTCTTTGGAGAAGTGTCTATTCATGACTTTTGCCCATTTCTTCACTGGATTATTTGGTTTTTTTGGGTGTTGAGTTTGATAAGTTCTCTAAAGATTTTGGATACTAACTCTTTATTAGATATGTCATTTGCAAATATCTTCTCCCATTCCACTGGTTGCCTTTTAGTTTTGTTGATTATTTCCTTCACTGTGCAGAAGATTTTATTTTGATGTGGTCCTAATAGTTCATTTTTGCTTTTGCTTCCCTTGCCTCTGGAGACGTGTTGAATAAGAAGTTGCTGCAGCCAAGGTCAAAGAGGTTTTGCCTGCTTTCTCCTTGAGGAGTTTGATGGCTTCCTGTCTTACATTTAGATCTTTCATCCATTTTGAGTTTATTTTTGTGTATGGTGTAAGAAAGTGGTCCAGGCTCATTTTTATGCATGTTGCTGTCCAGTTTTCCCAGCACCACTTGCTGAAGAGATTGTCTTTATTCCATTGGATATTCTTTCCTGCTTTGTCAAAGATTAGTTGGCCATATGTTTCTGGGTGTATTTCTGGGTTCTTTGTGCTATTCCATTGATCTGAGTATCTGTTTTTGTGCCTATACCATACTGTCTTGATGATTACAGTTTTGTAATACATCTTGAAGTCTGAGATTGTGATGCTTCCAGCTTTGGTTTTCTTTTTCAAGATTACTTTGGCTATTCAAGTTTTTTTTACTTCCATACAAATTTAAGGATTGTTTGTTCTAGCTCTGTGAAGAATGCTGGTGTTATTTTGGTATTGCATTGAATATGTAGATTGCTTTGGGTAGTATCAACATTTTAACAATATTTGTTCTTCCTATCCAGGAGCATGGATTTCTTCCATTTTTTTGTGTGTCTTCTTCAATTTCTTTTATAAGCTTTGTATAGTTTTCAGTGTATAGATTTTTCACCTTTTTGGTTAGATTTATTCCTAGGTATTTTATGGGTTTTGGTGCCATTGTAAATGGGATCGATTCCTTGATTTCTCTTTCTGTTGCTTCATTGTTGATGAATAGGAATGCAACCGATTTCTGTGCTTTGATTTTATATTCTGCTCCTTTGCTGAATTCATGGATCAGTTCTAGCAGTTTTTTCGTGGAATTTTTTGGGTTTTCCATATGGAATATGACGTCGTCTGCAAAGAGTGAAAGTTTGACCTTCTTCTGGCCAATTTAGAGGTCTTTTATTTTTTGTGTTGTCTGATTGCTGAACAACTATACGATGTTGAATAACAGTGGTGAGAGTGGACATCCCTGTCTTGTTCCTGGCCTTAGAGGGAAAGTTCTTCCCCATTGAGGATGATATTATCAGATGGTCTTTCATATATGTATTTTATGATCTTGAGGGATGATCCTTCTATCCCTATTTTCTTGAAAGTTTTTTTCAAGAACGAATACTGTATTTTGTCAAATGCTTTCTCTGCATCTGTTGAGAGGATCGTATGGTTCTTGTCCTTTCTTTTATTGATGTGATGTATCACATTGATTGTTTTGAGGATATTGAACCAGCCCTGCATCCCAGGTATAAATCCCACTTGGTCGTGGTGAATAATTTTTTTAATGTATTGTTGGATCCGGTTGGTTAGTATCTTGTTGAGGATTTTTACCTTCATGTTCATCTGGTAAATTGGTCTATAGTTCTCCTTTTCAGTGGAGTCTCTGTCTGGTTTTAGAATCAAGGTAATGCTGGCTTCATAGAAAGAGTTTGGAAGTTTTCCTTCCATTTCTATTTTGTGAAACAGCTTCAAGAGAATAGGTGTTAACTCTTCTTTAAATGTTTGGTAGAATTCCCCTGGAAAACCATCTGGCCCTGGACTCTTGTTTTTTGGGAGACTTTTGATTACTAATTTGATTTCTTTACTGGTTATGGGTCTGTTAAAATTTTCTGTTTCTTCCTGTTTCAGGTTTGGTGTAGTGTATTTGTTTCTAGGAATTTATCCATTTCTTCCAGGTTGCCCATTTTGCTGGCATATAATTGCTCATAATAGTCTCTTATTTGTTTTTATTTCTGTTGTGTTGGTTGTGATCTCTCCTCTTTCATTCTTGATTTTATTTATTTCGGCCCTTTCCTTTTTCCTTTTGATCAAACTGGCTAGGAGTTTATCAATTTTGTTAATTCTTTCAAAGAACCAGGTTCTGGTTTCATTGATCTGTGCTACTGTTTTTTTTGTGTGTGTGTGTGTGGTTTCAATAGCATTGATTTCTGCTCTATTCTTTATTTTTTCCTGTCTTCTGCTATTTTTGAGTTGTATTTGCTGTTCTTTTTTCCAGATCTTTAAAGTGTAAGGTTAGGTTGTGTATCCCTGACCTTTCTTCTTTAGGAATGCCTGGATTACTATATATTTCCTTCTTTTGGCCAACTTTGCTACATCCCAGAGGTTATGGGCTGTGGTGTTATCATTTTCATTGGCTTCTATGTACTTTTTAACTTCATCTTTAATTTCTTGGTTAGACCATTCATTCTTTAGTGGGATGGTCTTTAGTCTCCAAGTATTTGTTATCTTTCCACATTTTTTCTGGTGGTTGATTTTGATGTCATAGTGTTGTGGACTGAAAATATGCATGGTATGATCTTGATCTTTTTGTACTTGTTGAGGGCTGATTTGTGTCCCAGTATGTGATCTGTTCTGGGGAACGTTCCATGTGCACTGGAGGAGAATGTATATTCTGTTTCCAGCCCCAGCTAGTATGCTTATTATTGTGATTCTAAATTCTGGTTCAGACATTTTGCTTGTATCTGTGTTGATTAAGTCCCTGGCTGTCATTTATTACTCTACTTTCTTTTGGGGTGAACCTTCATTTTGTCATGTTGAAAGAAGAAAAAGAATTTATAAGGTAAAAAAAATAAAATTAAAAAATTAAAAACAACACAAATAAAATCAACTAAAGGATGCTGGATCCTAGGTGTGTTCAATCTGGTTGTTGAAAGGAGCTTGATAGAGAAAAAAAGAAAAGATAAGAAAAGAAAAAAAAAAAAGGAAATGTTTGAAAATTTGAAAACGTGAATACAATGAAATATAATAAAATGAAATGATGGAAGTAATAAAATAGAATTTCAAAAATTTACAAACAAGTAAAAAAGTTAGTAGAAAAAATGAAAGTATTTTTAAAAGAAATGGAAAATAAAAATAAATTTTCTCTTTCTGTATTCAAGAATAAGAAAACCAAAACTGAATCCATGGACCAGCAAACAGACTAAAGTAGGATTGAAATTACATTGGTTTCCCGTAGATGTCAAACTATGAAGCACTTAAAGTCTGTAAACTAAGCTAGTTGAGAGACTTGTGTTGTTCCTGAAGAATGAGGTTTACCCAGTTGGGCAGGGCTTAGTATAATGGCTCCATTCTCCACTAGATGGCGCTGCTTAGCTTACTGGGGTGGATTGTTGTGACACATGTAGGTGTGTATGCCCATGTGCAGGAGGAGTGAGAATGGCATCACCCAGCTACCCAGTTCTAGTATCAGAACTCTGTGCTCTCCCCGACCAGCAATCGTGCACCCCTCCTTTGTCTCCAGCTTCCGTACATTCCCTGCTTTTACACTGCCTGTGACTAAACCATCAGGCTACCAGGCAGCACCTCCCTCCTGAATTTATCTCAGATGCAGCTGTGTTTCCCAGCCCCTCAGTACTGAGGGACTGCAGCTTTGACCTGCTCAGACTTTCTGGGGGAAGGTCTCACTGAGCAATGGCTGGGTGCCAGCCCACCCCCAGGAACTTCAGGAAACCGTGCTACTGCCAATGCCTAGAGACTGCGGCTGGGTGCCAGTCCACCCCAGGAAAAGTTCATGCAATTGTGTAGCAGCAGCGTTTCAAGTATTATAGAAAATCACAACACACGTCTGGTGCCAGGCTTCACCCTTAATGTCCTTGTTCCAGCACCAGCAAATGTGGTTGTTCTCCAGGATCCACTGGGACCTTTGGCTGTGGGATGGCCATACAGCCTCTACCAAATATCCTTCCAGTAGGGGAACTGCCTCTCCCCGTGTGGCCTGAGGACCCCGAGGACCTCACTCTGCTCCTGGGGATTCGCCCTTCCCACCAGAGCACCGCCAGGTATTGAGCTGCAGCGCTTCAGACCCTGCACTCTCCCTGTTTATAGAATCTTCATGGAATTTGAACCATCTCCTTTCTCCCTCTTTTGTTTAGTCTCTTGTGTACTTTTTCTTTTCTCTCCAGATGCTTGCGGTGGGAGGGGGGATGATTTCCATATTCTCCCCCCCCCACCATCTCTCTCCTCTCTCTGCAAGCAAAAATAGCTCTCTGCCCTTCACAGCTTTCTCTCCCTATTCACTTCTCCACGCCGTGTACCTGCTGAGTTCTGTGGTTCAGGTAGTGCAGATTGTTGTGTTAATCCTCAGATCAGTTTTCTAGGCGTGCAGGATGGTTTAGTGTTGATCTGGCTGTATTTCAGGCATGAGATATGCAAAAAAATCTTCCATGTTGTTCTGCCATCTTGGCCCCCTTGGATAACTGTTTCTCTGTAAGATCATCACTTAATGTTTAGTCCTTATAATAAACAACAATGAATACTTACAAGGTGAAATGAAATAAAAATGAGATAAGAACTATAAACAAAATAAAAAGTGTAACACATTTGAATGCACTAGGGAGGTGAGGTCTCTGATTGGATTAATTTCTGAAGTTTTAGTGGCCTGTGTGTTGTGTCTATGGGATGTGATGTTTGCCTACCTCAGGCAAAATTTCATGACAACAAAGACATCTCTAAACAGTTGCCTGATTTGGGACTGTTGCTGACCAATATTAGGAAAGAACTGTTGTTCATAATCAGAACAGACATTGGTCTCTTTTTCATGCAAATGATTACTTCTAACAGCACTTTGAGTCATAATTTAGCTAAGGATTGATTCTGATTGTATGGGGTTGCTAGGAAACACCCTTCTCTGAATGTGGGTGAAAAGATACTTCTTCACAGTGCAGCTTTTTTAGAATGATGGATATTAAATTTTAAGATGATGTGTGAATTAAACATTTTCATAAAATTGAAGATAAAAGGTTTTGGTTCCTTAGAAAGATGTAGTTATATAAAGAATTGCTGGCTTAACTTTTAATCTAAAATTTCTGTGTTGCAGTACTGAAGCAGCAACATTTTCTCTACATGCCTGTGTTTTGCTGTGCATCCACAAACATGAGTGGATATTAATTAGCATGTTGTTAGAGTGTAAGGGATTTTAATAGCCTAACTGGAAGGGTGCCCACATGTCCCTGGAAAATTACAAGCAGCAATTCACGAGCTATAACAGATAACCAGATGGATAAGTATGGAGTTAATGTTATTTCTTCTGGGACCAGAATGTCAAAATGAATATCTAATTAGGAAGACAAAGCAAAAATAAATCAAGGACCAGTTTTAAGAACAATAAGAATGGAATAAAGCCATCTTAATATTTAAATAAAATAAGAAGTGAGGCTTTGGAATTATTAAATATAAGACAAATATAACATTTGACTATCTCTACTTAAATAAACTGTATGAATGTATTTAACTCTCATTAGGCATTTTAAACTGATTACTATGTTGGTGAAATAGGTACCATGTCTACAAATTAAACAAAGACAAAATTACCTTGATAGCAGACATAATAATTGGCTAAGCAGTGAGAGTCTTTTTGCTTGAGAAAAATATACTCTTGATGTTTCTTTGCATCCTAAAAGAGAAAGGCATTTATTTGAAATTTATATCAATAAATATTTATTACTTGCTCAAGGGATAGAAGTGATTGAAACCTCTTTATGATCCTAAAATTTACTGGAGATGGTTGAGGTAATTTTTGTTACCTCAGGGGTAACTCTGTACCTTAGGGTATAGAGTCCTCTAATTTTAAGTAATTATTGTGAGAATTTAAGGTGTGTGTATGTGTGTGTGTATGTGTGTGTGTGTGTTGATTTCAATATTTTTAAGGCTCCAGATTAAAGGTACCCCAGTAACATAAACGTGTTATACGTTCTGATTCATTGATGGAAAGCATCTTGAGAACATAAGCAAATATCTTTTATTGTGTCCATGCCATTTGTAGTAACATATCTTGTGAAACAAAGAGATTTAGGTACACACACAGATGCATGTATCTTGAAAGGAAGATATTTTTTAAATGAATGCTGGTGATCTTCAAGAGATAATGTCTAAGATGTGGAAGAGGATAATGGGATTTTTTGTGTGTTATCCACAAGAGATGGTCAGAACTTTCGGTTGGAAGTCAGTGCGGTAGTTCCTCCTTATCCACAGTTTTAATTACCTGTAGCAAATTGTAGTCTAGAAGCAGATGATCCTTCTGATGAACCATCAAAAGGTCAATAGTAGCCTGATATTACATCACAATACCTACATCATTCACCTCACTACATCTCATCAGGTAGGCATTTTATCATTTCACATTATCACAAGAAGAAGAGTAGTATGGTATAAGATATTCTGAGAGAAAGACCACATTCCTATAACTTTTATTACAGTATATGGTTATAATTGTTCTATTTTATTATCAGTTATTGTTAAGTCTCTTATTGTGCCTTATTTATAAATTAAACTTTATCATAAGTGTGTATGCACAGGAAAAAGCACAGTGTATATAGGGCCTGATACTACTCAAGACTTCAGGCATCCACTGGGGGGTCTTGGAACATATCCTCCATGGATAAGGGGGGATTGCTATATGGTATTTTAGCTAAGGGCTTCAGCTGTAGGATCATTCAAATCATCAATAGTCCATCAATTAATGCTGCTATGCTTTGAGTAAAATATTTACCTCTTAAATAATCACTTTGCTCATCTGCAAATTGGATAAATAATATATCAGCTTTAAAGATCCCATAAGAGTTAAATTGAAAATGAGTGTAAAACACTTAGGAAATTGTTTATCACATGGTAGGCATGCAAGAACTGCTAATTTTTATGGTCTGGTTTACATAAGCATCAGTTAAGCATGGAAATATATGGAAAGTTACGTAAGTTGCATTTCTGTCATGGTATGCTTTCTTCAGAGCATCAATACTTTTCCTTTATCTTTTTTATCTATGCCATGGTGCTTTTTAACTCTGTTATTTCACATGGTCAGTTTCTTGTTTGTATTCTTACCTATTATGTTGGCCTTACTGTGGAAAAGAACTAGCTGCAAAAACTGAGCAGTGCTGCTTTTAAATTCATACTTGAGGCAAGATAGTATCTTTGGCAACATCATTTTCCTTACCGGTATGAATGGAGTCAGTCACCAGCTTTAAACTCCCCCTTGCACCAGCATGCCTAGTTCAACAAAATTTACCTCGTTTTTTTTAAGTTTAATTTATTTTGAGGGGGAAGGGGCAGAGACAGAAAGGGAGAGAGAGAATCCGAAGCAGGCTCCCTGCTGTCAGCACAGAGCCTGATGCAAGGCTCCATCTCAAGACAGCAAGATTACAATCTGAGCTGATATCAAGAGTTCGATGCATGGGGTGCCTGGATGACTCAGTCGGTTAAGTGTCCATCTTCATCTCATGTCATGATCTCATGGCTCGTGAGTTAGAGCCCTGCATCAGGTTCTGTGCTGACAGCTCAGAGCCCAGAGCCTGCTTCGGATTCTCTATCTCCTTCTCTTTCTGCTCCTCCCCTGCTCATACTCTGTCTTTATCTCTCTCAAAAATAAATCAATATTTAAAAAATTTTTTTAAAAAGAATCAGATGCTTAACTGATTGAGCCACCCAAGAGCCCCAACATGTTTCCTCTTAACCATGCCACCAGTGCTGTCCATTTTTGCTTTTGAAAAATCAATACCCATATTAAAAATTAAAAACAAAAAACTATTTACAACAGGAATTTGTATTCTTGAGGGCTCATATTGTATAGATTCATACTACTGGTACTTATTAGCACCATGGGCTTTGGAAGGTAAATGTAATTAAACTAAAATTTTTGAACTTGTTTTAACTTTCTCAAATGGTTTTGAGTGTTTCCATGGACATTGTAAGGCAGTGTGCAAGAATTAAATTTTGAAATGGATTTTTCCATATAAAAATGCTTATTCAGACCCAGTAATGAGAAATAATAGCTTTGCCATATTTTTACAGTAATGATGAAGTCACATTAATCATTCATACTCATTACCATTGTTTTAAATGACTAATGGTATTTGTTAGAGTCTAAAAAGAGAGAAAAAGACATAAAAGGATATCCAACACTCTTTTAGAGTTTGGTGAATGCATCAGTTCAGGTTCTCTAAGAAGACACAAAATGGGATGAGACGAGACATGAAGGAGATTTATTTGGGGTAAATATTTGTAAAAGATAAAGGAAGAGGGGGGCAGGAGAAAGTAGTAAAACCCTTCAGACCACGGTATAGAATTGAACCCCGTGAAAGGAGAGCAGGGATGGGGGATTGATCAGGAAGAGCTTCAGACAGCAGTGCCATTCTCCAAAAGACTCTCTCAGGTTGAAGAGAAGTTCCAAGGAAATTTACTGTTGGCGGGGGGAGGGGGGGGCTTTCATGGGCAAGAATGGTCTGACTCTAAAAGCTCTTCCATGCTCAGTCGTTGGTTGCAAGCAGCCCAGGGGAAGTTGGCCAGCAAAATGTGACAGATGGAGGCTATCAGCTGACTGCTGTCTGCAGCAGGTCGTTTGAAGGGTGATTGGAGCATGTGGTATGCCACCACAGTAATCTTCTCCTCAGACTCTTGTCAACAGTCATCACAGAATATCAATAATAAACTAGTAATATACATGTCAACAGTGCTGGTCCCTACAGGAGGCATAATTCCAAACTCACTACAGGTTATTTTTATATCAATATCCCAGGTGATAGGAATATTTTCTCCAGTATTTGCAGTTGATCTGTTTCTCTAGATCAATATTTAAAATATATATATTTCTCTCATTCTGTAGGTTGCCTTTTTGTTTTGTTGACCTTTTAATTTGTGCAGAAGTTTGATGTAGTCCCATTTGTTTATTTGTTTATTTTGTTGCTTGTGCTTTAGGAGTCATATTAAAAAAAATTATGGAAATCATTGCCAAGGACAATGTCAAGGAAGGGGTTGATGTTGAAATATATAAGGAATTCCTACAACTCAATAGCAAAAGACCAAATAATCCAATTAAAAAATGGGCCAAGGACCCAAATAGATGTTTTTGTTTTTGTTTTTCCCAGAAAAGATATTCAAATTGCCAGTGGGTAAAAGAAAGGTACCCAATAAAAGTAGAACAAAAAAATTTAGAAATATATATGTGGCTCTGTACCAATATCTCTCCTTACAGGATGATATCTTAAATAGTCATTTTATTTTATTTTTGGTAAATCTTGACAAATTCTTCTCAATATATACAATCAGTTAGGTGATACCAATTAGATTTGATAAAGGAAAGAAAACTGTTAGATGTCTCCTACACCAAATAGTCTAAAATATTCTTCAAACAAGCAGAGCTTTATACATGACCCTTACACTTCTAGATGGATGGGTAGATGGATGGATGGATGGAAGGAAGGATGGATGGAAGATTGAATAGATAGATCAATTTATTGATTGATGGATTCAAATTGTCAAGGATACAGTAATTTGGAAGTAAACAAGAACCTACCTGCCTTCAGAGAACTCACAGTTTAGCAGAGAATAAGGACTAACGAACAGATCACAACAATACAGAGTGATAGCTACCATTACATGAAACTACAGGAGAATCTGTAAATATATAAAAGAGTCCAGTATCTTATGGCACCTCAGACGATTTCCAGGAGAAAATGACATCTAAGATGAGTGTTAAAGTGAGGTTCAGTCAGGCAAAGGGGTCAGGTTTATTTTAAGCAGAGAGAACTGCAGGATGAGAGTGACTCAAAGAGAAAATGTGTAAGGCATACTAATTATTGGATGACTTAAAAAGCCTATTTATACTCTGTTTAAGCAGATACCATGTATATTGTTGAGTGATCACTACAAGAAAAACACTCTGTAGCAACGAGTACAGGAATTTTTCAATTGAAATATTTAAAAATTCATAGAATGGGGAGCCTGGGTGACTCAGTCGGTGAAGTGTCCTACTTTGGCTCAGGTCATGATCTCACGGTTCGTGAGTTTGAGCCCCGCATCAGGCTCTGTGCTGACAGCTCAGAGCCCGGAGCCTGCTTCGGATTCTGTGTCTCCCTCTCTCCCTGTCCCTCCCCGGCTCGCACTCTGTCTCTCTCTCTCTCTCTCAAAAATAAATAAACACTAAGAAAGAAAAAAGAAAAAAAATGAAAAAATAAAAATTCATAGAATGACGGTGATAAAAAAGGCAAGCAAGCCATTAGTGGAACTGGAGCCCTCTCTAGAACTCCATTTTAACATAACGGAACACAAGCTGAAGTTAAAGACCTGGATTTGCCTCTTATCTCTACTGCTTATTGAGAATCAGATCACTTACTGTCTCTGAGCCTCAGTTCCCTCTGTTTCTCACAGTGTTACTAAGAAAACTGTGAAAATTCATGTAAAATATCTTATGAGTTCTAAGCTTTTTAGATATGGAAGTTTTAACTTTTTGTTATTTTGGCAAATGTCCTTTGTTGCATAACTTCCAGAATATATAGAAGTTCAAGATGCTAGAAGTAGAATTGCCACATTTAGCAAATTAACACAGGATGTCGTGCGATATTTGGAATATACTTATATTAAAATAGCAAGCATTGTTTATCTGAAACTCAAATTACACTAGAAAATTTGTGTTTTATATGGGAATCCTAGTTAGAAGGGAAGTAGCAGTGGGGAGGGGGAAAAGATAGAGAGGTATAGGAAATGGACAGTCGTAGCTATATTACTTGATGTACTTTTCACTTTCCCTTGAAAATTAGTACATGTTCACTTAGTAAAATTAGGAAAATAAATAGAAGTAGAAAGGAAACAAGTTCCTGAATTATTAAATATCAGGTAATCCTTATTAGCATTTTTATGTATTTTCTACTTACCCATAGGTAAATACAGCTATATAAATTTAGCATAACAAATGGGATCATGTTATAGATACTTTTATATAAACAGAGGCTTTTTAACTCAATGATGTATCATAAATGTCTCTCTATGTCAACAAATCCATCATGTATTTTGTAGCATGTGTGTCATTCCATTATATAGAACAATTGATTTAAACAAGTCACTAAAGTTGGATATTTAGTTTGGTAAAACCTCTATACTATCATAGAATCAGCAATAAGGAGTATATTTATAGAAAAATATTTATAGGTACATTCTTAAATTTTTATTATTCCCTTAATCTAGACTCTTTGAAGTAAAATTATTTGGCTAAAGGAACATTTGGCTAGCTTTTGAAATAAATGATTAATATTCTTTCAAAAATATCTTACCCATTTATCTTTTCAGAAATAATACATGGTCATATTTCTCTACATTATGGCAAATCCTGTATTATGATACCCTTGACAATTTCATAAAGAATGGTATTTTGTTGTTATCATATGCATAGTTTGATGACTGATCAAGTTTGTTATATTCTGGCCATTTGTATTTGTTCTGTAATTGTCTACTGTGACAGCAAATTGGCTCACTCAAAATTACCTCATTTCTGTTTTTTAGTCCGACTTCTTTAAGATAAAGCCTGACAAGCTAATATCTATTTCCTAAATAGACCAGCAAGAGTCCATGCAGTCCCTCTGTCAAACAAAAGTGTTTAGATTTTGTTTGTTTGTTTATTGTTTGTTTCCCCTGTTTGTTTCCATTTGTATTGTCAGATCCCTGGCTTCTTGGGTGTCTGATAGCTGTGACAGGTGGCAGCAGAATATTATTTCTATTGGAATATTCTCTTGCTGCGGCTGGGCATTACTCGTGGCTGCGTCACTTCTGGTTATATAGTATCAGAATTTGGTTCTTTTCCTCCTTCTAGAAATTCTATACATTTACTAATACTGTAATAAATCCATTTTCATGTATTCTGCCTGAATAGGCTCTGGTTTAAACTAAAAACTCTATACAGTACACTATCTTATTCCCATTAACTGTTTTTTCTCCTGAGATTCATATTGTATTATTAATTTGCAATAGCACTTTACATATTAAGAGTTGGAGTTTTTCACATCACAAAGACTGCATGTTTTCTTAGTTTTCTGTTTACTTTTTAAAAAATTTTTTTTTCAACGTTTATTTATTTTTTGGGACAGAGAGAGACAGAGCATGAATGGGGGAGGGGCAGAGAGAGAGGGAGACACAGAATCGGAAACAGGCTCCAGGCTCTGAGCCATCAGCCCAGAGCCTGACGCGGGGCTCGAACTCACGGACCGCGAGATCGCGACCTGGCTGAAGTCGGACGCTTAACCGACTGCGCCACCCAGGTGCCCCGTTTTTCTGTTTACTTTTTAAATGGATCTAACAGTTCACTAATTTCAAACTAAACTAGAAATCTTAGTCTCTTTTCCTAATATCTCTGAACATATACATCTAAAGCATCACTTAAGTACAGTATTTTAGAATAGTTTATTGGAAAAGAATATTTGGAAATTACTGCAGATAATAAATACATTTTATACAGTTCCTAATTTAGATCCCAGTTTCCTGATCTTCCTCTCTTCTGCATCCCATTTTTCAGTAAATCTTTACCTCTAAGATGAAGTAATAATAGACCAAATATCAGTTAGAATAAGACTTAGCTGCACTGGAAAAGAGAAATGACATCCACAGTTTTCTTCCCAGGAAAACTTTGATAGGAAGTAGGGAGGTGAGAAAGGACAAGACAGGCATAGGGTGAAGCTTACATGTCTCAGAGAAGGTAACATGGTAGATACCTCAGGAAGCATACCCAAAACACTTAAAAAATTGTTTTTTTAATTGTTTACGTAAGCTCTATGCCCAAGCTCAGGGCTTGAACTCATGACCCTGAGGTCAGGAGTCACATGCTCCACTGACTGAGCCAGCCAGGCACCTCTACCCAAAACACTTTTTTTTTTTTTTTCAACCTTTATTTATTTTTGGGACACAGAGAGACAGAGCATGAACGGGGGAGGGGCAGAGAGAGAGGGAGACACAGAATCGGAAACAGGTTCCAGGCTCTGAGCCATCAGCCCAGGGCCCAATGCGGGGCTCGAACTCACGGACAGCGAGATCGTGACCTGGCTGAAGTCGGACGCTTAACCGACTGTGCCACACAGGCGCCCCCCCCCAAAACACTTTTAAACCCATTGGTAAATAGGTGCAGGCACAGCAAATAGGTGCTACATTAATAGTTAAAATTGTTAACTCTGAATACTCTTCAGCTGAGCAACTCCTGGACTCCCAGGTCACCTTCCCTAACCCTTCTAACTTTAAGTATCTCAGGTCTTGGCTTTCTTAAATTTAGTATTCTCCTCCTCCTCTTCCTCCTCCTCCTCTGCCTTCTTTAATGTTTATTTTTGAGAGAGACAGAGCATGAGCAGAGGAGGGGCAGAGAAAGAGGGAGACACAGAATCCAAAGCAAGCTTCACGCTCTGAGCTGTTGGCACAGAGCCCGATGCGGGGCTCAAACTCATGAACTGTGAGATCATGACATGTGCCAAAGTTGGACACTTAAATGACTGAGCCACCCAGGCACCCCTTAAGTTTAGCATTCCTGAAGACACTATGAACTCACTTTGCTTGAGAGAGTTAGAAGTTCTTTCATTACTCTCACAAAAAAGAATGAAGTAACTGAATTCCGCAAGAATCGGCTTTCCATTGTAGCCACTGTGGTGAAAAATAATATGGTGGCTCACAACAGAGGCTGCAGGGAGAATCCTCTAGGATGAGACACAGAGTCATTGATACTTCCATGGCAGCAAGAGCTGAAGTGAGGTCTCTTCAGTCGAAGGGAGCCACTGAATGTTGCCTACCTCGGTTGCAAAGGCTAGGAATGCCTAGATAGAGACCAAAGGTATCATGATAGAGACGAGATGAATAATTACAGTGAGCTTTGTGATAACTTTAACCTTATGATTTCCTTAAAAATTATCTTATATATTTTTGTCTATATGTTCTTTTATATTAACTGAGTATCACCTTGCCGGTCTCCATGCAAAACTATATTGATTACTTGCTTTGGTCAGAGTAGCACTGAAAATACAATTTTGTTTGGCATCCTTGTGATACCAAATCTTCCCATCCATGAGCACAGTTTATATCTTATGTATTTGGATGTATATGGATTTCTGATCTGCTTCTCATCCATAGAAGTATTTATCATTTACCATTTTTTCTATCAAGGACACTTTTAAAATATTTTTATACATTTATTTATATATTATATACATTATAATCACTTTGTATTTACATATATACAAATTCATTAAATATATATGTAAATGTATGCATATATAAACATGTGGGGAGAGGCCCCTGGGTGGCTCAGCGGGTTAAGAGTCTGACTCTTAGTTTCGACTCAGGTCATGATCTCACAGTTCATGTGTTTGAGCTGTGTGAGTTCATGTGTTTGACAGCTTGGAGCTTGCTTAGGATTCTCTCTCTGTCTCTCTCTCTCTCTCTCTCTCTCAGCCTCTCCCCTGTTCATTCTCGCTCTCTCTAAAAATAAATAAACATTTAAAAAATATGTGTGTGTGTGTGTGTGTGTGTGTGTGTGTGTCTAATCATTGTACTAAGTAAAGCAGTGGTAGAGTGTGGTTAGAGAAATTTTGTTTGATGGGGCGTCTGGGTGGCTCAGTTGGTTGAACGTCCCGCTTCAGCTCAGGTCACGATCTCACAGTTTGTGAGTTCGAGCCATGCGTCAGGCTCTGTGCTGACAGCTCAGAGCCTGGAGCCTGCTTCAGATTCTGTCTCTCTCTCTCTCTCTGCCCCTCCCCCACATGTACTCTGTCTCTCTCTTCCTCTCAAAAATAAAGAAAACTAATAAAACTTTTTTTAAATAAAATGGAGTGAATATTTTAAATGGAAGCAGATAATATGGAGTTATAATTTTGATAATTATTTTTGGAGGTCCTGTGTTTTATATATATGACATACTATTTATACTTATTTTATTAAATAATGTTTTAGATTCTGAAAAGGAGAAAATTAACTGGTATTTTTCAAATCTTTGTTTCAAGGTCCATTTTTTTAAAAGTTTATACTTCATCATGAAGAGTATTTAGCTTTATGAATATAATTTTATTATTTTTGCTTTGAGAATTGGTTAAGCTACTTTAGTTCTCCCTCTTTATCCCAAAATGACCATTTCTTTCTAAAAAAACATATATTTTTTGTTTTATTCCACTTTGAAGAACAATTGCTTTCAATAGAGCTTATGCAGTCTCATTTATCATGATTTAAAAAATATTTTCAACTTTAGCTTTAACTAGTAGTCATAGTCATAACCAATAAACTCCACATTCAATGCTATTATGTTGTATTTAATCTCTACTCATCTTATTCTTTGGTATTTAACTCCACAAGTTTCTTTTTGGTTTGATTAATTTGGTAACTTTTCCTTCTAAGTTTATATTGCTGTAAACAAAGGGCGTGGCTGGAGTAAATCTTGGTTCTTCTGACAGCTCATTTTCAGACACACTGCTCTCTCTCACGCTGTGGATTCGGCTGTCAGAATTGTACTCTGCACAAGAACTGCTGGGATGTGTATTTGATCCACTGAATTATGCTGCACAGTGATCATTTGCCTGTCCAACTTGGCTCTGCACTTAACTATTTTCATGGAAATTCCTCCTTAGCTATTCTTAGGTATGCTCTATATCCTTCCACTTTTACCTGTCTGTATTCTTTGTGCATCTTAGGAGGTTAATAAATTAAACTCCAACATACACGTTAGCTGCTGAAAACAATATACTAACAGTCACAATCAAAACCACTCCTGTAAACCTGTATTAGGAAATACTGATTACAGGGAACTTAATGGAAGTGTCCTACTTTCTGGAGTCATTTGTTTTGATGAGAGCCTGAGTGTAAATTCTGTACAAAACACAGACCGCTATTATGCAGTTAATTATGCACAAAGTAAACATGTACAACTGTAAACAGCAAAATGCCACCTAATAATGGATAACTCCAGATTTATGGTATGCATGTCCAATCTGTAAAGGCTTCTATTCATGAATCTAAAATGAATGGAACATTACCTAAATGATCCAAAATGAAGGATTTAATACATTGCTCTATCCTCATTGCTACTTATTTCTTGTCAGCAGATTTTTCATTTTGCCTTAATTTATTGTACATAAACACTATGCAAATGTTGGGGTCATATTTAAAAACATATGGCTTATGCTTATGATTACTGGTTAGGCATTTTATTACAATTACTTGCTAAGCAAATCACTTTCTTAATTATACAGGTCAGCATATAATCACCGCGCCCACATGTAGTTGCTGTACAAAGCTCCACTAAGTAAACATACTGGGCGTAATTTAGGGAATATGTTTATGTATTGTTCCCAACATATGTGTTAAGGTTGCCTCCTGGCTACTTACATCAGTGCAAATGGAATTTCTTCTATAAGGAACGCTTCAAATTTTGTGTATTCTGCTAGTACACGTACAGTTCTGAAATTTGATACCAAATATAATAAAATTTGATAGTTTTTATCCATCCCCCAAATGAAAATGATAAAGATGATTAAAAAGCTACTAACTAAATTCATATGATTATATTTTATTAATTTACATAACAAATAATAATTTGTTTTTATTCCTCTTTGTTTCAAGAAGTTCATGTGACTTACAAAAAATGCCAAAATTGCAACAATTTAAGGAATATCTAAATGAATATCAGAGTGTTAAGAGAAAAGAAATTGGGGGAAAGAAAATGTAGCAGTATTAAGATTAATTCACAAAATACATGCTGGCAGTCTTTTGAGAGTTGGACACAACCATTTTATTAGTCAAAACAGACACAGAAAAACAAATTGCTAATGATACACTGTGTCAAATCAATCCACTGCTTCAGAGAAGAGCACTGATTCTTGATTCTAAAGCGACATGTGTCCTATGCATTCTTTTAAGAGAAAGCACTC
This sequence comes from Puma concolor, assembly GCF_028749965.1. Lineage (NCBI taxonomy): Eukaryota > Metazoa > Chordata > Mammalia > Carnivora > Felidae > Puma > Puma concolor. Next base: position 95,232,352 of record NC_141671.1, on the reverse strand, counting down.
TTTAAAAAAGATCCCAGATGTGTCAATGTAGGTTCATGAATTATAACAAATGTGCCATCACGGTGTGGCATGTTGATATTGGGGAAGTTGTGTGTGTGGTGGGGAGGACAAGGGGTGAAAGGGAATTCTCTACTCTCCACTCTATTTTGCTGTGAACCTAAAAGTGTTCTAAAAGGTTTATTAATTTTAAAAAGTCCCAAACAGGGGCACCAGGGTGGCTCAGTCAGTTGAGCATCCAACTTTGATTTTGGCTCAGGTCATGATCCCAGGGTCGTGGGTCTCTGCCCCATGTCAGGCTCCATGCTGGGTGAGGAGCTTGCTTGGGATTCTGGGATTCTCTCTCTCTCTCTCTCTCTCTCTCTCTCTCTCTCTCTCTCTCTTTCTCTCTCTCTCTCTCTCTCCCCTCTTCCTCTCTCCCTCCCTCTCCCCAACTCACATACTCTCTCTTTCTCTCTAAAATAAAATTAAATAAATAATAAAAATAAATTAAAATTAAAAGAAAAAGTCCCAAATAATATGATTCTCATGATGGGCTGTAGACTATTCCACATTTGACCTTCATTGTAAAAGGTCAGTGTAATTCCAGTATAATTAATTAACAACTGACTCCTGGAGGTGATGGGGGAGATGATGGGTATATAGGTCAAAACAATGCAGTTTTGATATATGCATTAAACAATGCCTCCTTTAAGGTATTTCTGTAAATTGATATGCATCCCACATTCCAAATTGATATATATACTAGACCCTTGTGAAGTATTTTTATGGGTTCTAACTCATTAGGTTACCAATATATAATAAATGGTTTTACAATAGGAAAATCTGCTTGAGAATCTCTTTCCTTGAAAGTAACCCAGAGGTAAGGCATGCACAGATAGAAAAGATAAAAAAATAAATAGTTTGGAAGGGTGGCACAGGCATCCTTTTGATGATGGAAAACAGATTGCTTTGCTTGTCTTATATGCACTCTTTTGAACAAGGACATTTATGGAATTGCAGTAAACCAAGGGATAAGTGCCTTGTACACTTTGAGAAAAATATTCAGGTACTTGGTCATTTTAGCTAACTGTGTCTTAGAACAAATTCTGTAACCTGTAGCTATATATCATTTTTTTTTTCTTTTTAAAAAGTTTACATGATCATTTCACAAGGAGCCAAGAAAACCCCCACAAACAGGTAACAGCAGATCCAAGTTCTCATTTACATTGCTATTGTTATTTTTGTTATTTTGTGTTGTGAAACTGGAAAAGATGGAATGGCAATGCATGAAAGGTCAAAATATGAAATCAATTACCATATTTGTGCAGTTCCAATTTCTATGCAAAGCATATGGCTTTTCTCTATCTTGCTTGGATAATTACTCCCTTGTCATTTCCCATTGCTATTATTTTCAGCTTTCTCTTCACATGATTTTTTGTGAGGTGTAGGGAGACATGATATTATTATGTACCTTTAAAATATTCTTCTGGGTTGATTGTATCTGTTTATTCTGAAAGTCAATAACTATTTTTAAAAACTGAATGAGATCAGAGAAAGTGAAAAACATAAGAAATGTTCCAGAGCCTTAATGCAAAGATGACTATACAGTCTATTTGCTATATTCATTTTTTTTTAAAAAGGAATCTCATTAGTGATTAGAATTATGGAATTTGGATTACAGAAAAAAAGGAAAAAGGAATTAGCAACAACTAAAATTAAAATTGCAACCCTTTTAATAACCGCCAAATTCAAGTAAGCGCATGTCAAGATTCTCTTCAAAATTTAAGTGTAAGTGTTTAAGTCTAAATTGTCTCTTATTTCACACAAAAGCAAACATTTCATCACTTTAATGTTTCTGTAGTGATTGTATTTTGGAAAGTCTTAAGCTAAATTTTACCATAAATATTACTTAATTAATATTGGTGTAGCTAAAATGCATTTTACTTGTTTTTTTTGCATGCTTCATCATATTGGTCATTGGAAGTACAGAAACTCATACTTCTTAGTTATCCTGTTAATAGTGTAAAGCTTGGGGCTCCTGGGTGGCTCAGTCAGTTAAGTGCTAGATTTCGGCTCAGGTCATGATCTCATGTGTGAAGCCTGGTTGGGATTCTCTCTCTTTCCCGCTCTCTCTCTGACCCTCCCCGACTCACGCTTTCTCTCTTAAAAATAAATTAAAAAAAAAAAAAAAAACATAGTGTGAAGCTTATTTTCAGGGTTTTAAAAATTTCAGTTTATTAATAGTGAAACTTAGGCACACGCACAGACACAATTGACTTTTACCTTTCAGTGATCTTCTTATCCTTTGGACTAATTTTAAAACATTATTTGAAGAAATCTTCTTCAAGGTACTTCTGTCAGTACCTTCATGGAGTTACCTTAATTCTTATAAACCTGGGCATCAGGCTTCATAAGGGTAATCTAAACTTGTCAGTGCTCAACTATAAAAAAGAACCCCTGTATGTCTTTGTGTAGAATTGCAACTCTAGTAGCGTCTGGGTGGCTCAGTTGGTTAAGTGTCCGACTTCAGCTCAGGTCATGATCTCACAGTCTGTGAATTCGAGCCCCATGTCGGGCTCTGTGCTGACAGCTCAGAGCCTGGAGCCTGCTTCAGATTCTGTGTCTCCTCCTCTCTCTGCCCCTACCCTGCTCGTGCTCTGTCTCTCTCTGTGCCAAAAATAAATAAAAACATTAAAAAAATTAAAAATAAGAATTACAACTTCAACGAAATGTAGAGAAAACATGTTTTTCTCACAGGAAATGCCACCTTCCACTCAACATGGTTATTTTCACATCCCTAAATGCATCCTAAATGCCTTGCATCTGATTTAATTTGCAAAAGAAATGACTAGAATGTCAGGGAGATAGGTAGCTTTTTAAAATTACAGAGGTCTGTAGAGATATTATTTGTCACATCCCCTTCAAATGATTCTGCTAACAACTAATAAAGGAGTCAAACATTTATATATCAGAATCCTTTTTCTCCTTACTGAAAATCAAAAGAAAGCAGCTTTCAGGAAAAATTATTGAAACTAATTGGGACAGAAGGAAACAACACAAATAAACTAGAATATTAGTGACAGAATCAACTTTTCAAGAGCCTTGAAAAAGGGAAAGAGAGCAAATGGATGAGAAGGGATTCAAGAAAAATGTGGCAGATGCTACTAGAAAGGAAACAAGGGAGAGTCTGGGTGGCTCCGTTGGTTAAACATTGAACTCTTGATTTTAGGTCAGGTCATGATTTCAGAGTTCATGAGACTAAGCCCCTTGTTGGGCTCTGTGCTGACAATGCAGAACCTGTGTGGAATTCTCTCTCTCCCTTTCTCTCTACCCCTCCCCTGCTCATGCACATGTCCTCCACCTTTCAAAATCAATAAATAAACTAGAAAAAGAAAGAAAGAAAGAAAGAAAGAAAGAAAGAAAGAAAGAAAGAAAGAAAGAAAGAAAGAAAGAAAGAAAGAAAGAAAGGAAAAGAAAAGAAAAAAAAAAGAAAAGAAAAAAAAAACAACCTGGAAACTGAATGAACAAATTTAAGAAAAATCATTTCTGTGATACAAGAAACATCTGAGATATTTATCCATATGTATACCATTTCTCTGAAATATTGTGTAATTCTATATAAATCCATTTCCAGTCCTTTTATATTTCCTTCTGTATTTAAAAAATGAGTATAGTTGACACACAATGTTACATTAGTTTCAGGTGTGTGGCACTATGATGCAACCTCTTTTTTTTTTTTCAACGTTTATTTATTTTTGGGACAGAGAGAGACAGAGCATGAACGAGGGAGGGGCAGAGAGAGAGGGAGGCACAGAATCGGAAACAGGCTCCAGGCTCTGAGCCATCAGCCCAGAGCCTGACGCGGGGCTCGAACTCACGGACCGCGAGATCGTGACCTGAGCTGAAGTCGGACGCTTAACCAACTGCGCCACCCAGGCGCCCTATGATGCAACCTCTTGATACATTATGCTATGCTCACCACAAGTGTAGCTACCACATGTCACCATATAAGACTATCACAATATCATTGACCATATTTACTGTGCTGTACCATTTATTCTCATGATTTTTTCAATCCATAACTGAAAGCTTTATATTTCTTTCTGTTGATACATATTTTTATATGATATTTTCTTCTGCCTAAAGAATTCCTTTATCATTTCTTGTACTGTGCATCTGTATGTGATGAAATATTTCAGCTCTCATATGTCTGAACAAGTTGTAATTTAGCTTTCCATTTTGTGAGATATTTTTCTAGGTATAGAATTCTAGGTTGACAGTTTTTCTTTCAGTTTCATGTTATAAAGATAATATTCCACTCTCTTCTTGCTTACATTGTTGCTAATGAGAAACCCATGGTCATTCTTGCTTCTCTTCTGCTGGATGGAATCTGTCTTTTTCTGTTTGTTTTTAAGACTTTTTTTCCTTTTATCAGTAATTTTCATGTGCCAAAGTGTAGTGTTTTGTTTTTGTTTTTGTTTTTCACGTCCTATATGTTTGAGGAACCTTGAATGGTTTGGATCTGTAAGCTTATAATTTTCATCAAATTTGGAAATTTTGTCATTCAATTGATTCTCCTTTCATTTTTTTACTTAATTTTTTTCCTCTGTTTAATTTTATGTAGCTTCTACTGCTATGAATTCATGGTCACTGATCTTTTCTTTTCAATATCTAATTTTCTATTAATCCTACTGACTATATTTTCTTCTTAGACATTGTAATTTTTCTCTCTGGAAGTTTCATTTGGTCTTTTCTATGTCTTCAGGGTATATATTAATTTTTTGAACATATGGAATATCTCTATAATTATAATTTCAGTATCCTTGTCTGCTAACTTCAACATCTATATCAGTTCTTGGTCAGTTTTCACTGATTTATTTTATTACTCAGTATGGGTCATATTTTCATGCTTCTTTCCATGCCTGGTAACTTTTATCAAATGACAGACAATATAATTTTATCTTGTTAGGTGCTTCATTTGGAGACACAGCTGTGTAACTTAAAAATAGTTTAATCCTTTTGTTTTGCTTTATAAGATTTGTTATATGAGCAAGAGCCTTAGTAATGTACCCTATGCTTCATGAATTATGAAATTGTCCGAACTTACTGGATTAAACAGGTTTACTATTCCATACCCTCTATGAGTGTCAAATACTATCCCCTCTAATCCTTTTGGATGATTCTTTCCCTGATCTTTGGTGATTTCCTTAATACTTGTACTGACCAGAAATCTAAAGAACTGAAAGAAATCTCTCTAGGTGTCTGGGTTTTTCTGTGTAGATTTGTCCTCTCTGGTACTCTGTCCTGAAATTTTTGGGTGCCTTGGTCTCCATAGACACTCAGCTCGATATTCTCTGATCAGTTTTGACTGGATTCTCGCTCCTTACACTGTGGCCTGGGCATTTTCTCAAAGTAGTAACTGTGGGAGTCATTCAGTTTATCTTGTTTTCTTTTCTTTCTCTCAGGGATCACTGTTTTTTTATTGTGTCATGTCCAATACCATGAAGATGGTTATTTCATGTACTTTTTTTTCTGCTGGATTTTTGTTTGTTTGTGCCCAGTGGTGAGAAAGAGAAAGCCAAATCCAGTTCTTGTTGCTTCACATCAGAAATCAGTATATATAGTTTTTTTCTATGTGATAAGTTCTCACAATGAGTTTGCAGGTTCTGTGGATAAGTGTACTTTTCATTTCCATATATACTAGCAGATTTTGTTTTAAAATGCAACAAATTGTACTCCTGCCAACAATACATGCAAGTATATTTTCCTACATCACTTAAAAATTTTTTTTTAATGTTTCCAGGCTGGTAAAAAGTTATCAATCATTCGTAATTTAATAATTTACATTTTATGTTATTGAATTTAAGCATGATTTTATATGCCTGTTGGTCATCTGAACTTGCTTGTCTATTTTTTCTGTCTACCTTTTGTGCAACTGACCATTTTCTTATCAATTTGTAAAAAGCACATTGTGTCTTTTAAATTTTTCTTAATGTTTATTTTATTTTTGAGACAGAGACAGAGAGTGAGTGGGGGAGGGGCAAAAAGAGGGAGACACAGAATCTAAAACAGGCTCCAGGCTCTGAGCTGTCAACACAGAGCCTAATATGGGGCTCGAACTCACAAGATGTGAGATCATGACCTGAGCCAAAGATGGATGCTTAACCGACTAAGCCACCCAGGTGCCCCACATTGTGTCTTTTAATAAATTATTTTTAAATAAATTTTCTGTACTTTGCATTGTAAATATTTCAAAATATATTGCCTACTTTCCAATATTTATTTTATCTTAACCCTGATATTTAATTTTAAAAATGCTTATTTTAATTAACTGAAAATAGCACATTCATTCTTTTATAACATCAAGTTTTTATGGTATCTTGTTTAAGAAGGACATCCCTTTCCCTGGGTTGCACAGGTAGTGTTTTGGTACTCCTTGCAAGATCTAGGGTCATCTAGATAGTAAACAATAGAACTGAAACCAGAACATTTATTTCTGTGTCCTTTCCATTTTATCATATATCTGTTACTTGAATAATCATAAGCTAGTAATTAAAATAGACTTTCAATTTTGAAGGAAGGAAGGAAAAGAGAGAAGGGAGAGATGGACACAAAATAGAGAACTTTAGATCATAAACTTTAATGTTTTTAATTCCAAATATATGTATCTGTTATATCTAGATTGTTTTGAGAAACAAGTTATGTTGTTAACTGTCATCAGCATACCCACTAAATGAGATTTAACACATTTCATAAAATTTTGCTTTATCAATCAAAATTTCTAAACCAGCTGGTAATAATTCTACTTGAGAATGGATTTGAGTGTGTATTTCAGTACATACAGTAGTGATGAAAGACAATATGAAAGTGTATTAAATGTCACAAACTCTTTTAATAGCATCCTCTTGAAGATTTCATGGGTGATACAAGATGGTAGCGGATTGATATGAAGCAAATTCTGAGACCATGATGTCTACCCGAAGGTTAGTTCCCGATCAACTGAATGATAGTATGTGTGTCAGAGATGAATCTTATAATCATAGCTCTCTTTCAGCTTTAATTGAACAGGCATACACTAATTCTTGATAAGAAGACGTTGTCTTTTATTTTAGCTTTAATACCAAAAGAGTTTGAAACTTTAAATTGTTCATTTTGCTTTATTGCACTTTTGAAGCTGTCCAAATCTCACTCAGTGGTATTCTTTCCTTTCCATCAGAAAGAATCTGATGAGGGAAGTGGACATCCAATTAACCACTCACCTGACACCACACTTCCTCTTTAGGATGTCTTAGCTTTGAGATACACTGAAGCTTGACTCTCTCATGACATTTCACTATCAAATATTCAGGTAGATTGCATTAAGGACATTAATTTCCCTGCCAATCTCTCAAAGCAGTGCTTCAGAAATGTCCAATAATACAGCAAATATTGTAAGAAGACCTGAACTCATTGTCATAACATATAAATGTTGTTATTCAGTCTGCTATGCTGTCTCAACCTGCAGCCCTATATAGTATCGACATTTATATATGTGATGTCTCTTTGTAAAGTCATCACATTATGCTATATTAAAAAGAAAGATAAAGAAAATATGTAAGTGCAAACCATGTTTTCAGATTTCACCAAATGATCTCTTTTATCCAAAATAAATATAAGTTTTAGTGTTTTGTTAGTAAAAAATCATAGAATTTTTACAGATTTTCTCATTGTTCCATAGAGGCCATGCATTGTCTATCCTCATTATTCCAACTTCACCAATAGTCATAAAAATTTTGCAAGTTTAGTCTCATTTCTTCAAATATAGTATCAATTCCTTAAGGCATACCTTGTGATTTTTATGTCTCTTATGTCTCCCATGACTTGTGTACAAATATATATATAACAGAGTTGAAAACATTTATTGATTTTTTTCTTCAATAATTTAGAAAATTATATTGCATAGCCTCCAGGTGACATAAATATTAGTGAAATGAATTAATTGCCACCCTCAAAGACCATATATCTACTAAGAAGGATACGATTGAAGCATACAACACATCCACACACACTCATATTCACACACATACCAAATAGAAATTAAAAGAAACCATCCACAAAGAGCTAAAAATCAAATTGTTGTGAGAGTTTAGAGAAGAGCTGAGAAATCAACTAAATAACATGAAAATAACAAGAAAAGTTCTATGAGGTAAAGTAATTTGACATGGTATATGAAAGAATTTTATAAATGGATGGAAGAGGAGGTCATTCTATATAGAGAAGGCACACAACCAACAGTTTAAAAGTGTAAGTATTTTCTTGGGGGAAATAAAGTAATCCATTTTCTTAAAACATAGGAAATATTCCCAGGAATAGAATAAAGTACAGTCTCTAAGGACTTATTACAAAGTCATAACCATTGGTAAGCAGAGGAATGTATGTGTAAAAGTTGTTTTTAAGTAGGTAGATGGAGTGACAAAGCAAGGACAATAAAAGCACTGAAAAGATGTATTTTCAGCAAAATTGGAAGACTGAGAAAACCTCAAAACCCAATATTCACAATACTTCCAGAGGCAATAGATCTGGACAGAGCGGGGCATCATATTAGGAGATCTTAGAAATCTCCAGTAATTAGTCATTATCTTAAGGAAGAACCAATAGGGAACTTTCATACTTCACCTGCTGTGAACAAGGCAGAATGGACACGGCTTGAATGTCTGGCGAAAACAGAGATGATATGCAAAGAGCAGAGCAGCCCAGAAATGGAAGCCCAGAGTAAAAGCAAAATGTCTATTCTAATTGTTAAGTAAATCACCCTGAAGGCTACACTGTATCCCATGCCAGTCATTAGCTTGTGAAGAAAGTGGAAACTCAGAGATTCTATTAAAAACCCTCTTGAGGGGCGCCTGGGTGGTGCAGTCGGTTAAGCGTCCGACTTCAGCTCAGGTCACGATCTCGCGGTCGGTGAGTTTGAGCCCCGTGTCAGGCTCTGGGCTGATGGCTCAGAGCCTGGAGCCTGTTTCAGATTCTGTGTCTCCCTCCCTCTCTGCCCCTCCCCCATTCATGCTCTGTCTCTCTCTGTCCCAAAATAAATAAAAAACGTTGAAAAAAAAAAAACAACCCTCTTGAGCCAGATTAGTTTAAGAAAGGAAGAGAAGTGGTGGTTATAATCTCTAGCTGTGGCAAGACAAGAGAGAGTTCATGAATAGGCAAGTCTGAAAAGCTACCTGGGCTACCACTCATCCCATTCGGAGAAGAAGCTCATAAAGAGCTGTTTAGGAAAGTGTGTCAATTCAAACAGGGCCAATAAAATGAAAATATACAGGGTCCATACAAAAATATTATAGAACACAATAAAAAATAGTAGTACAAGTTTTTTTTTATGGGTTAGAAAACTTTATTACACATATGTTGCCACAAAGTAGAGCAACTAATTTTTTTTTTTTTAATTTTTTTTTTCAACGTTTATTTATTTTTGGGACAGAGAGAGACAGAGCATGAGCAGGGGAGGGTCAGAGAGAGAGAGAGAGGGAGACACACAACCTGAAGCAGGCTCCAGGCTCCGAGCTGTCAGCACAGAGCCCAACATGGGTCTCAAACTCACAAACTGTGAGGTCATGACCTGAGCTAAAGTTAGAAGCTCAACCAACTGAGCCACCCAGGTGCCCTAAAGTAGAGCCATTCTGACATGACTTTTTTTTTTTTTTTTTAAATGAAAGAAGCAGTTACTTCTATGAAGGAAGACCAGAGAATATATATTTAAAAATTCTGAGATAAAATGGCCAAATTGTAGGATGGTAAACAGAAAAATGCAGAACTCAAATAAGTAGAAAAAAAAAGACCAAATCATTTGAGAAATGAACACTAAATTACAAGGAGCACAAAGGAGAATACATTTCACATAAAACCAGTAACAGACAATGATAGAATCAAAAAGATTTAACAAAGAAGTTATTTAAAGAAGTTGGGGAAAATAAAGATAAAATGGAAACAGTCAAGGGGGATTTAACATATGCACAAGTGATTTCCACTGGAGAAAACAGAATCATTAGATACAACAATAAAATATTTACTTTGAAATTAAAATGTGTATTATTTTATTTTATTTTATTTTTTTCAACGTTTTTATTTATTTTTGGGACAGAGAGAGACAGAGCATGAATGGGGGAGGGGCAGAGAGAGAGGGAGACACAGAATCGGAAACAGGCTCTAGGCTCCGAGCCATCAGCCCAGAGCCTGACGCGGGGCTCGAACTCACGGACCGCGAGATCGTGATCTGGCTGAAGTTGGACGCTTAACCGACTGCACCACCCAGGCGCCCCTTAATGTGTATTATTTTAAATGGAATTACATTTAGATTGCCCATTTCAATTTAACCTTAAGCCAATAACAACAATTCAGTTGATCAATTCCAGTGTGATTTTACATGACTATCCTGTTCACATTCACTTCTCAAAATGGTACCCATCCATGTTGAACGCTTAAATGCCTAGTCAAATACTAGATTTCTCAATAATTTCCAGCATCCCTAGTAATCATATGCCAAACAAGATGTGATAACTTGCTTGTTTAAATTTCAGAGACTTTGAGTCTCACGACACTCATTACAGTTTTAATTTGTCTTATATTTTAATTTTATTTCATTTTCTTTTTTGTTATTCATGTGTTTTATCAACATACCCATTTTTCAGAAATGACAAAGTAATAGGTAGCACACACTTTTTAAAAATATTCAATACTTGGAATGTGCTGTTGAACATTGTAGGCGGTTTATAAATATTTGCTGATTTAATGACTAATGCATATGTATTGGTGAGTAGGTTGAAATGTTTTTTTTTATGAACTCAATGCAACTTATTACTTTTTCATGTACGCATGCTCTATACTTCTCACTTGAAAGCTTTGGTAATTCGAACCACAGCAAACAAAACCCATATACGTATCCATATATATGTATATATTTTTGATAAAATGAATATATGATTAAAAAATGCTCACTCAAATCTGATTTGAGATTGAGCTTTCTAGCATCTCAAAATCAAATGTTGTAGGAATTCAGACTGTAAATGTTTACGTATTTCAGAGACTTCTCTCCATACCACACCTGCATCATAACTTCTATCCTTTCCATAGTTTGTTAATTAATACAGTCTAAGAATCTTGCACTTTCAGGCTTTATGCCTTATTTGATTAGCCAAGTTGAATAAAAGAATATGGAGATCTTAGTGTTTATATTAAATAATATAGGCTCATTATTTTCTGCCTCTAGACAGTCAGGTACAAAATGTTTTAATGTCTCTGTAATTTTTTAATTGCTTTGTATTTATCTATTCAGCAGCATCTTCCACAACTTCCCCACTTTAGGGTAAATATTGAATGATACTGAAATAAATCTAGTATTTTTAATATGCCTTCTCACTCCCTTTGCCCATTCACATAATGTTCTTTGCAGTACCTTTCACACTTATTCACATGCAAAGTTTATGCTTAAGCCAATAGCTGTAAATGTCTTTCCTTCACAGCAAAGACATATTATATCATTTTTTCTTTGCTCCTCTCATGCTTTTTGTATTCATCCAATAGAGCAATTGTCATGTTGAATCATATTTGTTTCCTTGTATGCATCTTTCCCACTGGATTTTATTTTTATTATTTATTTACTTATTTTGAGAGAGAGTATGAGCAGGGGAGGGAGCCGAGAAAGAGGGAGAGAGAGAATCCCAAGCAACCTTGGCAGTGTCAGCACCAAGCCTAATACTGGGCTCAATCCCACCAACCATGAGGTCGTGACCTGAGCTGAAATCAGGAGTCAGAGGCTTAACCAACTGAGCCACCCAGGCACTCCCCTAGCCCCACCCCCGCACTGGATTTTAAACTCTTCAATGATGTAAATGTTTTCATAATCTTTTTAAGTCTATTATTATAGACAGTGCTTGGAACCCAGTTGATTCTCAATAAATGGGTGGTAAATTTTTATTTATTTATTTTGACTTTATTATTTAAAAAAAAATTTTTTTAACATTTATTTATTTATTTATTTATTTATTTTTAATTTTTTTTTTCAACGTTTTTATTTATTTTTGGGACAGAGAGAGACAGAGCATGAACGGGGGAGGGGCAGAGAGAGAGGGAGACACAGAATCGGAAACAGGCTCCAGGCTCTGAGCCATCAGCCCAGAGCCTGACGCGGGGCTCGAACTCACGGACCGCGAGATCGTGACCTGGCTGAAGTCGGACGCTTAACCGACTGCGCCACCCAGGCGCCCCAACATTTATTTATTTTTGAGACAGAGAAAGACAGAGCATGAACTGGGGAGGGTCAGAGAAAGAGGGAGACGTAGAATTTGAAACAGGCTCCAGGCTCTGAGCTGTCAGCACAGAGCCTGACGCTGGGCTTGAAATCACGGACCGCGAGATCATGACCTGAGCTGAAGTCGGCCGCTTAACCGACTGAGCCACCCAGGCACCCCTATTTTGACTTACTTTAAATGAAACTAAATTCTCTTTATGTTTTCTCACCAATGAAGTCCCAGTAACGTTGTATTTTTTAAAAAATTCAAGTCTTTTTGACATGTTGGATTGGACTCCATAGTCCTCTGAGAACCCTTATCTCAATGACCTTTCCATTACTATGGACTCTGAGTTATGTGCTTTATCTTCACTTCTTAAATTTCCTAAGCCTTTTTCTGGACAGCCTGAGCAAACTATTTCATCTCTCTGTATTTCACTTTCAGCTTTCATAAAATAGGTCTAATAGTAATAGCATTTACTATATAGGATTGTAAGGATTCAATAAACTTATGTATGTAAAATATTTTAAAAAGAGTGTGTCATATATATGTTATATAACATATGTTGTATGCATGTTATCTGTATATATACATTAAAATGGTTCCTATTATATTTTTGCTATTTCCAGCTGCTTTGTAGTCTATTTCCTGTTTTCACCCTTGACTGTGTCTGTATAGCGCCCAAATGGGAATAAGATCTCTTTGGAATGACAGCCCATCCTATATGCGGCAGTTCCTGAAAGTGACTGCTTCCCAGGTGCTGAGGGTTTTTCAGTCTGCTTACAACAGATAAAGTTTTTTCAAAGCTGTGCTGCCAATGATTAAGACCATTCCTCAGAAACAAAATTGATCTCATATGTTCCAGAAGCAATTCATGGGGAATGACAGTTTGCACCTAGTTGTACTTTACAAGAAGTTTGGTCTTAAAAGAGAAAATAAATCAGGACTTATTAAATTATCATTATTAATAATATTACTTGGTAGACCACACCTGTATTGTGGGCGTGTCTGTGATCTAAGAACCAAAACTTCATGTGGAATTATTGTTATCATTGCAAATCCTTTTGAGGAAATAATCATCTCTGATTCTGCTAAGAAATATGTATTTACAGTTAAATGGTTACAGATGAAAGGAAGGGTGATCATCTGGCTCATCTATAAAATTTGTATGATAGTACTGGTCTGTCAGAATTAATTCTGAGCTATAAGTGCCAAAAATATTTAACACTTAGTAAGTTATTAAAACGTATAGAAGAACTTTAAAACCTGCTGTAAATGCATATGTATAGTATGTGTAAATCACATTCTGAAATATATACATGTATATAAAACTTATGTTTAACCAGTGTTGTGGTGACTAATTCCTAGGTGTTAGGCCTATATATAGAAATTGAATTTATCTAGTATACCTCACATTGCATTTCCTCCTTTAGATTCATTACAATCCTGGATAATTATGTTGTATCCATTTCCTATATTCTTTTTCTTTTAAGTCTTCAGTTATAAGTGGATCTTGGGACACCTGGGTGGCTCAGTCAGTTAAGCGTCCGACTTGGGCCCAGGTCATGAGCTCACAGTTGGTGGGTTCGAGTCCCGCATCGGGCTCTGTGCTGATGGCCCAGAGCCTGCAGCCTGCTTCAGATTCTGTGTCTCCTTCTCTCTCTCTCTGCCCCTCCCCCACTCATGCTGTGTCTCTCTCTCTCCTTCAAAATTAAACGTTAAAAAAATAAAAAAAAAAAAAAATAAGTGGATCTTAATGATCAACGTCACTAGTTTTTGCTTCTTTGTTTTTTCACATCGGATCTTTTCCTTGAAATCGAATGATGTTTGGATGTACTTGTGATGTAGTGGCTAAGAAGTCAGGGAGGAATTTTTTTTTTTTTTTTTAATTTCACAGTTCATTGGAAATTCAAGAAAAGGCCCACTCATATCAATAATTGATTGACTTTATTGATCCCCAAATTTCTGCTGGGATGCAAAATGTCAGACATGAAAAATTAATCATTGGGGCACCTGGGTGGCTCAGTCGGTTAAGCGGCCGACTTCAGCTCAGGTCATGATCTCTCGGTCCGTGAGTTTGAGCCCCTTGTTGGGCTCTGTGCTGACAGCTCAGAGCCTGGAGCCTGTTTCAGATTCTGTGTCTCCCTCTCTCTGACCCTCTATCATTCATGCTCTGTTTCTCTCTGTCTCAAAAATAAATAAACGTTAAAAAAAATTTTTAATAAAAAAATAAAAATAAAAATAAAAAATTAATCATTTGATTCAATCAAATTCTTCCTTTCGCACAGAGAATATATTTGCATTACCAATAAGTTACCTAGACAATTGGATCATGTATATTATGATAATGAACACTATTAAAAGAAATTAGAACTATATCTATATTTAGTATTTATTTAAAAAATATTTTGTGAAAAAATAATTCAATGCACAATTATTTCTTCATTTATTTGACACATTTGTCAATTATCTACAATGTAACAGTGTTTGAGACATTGGAGTCCTTGTCAACAAAACAGGTGACAAAATTTCTGCCCTCATGGAGCTTACATTCTGATGCAATTGTGATTATGTAAAAGATGTATATCATTACTTGATATTAAAGTTATACATGAAAGACATTGTTTTGTTAATCATATTTTTAAAAGAAATTTCAGTAGGTAAGGAGAGTGTTTGCCTTATACCTACTGCTGCAGATATATAATTCAAAAATTTTCCACTGAAATGTAAAATTTATACCAATTAAATTCTTATAATGAAAGGCTATCAGCATAAAGAGGTTTGTATTCTGTGAATCTGCCTTTGCCTCTGCCTTTGCCTCTAATGCACTCCCTAAATATTTTAATGGACTAATTTCCCATTTCAGTCATGAATTTGTTAAAATTCTCTCTGAGGGAATGTCTGTCACTCTAATAGCATAGCTCCATACTCTGTATCCCCTACTTGCTTAATTTTTTAAATATACTTATCACCACCTGATCTATTACATGTGCTTTTTGCTTATTGTCTTTTTTGCCACACAGAACGAATACTTCATAATGTGAATTTATTTGATGACTACCATATTCCCTGTTTCATTAGCAGTGATGGGAACATAGTAGGCCTTCATGGATACTTGTTAAGAGTGCATTAAGGAAGGATGTACATAAATGAAATCTCAAATTAATAATGTATACAATAAATTTGTGCCAAATAGTTAATTGAAACCAGGAAGAGTCTACCTAGTATGTACAGAATATACTAGGTATAAATATATTAAATATTTATATTTAATGTAAAAGAAGATTGTGTGGTTTTTCCATTACAACTTTTGGTATAAATACTAAGCTTAGTTGCTGCTAATCATTTCATAGTTTGGTTTCTTTTTTAATCTTTTAAATACTGTACACAAACCCATCAGGACAAGAAGTCTACTTTTAAGGCAAATTTTTAAAAAAAATTAGTTTTCCTTCACCATGTGGTTTTAATGAAATCAATTAGAGAATATAATAGTGCTTTTTACAATAGGAGGCTGAATAATCTCATTTCTTTAAATAACAAGCTTTGCTTAAATAATTATTCCTAAAGAAGCTTTGTCTTCTATGGAAAATATATTAGGAATATAGTTTGATCTAAATGCTGCCTCTGCTGGGGTGCCTGGGTGGCTGAGTCAGCTGAGTGTCCGACTCTTGATTTCAGCTCAGGTCATGATCCCAGGGTCATGGGATAGAGCACACTCACATGGGGTGTGGAGCCCACTTAAGATTCTCTCTCTCTCTGCCTCTCTCCCCCATTCACGCACTCTCTCTCTCTCTCTCTCTCTCTCTCTCTAAAATATAAAAAAAAAAAAATGAAGAAATAAATGCTGCTTCACCAATTGATTGTTTTCACAGTATGCATCCATTTAACCATGGCGAACAAATGGAAGCAACAGCAAGAATTTGATAAAAACTGAAAGAAAAAGACATGGGAAGTTTTACATGGAGACTAAACTCTATGTAGTCTTTGTTAATGTCCATTTGTAAATGCCCAACCGCCATTTGTTGTTTTAAGCCCAGTGCATTGTACATAATGGTTACTCAATAACACTTTTTGATATATGAAATATATCTTTAAATAGTATATTATGTAATAGCATGTTTTAGGTTTAATTAGGCAATCAAATCTTAAAATATATTTCTAGAAAAAGATTCTTGCTTTAATTTGTAGTGTTAGTTAATTTTCTAGTGATGCTGGGATGAGATAACTGAGTCTCTGTGAGAGACATCACGTCACAGATAGCTGAACACTTATTTTTTGGCTGAGAAACCATATAGAGTAAGATGAGATCAATGAAAAAGCATATAAACAAAACCAAACACACGTGCTTGATCACTGTTAGATATGTTAGCAACTTCTTAATCATTTGATATTCTGAACTCGATTTATATTTTATGAGAAAGTAAAATGTTATCTAAAGAACGAAGTAATTTAAGTCTTAACCAAAATGTTAATTTATATTTCAACATATGAAGAGGTATAAATACTAAACCACAAAAAATTAATTACTATAAAAGAACTACCTGTATCACCTTGATTCTGCTGATATCTAAACTTAAAGATGCTCTTAAGATACAGTTTGCTAAGATAATTGGTGTCCTCTTTGCTGTTCTTTCCCAAACATCTTTCATTTTTATTTTTAACTTAAGTTTCTGAATTTCTAAACATAGCCCTATTGACAATATAAGACTTTACATATTTATTGTCAAGAATTATGACACTTTCCTATGTGTCATTTCCAGTAGTACAGCATTTTCTCCTCATATTGAATCTTCAAAAGAAGTGATCCTATAACCAAGTGAAGTGCTGATTCAGTGGCCATGAAATGTCAGGCCCCAAATGACATATCTGTCACATTAGCACAAGCATTGGCTAATAGAAGGCAGGGAGTAGTTTATAGAAAGAATTGTTTCCAGGTTTTTAATTACTTTGTGCTGTCAATTTATTACTACTAGAAAAAAAGTAACAGGGAGTGCTCAGTTAAACTAAAATGCTATAAAGAGATAAAATGGAGGGGGGAAATCAAGTTTTAATTGGTAGCCAGAACAAGATTTTATTTTTTTTTAGAAAACTGTCAAATAATAAAAAAAAATTGCCACACTGACAGATTTTATTATAGTACATAACTGCCAATCACATGTAATGGAGAATAACATAATGTACCTGCTAAAATGTGATGGGTAACAGCTTACATTCTTGGAAACTTTAGTGACACAGAAATATAGTTTCTTGAAGACCACACTAAAAATGATCATTTTATTTCAAATTTTATATTTGTAAACAAACATTAAGTTTCTATTATAAGAATGGGTTTAGAATATTCCAAATGAGTCTTGTAATAAACAGTATTTATTTGTAGTTTGTAATTACTCAAGAGAAGGAAGACATTCCTTTTGATTTTAGAGCTGTGATAAGAAAGGATTACCCATAAGAGTTGCCAAACTATTTCTAAAGAGTCATTAATATCTTTAACTTTGAGAATAATCAATGATGTAGAGGAATGTATTGGAAACAATAGTATATTGAGATCAGATTAGTGTTCTAAGTCAGCATGCACATGTGTCCAAGAAAGTAATTTATATGAGCATTAAGAAGGGAATTGGACTAGATAAAGTGTTCATATGACTTTAAAATTCCATGATTCTCAAAAGATTAAACCATAAATTAAGTTACCTGTATGACCATTTGTTTTCTCAAATGAATCTATTCTGGTGGAATCAAATTATTCCGTGACCATCAGAGGTTGTATAAGTGATATCATAAAGTTATACTTGAGCTGAAAAAACTTATCTTCTGTTTATTGGTAAAATAAGTTATACCTCTGCTTCTAATCAGAATGGGAAGAAGCTATTTCCTTCTTCTTTATAACTGTTAAAATATAAATTTTCATAATCTGTGGTTTTTTGTTTTGATCTTCCTCTATTTCCAGTTCCTTCACTTCTACTCTGTCACACTAAACTAACTTCCCTCCTTCCTTCCCTCTCTTCTCCCCTCTTTTATTTCTTCTTCCTTTCTTTTACTTTCCCTTCATCCCAGTGCTCTCTGACCTCTTTCTTCTTCATTTTCTCCTTTTGTTCTTTATTCCTCTTTTTTTTCCCCCCAAATATTCATTGGGTCAGTAATGTTCTAGACACTGTACTAGGAATCAAGAATATATAAAAAAGAAACACAAGGGATTCTGGCTGGCTCAGTCAGTAGACCATGAGACTCTTGACCTTGAGATCCTGAGTTGGAGCTCCAAGTTGGGCATAGAGATTATTTAAAAACAAAAACAAAAACAAGCAAACAAACAAAACCCCAGTATGTCTTTCTCCTAGAGAATAGAAAAAAGAAACACAGTGATGGCTCCAGGGGATCTTAGTATGGAAAAAGGCCAAGAAGGCAGATGATTAGTAGTATAAGTGGTAGTTAAAAACACTGACTTTGGGGTCAGAAATTTTGTGTGTCTTTTTGTATATATAGGAATAAAAAAAATCCTAACACAATCCCATATGGTTTCTTAAGGATAAAATGACATAATACATGTAAGGAACTTAGAATATTGTTTGATTTACACAAATGCTTAGTAAATACTATTAATACAATTTTTGATGTTGGTGTTAGTAATCGTGGAAGTAATTAAACATTATTTAATTAAGCAATCCCCTAATTCTGGACATGTAGCTTCTTTCCAAACATTTTATAATAAACAGTTTTGTGATGAAATCCTTGAAGCTAAATCTTTTTGCTTATAATTTACTGCATTCTTATAATTTGTGAATGCAGACTTGTTCATTCAAAAGTTACATATTTTGAAAGTGTCCAATATTTGTTTCACCAACTTGATGGCCCCCAGAATATTTATTATATTCCCAGAATTTGAATACTTTGAACACAATTAATTTCCATCTCATTTATACTCTAAGCCACTGCATGTGAGGATGTGTATCACTGCAGACTCACCTAGCAGAATAATTTCTTGATATAAGCTCTGAAATTTAGCTTTAAAAATGGTATCATGTTGGTGTTTTATTTTGGATGCATTTAATTACTTGTGAAATTCAGTATCTTGTTTACTGACATATTTATTGATGTGTGCTCTTATAAAGCATTATTCTTCTGCTACACATTTCAGGTCTCCCCTACCTTCTCAGTTCCATCTCCCTTATGTTTTTCAGCAGTATTATTCATTTGTTTATTCATTTTAAAATATTTTTCTGACACTTCTAGAAAAATTAGGTGTGCTAATTTGTGTTCTCAGTCTTACTATTTATTACACTGGAGGGCTCATATATCTGTTAGCCCTTTGTTGTGATGGTTGGAACTCCCAGAAGAGTTAGTATTAAAGAGTTAGTATTAAAGATGAGAAGAGTTCTGTGGTTTCAACATTTAGTGTAATTTGGCATTTTAAGATGTATATTAATATACAACAAAAATACCTTGCTATTCCCAATAAAGTTACTTTTTAAAACTTTGTGGCAGTTGAAATCTCTTTTCTAAGTGACTTTGCAGCATCACTAAATGATATTTTTAGCTTTTTTTGACCAATTGCTGAGGGAAGTAAATGTAATCTGTGTTTCTAACATAAACCATTTTCACTTATAAAATAAAATATCTGATAATGGTAAATTACTAGTTTTGTTGTTGTTGTGGTTGTTGGACCTGACTTGGCAGTAATTTAAAGGATGTTTACATTAAAAAATTATTCTTTTTTGGTATCATGTATTCTCATTCTACCAAGTTTCAGTAGTTTACTCTATCAATATGTTTCTTACTTTATTACCTAATAACTATTATTATTGAAAAATAACTATAATTCATTATTTTATAATAACTATAATTCATATAATTCATAATCAATATGTTTCTTATTTTATTACCTAATAACAATTATTTTTGAAAAATAACTATAATTCATTTTTCAAATAAAAATAAAAATACATGTATTTTAAAAAGGAAATTTTGTTTCCCTGCTATAGCCATATAGTTACTTGGCATCATTCTCTTATGGAATATTAACAATAAAAATTAATGCCATGAAAACAAAGTAATGTTATAAATTCAGAATGATAAATATCAATAAAAATCAATAATATATAAAAATCATATACTAAAATTATTTGAGAGAAGAATAGAACTCTTTATGAAAGAAATGGACTCAGAATAAGACAAGGTTTAACATCAGTAAATCAATATAATTTACCTTACTTAGTGATTATATTTAGAATCACTGAGAATTCCCATTTGAAAATAATAAAATATATTTAAAAGTTTCTTTGTCAAAGGATATAAGTTGACTTTTTAAATAAAAATATATATATTTATACACATATAAATATACATACAACCAGAAGAAAAAAGAGTATATAAACATAAAATGCAAGCATCTGAAGAAATCTCCCAGATCTGTTCAGAATTTGGCACAGTATTTGGTTAAACCTACCAGTATTTTGTTGCTTTATCCTCTTATTCTTGCCATTTGTTTTGTGAAACTACACAGTAAGACCCTTTATAGAGTCTTCCAAGTATTTTTTATGATGTTTAATAGTTTTAAGTATTTTTCAGGTTAATACATAATGAGTACTTGAACATAAAGAAATTAAGTATTTGTTAGTGGTTGAAAAAGTTAATGAGGTCACTGAAATTCTGTCCGGAGCCCTGGGCACACTCTCAGATTTTTATCATATGTTGAGAGTTTATTTTGTTCCAGACATGACACTAAAAGCTTTACAGACATTATTTTCTCAATTATTGTGGTTGTGGTTGGTAGGTATTGGTATTATCACATACAGGCGTACCTTGTTTTATCATGCTTCGCTTTATAGTACTTCGCTGATAATGTGTTTTTTCACAAATGAAAGGTTTGTGGCAACCCTGCATTAGGCAAGTCAGTTGGTACCATTTTTCCAACAGTGTTGGTTCACTTCCTTACTCTGTGCCACATTTTGGTAAATCTTGCATTACTCAAAGTTTTTCATTATTTTTATTATTGTTACAGTGATCAGTGATCTTTGATGTTACTATTGTAATTGTTTTGGGGCACCCCAAACCACATATGTAAGGTAGCAAACTTAACTGATAAAAGCGTGTGTTCTGGGATGCCTGTGTGGCTTAGTTGGCTGAGAATCCAACTCTTGATTTCAGCTGAGGTTATTATCCCAGGGTCATGGGATTGAACCCTACAAAGGTCTGCTCGCTGAGGGTGGAGCCCACTTAAGATTTTCTCTCTCTTCCTTTGCCCTTGTCCCTCCCTCTCTCTCTCTCTTTCAAATAAAGGTAAAGAAAACAAATTTTAAAACTACTTAAAAAATACATGTGTTCTGACAGTTCTACCTACTGGCTCCTCCCCCACATCTCTCTCTTCTCCTCTCACCTCTCTATTCCCTGAGACACAGCAATATTGAAATTAGGTCAGTTAATAACCCTGCAATGGCATCTGAATGTTCAAATGAACGGAAGAGTTGCACACCTCTCATTTTAAATCAAAAGCTAGAAATGATTAAGCTAAGTGAGGAAAGCATGATGAAAGTTGAGATAGGCCAAAAGCTAGGCCTCTCGCTTGTTAGTCAGGTTGTAAATATAAAGGAAAAGTTCTTGAAAGAAATTAAAAGTGCTACTCCGATGAATACATAAATGATAAGAAAACGAAATCACCTTATTGCTGATATGGAGAACGTTTTAGTGGTCTGGATGGTAGATCAAACCAGCCACAACATTCCCTTAGGCCAAAATCTAATCCAGAGCAAGGCCCTGCCTCTCTTCAATTCTATGAAGGCTGGGAAAGGTAAGGAGGCTGTAAAAGAAAAGTTTGAAGCTAGCAGAAATTGGTTTATGTAGTTTAAGGGAAGAAGCTGTCTTCATAGCATAAAAGTGCAAGGTGAAGCAGCAAGTCTGATATAGAAGTTATAACAAGTTATCCAAAACATCTAGCTAAGTAATGAATGAAGATGGCTAGACTAAACAACAGATTTTCAGTGTAGACAAACAGTTTTTTATTGGAAGAAATTGTCATCTAGAACCTGCATAGCTAGAGAGAAATCAGTGAATGCCTGGCTTCAAAGCTTGAAAGGACAGGCTGACTTTACTAAGGGGCTTCATGTACCTGGTGACTTTAAGTTGAAGCCAATCCACATTCATCATTCTAAAAACTCTAGGGCCCTTAACAATCATGTTAACTTGGGGCGCCTGGGTGGCTCAGTCGGGTTAAACGTCCAACTTGGGCTCAGTTCATGATCTCACGGTTTGTGGGTTCGAGCCCCATGTCGGGCTCTGTGCTGACAGCTCAGAGCCTGTACCCTGCTTCAGATTCTGTGTCTCTCCATCTCTTGGCCCCTTTCCTGCTCATGCCCTGTGTGTCTCTGTCTCTCAATAATAAATAAACATTAAAAAATAAAAAAAAATCATGTTAATTCTACTTTGTGCTCTATAAAATGGAATAAAAAAAAGCCTGCATGGCAGCGCATTTGTTTACAACATGGTTCACTGAATATTTCAAGCCAACTGTTGAGACTTACTGCTCAGGAAAAAAAAATCCTTTCAAAATATTATTGCTTGTTGACAACGTACTTGGTCACCCAAGAGCTCTGATGGAGATTTACAGTAAGATCAATGTTGTTTTCATGCCTGCTAACACAACATCCATTCTGCAGCCCATGGATCAAGGAATAATTTTGACTTTCAGATCTTATTATTTAAAAAATCCATTTTATAAGGCTGTAGCCACCATAGGTAGTGATTCCTTTGATAGATGTGGACAAAGTGAATTGAAAACCTTCTAGCA
The DNA here is from genome assembly GCF_028749965.1 of Puma concolor. Taxonomy (NCBI): domain Eukaryota; kingdom Metazoa; phylum Chordata; class Mammalia; order Carnivora; family Felidae; genus Puma; species Puma concolor. The sequence continues at coordinate 95,209,330 of NC_141671.1, read as the reverse complement.
AGATTAACCATTCTAGATGCCATTAAGAATATTCATGATTCATGGAAACAGGTTAAAATATTTACATGAACAGAATTTGGAAGAAGACTTCAGTTCAGGAAGTAACTGCAGATGTGGTGGAAAAGGCAAAGGAACTAGAATTGGAAGTGGTGCCTGAAGATGGAACTGCACTGCCGCAGTCTCATGATGAAATTTTAACAACGAGGAATTGCTTCTTATGGATGAGCAAAGAAGGTGAGATGGAATCTACTCCTAATGAAGATGCTGTGAAGATTGTTGAAATGAAAAAGGATTGAGAATATTACACCTACTTAGTTGATAAAGCCGTGGCAACTAGTTGTAAAGCAGGGATTCTAATTTTGAAAGAAGTTCCACTATGGGAAAAGGCTATCAAACAGCATCACATGCCACAGGCAAATGGTTCATGAAAGGAAGAGTCAACTGATGTTGCAAAATTTCACTGTTGTCTTATTTTAAGAAACTGTTACAGCCACCCCAACCTTCAGCAACCACCACCCGGATCATTCAGCAGCCATCAACAATGAGGCAAGACCCTCCACCAGCCAAAAGCTTACAGCTCACCAAAAAAGCTCAGATGATGGTTAGCATTTTTTTAGCAATAAATTATTTTTAATTAAGGTATATACATTGTTTTCTTTAGACATAATGCTATTGCACACTTAACAAACTATAATAGAGTGTGGACATTTATACGTACTGAGAAACCAAAACATTTATTTGACTCATTTTATAGTGACATTTGCTTTATTGTGATAGTCTGGAACCAAACTTAGCCTATCCCTGAGGTATGCCTATATTTTTTACAGTGGAGGATACAGAACCAAAGAGAAGATAAGAGATATCACTACAAGGCACTAATGGAGGGGCGGGGGAGGGGGGCTGGGGGGTACTGCAGACCAGGACCTACGGCTGTACATTCTAGATCCATGCTCTCAAATGTCTTCCTCCACTGCTTCAGTGGGAACACAGGTGGAACCATGAACTGTGGAGACTTTCTGTTTTCTAAGAGTGCTGAGATTGCATTGAATTACATGCTGGCCTCAGGTGCCTGTGATTGCTTGTCCCATAGGACACCCAGCACTGGCTATCACTCTTTGGAAAGCACTCATATAAATGCATGTTATTTTGGTGCATTAATGTTCCTTATTATAAATTGAAATATTAATCCTGAAAACATTTTCACTTTGTGATTTTTTTCTTTAAAAATAAATGCTTTCCTGTTTCTCTGGTAGTACACTTGCCCACTTGCCACTTGCTAAAAGATCAAGAAGTAATATTTTGATATTAATATTATAAACCTTAATGTGATGTTCTCTTTGATAGAGAACATGCATTATAAATACTCTTAAGCCATAATTATATTGGAAATAATCCATGATAGATCAGTAGGTTAAAATAAGTACAAAACTGGGACGCCTGGGTGGCTCAGTTGGTTAGGCGACCGACTTCAGCTCAGGTCATGATCTCAGTTTGTGAATTTAGCCCCGCGTCGGGCTCTGTGCTGACAGCTCGGAGCCTGGAGTCTGCTTCAGATTCTGTGTCTCCCCCTGTCTCTACCCCTCCCTTGCTCATGCTCTGTGTCTCTCTGTATCTGAATAATAAAAATAAAATGTTCAAAAAAATTTAAAATAAGTACAAATTGCATGCAAATATGAATTTCTTTGAAATCTCTATATTTATGAACATACACATAGCATGTATTGCAAAACTTTAAAATATTAAACGTGGTTATTAAGAAATAGAAGTCAAAATTATTAAATTTTTATTGTGTATTGCATTTTCCCACCATTAATAGTGCTTAATGAGAAAAAAAATAACATATTTTACCTTCAAATATATTTTTTCTTCTTTATTTCTGTGATTCTATATTGAAAGCCATTTTATCTGATTACACATTTTTTCTTTTTTTTTTTTTTAAGTACGGAGTGTTTTATGTGGGGAAAATATTTCATTTTGTTTTCCTTACAGATGGAAATCTACACTTTTACATTTGGGGGAGTAGAAATCACATATGACCCTATCCAAATAGTTTGAACCCAGATAAAAGAAGAATATGAAATTTATGTCACTGTCATTTTGTTTCCTAATTCAGAGATAAACCTAACTAGGAAAGGAAGAAGGAAACTGCCCTGGAGACATTTTTGGAAGAAGCTGGTTCTATTGGGAAATATTTCTTCTACTTTATCACACTGTCTCAAAAAAGAAACTGGTAATTTCACTGGCCAGATTCTAGGACATTAATTGAACTAACTTTGTAGATTAATGTGGCCTCGTACATGAAAAGTTCATATGTGTCGGCCTTCTGTTATTTTTATGTCTTCCATGGAATAACCATCCTTTTCAAGTTCATGAGTAAGCATTAGAAGAAAATGTGTTTTGTGTGTGTCTGGCTCTTTCTCTGGTTCTTTTCTTTCCGATGCAGGTATGTGTGGGATCCCTCTTGTCAGCTTATAGTGACACATGCTAAAATTCAGATATAAGTCAAAGAGGGTGAAATTCAGAAGGTCTCACTATATACTTTCTCTGAAATTATTTAGGCCTTGTACTATCAATTTGTTGTCTGCCATCTCCAAATCCTCTTTCATCAGCTTCTCTGTAAAAACAGAGCAGCTGGAACAGCTTCAAACTTTGTCACTAGACGATGCAGTAGTGAAGGGAGGAATTTTCTTTCTGGGTTCCGAGTGCTGCACTCAAGGCTCCTGAATCTCTGGCTTCTCCCGCTTCTGGTTCCTGTAGTGAACTTCTCTAACTTCTCTAACTCTCAGCTGCCACAACCTGCTGGTGTGCCCAGTAATGAAAACCTTTCTATATGTGCTCTCTGGTGGCCTCACAGTGCACTGCCAAAGACAGGCACTTCGCCATGAACAGTGCCCCCATCCTGGGCAGTTTTATAGTGCATTCTGAGCTGTGGCATCTCCTTTTGCGTGGCTTTCCCTTGGAACTCCAGAGGACAATTTCCATCAAGTTCACTGGCCGAAAACCACAGTGACTCTTACACCATCCAGCAAGCCACGGCCTTTTATGTGTAGAAGGAGGTGGGTTCTCTCTTCCTTTGGGGCTCTATCTCAGCCCTACAGGTGATAATTGCTTCCTATATTTATAGCATCTGTATTTTTTAGAGCTTTCTTTCTTTCTTTCTTTCTTTCTTTCTGTTTTGTTTTTATTTAGGAGAGGGGCAATGAGAGAGGGAGAAAGAGAATCTTAGGCATGCTCCACACCTAGTGCAGAGCCTGATGTGGGGCTCAACCTCATGAACTGTGAGATCATGACCTGAGCCAAAACCAAGATTTGGCTTCTTGACCAACAGAATCACCTAGGCACCCCAAGAGTTCTCTTTACTTTTAATAGCTAATACTTTGTTATTGAAATCCCCTATTATAGTCAATAGTTCTTTCTATTAATTTTTTTTGTGTTCAAATTACTAGTTTTCTGTCTCCTGTTAGGATATCCTGATTGATACAGGCCTTAATAGCTTAAGAATGATTAATACAGTAAGTAATAGATTAACATTATCTGCATTGCTATATATGGCAAAAGATGTAGATATTTATAATATGTATATTTTGCTCTCATTTATTACTGTTCAATCTTTCCCCAGGCCCCTTGATGAAGGAGTCTGAGAAAGAGACTGCTGCCTATTGTAATAGTCATCCTAATGTCTTTCTCAGCAAAAGAACTGTGTTTTTGAGGTGGAAACATTGTCTTCTAGAATGAAAAGTTTATATTTATCGCTCTCCTTTTCATTGGAGTGACAGTGTGAATAAAATCTGGCCAATACTTGCATAAGATAAAATGTTTATTAAAAGGAGCTAACCTAACTGAGAGGGGCCTTTTTTGTACCTATCTGCCTTGCCTTTGTCTTCTGGTCTTGATATGATGGCGGCAGCTAGAGTAGTCATCTTGAATCATGAGGTCCTTCACTGGGATCATGCCACAGAAAAATATAAGCCTGCTCCTTGATGGTACTGTACTGCAATTAAACCGGTTCTTATATTGCAACTTTTAATTTATTTAAGCTACTATTTTGTGTATTTTGAATCTAAACTCAACTAATGAGACCAATTATTTTTGTTTTTTATTCTGGAATTTCTCATTTGTCTGGCTTAATATCATACTAGCACACTAATTTTGTGATAAAATCAAATAGTAGAAAACTGTGCATACATGTCAGATTTTATTTTTCATATTTGTTGTAGTAGTCAGTAACTTTCTGAGGGTTGTTAAGCAGTCTGTGCAGAGCATTGGTGCTTGCAGGAAGAGCTCTCATAGAAGCATCTGGACGCATTTCTTAGGGTGCCTTAGGAAAGAGGTATTGTTAAAATTCATGTGTGTTTCTGCTATCTCCAGTCATAATTGTCTCCTTTCATACTTTTATTTTCAGCCTTTTTCCCTTTAAATGCCAGAGGAATCTGGCATTTATGCTGGGGTTTATTCTACATGTTTTTCAAAGAATGATTTCTTGAACATGAAGAGGTAAAAACATATCTGAAACATCAAAATGACATACCACTCACTTGTTTAAAATCTTAAAAGAGCTCCTTAAGATTTGGGAAAGTATAGTGCCACAATTTTCTACCATTTACCACTGAGAAATATTTTGTCCTATTTTGGTATTACTAATTTCAAAGAGAAATGAGGGGAGTTTCACGTCCAGTGACAATGTAGAAAGAATGTGAAAAACTTTTGTTGGTAACAATAACAAAAGGAAATGGATAATAAATCATACTTTTCAAAATAAAGTCATATTTCTCTTTGAAGATAGTAAAGTCCTGAGTTTAAAGAGGGTGTATTGAACTACATTCTAGAGATAAACAAGTTTTTATAGGTGACCTGTGAGAACTTTCATACCTGAGGGCTATTACCTAATCAGGGTATGGATAGGAAGAGAAATAGACCTGAAAAGGCATTGTAGTCCTTTTCAAGAAGGGAAGTATGATGGAAAGGATCAATTGGAATCTGGAAAATCCCCAAATGCAAAAATAAATTACTCAGTCTGACAGTGAGCAATCTTCCCTCACCCAGATCTCAGAATTTGCCAAGAAAACAACACTGGAGGAGAGATTGGAAAACATATAATTCAAATAACCCTGAGCAGTCTTATAGTGTTTGGAGTTTAGGGCCATTCGAGTTTAATTCCAAGGAGGATCAAAACTATTGGAAATTGTACACATGAAACTAATATAACACTATGTTAATTATGCTGGAATTAAAATTCAAAAAAAAAGTAAAACTATTGGAAACTGTAACCCAACAATTACTCTGCTCAAATATTGACCAATATTTGATAAGCAGCAATATTTGTGTCCTTGGCATTGGCAACATAGGAGATTGAGTGTTAGGCTAAGCAGAGGCAAATTTTAATTAAAGCAGCAGCCTATCTCAGTTCAGTTTGACTCTTGGAGAAATCTGAAAATCAGCCCCTTAACTACCAGATATAGGAAAGGCTTGTGCTCTCTGGGGGGAGAGAAAAAATATGTATTCTTAATTTCCCACTGTTCTTTTAAACATGGTGTCCAAAATAGTATAAAAATAAATGAATGCAACAAAAGGGAACAATCTGACTCTTAATCAGGAGAAAAATTAGTCACTATGAAGAGATTCAAGGTGATCCAGATATTAAAATTAACTGCCAAGAACTTTAAAACAACTATTATAAATATGTCAAAGAATTGTCTGAAAAAAAAAATCACAGGTCCCAAGATGGAACTTTTCAGGAGAGAGATGGAAATGCTAAGAGAAATTATACAATACAAAATATAGTATTTGAAATCAAGTAGTTATTGGATAACTTTAATTGCATAAAAATTAGTGAATTGAAGACAGTTTAATAGAAATTAACCAAAATAAGACAAATTTAAAATATCAAGCATCAGGGACCTGTGGGAAAGTATCAAGAGCTAAGTAGATGTAATTGAGGTCTCAGAAGTTATGGAGAAAAAAGTGGAACAGAAAAAATGTTAAGGGGCGCCTTGGTGGCTAGTTGGTTGAGCCTCATGATCTCACGGTTCGTGAATTCAAGCCCTGCATTGAGCTCCATGCTTATAGTGCAGAGCCTACTTGGGATTCTCTCTCTCCTTGTCTCTCTGCCTCTCTCCTTTCAAAAATAAATAAATAAACTTAAAAAAAAGGAAAAAAAAATTAAGACCTAATGCTTTCATGTGTTTTAAGTTTGGTAAAGAACATACCGGGGCGCCTGGGTGGCGCAGTCGGTTAAGCGTCCGACTTCAGCCAGGTCACGATCTCGCGGTCCGTGAGTTCGAGCCCCGCGTCAGGCTCTGGGCTGATGGCTCAGAGCCTGGAGCCTGTTTCAGATTCTGTGTCTCCCTCTCTCTCTGCCCCTCCCCCGTTCATGCTCTGTCTCTCTCTGTCCCAAAAATAAATAAACGTTAAAAAAAAAATTAAAAAAAAAAAAAAAAGAACATACCCACAGATTTAAGAAACTCAGTAAACTCAAGTAGAATAATGTGAAGGAAGCAAACCTAGGCAACACATAGTCATATTGCTGAAAACAAAAGATGAAGAGAATCTTAAAAGCAACCAGAGAAAGGACACATCTTCTACAGGAGGAAAAGAAAAAGGGATACAAGAATGATGACAATTTCTCATCAGTAAATGGAAGTTACGAGACAAAGAATGATACTTAATACTGAAAGAAAAAAGGAAGAAGTCACTCTAGATTTCTATATTCAGCAGACAGCACCTGGCATTTTAACACACGGTAACATTTTAGTTGTTATTGGTCAATATATTTAAAATATTATATTTATATTCCACATACAGTTTTGATTTTATTTTTGTATTCATGTGAGGAAAAAAAATTGCTCTACCCCTTTAGTTCCTCCTTTTCTCTTTGTGTCTCTTCTTAGGGAGAGAAAACTAATCTGGCTGAGCCTGATTCTGTGATATTAAGTGGTTGATGGTGACTCTGGGGCAGGACTGATTGATGCTCTATGTCAAATGTCTTTATTTGGGAAACTAGAACGGTACTTTGGCCAGGCCCTGGCCATTTAACTTCCTCTCTCTTCAGCTTCTTTCCTTGTATTCATTCAAGCTGGGCATCACATTCAAGTTCTGTCTTTGCTTTCTCTCACATGTGTTCTCATTTAGAGAGGCTGAGGGACTAGATAGGGCTAAAGCAAGAGCTGGTCTCATGTTTGGGACAGTTCTAGGTCAAGCTTTGGGTTCACACCAAATTTTCCAGGAAACTGTAAATGGGGTTCAAATTCAGTCAATGTAAAATAATCACTGCCTTTTTGGGGATCTCATGGGGAGTGTGGTGACTTTTTTAAGGCAGAATCTCACTCTTCTTGAGTGCTTTCACCAAAAAATCATTACACATTGCCATAGTGGATAATCACTTTAATAATAGCATCAGAAGGCCATAATTACATGTAGAAATCTGTTAAATTAAAATTATAAATACATTGAGTACATACATCCTGAGTACTGAATACTAGTTTAATAAACTTACATTAAAATCACTTTGTACAGCATTGTGATCAGTTTAATTTGGATTTTAGCGTATTCATGGCCTTCTGCCTACCATTATTCCAGTTAATAAAGTTGTAATTGGCATTTTTCATGCATCCATAATAAAATATTGATAATAATGACCTTGAGGTATTATAAATCCTGAAGTATTTTATGAATTTCTGAAAAAAGATTAAATGGCATTTAGCATAGTGTTAGTGGTATTAAAGGGGTATTATACAGCTAATAATATTTATTTAAAAGGGAAACTATGTTCTACACGGTATTAGATTATTTTATTAACTATGCTTTTAATTGGCTGATTATCCTAATAAAGAAAAGTAACTCTATTATAAATTTAGAACAAAAAATGCACATGAAGAGAGGCAATGAATACTATCTAGAATCCATAACCAAAAAACTGAAATTTTTGTTGCAACATAACACCTTAAATGTAAAAATGAGATAATTAGGGGATTAAAGAAGAGAAAATCAAATTTTGGATAAACTTCCTTGCTGATAAACCTAGAGGCATTACATACTATGTATGCATTTGCAGGTCAAGCAGCTTGGATTATTTTCCAAACCTAATACCCATAAAAAGCTCAATGAAATTAATAGACCTGTTCATTTCAATGGGAATATATTACCCTGAAAATGACTCCATGAATTCAGTATAGATGAATGGCTAGGATCTCATTCTGTTCACTCCTAATGCAATAAATATTAGGTGCTCACTGAGTAACTTACAAGAAAAACCAATGTAAAATACATGTATTTCAGAAAAATTTTTTTCATACAAGTGGATGAAACTTCCTTTAGTTTTTATTTTTGTAATGTTATAAATGAAATACGATCATTGTTTTGGCTACTCCTTAGGATGGTCCACTTATATAAATGTTATCTTAGAGTTCTTTGGAGTGCATATACATAGTATTTTTTATTAAATCTCAGAATGTAATTCTGCACATAGAAAGTCATGCCCATGAGACTGTTCTCCAAAGAGAGAGTGCATATTAAATACAGGACAGCGTGATACCTGATATATAAACATTATTGAATGAAAGAGTAGTGTAGCTGAATCAAATCTATGGTTTCCTGTCTTCCATTATACCATCCTGGATCTGGTCATCAAACAAGTATAAAAGCAACCAGTGCTACATAGTGGATTCCAGTTAGGGGGAGGTGAGGCTATTAAATTTTCCAAAGTTTCAGAATACATTTATAATGAACTATTTTGATTATGTCTTTGAATCCCATTAGGACTTGTCAACTTTTTACAAAACTGTGTTAGAAAAGAAGTAAGATGTATAAGCTAAAAATCCACACAAGAGTAAACAAACTAGTTTTTCAGGATATAGTATGGTGTCCTTGCTTTGGTAGCACTTATACTAAATATAGAATATAGTATGGAGAAAAAGAATTTGATATTAAGCTTCCTGGAAAAAATACAGATTGATAATAGGTATAAAATGCATTTTCCTGGCTTAAATTTTGGCAATACAGACATACCTGCCTTTCCAGGACACTCCTATTTTATGTCAGTTTGCAAGCTTGAATAACGCAATGAGGATGTAAATAATTGGCATTATTATCAAAATGAAAAATACTATATTATAACTAAACTTCTTACAGGAATTGTTGCCGAAGGTTTTCAACTAGTCAGATGTGTTGCATTCTTTACATGATTTACTTTCAAACTAAGTTAGGATTTCAGAGCATTTTGTCCAGTGATGAACATCCCTGGCTTAAGTAGGTTTCCCTGTGAATATACTCAGAACACATGGAATATATAAGACAGGCTTATACACAGTTAAATTATAGCTCACATGTGTAAAATTACTCTTTTTGTATTTTAACGGTGTATGCAAAACAATAACAATCATATCATAGACTACAGAAGGCCTTTCTTCCTTAGCATTAGAAAGGAATTCTTAAGTTCATGCAGTTGCTATGTTTGTAGAGAGTAAAATAAATGGAGATCAATAAATGCACTAGGAAAGTCCACTGTGTGTGTGTGTGTGTGCGTGTGCACACATATTTTTGTATGTGTATGCTAAATCTTTGTAAGATAGTAAATTATATAATAAAGGAATAATTTGCCTTTCTGTGCAAGTGTATACATTTATATTTTTACCTATTTGATTAAAAGAAATGTAAAGCATCATTTGGAGGTGGAATTGCTAACATTTTATGAGAGAAATACTTCAAAATTATTGCAATATTAGAAGGCCCATGATTGAATGGATATGGATTTTTTTAATGCTTATTTTTGAGACACAGAGAGAGCAGGAGCAGGGAAGGAGCAGAGAGGGAGACACAGAATCCGAAGCATGCTTCAGGCTCTGAGCTGTCAATGCAGGGCCTGAAACAGGGCTCGAAGCCACGAACTGTGAGATCATGACCTGAGCTGAAGTCGGATGCTTAACCGACTAAGCCACCCAAGCACCCCTGAATGGACATGAATTTTGAAGTTTATTTAGCTTCTTCATCATGTCACCAGCTGCTGCTTTAGCCAATGTTCTTTCCCCTAAGGTTCCAGATAATATAGCATTATATCCTGTATTTTACCTCTCTAAGGGCATAGACGGGTCAAATAAGAATTCCCAAGTCATCTAAGAAAAGTTATGATTCCCTCCTTTAAAAGGAGATGGTATTTATTAACTCCATGGAAGTTACTTTCATTCTTTTTTAATGTAACTGACTCACATTTTCATTTCTTTTCTGTAAACTCTCCCAACAAACTGTAGGTATGATTTTGTTGTTTTTGTTATTGCCACGTGATTGGTTTGTTTAAGGATGCTAGTAACCCTCCCCTGTACCCCTAACTTGCTGTTCCCAGTGCAGATGATGTATCTAAGTGACAAAATCTTCATTGAGGCACTTCACATACAATGCAGAGGTACCTGGAAACCATAATTGTGTTATGGACCCCAAACTACACAGGAAACTATCTCCAGTCAGCCCCGTGCTCATATAACTACAATACAGATTTTCACCAGCCCATCAGCAGTGCACAGAGACCGAGATTTTCCTGATATGGAACAAAGACAGCCAGCAGTCTTTCATCTTTAAAAGGTCTACCACATTCTTCTCCCTAGAAAAACCATTCCCGAGGGTCTACCTGGCACTGTGCAGAGAGTTAAGTGGGACCCCCCACTTAACAGTAAAACAGCTTCTCAAAACATTCCGGTTTTTAGTGTCTAATTAGAGACAAAGAGAAACAGCTGTAAGACCTCAAGTGAGGTTGGATGGGGGGAGAGATTCATTAAAAATACAAGTCCATGGCTGAAAGTGACCAAGAAAACTGTTAGCCTCCTGGGAATTTACAGGTACTTGTTGGTCTCATTGCATTTTCTCGCAGGCTACAGGTGAAGTGTGGAAAATGTTCTCTGTCTGCGAGATGCATTGTTACTCTGGCTGACATCTAGAATTAAAAAGAGCAATTCCTTCCAAAAATCGGACAGTTTTCCTTTTTTAATCGTTGGAGTTTACCTTACTGAAATGTAAATTTCATATCATTTGAAAAATAGAATTGGCAGAGGAGAGAAAGACAAGCCTCTCTAAGAAAGTGCAAAGTTTTTGAAGTATCTCATGAAAAGAGGAGCCCCTCCTGGCACTTTTACCCTCCCCTTCATTTAAGCATTTATAGAAGTACTGGGTGATAGATCTGTTTACCACATATGTAAATAATCAGAAGAATGTTAGAAAATAGGGTGTTTTATAAAAGAAAACTCAGGCTTTTTAAGTTCAAGTTCAGTGATGTCACTATTACTACTACTTTAAGTTATTCTGGGAAAGCTGGAATTCGTGATGAATTTGTGACATGCTGCTCTTCCTAACACTGTGTAACTATTAGGATCTTGTCAGGGTGATGCAGGGGACAGCTTTCTAAAATTGCTCTGTTTTACACAGCAGTGGCCCTCTTCCCTATACTATCTCCCTTTCAGTGAGGAGGACCTAGAGAAGAATTAACTACAGAGGGAATCTGATCATGAATTTTTAGTTGATTGAGTGATGATATCCAAGCAACGCAGATGCCCTTTATAAAGCATCTGGGCACAGTGTGTAACTGATATTCTCCCTTTGGTTTAAAGCCAGAGGCAATAAATCTATTTAATATCTTTGAGTTTTATGGGTTTCTCTTGAAGAATTTCTCCTATACAAATGATGTCTTAAATGTGTGCTGTTTTCTTACCTCAGACTCATTTAAGCTTTAGATTTCAATAGTGACTATCTTTTATTACTCAATAATGGAGGAAAGCAGTAGCTGGAAATGGTTTGTGGAAATATATATTTCTGTATGAGAAATGCCAAACAGTTTTCCCTTCCATAACGGAGTCTGAGTGGATAGCATTCTGTATTTCTGCTTAGCTGGCAGGAAGATGCAGGACTGTGTCCACTTTCTCCTTCAAATGCTGCTTTAAAAGAACTGAAGGTACTTCCTCAGGGAAGTTTGCATCTTTTACAAACTGTGAGGTATATATCTGCATCTTGAATGCAAACCTATAACCAAAAATTCTCCTAAAATTTATATAGGATGTTAATATTCCTCTTTGACACTGAATGACAAATTTGGATAGAATTTGAGTGTCCCTCCAGCTTCTACAATGACATGGTATTCTTTTTTAGGAGGGTTCTCCAAGAAACTTTTGGGCAAATTTGAAAAGACATCTGGGGATGTTTGAAGTTTGCCTCCTGGGGAAAAAAAAACATTCAGTGTTCCTGGTTTTCAGTAATGTAAGTGGAAAGTTGCTTTTGTTTTTTTTATTTTACATTTACTTATGTCTTTTTTTTATTTTTCAATTTTTAAAATAATTTTTTGAAGTATAATTAACATGCAATATTACATTAGCTTCAGGGGGACAAGATATTGATCAACAATTCTATACATTTACTGAATGCTCACCATGATAAGTATAGTGGTCATCTGTCACCATACAATGTCACCATACTTACTATATTATTGACTATATTCCCTTATGCTGTAATTTGCATCTCTGTGACTTATTTTGTTTTGTTTTATTATTGCTTATTTTAATTTTTAATTTAAATTTTAGTTAATATGCAGTGCAATATTGGCTTCAAAAGTACAATTCAGTGAATCATCACTAACATACAACATCCAGTGCTCATCACAAGTGCCCTTCTTAATACCTTTCACCCATCTAGCCCATCTCCCCCCTGTAAGCTTCCTCCATTAACCCTCTGTTTTCTATCAATAAGAGTCTCTTGTGGTTTGTTTCCCTTTCTTGTCTTTTCCTAACCTTCCCATATGTTCATCTGCTTTGTTTCTTAAATTCCACATATGAGAAAAATAAATTCAAAATGGATGAAGGACCTAAATGTGAGGTAGGAAACCATCAAAATCCTAAAGGAGAACATAGGAAGCCCCTTTGACCTCAGCCATAGCAACTTCTTATTAGACACATCACTGAAGGCAAGAGAAATGAAAGCAAGCATGAACTATTGGGACATCATCAAGATAAAAAGCTTCTACACAGTGAAGGAAACAATCAACAAAGCTATAAGGCAGCCTCCAGAATGGGAGAAGATATTTGCAAATAACATATCTGATAAAGGGTTAGTATCCAAAATCTATAAAGATCTTATCAAACTCAATACCCAAAAGATAAACAAGCCAGTTAAGAAATGGACAGAAGACATGAATAGACACTTTTCCAAGGACATCCAGATGGCTTACAGACACATGAAAAGATAGTCAACATCACTCATCATCAGGGAAATACAAATCAAAACTACAATGAGATACCACCTCACACCTGTCAGAACCTGACAGCACTAAATTAACAACACAAAAAACAACAGGTGTTAGCAAGGATGCAGAGATAGGGGGACTCTCTTCCACTGTTGGTGAGAAGACAAACTGGTGCATCCACTCTGGAGAACAGTATGGAGGTTCGTCAAAAAACTAAAAATGGAACTACCCTATGATCCAGCAATTGCACTATTAGGTATTTACCCAAAGGATACAAAAATACAGATTTGAAGGGGTACATGCACCCCAATGTTTATAGCAGCATTATCAACAATAGCCAAATTATGAAAACAGCCCAAGTGTCCATTGACTTATGAATAATAAAGATGTGGTGTGTGTGTGTGTGTGTGTGTGTGTGTGTGTGTGCATACACACACATATACATTCACAATGGAATATTACTCAGCTATCAAAAAGAATGAAATCTTGCCATTTGCAATGGTGTGGATAGAGCTAGAATGTGTTATGCTAAGCAAACTAAGTTATTCAGAGAAAGATAAATATCATATGATTTCACTAATATGTGGAATTTAAGAAATTTGCTTTCTTAGGAGGAGTTAGGCTTGGGCAATCTATAGAAAGCAGGGGTTGCATCTATATGGAAAGAAACATACATCTGAAAATTTAGGTAATTCTGGTAAAGCACCTAACTACTAGAGCTCTGGAATCTCCTCAAAACGTTTAGATTTTTGGCCAGAACAGGAATGAAACTCTGCTTCACCTGTGAATATTCAGGAAGTTCAGAGAAATTTGGCTCATGTGGCTGAGAGTGGAGCATGACTAGTGCTCAGTATTTTTAAGTGTGAAGGATACTTTGTTTATGGGACAAAATTTGATAATCTTCATGAACTTTTATGCTTAGTATCTGATAGTAGAAAATATCTTATTATGAATACAATACTGTTTTTGAATAGAGTTTTGGTGCACCTGGGTGACTCGGTTGAGCATCCAAATCTTGATTTCGGCTTAGGTCATGATCCCAGGGTCATGGGATCAAGCCCCATGTAGGACTCTGCGCTGAGCATAGAGCTTGCTTATGCTTGCTCTCTCTCTCCCCCTCCCTCCCTCCCTTTCTCCCTCAAAAATAAAACATATAAATTTGATTTTTTTATCACAATATTATTTATATACATTCACAAAATAGTAGTGTAACCTTATAACTTAAAACCCCCAGGTGTCTACAGTCTGTAGTTATAGATGAGTTCATATTAACAGTACAAAGTTATGCTTCTTTGACTAATGTTACATACTTCAGGATCTCATTTCCTTCTCTTACTGTGTCAATATCTTTCTAGTCCATGTATTTCTGAGAATTTCTGTGATTTTTCTCACGTGTAGGCACAAACAGCCCTCCCATGTTCTTTCACTCCAGAGCCCCTCATTAATAATGTCTATTACTAGTAAAGAAGTCACATGATGGTGACTCTGCCTGATACAATCCCTGCAATAACTTCCAGATACAAAAGGATCAGTAGCTTATCAACTGAGGGCCAGAAGAGATGATGGATGTGCTCAACACAGGGCAGCTGGGTAGATAAGTAGTCAGCAGAGAGCTTTAGGAGACAGCACCACCTAGAGCTCTCCTCCAATTCTAAGTGAAATCTGGTCATTGTTGGTAGGCACTTGGCCCAGGTAGCACTTTCAGGTGAGCAAAGATTATTCTCTCATGCTTTAGGCATGGTATCATCCTCATTTCCTAGTAACACCTTCTAGAAGACTGACCCAATTATTGACCTCCTTTTCAAAGTTGTGTGTGTGTGTGTATGTGTGTAAATTATATGGTTTAAACAACCAACCATTGTTGTGCTAATACCATAAATAAGGGTTTTTGTCTTTTTTTCTTCAGATAAGTCTGATAATTCAGTTTAGTCAGGTTTTGGTTTCAATACACAGCTTAATACTGCTTTCTCTTAATTTCTCATATTGACATATTTTACATGCTATAGTTATATAGTCCCTGGGAAAATATGTGATGAGAATTATTTTCCAGATAAGATTGATAGGAAGCCAAAAGATGAAAACTGTTCAAATGTATCTATCAATGGATGAATAAACAAAATGTAGTATATCCATAAAATGGAATATTACTCAGTCACAAAAAGGAATGAATCCTTTGACTCCTTTTTGATGGGCCTTGAAAATATAATGCTAAATGGTAAGCCTTGAAAGAGAGATGAGCCTTGAAAGTAAATGAGCCTTGAAAACATAATGATAAGTGAAAGAAGCCAGACTTGAAAGGTAACATATTATATGATTTCATCTTTATGAAATATCCAGAATAGGTATAAACATAGAAAGAAAAAAGGATTGATGGTGGCCAGGGGCTGGAGAAAGGAAGGGCTGGAGAATGACTGCCTAATGGGTATGGGGTTTTTGTTGGGGACAATGAAATAATTTTAAAACTTGATAGAGGTGATGGTACCACAAAATCATGAATGTACTAAGGGCCACTGAATGATAGACTATATATGGGTAATTTTGTTATGTAAACTTCACCTCTCCTCCCGCCAAAAAAAACAAAAGAATTAATAGAATATTTCTTTTTTTTAATAGGATATTTCCATTTGACTTCAAAGTAATCTATTAATTAAAATTTAATCCTTTAATATTTTTTTAAAGTTTAATTATTTTGACAGAGATAGAGACACTGCAAGCAGGGGAGAGGCAGAGAGAAAGGGAAAGAGAGAGAATCCCAAGCAGGCTCCTTGCTGCCAGCTGTGGAGCCCAACACGGGGCTTGAACTCACAAACCGTGAGATCATGACCTGAGCTAAAACCAAGAGTCAGTCCCTTAACCAACTGAGCCACCCAGACGCCCCAATCCTTTAATAATTTTTACACAACATTGTTTAGGTTGTAAGAATCTCATCTAATTTTGCATTGTTTAATTTATTCATGATGATAGGCTGCAAGATATTCTAATAGGAACCAAAAGACATCCTCTTCCACATCCACGATGTCAGCCTATTTTTGATCAAGATATCCCCAAGACTGATCAGAGTAAGTGAAAATGGTTCAATTAACAATATTTTTTGTACCAGTCTCAGGACTTTTACTGAGATATATCATTTCAGCAGTACCTTTTTGTCATAAATCTATGTATTAATTAGGGTATCTGTTAAGAAACACTGGGTTAAGTAAGCAGGAGTAACAAACAACTCCTATATCTCAGTGGCTTAATGCAGCAAAATTTATTTCTTGCTTATACTGTATGTCTATAACTGGTCAGCTGGTCAGTTCATCACAGATCCTTAGAACATCCACCATTGCTAATGGTTTTGTTGGTCAGACTAGAGAGAAAAAACATTTCTGATGGCAATCAATAGTGTCTATCCATAATGGTAGATACATACCATTGTTTTTCCTAAGTCATTAATCACAACTACTCATATAATCTCATACAACCTCAAGAGGACCAGAAAGCACAATACTACTTTGTGCCAAGAAGTTAAAGAGCTGAAAATAATGGCAAATAGCACTAATACCTACCATAATGAATAAGCATGATCTTCTAGGTTGTCAATTAGACCAACTTTACAGATTATCACAACTTCAAAACCGTTTGTCATCTGTTTCTTTCTGTTATTGTTGAAAGCCCTGCATTCTTTATATTCCTGTTTATACTTTTAACTATAGCATTTCTCAAATTTTATTCAAATCAAATCATTGGTCACATAAGTGGAAGGATATATTAACAATAGTTTAAAAGGATGTCTGAGATTTGGAACATTGAACAACTACAAAAAATTCTCTAGTTATCTCAATATTCGAGGCAGTAGGTTACTCTATTAAGCATGCTATCTCCTTTAAGTAGAATTGTCCCTTGGTCTGAACTCACTGTTATATCTTCCAAAAATAACTAATTTCTCTTTGGTAATTTTGAAAAAAAAAAAGGTTATTTATTTTGAGAGTGAACATGAACAAGGGATGAATAGAGAGAGAAGGAGAGAGAAGGAATCCCAATCAGGCTCTGTGCTGTTAGCACAGAGCCCATCACAGGACTCGAACTCAGAATCTGTGAGATCAGGACCTGAGCTGAAACCATGAGTCAGACACTCAACTCTCTGAGCCACCCAGGTGCCCCATCTTTGGTGCTTGACTAGTGACAAATCATACCTCTTATAATATTTTATACTTCAATCTCATTTCAATTTTTTATCTTCTAACAAATCATCATAAAATGTATGTTCTCAAAGCAGAAGTAAAAATTTATATCTTAATGAAAATTTGATGGCACATGAAGGAAGGGAATATTGCTCTTCTCTCTGTCGTTCTCCTTTGCTTTCATGCAGGCCACTCCTTATCATTAACTGAGGGTTTGGGGATTTGATGTAAATATTGTCCCACATCAAATTTATTAAAATATCCATATAAAATACACATACCACTGCTTAGTGTGACATTTCCTTGCCTTTTGAAATTACTTTCTCCTTTATCTCCACTTCCCTCAGCCACCACTTCCATACTGTACCTGCACCTTGTCATCACCCAAACCTGACAGACACCGTTACCTTCTGTTGGAAGCACTTAAAAGTTTCCTAGCTGGTTTTTGTCCTATAGATTACTCCTTTCTAAAACATCCCAAACATTGCCATTGTAGTAATATATTCTAAAGGCAAATCTGATCATATCAATTTTCTCTTTAAAAAAAATTTTTTTTTCAACGTTTATTTATTTTTGGGACAGAGAGAGACAGAGCATGAACGGGGGAGGGGCAGAGAGAGAGGGAGACACAGAATCGGAAACAGGCTCCAGGCTCTGAGCCATCGGCCCAGAGCCCATCGCGGGGCTCGAACTCACAGACCGTGAGATCGTGACCTGGCTGAAGTCGGACGCTTAACCGACTGCGCCACCCAGGCGCCCCTCAATTTTCTCTTTAAAACCCTTCGGTAACAGTTGAGATGTGGTCTAAATTCCTTCGCATGTCATACAAGACCTTATCTAACTCTCCCCCTCCTCACTTTTAAACATCATTCCTGCTACTCTCACTTGCTTATTTCACTTTATTTTTAATAGTTTTTTTAAATTAATTAATGTATTTTGAAAAAGAGAGGGAGCAGAAGAGGTGGAGAGAGAGGGGGAGAGAGAGGGAATCTTAAACAGGCTCCACACTATCAGCGTCAAGCCTGGTGCAGGGCTCAAACCATGAAATTATAGCTTGAGCCAAGATCAAGAATTGGATGCTTAACCAATGAGCTGCCCAGGTGCCCTTCATTTCACTTTGGATCTACTTGTAGTCCCACGAATATGCCATCAATTCCCTTGTTTCTGCACCTTATACCTGGTGTCCCTTCTTCCAGGAAGCCTCACCTCTCATGTCTTCAGCAACTTCTTGTTTATCCATCACTTCTTAGCCCCTTTCCAGAGTCTTCTCTGATACAGCAAGACCCTTCTTTCTGGCTTTCATATACTTTGAGTGTATGTTTATCATGATCATAAATGCTTCCCTATATTCTTTGTAAGCTTAGCCAAAAATAAACGTTCACTTATAATTGTTTAATAAAATCTGTGATTTCCTGTAGAAGAGTCACTTCAGCATAGAGCAACACAGCTGACTGAGGGAACAGGCCATGGTGTATTCGCAAGTGACGAGGGATGGAAATTGATTTGAGGGATTACTCATCATGAGATATTCAGAGGCTAGTGTATTTTTGTAAAACAGATTATGTATAATTTAGCTTTTGTAGAAAAACATTTATTTTTCTATAAGAAACATTTTTGTAAGAAATATTTCTTTATTGAGCATAAAGTATTGGTGCTGGACTTGGTTGTGAGTCCAGCTGAGACCAGCAGAGAGGTTTGTTTTTTTTTTTAACCTTAAACCAAGGATAAAAACACTGAAGCAAAACTTCTTTTGCACAGATGTCTCTAGTATGATGGAAACACTAGAACAAGGTCAATGTAGTATGAACATCGAATAACACTGAAAAAAATCCTGAATTTAGAGTGAGGAAAAACTGAATTCTGTTATTAGCTTTCCGTTTGCCAGCCATAGACCTTGGGTAACTTTTCAGACTTCCTGAATTTTTAGGTGCTTATTTTTCTAAAATGGTGATAACAATGAACTGTACCACTGTGCCTCGCAAGATGCTATTATGATCCAATTGGACAAAATAGGTGGAAGTACTTAAAACACCATAAAGACATATAGAAATATAAGACAGTATAAGCATAAGTCATGTACAATTATCTGCAATATTATTGTAAAATGAAAGTGGAGATTTAAAATACCTCCTCTGTGGCAGTGACAACTGAAGTTCCGCATGACTTGTCTAGAATCTTATATAAAGTCCCAACATGAGGTTAAAACAAAAATAAACCCAGTCTGTTATATTTACCAGCAAGGAATTTTTCTGCACTTGAAATGGGGAAAGGAAATATTGAGGAAAATGGATATGATTTTCGGTATGCTGTCTTCAAGAATGGAAAACTAAAAACAAACAACTTGAGGAAATTTTTAAAAAGGTGAAGTGAAATATCAATCTGTGAGCAACACCTAAGTCATATTCCACTCTTGGATGTGTGTGTGTGTGTGTGCGCGCGCGTGTGTGTATTGCTGGCGTGAGTGGCTATAATCATAAACTTTAGTTTACAGATCTCTGTCAGTGAGTTATAATATTTGTAACTAATTTAAAAATGGAAATAATTTCATGATCTTCAGCATAACTTCAGTAATCTCTGTTTTACTCCTGAATTTTTCTCATTTTTCGGCTGTTTACAGTCCTCTTGCTTACCAAAACCTAAGTTTTCTCCCAAACTCCAGCAATAGTGATAGTTTTGGTGTGATGGTGGGGTGGTCAAGAGCTGACCACCAAGAAAGAATTCTTGAAGACATCTTTATTGCAAAAGGTGATTTTTATTAAAGCACAGGGACAGGACCCATGGGCAGGAAGATCTGCACCGGGGTTGTGCTGGGTAACTCATTATATACCCTCAGGTTGGGAGAGGGTCAGGGATAGAGTAAGCCTCTAAGGAATTTTGGAAGCAAGGTTTCCAGGACCTTGAGGGGCTAGCTATTTCTATAAAAATGCCATTTATTGCCGTTTAATAAAACCTCAGTCATGAGACCTTTCAGATGTATATGAGGGTGCGGGGCGGGGGGACATAAGCTTGGAGTATGATTGCCAGCATATATCTTGGGGCAGTTGAGATGAAGAAAGAAGACCTACAGGATCCTCCACATTGGGATAACGTTAAGCTAAGATTCTCCTTTGCCCCTAGCAAAGTGTCATCATTAAGGCAGCTGAGCTCTTAGAGTGAGGGCACTCTGCTGGTTTCAAGGAATTGTCAGTGGGCTGTAAGCAGTAAGGGAATTTAATTTTTCATTTACTTTGGTTCCCACATTACCATGGAAAGCACTTAAATCCTTCTCTTTTGTTCTTGAGTAGCCAGAAGTGTCTGGGGAATATCACACATATTCCACCTGTGGTGGGTGGGGTGGGGCTGTTAGCTTGTATTTTGCCCTCAGCTTGCCTCATGCTCCCTCATCAATAAGACTTTGCACTCCTCAGCTCTATTCTTTGTCTTAGCTTATTGATAGGTTTAGCTGACATCTCTAGTCAAGTCCATTACCTTCCTTCTGTCACTAAATAATTCTAATTTCCATCACAGATAACTGAACTATTGAGTGACAAAGAATGAGAAAAAAAAGAGAAGAGGGGAAACATTCATATGTTAATTGTCTTGCAATCTTATTTAAAACCATACATAATACAAGGTGGTAAATAATGATTATGAAGACAATCTAAAAAAACTATGAAGACAATAACCATAGTAATTGGGACTCTTGGTTAAAAATACCACAAATTCACTTCTGTCCTAGGCAGAATGAGGAAATTATGGGATGGGTGCTAAAGGTGCCTTATTTCATACCAGGAAGGGTATAATCATTGGAGAGCCAAGAGTCAACTGATTTCCTTTACAAAGTTAATTTCTACTGATTCCCCTGACCCCCTTATTTTCCTTATGCACCCTTTTTTTCCTCCAGCTCCCATCTATGCTTTTTCCTGTCTGTGTGTTGCATACATTTTCCTGAGGCAGGTAGAGTATATTTCTCTATCTGCCAGAGAATATAGTTGTCAACAGCCCCCATGTTTCAATTTTTGCAACTCCCAGTAGAATAGGAGGTACTCATTGGTATGTATGTGTATTTCCAGCTTCTGAAATTAAAAAGGAAGTAAAACAACAGAAAAGAGCTCTTATGAGCCATACCCCTTTTAATGGATCAATAGTGGGAAGAGAGGAAGAGAACTAAGATTCCATACCACTCTTGTGCAAACTCATGAGTAGGGTAAAGGAGCAGTTCCTAGAAGAAAGGCAGATATTTCTGCTATTAACTTCTCAACCAAAACAAAATGAAAAAGACACACAGCTACTAAAATGTGATTTTTTTAGCTGCTCTTTTATATTTTCAGAAATGCCTTTTATATGAACAGCATGTTCTATTTTTAGTGTGTAATTAGTATTTGGAATTCTCATTCCTCCAAGGGACTGAAAGAAGTCAAGTCAGATTAAAGAAATGTATAATGGCCAATTCTTTGTTTGCTAATTGTACTTTAGGGCATAAACTGTATTAGAGTGTTCAGTACCATGATTTTTTCCTCAAAAAATAAAAGCACACTAAGCATAATTTCTTTGGAAAATTGGTATTGTGGTAAGGAATGCAGTGGAAGCCTTCTCAGAAGAAAGGAAGGCAATGTGCAATGTGATCCAATCAACTCCTATATACATATGCATAACTTTGACTCAACTTGGACTTGGACTGTGTCCAATCAGACTATATGTGTCACTATATATAGGAGACAAAGAACTAGAAATTGCATAAAAGACTATACTCTGCCATGCTCAGGGCTCAGCATTTTTGGGGTCTTAGCCCACTAAGCCTGTGGAAGCACAAATAAATTTGCTTCCTGGACAAAAAGCCTTGGTGTCCCGTGTCTCTGTGTGAGAATCCAGCTACATTATCTATCATGTTTTATTTTCTACCTTTTTTTGTTATTTAAGTCATTTATGAAGGATTTTTTTCTTTCAATGAAATAATGATTCTGTATTGGCACATAAAACTACAGCAGATTCTGTTTGTTTGATTTAAATTTCTATTTTATTACAGTTATTGCTAAATTTGTAGTATAAACATGGATAAAAATTCACATAGGATTCATATTATGTAAACATATTATTTTCCATTAATTTTATTCGAAAAATCTATATATTCCAGTAGGGACATTTATGTTAAATATTAAAAATATCCTTGAAGTTAAAACAAAGCAAGTCATGTTACAGAGAAAAGATATCACAGCAATACTATCCCCTTTAACAATAACAGCTAAATGTGGAGTTCTAGTTGTTCTCCTGTGAGTATCCAATAATTATTTTTAGTTGGTTGTGCATTTTAGATACAGAATAGGTCAATATAATAGAAGAAAATGATAACACTAACTTAAAAAGATTCATGTAACATTATTTATAAATAGCAAGGAATTTATAATTTGGACTGTCCAAAAACTCTTTCAAAAATTCTTTCTTTTTTCAAGTTAGTGGGTTTTTATATCTTGAGGAAAAACTCTGTTTGCACTTATGAGTCTTTTTCAAGAGAAATACTTAAATATTACCTCTGGTCATCTAGCGTCATTATCAATGGGATATGTTTTACAATGTCAGCCAGTGCTTTCAAAAAATAAACCAAGTTTACTAGAGTAAAATCTGGCTTGATTATAATTTTCTCTTTTGTATCAGTCAAGACTTCTGAACATCTATAGTTCAATAACTATCCTCAAAATATGATACTCATGAACTCTAGGAATCTGAAGTGCAATGTGAGTTATTGTGATTAAAGTGTATTTAGTATGGAGGTAGAATAAAATGTATTTTTACTGGTATTCTAGTTCTTCTCTTCTTCCTTTCTCCCCTCTCCCTTTTTCTTTCTTCCTTCTCTTCCTTTTTTCCTCTTTTCAAATCATTCCATGCCTGTGTGTGTGGTAGCCTCTACTAATGAGAATATTTCATCAGAAACCCTTTTCTTTGATTCAGCAGGTGAACAGAAAGTTCTCTTTCATAGAACACCATTCTATTCCTCATTATCTGTAATAGGAAATCTTGTATAGTCATCATGGATCCACATCACATTGTTTAGGGAAGTATAAGGGTTTCTTTATTTAAAACAAATAAGATGTAATTTTGACTAAGGGCAGAGAGCAAAGGGGAAAATGATGATGATAAATCTCAGGAACTACAGAGACTGGTATTTTTTAACTTTTCTAAAGATGAAGATTCAGGCAACAGTTATGTTTAACCTGACATATAGCAGTTTTCCAGAAGGATACAATAACTTCTTGAGACTGGATATATATTTAAGAACTGCTGCCTTACCTTTACCAGCATTATCAACATCACACATTTGCATGCCAAAATGTATTTAATGTCATTTGTTACTTACTTATTTTTAAGAACATTTTGTTTTTTAGAGTAGTTTCAGGTTCACAGAAAAACTGAGCAGAAAAGACAGAAAATTTCTATGTACTCCCTGCACCCACACACATACACCTTCCCCCACTGTCAACATCCTGCAGCACAGTGGTAAATTTGTTATAATTAATGATCCTACATTAATGTATTGTTATCACCCTAAGTCTAGAGTTTATATTAGGGTTAATTCTTGGTGTTTTACATTTTAAGGGTTTTGAAAAGTATATAATGACATTTATCTGCCATTACAGTGTCATAAAATCCTCTATGCTCTTCCCATTCATCCTTTTCTCCTTCCTCACCCCTGGCAACCACTGATTTTGTTATTGTCCCCAAGACTTTGCTTTTTCCAGAATGTCATATAGCTGGAATCATATAGTATATATCATTTTCAAATTGGCTTCTCTCACTTAATAATATACATTTAAGGTTGCATGTTAATATGCACATAATAATACGCCTTTTCATAGCTTGATAGCTCCCTCAAGTTTAGTGTTGAATGATATTCCATTGTCTGGATGTACCATAGTTTTTAATCCATTTATCTCCTGAAGAACATCTTGGTTGCTTCCATGTTTTGACAATTATAAATAAAGCTACACTAAGCATCCATGTGTAGGTTTTCCTGTGGATATAAGTTGTCATCTCCTTTTGGTAATCACCCAGGTGTACAAATGCTGGATTGTATGGTTAAGAGCATGTTTAATTTTATAAGAAACTGCCAAATCGTTTTCCAAAGTGGTGTACCATTTTGCATTCCCACAAGTAATGTATGAGAACTTCTGTTGCACCACATCCTTGCTGGCATTTGGTTTTGTCAGTGATCAGGAGTTTGGCCATGCTAGTCTTGAACGTAGTATAGTAGTGGCACTTCTGTTATTTTTCATATTCTATTACTAAGACCAGATAATTAACCAGCTTTCAGTAGCATATAGAAACCAAGTTCCAAATGAAAACTGATTCCCAAAACATAGCCAGAACAATCAAACAAACCCAAGAAACTGAAAGAAACGTGTTAAGATAAGCTTAGTTACTTCTTGCATGCATGGACTATTTACATGGATTTAAGAATATTTGGTAAAATAGTTCATCTATCTAAAAACACTAAAGAAGATATCAAAGTGAAATGTGTTCTTAAACCAAGGACTTAAGTGTGTGAATCTTCTGAATGATGACAGCTATAGGTACTAGAAGGTGTATAATTTACCTTATGGCAGTTTAATTCGATATTTCCCCCTGAATACTATCAAAAAATGAAACTAATTACTACAATTTCAACAACAACAGAAACATGTAAGCAAACTTCATTGATACTATGTCTCCTAGCCTAGGAAACAAGAACATTTAGTGCTTTACACAAAAGGGATGTATTCATAAGGCTTGCCTTTTTTGTTGTTGTTGGAAATACTTAAAGGAAACATCATGTTTGCACACACCCATGTGTCCTATATTCTTTTAAAATCCCCTTTTTACACTCCCTGCTCTATGTGATGAAACCTATACATGGCTTTGTAAGTATTAATATATATGCATTTTAGATCTCTACAGCCTGTTTTCTCCTTCCCCTATCCCAAAATTTTCATGCTATTATATTCATTCTGTTTAATTACTTGTCTATTTTCTCTACATTGCTTTGGCTTTTTACTGTGTGTAAACTTATGTTTTAAAATAAAAAAAAAATTACTGATTCTCCACTACCATTATCACAAAACTTATCATGAAAAACAGTTTCAAATTCTTTGGAGATAGCTCAAATAAGTTTTGTGAATAAATTTCAAAGTGATGCCAAGAATAGGGATTATGAAACTTTTAGATGCATACAGTTTATAGGAAATTGTATTTGTCAAATTTGACTTGATATTTTATGGTCATACCCAAAGAATATGAGATAAACTTTCATAAATACTGAGTCATAAATAGTATACTCATATTTCAGCAAGTAAGAAAATAATATTGACATACTAATGTACCCAGAATTTATGTGTGATAGCATTTAGATAATTTAATATCAGCAATAATTTTGTGAGGAAGGTATTCTTCCCATTTTCCAATGAGAAGGCCTTAGCAAATGCTTTAATAAATTGATAATCTCAGTTTATGTATTCATGGAATGAGAGGCAGTCCACTAACATATGATTACTTAGCAACGATGTGTTCTAACGTCATATAAAGAAGTTGTAAATTTTAGATTTTTGAATTAAATAGTAACAATAAAAATAATGATTAAGACTTTTTATATACCAATTTTTAGAAGGTATTACTGAGAGTCTTTGAATAACTCCAAAATACTTTCATGAAATAAATGTTCCCCTAAATGAGACACTTTTCATTTAAACACAGTTGAGGACTCCCTTCCAAAAGGAGAATTTCCAAATTACCTCCCAATGTCCTCTATTAAAACAGATACCCTTTAAAACAGACAAATAAGCTTTTTCTCAATTTGTTACCCGTAAGGGAGTTACATTGTTCACAAGGAAATAACATGGATATTCTAAATAGAATGTTTTTGGATGCCTTTCATGAAACATCAGTGGGTCTTTAAAGAGACTTTATTGATTCTTCAGGCAGCACCTGAGGCAACCCAAGATCTATTGCTCTGTCACTTTAAAAGCGGCAGTAGACGTGCCACTTTTCCTAGGAGATCTTTCTCTTAAGACTTGAAAATTTCTACAAACCAATTGCATCTGTCATCTCCTGCTTGATCCACTGAGTCCCACAGGCCATGTCTGAATGGTTAGAAGCTATATTTTTGCTCAAAATACTTGTTGGAACAAATGCAATTTTAGGGCACAGACTCCATAAATGAAATCTAAGCATTCAAACCTATAAACATCAAGGAGAAGAGCAAAAGACTATGAAAGGAGGCAGGCTTAGTGAGATTCTGTGAAAGACAGCCTAGACTCACAGCCCTGGGTCACCTGGTATAGCATCTCAGAGCTATAACCTGTCTCTTGGTGGATTCTTCTAGGGAAGGAAAGCTCATTATTTGTTAAGGATATAAATTTCATTTTGGGGTAGAAAAGCTTTCAAAAGATGATCTTTGCTATTCCAGAACACAGTTTCCTCTAATTTAATTTATTGTGACTTTGAAGATTGCTATTTGGATGACATAGACTAAATATATTTTCTTTCATCTTTATTATACACATTCATTCTTGTCCATCTCCTTGGGAAGCACTGGATTTTGCAATGTTCCTTAAAGTTTTCAATTAAAAAATATATAAAATATAAAGTAAAAAGAAAAGATGAGTAAAAATTTTAAGTAGTTCTGGATCAATGTACAAATTAACCAGAACTCACAGACCCTTCTTTTTTCTTGGTTTTGGCTTAAATTTTTGGTGGCCATTATATTGAGGGTATTCAAAATATGGAATTATGATTTTTTTCTCAAATGAAAGCATAGTAAATACATTTAGGTGTATATATTAAATACGTTTTGGATTACCATCTAATTGTAAAAGTATATATTAGAGATAAGCTTGTGCTTATTAGCAGATGGTAATCTCAAAAATTATTATATAGTAGATTTGCTTCTAGAGTCAGCTTTGCTAACTAATGTGCCTTTATCAGTTAAATATGAACCTGTGCTTTTAATGAGTAGGTGTTCATATTCTTATGAGTATACCAATTAGGAATCAAGTTCCATTTCTGAAGTAGCAATTCTGGGAATTATAGTACAATGATAAGAGTATGAGCTCCACAGTCAAATAATTTGATTTGTTTGCTTCTTTATCAATTCAACTCAAACAAATATGCTTCTCTTTGAAGAGTCTGATTGTCACGTCCACCTAATTGAATTTGCTTATATGCTTCAGTTAACAAAGATAGACAACTACACTGCCTCCATTGCTGAGACAGTTGGGCCTTCCTGTGTGCCTGGTACCAGATATAATGCTCAGTAATGTGTTGCAGAGAAACCACATAAACAGAGTGGAACCACATGGTACCTAAGATCCAATATGTATGCATAAGCCTTAGTTCCTAAATTGGGACTCTATCTTAGAAATGTGGCATGCAAAATTTTGGAAAGAACCCAAATATCCATTGACTGATGAATGGATAGAGAAGATGTGGAATATTACTCAGCCATAAAAAATAATGAAATTTTGCCATTTGCAATGACATGGATGGATCTATTTCTAAGTGAAATAAGTCAGTCCGAGAAAGAAAATCCCATATGATTTCACTTATATGTGGAATTTAAGAAACAAGACAAATGAACATGCGGGAAAAAAGAGGAAAACCAAGAAACAGACTCTTAACTATAGGGAACAAACTGATGGTTACCAGAGTGGAGATGGATGGGGGGAATGGGTTAAACTGGTGATAGGGATTAAAGAGGACATTTGTAATGAGCACTGGGTATTATATGTAAGTGTTGAATCATTGAATTCTACCCCTGATACTAAATTTACACTGTATGTTAACTACCTGAGATTTAACTAAAAACTTGTAAAGAAAAAAAAAAAGAAATGTGGCTTACAAAAAAATATTCTGTGTACCTATTGGGGTATGAACTCAATCTTAGGAGATATGTCACTCATACTTCAACTACATGTGTCTCATACTAAGGAGTACATTTTTCAGTTTGCCAGTTAAATGATTCTACTTAAAGCACAAAACATAATGTGATGTAACTCAGCCTTTGTGGTGCAAAACCACCTAAGATACAAGAAAATATTTAAAATTTATCTTTCAAGAGCAAGAAAGTGAAGAAATCCTCGGAAGCTATAACCAGAAAGCTTAAATCTGGAAAAACCAGCAAGCGTTGAAGATGGGTATTACCTTCAGAGATCTGCCAGTTGATGAGGGCTGATCCAGAGCTTCGGTTTTAGGGACCACATGTGAGTGATAAATATTAAAACATACATAGTGGAGCGGTGAATGAGAGATTCAGAATTAAGGCAGAACCCTCAAAATGTGACCTTTTCTGTGTCTAAAATGAGAAAACAAACTTGTCCTTTGGCATGAAATAAAAAATCTTTGCCTCTGGGTGGCTTCAGAAAAAAAAAAAAGTGAAAAAACAAAATTTCCTGAGAATGAATAACCATTTATCCTGGGTTAGGAACTACAAATAACATAATTAATTCTGAAACCCACAACTGGAAAATTTATTTGAGATTGATTCTCAAGTGCCTGATAAAACTGTATACAAATTAAACACAAGCCTCAAGGTAATCCTACAGTATACTTCTCAGGAACCATGATTTTTTAAAAAACAAAAGCAACAACAAACAAATTCATAAGACACATGCAAAAAGAATTAAGACTTGTTTAGAGTCAATAGAAACACAAACTACAGAATGAGATATTCACAGACTGTTCAAATTGTCATCAGAGAATATTGAGTATGCTAAATATGTTTAAATAAATAAAAAAGTATCAAAATTAAGATATATGACTTTCTACAGATCAGTGGACCTGAAAACGCACATTATAGCATTTCTAGAAACATGAAACATAAAGGTCAGATTAAACCAAAAATTAGATGCAATGAAGAGAAAATTAATGCAATAAAAAACAAATTAGAAGAGATACATCTAGAATGCAGCAGAGAAAAATAAGAGATAAAACTATGAAGGACAAATTAGGAGACATGTAAAGTGCTAAGTTCTAACATTTATGCTTTCATCTAATTGAAGTCAGTGAAGCTAAAATTTTATTGCATTAAAATTAAGAACTATTTTTGTAAATATAGCATAATGGGAGTGCCAAAATACACAACTGGAGAGAAAATATTTGTCCCATACATATATTACTGACAAGAAAGATTTACTATCTATTGCTAACTGCAGATTTTGTAACGGATGTGTTGTTTGTGTCCTCCCAAAAGGTTGAAGTCCTGATCCTCCCCAACCCCACCCCTCTCCTGCCATGATGGTATTAGGAAGCAGCATCTTTGGGAAGTAATTAGGTCAAAAAGGTGGAGCCCTCATGAAGGGGCTAGAAGGGCTAGCCTTCTAAGAAGCCAGAGAGAGATTATCTTTCTCAGCCCTATGATATAAGGAAAAGAGGCTGTGTACAAACCGGGAAAAGTTACCTCATTAGACATTAGATCTGCTAGTACCCTGATCCATGGACTTCCCAGCCTCCAGAACTGTGAGAAGTGTTTGTTATTTAAGCCACACAGTCTCTAGTATTCCATTATAGCAGCCCAAACTGATTAAGACAAATTTTTATCTGGAAAACACACACACACACACACACACACACACATTTATGGAACAATAAGCTAAAGAAAACAAATAGCAAATAGGCAAAAGAACCATGGAATACTAAATATATATATTTATACGATAGGATATACAAAACCTGGGAAACGAGTACAAAAATATATCAATTTCAAACATAATATTTAGGAATTAAAATCACATGAGAAGAGACAAGATGGATGGATCCATTTATATAATGGTAATGCCTACAAAACCAAGCAGTATGCTATTTATGGAAATATACATGTACCATGTAATCATTAAAAAAATAAATACCAGCAAATTTAGAATAGTGAATAGTTAACTCTTCAGGGAAGAATGTTAGTTTATTGGGAAGGGACATGCAGAGGATCTCAAAGGTATTGGTTATATTTTAAATCTTAAGGTAGGTGATAAATACATGTATGCTTTTATCAAATAGTATCATTGTTATTAAGACCATAAAATACAAGCACTTTTTTGAGTTTATGATGTATTTTACAGTATGAAAATCTTTAAATAATAGGAAGTCATTCGCAATAGCCATCTTTAAAAAATACTGATTAATCATTAATTTTGATCCCACCTTAATTGGATTCTCAACACATGGAGAAAATAAATAGGGATGTGTCCAGATCAGCTCAATGTTTTTTCTGTCCAACTCTATGCGAGGCTGAAAGTATTATCTTGTCAAATATGTTAAATGTTTAGGGTAATGAAATGCTTTTTGGCATTTTATCAATAGTAGCATAGTCCTGCTTTAATTGATTTTAGTGCCTAGCTAATTTTATGCTTGAGAAATAAAAAAAAAATCAGGTTAAAACTTCAGCAATTCCCAATTAATTTCTGACTTATTGCATTTAGTGGTAGAAGTAGCAGGATGGAAGAAGGAACTGTGTTAATAGTTAGGAGGTATTTACAGAGCATAGGGAAAAGGCCAGAAAATGCGTGACATGAATAATGAGAGGGTCCCAAAGCTTCCTTGAAGACTTGATTTTAGAACTGTTCCTGCACCCAGGAAATAGTATATGTTTTTCTTAGGGGAGGCAAAGTAAAGGAATTAAAGATGGTGTGTTGTGGGCAAAAATGAGACAATGATGATTAATGTCAAAAGTGTAAAATATAGTGAGCACTTTTATTAGTTACATCAGTATCCACAATGAGGTTAATATCAACAAATTATAAATGCTGACACTAAATCTCAAATGTTAAGTTACTAACTGGTAAATGTCAGAGCTATACTGAAATCATGGTTTGCTGCAGAGATTATCATTATTTATTGGTGTTTAAGGTGGAAGGAAGCATAAAAATGAAAAATGAAAATAAATGATTATTTTATTTAATTAAATATATGCACTCTGTTGTCCACAAATGTTTGAGTTGTCTTAGCATAGTATATAAATTACAGTGAAATTGAAAAATATATAAATATATCGGGACCATGAGAAAACACTAATAGAATAGAAAGATAAGGTCAAGGAAAAAGTTGAGAAGGACAAAATAAGTTCTTCAGAAAAATATTTTTCACTAATAAGTTTTATTCCATCCATTTGTTGGTATTGTCTAAATCAAAATCAAAATATAGAATATCTAGGGAATAAACAGTTTGAAACCTTTATCCAAAAATTATTGATAATCATCATCACTCTCATGGGTCTTGCAATTCTACATATGACCTATATGACCTATGGGTTAATGCTATACCTAAGATCTGACTTAACTACTTCTCCATAGAAATATTTATCTTACTAATGCAGTGGTACCAGAGGAAAAAAATATATATATATACATATATATATATGTATATATATGTGTATGTATATGTATATATACATATATATAAATAATCTATATCATTATGTATAACATAGTTATTAAAGCCACAAAATCTCTGATATTCCATTTTAGCAGTCCAAACTGATTAAGACATATTTTTATCTGGAAATACATATATGTTTTCTAATTGAGCAGGTATCTAGAGTGCCAGAATTTGGAAGAAACTCTTTTAGAACCTTTAATGGCTAGATCAGTCATGTTTGTTTTGGGCAAAGTGTACTGTGTAAAAGCCTCTTTTACTTAATGATGATCAGGTAGTCAGAATGAGACAATGGTGGGAAAAAGATTCATATCCATGTTCAGGGCTCAGCTGTGTTCATAATACAGTGTTTTGATATGCATATATTTGTCTGGTGCGTGTTACACATTCTTTCCAAATTATCTTCCTTAGTCAATACTGACAGACTTTTGTTTGTTTGTTTGTTTATTTTTAAATAAACTTGGTGTTTTGTTTTTGTTCTTGTTTTGTAATATAGTTTGGAGACCATAGTTTGAGTTCAACTATTAGTGGATCAGATAAAGTTCATAAAAAAAAGACTAATGGATGTTTGAACTATGTAGGAGATGTGTCAACCTATTGTGTTGATGAGGAGAAAAATAATAAAGTAAATGTTCTATAATATCAGGTGTTGAGAAAAAAAAAAGAGAAAAGAGGCTTCATAGAATACATTTTTCTCTAGAAAATATTCTTGTTCCATAGAGGATGAATGGTCCCAAATTCCATATCTGAATAGAGAACTGTTTTCAAGCTTTAGAAGTATAACATCAGAGGGTCATCTGGGTGGCGCAGTCAGTTTAGTGTCTGACTTTGGCTCAGGTCTTGATCTCATTGTTTGTGAATTTGAGCCCCACATCGGGCTTGCTGCTGTCAGCTCAGAGCCTGCTTCATATCCTCTGTTCCCCTCTCTTTGCCCCTCCCCTGCTTGCTCTCTCTCTCTCTCTCAAAAATAAATTAACATTAAAAAAAAGTATAACATCAGAGATGTAGACAAGACTAGAATCATTTTGCAACTATAGGTTTTAATTTTTGGCAAAACATGAATTGTAAAAGAGATAGAAGAAGGATGAGGGTTACTCTTAGATCCAGCCAAATGCTTTCCCTACATAGTGTAGTACAAACTTGAGACAAATTATAGACGTATGCTGAAGTGTTAAAAAAATGAATTTAATCTATTTAAAAAGTTTAGGGAGTACCTGAGAGAAGTAGAATAAGAATGAGGACCTATAATTTTCTCTCCCTTTCTTTCTTTCCTCTCCTTCCTTCCTTCTCATTCATTCATTTTTTAAATATTTATTTATTTATTTATTTTGAGAGAGAGAGAGAGAGTGCAAGCAGGGAGGAGCAGAAAGAGAGAGGGGGGAGAGAGAGAGAGAGAGAGAGAGAGAGAGAGAGAGAGAGAGAGAAACTCCAAGCAGGCACCACGCTGCCAGCACAGAGTCTGACATGGGGCTCAAACTCAGGTCATGGGTTCATGACCTGAGCTGAAAACAAGAGTGTCACTCAACTGACTGAATCACTTAGACATCCGTTTTTGTTTATTTAATTTTACTTTTCTTTCTTTCTTTCTTTCTTTCTTTCTTTCTTTCTTTCTTTCTTTCTTTCTTTCTTTCTTTCTTTCTTTCCATCATTTCCAGTTTTGGTATCAGGGTATTCCTGGCCCCCCAAAAAATGTATTTGGAAGAGTTTGGGAAGGATTGATATTAATTTTTATTTGAATGTGTGGTAGAATTCACCAGGAAGCCACCTGGTTCTGGACTTTTGTTTGTTGGCAGGTTTTTGATGATTGATTGAATCTCCTTGCTAGTAATCAGTATGTTCAGATTTTCTATTTCATCATAATTCAGTCTTGGAAGGTTGTGTGTTTCTAGAAATTTATCCATTTCTTCTATGTTGTCCAGTTTGTTGGCATATAATTGTTTTAGTAGTCTCTTATGATCCTTTGTGTTTCTATGGTGTAAGTGGTATCATAATATATTTCTAATTTTATTTATTTGAGCCTCTCTCTTTTTTTCTTGGTAGTTTACTAAAGGTTTGTCAATTTTGTTTATCTTTTCAAAGAACCAGCTCTTAGTTTCATTGATCTTTTCTACTGTTTTTTAAATCTCTATTTCATTTATTTCTGCTGTGCTCTGTTATTTCCTTCCTTCTACTAATTTTGTGTTTTGTTTTTCTTTCACTAGTTTTTGAGTTGTAAAGTTAAGTTGTTGAGATTTTTCTTGAGGTAGGAATTTGTTGCTATGACCTTCCCTCTTAAAATTGCTTTTGCTGCATCCCATAGACTTTGGTATGATACATTTCCATTTTCATTTATCTCAAGGTATTTTTAAATTTCTCTGATTTCTTCTTTGACCCCTTGGATGTTCTATAACATATTGTTTAATCTCCACATATATGAATTTTTGCAATTTTCTTCATGTAATTAATTTCTAGTGTTATACCAGTATGCTCTGAAAAGATGCTTGATATAACTTGAATACTCAAAAATTTTAAGGTCTGTTTTGCAGCCTAACATATCTTGAAAAATGTTCCACGTACACTTGACAAAAGTGTGTGTTCTGTTGCTTTTGAGTAGGATGTTCTGTAAATATCTATTAGTCCATCTGATCTAATGTGTTGTTTAAGGCTGTTATTTCATTATTAATTTTCTGTCTGAATGAACTATTAATTGATGTAAGTGGGGCATTAAAATCCCTTACTTTTGGGGCACCTGGGTGGCTCAGTTGGTTAAGCATTGGACTTTGGCTCAGGTCAGGATCTCATAGGTTAATGAGTTTGAGTCCTACATTGGGCTCTGTGCTGGCAGCTCAGAGCCTAGAGCCTTTTTTAGATTCTGTCTCTCTCTCTCTCTCTCTCTCTCTGCCCCTCCCTCAGTCATGCTCTGTCTCTCTGTCTCTCAAAAATAACTAAACATTAAAAAAATAAAACCCCTTATTTTTATTATATTGCTATCTATTTCTCTTTCTGGTCTGTTAATATTTGCTTTATGTATTTAGGTCCTCTTATATTGGGTGCATAAATATCAACAAATGTTATATTCCCTTGTTGGATTAAATTCTTTATTATTATGTAACACCCTTCTTTATGTCTTCTTATATAGTCCGTTTTAAAGTCTATTTTGGCTGATATAAGTATAACAGCTCCAGCATTCTATTGGTTTCCATTTCCATGAAAGGTCTTTTTCTGCCACTTCACTTTTGGTCTCTATATGTTCTTACATCTAAAGTGTAACTCTTGGGGCACCTGGGTGGCTCATTTGGTTAAGCTTCTGACTTTAGCTCAGGTCATGATCTCACAGTTTGTGAATTTGAACCCTGCACCATGCTGTCCACTGTCAGCACAGAGCTTGCTTCAGATCCTTTGTCTCCCTCTCTTTGCCTCTCCCCAGCTTGTGTGTGAGTTCTCTCTCTTTCAAAAATAAACATTAAAAAACAAAAAGTGTACCTCTTGTAGGCCTCTTATAAATGGGTCTTTTTTTTTTTATCTATTCAGCTATTCTATGTCTTTTCATTGCAGAAATTAGTCTATATATATTTAAAGTAATTGTATGATAGGCATGTGCTTATTTCCATTTTGTTAATTGGTTTCTAGTTTTTGTAGTCCCTCTCTGTTCCTTTCTTCTTCCCTTGTTCTCTTCCTTTGTAGTTTGATGATTTGCTTTAGTGGTAAACTTATATATTTTTCTCTTCATCTTTTGTCTATTTACCATAGGTTTTCGCTTGGTGGTTATCATGAGGGTTATATATAACAACTTATATCTATACAGTCTATTTTAAGTTGATAACAACTTAAGTTCGATCTCATTCTAAAGCCTATCATTTTACTTTCCCTTCACTATGTTTTATGTTTTTGTTGTCACATTTACATCTTTAAATTTTTTTTTAAGGTTTTAAATGTTTATTTATTTTTGAGAGAGAGACAGAGCATGAGTGGGGAAGGGACAGAGAGACAAAGAGGGAGACACAGAATCTGAAGCAGGCTCCAGGCTTGGAGCTGTCAGCACCGAACCTGAGGCAGGGCTCAAACTCACTGGCCCCGAAATCATCACATGAGCCAGAGTCAGACCCTTAACCAACTGAGCCACCCAGGTACCCCATATATTTACATCTTTTATCTTGTGTGTATCTATTAACTGGTTATTGTAATCATAGTTATTTTTACTACTTTTGTCTTTTAGCCTTCATACAGCTGTATAAGTAATTAAGCCACTGCATTTACTTTGTATTTGCTTTTTCAGTGAGATATATTCTTTCATATGTGCTTTTATTACTAATTAGTATCTTTTGTGTCCAGCTTAAAGAAGTCCCCTTGACATTTTTTTGTAAGACCAGTTTGTGGATGATGAACCCTTTTAGTTTTTGCTTGTCTGGAAAACTTTTATCTTTCTTTCAATTCTGAATGATAATTTTGTCAGGTAAAGCATTATAGGTTGGAAGTAAGTTTTTTTAGTTTGTTTTTATTTTTATTTTTTCCTTTTAGCACTTTGAGTACATCATGCCACTCCCTTCTGACCTGCAGAGTTTGTGCTAAGAAATCGGCTTCTAGTCTCCTGGGGATTCCCTTGCACATAACAAATTGTTTTTCTCTTGCTACTTTTAAGATTCTTTCCTTGTAGTTAATATTTGACATTTTGATTGTAATGTCTGTTGGTGCAGGTCTCTGTGTGTTCATCATTTTTTTGGAACTCTCTGGCTGCTGGATCTGTATGTCTTTTTCCTTTCAAGGAAGTTTGCAGCCATTTTTTTTAAAATAAGATTTCTACCTTTTTCTCTTTCCTCTCCTGGGAGCTCTAAAATGATTTGAGCCCATATGATGTTATCCTATAAATTACTTGAGTTATATTCACTTTTTTTTCCTTTTTTTTTTTTCTTCTTGCTGCTCTGATTGGGTGAGTTCCATTGCCTTGACTTTGAGTTGACTACCTTTTCTTCTACTTCATCTAGTTTGCTCTTGAACCCCTCAGGTGTATTTCTCAGTTCAGTTATTGTATTCTTCAGCTCTGTGACTTCTATTTGGTACTTTCTTATATTTTTAATCTCATTGTTGAAGTTCTCACTGTGTTTCTCTATTCTTCTCCCCAGTTCAGTGATCATCTTTATGACCATTACTTTGAACTCTTTATTAAGTAGGTTACTTAACTCCATTTCATTATGGCTTTTTCTCAAGTTTTATCTTATTCTTTCAAATAACATATTTCTGTGTCTTTTCATTTTTCATTTTGCTCGATTCTCTGTGTTGGCTTCTCTTTCTTTCTTTCTTTCTTCCTTCCTTTCTTTCTTTTGTTCTTTCAGTCTTTCTTTCTTTCTTTTTGAGAGAGAGAGAAAGTGTGGTAGAGGGAGAGAGAGAATCATAAGCAGGCCCCACACCAAGTGTGGAGCCTGATGCAGGGCTTGATTTTACAACCCTAAGCCCAAAACAAGAGTTGGATGCTTAACCAACTGAGCCACCCAGACACTACTCTGTGTTGGTTTCTATATAGTAGATTAAACAACCATCTCTTACAGTTGAAGAAATGGCCTCATACATAATATGAAACTTTTTGTTCATCCCTGCCCCTGTTCTTGGTTGTCTTTCAAACCTCTGTGCTGGTCCAAGCAGCCTATTCTATTTTTAATAGCTCCCTATAATTGAAGATGTGCTAATATCTGTCAGTTTCCCAAAGGGGAGTGCTTCAGCAGGTTCCTAAGTGTGTAAGTTAAATTAGATACCTGCCCCTCAGGCCAAGGTTTTAATATAAGCATATAAGCCTCCTTCACTTTAAGTCTGGGTGCTATTTCTGAGGTGGGCCCTGGAGCAGATAAGTCTGAGTATTCAACCTTTTTAAAAAGCCTTTTTCAGATCGCTAGTGTCTTGTGGTTCTCAGGTTGTAAGTCTTGTTAGTTTCCAAAATTAGTCTTGTTAATTTCAAAATTATTGGACAACCAATGGATCAAAAAAAGATTAAAGGGGAAATTAAAAAGTTTCTTAAGACAAATGAAAGTGGAAACACAACATACCAGAACTTGTGGGAGGCAGAAAAAGGAATTATAAGAGGGAAGTTCCTAGCAATAAGCACCTGTATTAAGAAGCAAGAAAGATCACAAGTAAACAACCAAATTCTATGCCTTAAGAAATGGAAAGAAAAATAACTGAGTCCAAAGGTAGCAAAAAAAGAAATAATAAAGATTAGAGCAGAAATAAATGAAATAGAGAACAGAAACACAATAAAAAATACTAACCAAACTAACAGTTGGTTCTTTGCAAAGATAAACATAATTGACAAATGCTTAGCTAGACTTACCAAGGGAAAAAGAGAGGGGACCCAGAACAACAGAATTACAAATGAAAAAGGAGACATTACAAATGATATTACAGAAATTCAAAGGATCATCCAAAGCTACTAGGAACAACTACAGTCCAAAAAACTGGACAACCTAGAAGAAACAGGAAAATGCTTAGAAATGTACAACTTACCAAGACTGGATCAAGAAAAGATAGAAATTGAATAGACCAATTAGCAATAAAGGGATTGAGTTAGTAATAGAAGACTGCCATTGAATAAAAGCTCAGGTCCAAATGTCTTCATTGGTGAATTTTGCCAAATATTTAAGAAAAAATGTCAATCCTCCTCAAATAATTCAAAAAAAAAAAAAAATCAAAGACGAGGGAGAGAATATTCCAAAATGCATTTACCCAGGTCATCATTATCATGATATCAAAACCAGAAAAGGAAAATACTAGAAAAGAAAACTATAAGCCAATATCCCCAATGAATATAGATGCAAAAATTCTTAACGAAATATTACCAAATCAAACTCAATAACACATTGATGCTATAATAGCATATATCATGATCAACTGGGATTTATCTTTGATATGCAATGATGGTTCAAAATGTGCAAATCAATCAATGTGATACATCACAATAATATAATGGAAGGAAAGAATCATATGGTCACCTTAATAGTTGCAGAAAAGCATTTCGCAAAATTCAATATCTGTTCATTATGTTATTAACAAATAAAAATTATTAAATTATTAACAATATTTATTATTGTTAATTATAAAAATTATTAACAAATTAGGCATAGAGAGAGCATATCTCAACATAGTAAAGGTTATATATGACAAGCCAACAGCTAACATCATACTCGATGATGAAAGGCTGAAAGATTTTTCTCTAAAATCAGAAACAAGAGAGGGTGTCCACTGTCATTACTTTTATTTAACAACTACTACAGGGGCGCCTGGGTGGCGCAGTCGGTTAAGCGTCCGACTTCAGCCAGGTCACGATCTCGCGGTCCGTGAGTTCGAGCCCCGCATCGGGCTCTGGGCTGATGGCTCAGAGCCTGGAGCCTGTTTCCGATTCTGTGTCTCCCTCTCTCTCTGCCCCTCCCCCGTTCATGCTCTGTCTGTCTCTGTCCCAAAAATAAATAAACGTTGAAAAAAAAAAATTTAATAAAAAAAAAATAATAACAACTACTACAAGTTCTAGCTAGAGCAATTAGGTAAGAAAAACATAAAAGGTATCAGAGTTGGAAATAAAGAAGTAAAATTACCTCTGTTTGCAAATGACATGATTTTATATATAAAGATTTCTAAAGACTCAACAAAAAAGAACCGTTAGATCTAATCAATAAATTAAGTAAAGTTGCAGGATACAAAATTCACATGTAAAAATCAGCAGCATTTCTATAAACTGACAGAATTTTCTGAAAAAGAAGTAAAGGAATTGATCCCACTTACAATAACATAGAAAAAAAAACAATTAGGGAGTAAATTTAAAGAGGTGAAAGATCCTTACTCTGAAAACTATATAAGACATTAATGAAATAAATAAAAGATACAATAAATGGAAAGCTATTCTGTGTTCATGGATTGGAAGACTTAATATTGTTAAAATGTAAATACTAACAAAAGCCATCTATAGATTCTATACAATCTCTGTCAAGGTTCAAATATCATTTTTACAAAAGTGGAAAAACCTCCTAAAATTTATAGGGAACCACAAAAGATACTGAATAGCCAAAGAAATAAAGAGAAATAGAACAAAGCAGAAGGCATCACATTTCCTAATTTCAAGCTATACTATACAGCTGTAGTCATCAAAACAGTAAGGTACTGGCATAAAAAGAGAGAGACCAATGGAAGACAATTGAGAGGCCAGAAATAAACCCAAGTATATATAACCAACTAATACCTGACAAGGAAGCCAAGAATACTCAGTGGAGAAAAGATAGTCTTTTCAATGAATGGTACTGGATAATTGGATATTCAAATGTAAAAGAATGAATTCATATCTTATACCACTCATCGTAATTAACTTAAAATGGATTAAAAACTTAAATGTAAGACCTGAAACCATGAAAATTCTAGAAGACAACATAGAAATAAAGCTCCTTTACATGGGTCTTGGTAATTATATTTTGGGTATGACACCTAAAGCACAAACACCAAAATTAAAAGTAAACAAGTGGGAGTACATCATACTAAACAGCTTTTGTATGGCAAAGGAAACCATAGACAAAATGAAAAGGTAACCTATGCAATGGAAAAATTGTTTGCAAATGATAAATCCGATAAGGGGTTAATGTGCAGAATATATACATATGTATGTATATATGTATATATACATATATACATACATATATATATATATATATATATATATATATATATATATATATAAAACTCATACAACTCAAAGCAAAAAAACAAATAACCCAATTTAAAAGTGGGCAAAGAACCTGAATAGATATTTCTTCAAAGACGATATATGAAAGAAAAGATAAAATGCTTAGCATCATTAGTCATTAGGGAAATGGAAATTAAAACCACAATGAGCAATCACCTCATGCCTGTTAGAAAAGCCATCATCTAAAAGACAAGCAATAACAAATGCTGGCATGGATTTGGAGGAAAGAGAACACTTATGCAGTGTTGGGATTGTAAATTGGTACAATATGAAGGGTGCTCAAAAAATTAAAAGTCACAAATCTAAAAGTCAAACTACCATATGATCCCAGAACTTCCACTTCTGGGAATATATCCAATGGAAATAAAATTGGGACTTGAAATGATGTCTGCATTCCCATGTTCATAGCAGCATTGTTTAAAATAGCCAAGATATGGAAACAACCTAAGTGTCCGTTGATGGATAAATGGACAAATGGATAAAGAAATTGTAGTGTGTGTGTGTGTGTGTGTGTGTGCGCGCGCTCATGTGTATAATGGGATATTATTCAGCCATCAAAAAGTAAATCTTGTGAGTTGCAACAATTTGGATGGACCACGAGGGCTTTATTCTAAGTGAAATAAGTCAGAGAAAGACAAAAGTGTATGCTCTCTTTTATGTGTATGGAATAAAAACAAAAATAAACAACATGGATGCCTAGGTGATTCAGTTGGTTAAGTGTCCTACTCTTGGTTTTGGCTCATGTCATGATGTCACATGAGCCCTGTGTTGGGCTCTGCACCGACAGCACGGAGCCTGCTTGGGATCCTCTCTCTCACTTTCTCTCTGCCCTTCCTCCATTCCTTCTCACCCTCTCTCTCTCTTAAAATAAATAAATAAATTTAAAAAGTAAAACAAAACAAAACAAAAAACAAGATAAACAGCAAAACCAAGGTCATAAATACAGACAACACACTGGTAGTTGTACAAAGTGAGGGGTCAAGGTGGTAGAAATTATTGAACTATTTATTTCTTTTTGTTGTTTTTTAGTTTAAATAAAAATAAAAAGTAAATATTAAAAAAGGAATAAAGAACTTGAATTTTATGGCTATAAGAAAAGAGAGAGCAAATGGGAATATTTGAACTGTGACAAATGAATTGAGATCTGAAGAATTAAGAAATGTGGAAGTTAGATTTGAGGTATGAAAAATAAAATGAGAGAAGACATGGCTTTCAATTGGTGCATAGGTGCCCATGTCTGATAACTGTAGGTATTATATTCTCTTTCTATTGAAATGTTGAAGAGAATCACCAATGAAGAAATAAACTTGAGAGCAAAATATGCTTCTTCAAAGCAATAGTAATTTTTTAATTTTTTTTTTTATTTTGAGAGACAGAAAGAGACCACATGTGAGCAGAAGATGGGCAGAGAGAGAAGGAGAGAGAGAAAACCCTAAGCAAACTCCCATTTTGTCAGCCTACCAATATGGAGCCCAATGCAGGGCTAAATCTCATGAATCATGAGATCATGACCTGAGCTGAAATCAGGAGTCAGATGCTAACCAGCTGAACCATGCAGGAACCCCCAGAGCAATAGTAATTTTAATTAAGTTAAAAACACACATTTTAGGAAATAACATCAATCAGCAGAGGGAAAAAAACACACACACACAAACAAAGCCAAAACCAAACAGTACCAACATCCATCATTTAGCTTGAATCCTGATGAATTTGATGATATATAGATATAAGACCATTGACTATGGGGAAGGCATAACCATGAATTTTAAATGGGAAATTAATGTTATAAATGTATGAGTATTTCTCTTCTACAAGAAATTATGTTGCTCTGAACAGAATTCATATTAAGGCAGAACTGAATGCAATCACAAGGGTAAAAGAAAAGTTGAAAAATGAAATTAAGACAACTTGGTGATATTTGGAAGACATTAAAGGGAAGAAAGTAGCCTCAGGGATTTCTAGGGAGATAGAAAGTGTGGGAATTTGGTGTTTCAGATGACATCCATCAAAGGATGGAGATACCTTCTGCATATGCAATGAATTATTGTCTTCCATCTCATCTACAGGGTGTAGAATTCTATTTTTTTAAAATGCTTATTTATTTATTTTGAGAGAAAGAGTGCTAGTGCAAGTATGAGCAGTGGAAGGAGCAGAGAGAATGGAGACAGACAGAGAGAATCCCAAAAAGGCTCTGCACAGAGCCGACTGTAAGATCATGATGTGAGCTGAAATCAAGATTTGAATGCTTAACCAGCTGAGCCACCCAGGCATCTCCAGGATATAGAATTCTTATCATCATTCACTACGTTACCTCTCTGAAGGCAGGGATTTTTTGTTTATTTTGTTGACTCTTGTTTCTAAAGTAATGCCTGGTATTTTCTAGGCTCTCAATAAATCTCTGTTGAATGAATAAATGGATGTAATACTGCCAACCTTTGCTAGTTTCCACTGTAGTCTTTGATAAATTCAAATAATGCTTCCTTAATATAATGTGATTTTTAAAATAGTTTTACAATGGAGCTGTGTGGGTAGCTTAGTTGGTTAAGCATCCAACTCTTGATTTTGGCTCACATCATGATCTCAGCGTTCGTAAGACTGAGCCCCATATTGGGCTCTGCGCTGACAGTTCAAGGACTGCTTGGGATTCTCTCTCTGCCTTTCTCTCTCTCTTTCTCAAAGCAAATAAGTAAAAACTTAAAAAAAATTGTGAAATAGTTTTCCAATGAATTTCCAAAATTAAAGTAAAGGTATTTCTAAATACCTTTCTTTCTATAGAGAGACAAATCATTGACTTCGGTGGAAGTAGGGACGTTGATACAAAAGACAACCAAGTAAATTGAAAGTTTATGCTATTTTTGATGATAGAGTATGACAATTAACCAATTTTTTATTGTATTTTGTGATAGAGAGAAGGAGAGAGAGAGAGCAGGGAAGGGACAGAAAGAGAGGGAGAGAGAGAATCCCAAGCAGACTCCACGATGTTAGCACGGAGCCTGATGTGGGGCTCGATTTCACGAACTGTGAGATCATGACCTGAGCCAAGATCAAGAGTCAGACGCTTAACTGAGCAACCCAGATGCCCCTTCACTGTTTTTGAAGAACAAGTTTAATTCATAAAAATATAACATTTGATAAGAATAAAGAAAATTACCTCCCTTTTTAGACTAAATTGCCATAGGGCAAAAATCTCAAGTCATTCAAATTAACTTCAATTTATATAGAAGATAAAAAGAAAGGAGGCCAGAGTGAGAATTTCTTGAAATTATAATTTTAATTATAAAACATCATCCCCAGTCATCTTCTTTTTATTATCTTGAGCTGTAGGTTTTGTAAAATATAGGAGAGTTCGTATTGATTTTCTCTACCTGAATCCATGATTTTAGCCGTAGAGAAAAAGACTGAGAGAAGAAATGCAAATTAAAATAACAATGAGATAACACTACATACCTATAATTTTGACCAATATCCAGAACACTGACAATACTAAATACTGGTGAGAGTGTGGCACAACAGAAACTCTCATTTATTACTGCTAGGAATGCAAAGTTTTACAGCCACTTTGGAAGACTGGAAGTTTCTCACGCAAGTGAACATACTCTTAACATATGATTTAGCAATTATATTCTTTGATATTTACCAAAACAGGTAAAAACTTATATCCACATAAAAAAAAAAACACATGGATGTTTATAGCAGCTTTATTTATGATTGCCAAAATGTGGAAGCAACCAAGATGATTCTCAGTAGGTGGATGAATAAATAAACTGTGTTACAACCAGATAATGAAATAATATTTAGTGTGAAAGATAACTGACCTACCATTTAGAGACATGGAGGAACCTTAAATATCTATTACTAAGAGAAAGAAGCTACTCTGAAAAGGCTATATACTGTATGATTCCAACTATATGACATTCTGGAAAAGGAAAAACTATCGAGAAAATAAAATGATCAGTGTTTGCCAGGTATTGGCGGGGAAGGGAGGAAGGAACAGGCAAAGTACAGAGGAGTTTTAGGGCTGTGAAACTACTCTGTATGATATTGTATTTACGGGTACATGTCCA
The DNA here is from genome assembly GCF_028749965.1 of Puma concolor. Lineage (NCBI taxonomy): Eukaryota > Metazoa > Chordata > Mammalia > Carnivora > Felidae > Puma > Puma concolor. Next base: position 95,164,834 of record NC_141671.1, on the reverse strand, counting down.
AACCCAAGGAATTTACAAACCGAGAGAGAACCCTATGTAAGCTATGGATTCTTGTTGTTAATGATGTGTGGATGTAGGTTCATCAATTGTAACAAATATACAACTCTGGTGGGGGATATTGATAGTTGAGGAGGCAATGTGTATGCTAGGGCAGAGGGTATATGGGAAATCTTTATGCTTTCAACTCAAGCTTTCTGTGAACCCAAAACTGTTCTAAAAAGTAATGTCTTTAAAAAAATATAATCCATCAAAAATTTTTAATCTAATATTTTCCTTTCATTTTTTTCTACAAATTGATATGGATGTAGTAGACCACAGTAGAAGGCCTAAGGCCATGTGATGAGCTCACTTAACGAAAACACTAGTAAGGTTAAAATATCAAACAAGAATTACAGCTGTCTCTCAGAGCAGACCTTGGATAGATCATTGCCATATATTGAAATAGAATATACTAGAAATGTCTTTGTTTAAATAATTCTAACATACAAGCCAAAATATATTTACAATGAAACAAATCTTCAGTGATGTAATTAATGGTTATAATTAAAATAACAGTCTCAAGCAACATAACATCTCAGCAGAAATCTTGGTTCCATCAGCCACCACAGCATGGAGCTCTTGGAGATGCTGGTGGAGAGACTGGAAAACACACAGCCAAAGGAAGCAAGCATTGAACCCCACATGACAACGGGGCCTTTTCTAGCAGGAGGCAGCCCAGACTGGATTTCACCCATTTGGCTTGCTTTCTATAATGCTTGTATTTTTCTTTTTCTTTCTGCTTTTTTCAAGTTGGAAGTATAAAAGTATAAAAGTAGAGGGACAAGAAAAAAGTAGAAGTTGACAAGACCAAACTTTCAGAGGACAAGAGGCTGTTGGGAGAAAATTAAAATGATCAAAGTGTATATATTCATGATTATTTTACAGTAAAACACAGCTCTAGAAGACAACCATCTTCACAGCACAATCTGGTCCTTGGTATTACAAACATGCTACAGCTCCTAATCTTGTTCTTTAATCACATTCTTTGAAACCCATGATGGTTAAATTGAGGCTGTTTTTCTTACCAGTTCTCTCAGCTATTACTTCTAACATTTTTGGAAGCAGTCCTGTGGTTGATGTTTCATGCTTTTATACGTGTTTTATCATTGAAACCCTCAGCAAAATGCTTAGGCAAATACCTAGCCTCTTCACACACTCTGTAATACTCTGTCATGGTTAATTGAAACATGAGTCGATTTTGGATTTTAGTGCTTAAGTCTAAAGCTGTTATTATAAATCAAAATCACATTTGATGAGATATTAACTTATTTTTACAGAATTATATTTCAATGATTCAATATAATTTAAGTGTGTAGATAATCATAATGTATTTTAATCAAATTTACATTGTATTCTTAGCATTATTTATCCTTGTATACAAACAATATACTAACATTCTATACAATTAAATTTTCCTAGGAAATAGCCTAGAAATATTTTAGAATCTATTGTAGAATAAAATTGTTAAAAATAGTTATATACATTTTTATCTTTTGGATAACATTTTAGTTAAGTTCATATCTTTTTACATTATTCCAACTATATGTGTCCATTTCTTCCTGCACTTGCCAGCTTTAGATTTTTTTTTAATTTTTTTAATGTTTTATTTATTTTTAAGACAGAGAGAGACAGAGCATGAGTGGGGTGGGGCAAAGAGAGAGAGAGACACAGAATCTGAAGCAGGTTCCAGGCTCTGAACCGGCAGCACAGAGCCCTATGTCAGGGCTTAAACTCGGGAACTGTGTGATAATGACCTGAGCCAAAGTCGGATGCTCAACCGTCTGAGCCACCCGGGCGCCATTGCTTTAGGTGTTTAGGTGTTTTTTTTTTTTTTTTTTTTTTTTTTTTTTTTTTTTTTTTTTTTTTTTTTAACGAAGCAAACAATCTGCTCCTTCAAAAAAAAAAAAAAATCCATTACAGTGCAGATGACAAACATTTTGTTGATTACATTTGTATTTCTTTAAAAACAATGGAGGTTGAATTAATTTATCAGATATTTATTTTTTATCATTTATAAATAATCTAATTTGGTCCTTTGACTATTTTTATAAGTAGGACAACCATTTTCTATTGGTTTGTAACTTTCAATAATTATATGAACTTTATCACATATTTGTTTCTGTAATTCTCCTTTTAATATTATTTACCCTTTAAGTACAAAAGTGTATTTATGAGGTTAAACTCTTTTGGAATGATATATTCCTGTTCATTCATGTGCCTTTCTCTATATAAAATTATATAAATATTCACTTGATTTTTCTTCCTTTTTTTAAGTTTATTTATTTATTTTGAAAGACAGAGATCTCACGAAACTGTAAGATCACAACTTGAACCGAAATCAAGAGTCAGACGCTTAACCGACCGAGCCACCCAGGTGCCCGACTCGATTTTTCTTCTAATTATCCTATGGTTTCTTTCCTTTTTTCTTTTTCACTTTGAGTTTTAAAAGTAGGTTTTTAAAAATAGCAATTTAAGTCAAATCATTGAATACTCCTAGACCTAAATTTCTATTAGGTTATGTTATACCTGTGAAAAATGACTCAGGAAAGTTAACTCTTTATTCCTTTCACAGTGAGAATTAAGGGGTGATGTAGAGTTGTTACCAGGTATTTTCACCTCTTAGGCAGAAGGATATTGTCCCATTTCTAGTGTGCTTAGAGACGAGGGTATTATAAACTACTAGGAGTGGCACAAAGAGGACTTCTCAAAGGATTGGTGGACTCCTTGCCTTTGTCTGGCATGTCACTGGATGTGTCACACAAGAGGCCACTACTCAAATCTGGTAAGAAAAACAAAAACAAAATTAACTCTATTGCTTGCTAGGGAAAGGGAGCTTCCAGTCTTTTTAAGGAGAGATCTAATGTAACGTAGGTTTTGGTGAAGTGTGAAATTAGGGATTAGTGAAATTTTGGAAGCATGTGTGTTAACAGATTGGTATTTTTAGGGGTAGAGAATAGGAACTATTTATTCTCAGATGTCTTTTAGGGTGTGTGCAGGAAAGCTTGATGCTCTGGTGAGGAGAATGCTCTTGAATCTACTTCATGTAATAGTATCGTTTACCTACATTAAATCTTTGCCTGTTTTGCTTTGTTTTGTTTTGTTTTGCCCTTTTTTGTGGACAATCATTGTTACCTGTATTCATGATATCTATTATGGAAAAAAAGATTGCAATTAAAAATGGACATTTTTAAGGGGTATCTGCAAATTACTATGCAAATATTAGCCCATAATTCATTTATGTACCTGTGCAAGGGAAGTTTACCGGAAGAGTTAGCAGGTAGATTTACTAGCATGGATTCCACTAACACCTACTTTTAGAACTATAGGGGCCTAAGGAAATAATAGGATGAGGAGAGTCAATCACAAGAAAATACACAGGTAAATTCCAAGTACCTGTGCATGGTGAGGCAATATACCACAATACACCACAAAGATCAAGAAGGTGTTAAACTCTCCCTTTACACTGGTGATTTTTTCAAATTTATCTTATGATTTTACATAGTTTATGTATGTCACTCAAGTCATAAAGGTTAATGACTCTTCCCATGTAGCCCCAAATAAAACAACACATATATGACATTATATGAAAGCACTATGTGCAAGAGTATACACAGACACATGCACATGCACACATCTGCACACATCTGTATAGTACCTATATGTACACATAACCATATATATACACATATACACACACAGGTATCCAGGTAAAAAATTTAAATTCAAAAGAAAGAGAGATAATCCTATAACTCCTCCTCCCCCCCAAAAAATTAGCACAACTACAAAAGAAACTATTAGACTTCTCATAGATAGCTTAACAATATAGAGTTCTAAATTCAAAAAGTCTTTAAAACCGATTTGTGACAATATTACCATTTACATAAAGAGAAGATAAAAAGTCTTTGGGTCATTTGGAAAGTTGAAATTTATCCTATAGACTCTTTTCTTCTCAAAAAAATCACTAAAAGAAAGTATTCAGAAAAAAATCATAAAATAAAGAAGAAAACATACAAAATTGGTAATTGATAGTAATACATACAAGTTGATTTTAAAAGCCATTGTTAACATAGTGCAACTTTAATAAGTTATTAGGAAACAAAATATGAAGATTTCTTAACAATAGTAGTGTACATTTTAAACCAAGATTACTACTAATTTCAATAAAATCTTGGCCAATAGAGGGTGCTAGAGAAGGAGAATAAGCATGATAAAAGGTGTGTGTGTGTGTGTGTGTGTGTGTGTGTGTGTGTGCGCATGTGTGTGTACGCATGTGTGAGAGAGATAGGTATAATTTATTTATACTGCTAATCTAGAATATTGATTAAAATATGCTTTTCATAAGTCAGAAGTTATGGACAACACTTAGCTATAACTTGATTTGACAAAGAAAGAAATAATGTCAACTTTAAGGATATACAGTAGTGTAAAACAAACAGATGCAGAACTTCCAAACCACCAGAAGTTAGTGGGAGAGGGAGACAATGAGCAATACTTAATTCTTCATGAAAGAATAGGAAAGAAAGAATAAACAAGAAGCATATGTATATTCCATTGAAATAAAGGAAAATAAATTATGTCAGGGATAAGACAAAATAAGACTGATTATAAAAGATGTGCAATGCAAAATAATGCCACTCAAGTTCAGACACTTTCAGATTGAATTAATACAAAATTTAGTGAAGTCATTTATAAATGTCATTGACATCTAAATGACATAAAAATAATTGAAAATAGAACAATGACCAAAAATAGATAAATAAACAGCAATGGGAATATTATTATCCAAACAATGGGATTTATGACAGATGAACGAGAATAAAAGAAGGGGATTTATTTTTGAGAAAATAGACATGCCAAAGGATATTGTGTGCAAGTATGCCTCTCAGTGCACAGACTCAAATGAGCCCAAGTGATCCACTTGGAGGTAGTCAGGTCTTCTTTCTGTGTTTTGGACTTTTGCCAAGTCTCTCATGTTGTCATGTCTTGTCTAGCCTTCTTGGGCACACCATGGGCTGTCTTCCAATATAAGTAACTATATACTAGCACAAAAACTATGCTACTTATACATCTCCCAGTCACCATTCTTCCCAGTTTCAGATTAGCGGAAACTACTAGGTGTTAAAAACAAAGTCAACAAATCGGTGACAGTGAAAGCAAAGAGAGAAAAGGAAGAACAAGATAAACCATGGTCACTAGAAAAATGAGCCTTTGATATGGAAATTTGAGTGTACTTCCAGGATATAGGTGCTCCTTGAAGACACCATTGGGATGGATAAACATAAGTATTTGACTCTATTTCAATGCAACCACACAAAATGTGTGTTTTTATAATGTTCAAAGAGGGATCACATGCCTTACAATAAACATAGTTGGGCAATTGTTTGTTGCCATATTTCCTTCTACTTAGCTTGCTGGGTGATGTTGACCTTAAAACTCACAAGAGGCAGCTGTTTTGCCAGCAAAATGAATTTATTCAGGAATAGCCAAAAACTGCAAATTGGGGACAAACTTTGGTGAATCATAGGTAAGTCCAGAGAACACGGAAGAGGAGTTTGTTTTTATAGGGAAAAAGGAAGGAACTGAGCAGGGCTGTTGCAGCTTCTCATTGACTGAGGGTGGTGATTTCTCACTGACTGGGCTGTTGCTGGGAGAAGAGAAATTCTTCCTTCTTTTGGCTGGGGTACTAAAGTAGAGGCTTCTTCCTGTTGGGCAATGTGGATATGCTTCTTATGGCAGGTGGTAGTGCGTAACAGCTTCCCCTTCAGAAGGGCTTCCTGAGTCCATTTTTAATGAAGTTTCCTTTATTTTTACAACATCTACTATTTACATACTCTCCTGGCCCTTCAGTTTTATGTAGACCCAGTCTTTCCTCTTTTTCAGTTTCAAGTGTCTTAAGGCTAGCTTCCCTTTCCCATTTTTATCTCAGAATTCTCTCCCCTTTCCTTTCTCCTTTTTCTCTCTTCTCCCCTCTCCCATGTGTTCTTTTTATATTACAGACATGTTAGTGGAAAGTTTATGTAGCATCTTCAAAGACTGATGGCTGAAATAGGTCTGGAATCTGGAACTCCAATATCAATTTCCAAATTTCATTACTACTTACTTTTCGTTTATAGCTTTCTTGCTTATATTCTCTGCCCGCCCCCAAATTTTGGCTTCGCTTTCTCTGACAATTACCACAAACTGAAACCTGACATGCTGGTACTTCCAGGCTCAAGTCCTTACCATTTTCTTGCTCTCAGATTTAGATTGAAAATCCTGGAGGACTGACTCTGGGGAGTCAGAACTGTGTTCAGTCCCTGGTTCTTCCATAGGCTATATCCCCTCAGGTGAATAACTCAATTTCCCTCTATTCTCACCATAAGATGATGATAGGACTAATTTTATAGAGTGTTGCAAGTAGTAATTAAGGAATTGCATAGTAATAACAGTGGGCTTGCCAGAACTAAATGTTCAAAAATGTTATTTATTCTTATGGTATGTATAATAAATTCCTGTATTAAAATAACTATTGCTGTAATGAGCTCCTCTTGATCATGTATTCTTTAATATGTTGATGAGTTCCTTGAAAGAAGACATATCAGGAAAATTAATAGTTATATATATTGAAAATTTGGGAAGAGAAGCTAAAGGACTCTTTCTACTGATGAAGTCTTAGGATAATGGTGGGGTGGTCCAGGCCAAAAGAGAATTTTTGAAGACATCTTTGGTACAAAAAGGTGATTTTATTAAAGCACGGGGACAGAACCCATGGGCAAAAAAGCGGCACTGGGCTCATGACAAGTAACTCATTATACACCCTCAGGTAGGGAGGGAGTCAGGGAGAGAGTAAGTCTCTAAGGTATTTTGGAAGCAAGGTTTCCAGAACCTTCAGGGGCTAGCTGTTGCTAGGGAAACGCCACTTTTTACCATTTAGTAAAACCACAGTCATGGGATCCTACAGATGTATATCAGGGGGTCATAAGCCTAGAGTATGATTGGCAGCATATATCTTGGGGTAGTTGAGATAAAGGAGGTTTCTAAAGAAATTTTTGTATGTTAAAGTAGACTTACAGGATCCTTGTGGTTGGGATAATGGTAAGCAAATATTCTCTTTTGCCCCTAACAAAGTGTCATCATTGAGGCAGCTGAGCTCCTAGAGAGAGGTCACGTTGCCAGTTTCAAGGACTTCTCAATGGGCTGTAAGCAGTAAGGGAATTTAATTTCTCATTTGCCTTAGTTTCCCACATTACCATGACAAGGACCTAAATCCCTTTCTTTTGCTCTCGGGTAGTCAGGAGTGTCCAAGGAATATCACACATATTCCACATGTTGGGGGAGGGGTGTGCTGTTAGCCTGTATTTTGGCCTCAGCTTGCCCCACACTCCATCATTACTATTTGTAAACAGACACATAACTAAAATTATGAAATTTAGCAGGAATATAAATTATCTTCATTGTAATCTAATATTAAAGGCCAAAATATATTTGCATGAATTTAGAAGGGGAGTTCTATTTAGCTAGCCACAACTATTTCATATGAAAAGGAAACACCTAGAATTGTAATTTATTACAAATTTGTTATAAGTCTACAATAACTACGGTGATTTGGATCCTTACAAATCTAATGCTAATTGAGTACACAAAAACAAAGCATCCCTCTTTATTTTATACTAGGTCATATTTTAAAGTCTCATATTTATTTATATCACTTTTGGGGTGAGTATTGGAAAATTTCTGTGTGTATAGGCAGTCAGCTTTGACTATAAGTAATATGGAAACCCTGTCATCTACCACAGTAAATGTTGCTGGAATATATAATTTAGAGTTATTTTACAGATAATATAGCAACATTTTAGTTCAGAAATATTTAATTTAAACTCTAGCTTTGCCAATTACTATCTATTATGTTGCCCAAATTGCTGAATCTCTAAGATTTAGTGTCCTGATCTAAAATGTGGATATGAGGGGCGCCTGGGTGGCGCAGTCGGTTAAGCGTCCGACTTCAGCCAGGTCACGATCTCGCGGTCCGGGAGTTCGAGCCCCGCGTCGGGCTCTGGGCTGATGGCTCAGAGCCTGGAGCCTGTTTCCGATTCTGTGTCTCCCTCTCTCTCTGCCCCTCCCCCGTTCATGCTCTGTCTCTCTCTGTCGCAAAAATAAATAAATGTTGAAAAAAAAAAATTTTTAAAATGTGGATATGATATTAGTATCTACCTCCTAAATATAAGGGAAAAAATGATCAAATACTTAAAATTCTACAGAAAAAAAGACAAAAACATGTTAGTGCTTTGTGAACTACTAAACTTCTCATCAGTAGGATGGATGATCATCTCTGTGTCATCCTAGCATTATTAGACTTGCATCAGTCTAGAAAGTATCTGGAGTTTCTTTCCATTCGGTAGTCTATATTTCCATAAAGTGCAAAGCATGAAAATATGTAAAATGAAAATGCCATGGTTTTCTCAACTATTTCTATTAGCAAGATCACCTAAAAATTTTATCATTTTCATTATTTATTAGTCTTTCCAAATCTGTTTTATATTAATCAAAATTTAGCTTTCTATGTCTACACAGAAAAATTTTAATTCAGTTATCAAATCCTTTAGTACAATAGTACTTTCATAAACCGTTAATTATTCATTCAATATTGTTCATATGCTTTATGGAAATATTTCCAAATATTTGGAATCTTTGTAATATTTGGAATATTTTGTAATCTTTGAATGTAAGGCCACCAGATTAATAGTTCCTTAAAATAAAGTGACAACTTTGAATGTCATGTGCATACCCTTTTGTTGATCTTATTAGTTTTTTCAACATTATATCACAAGATAATCCCCTAACTCTTTCAAAAGATGGACCCATTGAATAAAGAAAATCAACATTTGATATAATATAAATATGACACATCTTTAGTCAAAACACTAAAGCAGTGTCAAAGAGTAGCAATGAATAAGGCTGATGGTTTCAAAAAGAAATGTCTCGTTATTGTCAAGTCATGCAGTACTGCTGGAGTTGTTTTTGTCTCTTCCCCCAAAAGCACCTAGACTAAACTGATCATCTGAAAGTTACCTGTTAGTTATCTCCACTTGACCTGCTTAAACAGACATCTTAGAGGATAGAGACGAATTTATAGAATATGATTAAGATTTTCTTTTATGAAACACCTACATAATGCTTCTTAGTATTTCAATAATTATCTTTTATTCTGCTAAAATTAGGAGTATCATGCATGCTTCAAATTCCCATCTTGCATGGGCCTATGTAAACATTTTCACGGTTCAGAAGTTTAAGAGATGTCAGAAGTTAAGAGATGCCCCCAAAGTACATAAAATTCAACCATTAATCTATAAAATGTGTGTGACAGATGGATCAATGAAAATGTATCAGTAAAAAATATGCCTATATTGCAAGAGACACATGATTTTTGTGGTCTTAAGTATAACTTTCAAGTAGCTCTCCTGTATGTATCATCTTGGCAAGTTTTCTTTTTTTCTGATGTGTGACTATTTTGTGTAACAGTCTCTTTAGCAGTCTACATTTATAGAGCTATCAAATGAGGTGTTTTGTGTTGTTTGGTAATTTGACATTTTCCTCACTATTTTTATTCAGTTAATATTTTAAAAGAATCTAGCATCCAATCATTTTTTATCAGAATTTTAAAACTGATACCAAAAAATTAGTTTTCTAACTATAATTTTGACTTTATTTGTTTAAATCATGCTTTTCACATACAGGTACAATTTCAAATCTTAATTATGTGTTGACTATATGGGAGGAAGAAAATTCTAATTATAAACAAAGAAAATGGTTGTTACCTTTTATTATGCTACAAAATGCCTGCTTTCGGTATATGAAATGGATGAAGTTTGAAACATTAGATAAATTGTTCCTTATTTTTTATTCTCCCAGAAGAGCTGTCTATAGTGGAATTTGTAGAGCCTGGAGTGGATTTATGTAATTAGCTTGGTTGGAAGCCATCCTTCCCATAGGTCAAGCCAATTAACAGATAACTAAGGGAGACATGGCTCCAAACAGTGGCATAGGGCACAGTGGCACTCATGCTCACTAGAGAGGGAAAACAAAGTTACTGGGACTATAACTTTGAGATGAAATGAAATTGGATGTTGAATGCTTTGAACTCAAATCCTGCGTCCCTTTTTGTTTTTGGTGCTTTTTTTGTTTGTGTGCTTTTATCTGTACTCTCTTCTGATGTTGAGCATGTCCTATTAAGGGTGGGAGGGAGAAGGAGGACTGAACACTGGTTTTAGTCACTGTATTATTGCCACAATATGATCTAGATCTTCCTCACTTCCTGCCTATGTTGTTGAGGCTCACCAAGGATCCAGCTATGATGCCATCACATATGCCCAGGGTACTAAGAAGTCAACTTTTTGCCTCAGAAATCTGGGAGTTGAACCTTAGGATAGAGGCAGAACAGTCAATCAGGATAGTCTGAAAATTAGACAGAAAATGTGAATAAAGTGGAAACATAATGCATAAAAAAGCAGTTGGAATGAACAATGGTAGACTTTATTTAATAGTGATCATAAATACGAATGACTATCTTCAGAAGTTTCCTCTTCGTGTTAAAGGTAAAGAGGACAGTTACAGCAATAAGAAAAATAAATTGAGGTATGGTGTTACTCATAAGGAAACTCCTAGAATGTGTCAATTAATGGTTTTCAAATTAGTGTCCATAGTAGAAATTGACAGACTCACAAATGTATAGATGTTTGTTACTTAATTAAAAGTCCATCAAGTACTACTTCAGGATTAACTTTAGACTGCAAAACAATTTGCCATCAACTCTGATGGGTTTTCAATTCATTCTGCAGTTTGTTCCCCTGGCTCTGTTCCTTTGCCCATTCCAAGAACTAAATTGTCAAACTTAAACTTAAAAAGCTAGAAAATAGAACTATTTTAAGTCCTTTTAAAAAGATTTTGCATTTCATCAAAAATAGCTAGTTTGAAAAACTGGATAGAATACTGGAGACTTCGTTTACTTCTGCCTCTGCTACTAACTTGCTGGATGATTTTGAACACATCTGATTTACCTCTCTGTGCCTCAGTTTCCTCATTTGTGAAGAGATGGGATCTGGGGGTGGGTAAATTAGATGATCTCTGAGGTTCTCTTTTACTCTGAAAATTTTCTGAATCTAATCCATGTTTTTATTAATCAGATGTTACTCTGAAAAACAAACCAGTCAAGGTTGAGATGAGGTGGAATTATTTAACAAAGCGTAAATAACTAGAAAGGACAAATGAGTTTCTTAAACCACAAATAATTAACTGCCGTATACTATGACAGGTGGTATGTTACCTGTCCCTTGATTTTCCTCCTTGGGAGGTAAGTAGGAAATCTCTTCATCCTCATTCCTTCTTTCTCTAAATGCCTTTATTTTCTCATTTGCCATTGCTTGAATTATTTGCATTGTATGGGTATTGTTCTTTAGGAACATAGATTTGGAAGACTGTTCTGTGTGGAATCACATTTGATTTCACCCTAGACGTTTATTAATGGCTAATAATATCAGTTTCTACACACACACACACACACACACACACACGATTTAAGTACTACTCTTTTATGCTGACAGGCTAAGTGTCACTGGGAAATATAGCATTTTGCTGTGAAAGATGCCTATAAATGAGAATAATTTTTATTTTTCAAATAAGTCATGGTTGAATTTACAAATACTTGAAAGTAACATACTCCTGTTACTATTCATTTTGCAATTTTTCAGTATAGACATAGTTCATGCACTGGCTACTCTATTTCCTTCTAAAAATCTATAAACCTATTCTTCTTGAGCTTCCATCTGACTATGCACAAAAAGTTTTAGCTTACCTGTAAACGCTTTGTAAGAGACTGAACCATCCCTTTACGGTTATTTTCTTTGAGATGCTACCAGCTACACTAGAACGGGTAACAGAAATATTGTAGCAGAATTATCATTTCATTTTTTTTTAAATAAAGGTGGGTGTATGAGGCTTCTGTCACGTCCCTATATTTACAGTGAAAAGTCAATTCTGAGCAGTTTGTGTTGAAAATGACAGCATTTCTGTCAAGCTCTACATCAGCTGCTGCTAGCTGGAGTCGGAATTATCATCCTTCACTGGGCTGTCTTGCTTTATGATATCAATTAGCAAACAATCTGTTTTGTTGGCACATGATACAACTAGGATGCAAAACAGAGTGACTGTGAAGCAAAACATTTTCCAGGGAGAAGGCTGTTTTGCCCAAGCCTGGGGAGGGGGAAATGATACCATTCTTCTGCTCTCAGTCTTTCTTTCATTTGCCACCGGTGTCAGTTTATTGACACGAATACAATGTAATAATAGTGTTAGGTTGGTTGTTTTTATTTTTCCTGAGGGCGTTAATATTTGGTTTTTAAGAATTTATAGCTATTAATTTTTTTTTTTTTTTTTTTAGTCTTTAGTTGGTCTAGAATTATGATGTCCAAATCCCTACTTTCACTGTGGAAAAAATACAATTAAAAAAAAAAAAAAAGAATCACACTTCACATAAAACAGGAGAGAAGGTACACTAGAGGGCACTAGTAAGCTATACTTTTATTTATTTATTTATTTTCATTTACCATTATAATTTGCATGTCTTTAGGGATGCTTTGCTGCTTAATCTGATCTGTTTGAGACTACTCATTTTTCTTTCTTTGTTGCTTTTTGTTTTTTTTTTTTTTGTTTTTTTAAGACCACTAAGCTCATTTGGTAGTTTTCATTGACCAGGAAAGTTCTAGACCTTTAGGTTCATTATTTTGATAAGCTTTATCCCCTATGGATGTCTGGGTGGCCTTTATACCTTTATTGAAACCCTGCAATCTTGTCCTCTGACATTTCTGATGTTTTTTGAAAGAGCATCTCCACAGCTGCAAGTAATTGCTACTTAAGCCCAATTGTATGGGCTTTGAGATATACACAAATCACTCCTGGGTATTTCTTTTAAACCACATTTAAACCCCAGTCTCCAGAGGTGAAAGGCAAGATATTTAAGTAATCTGCCACCTGGCTCATTCTAATGTGATTGGTGGAGAAGACAAATTCATCTTCAGAAGAATATACAAGAACAATTTTTCTTAAAAGGTCAAATGAAATTTATGCTTCATGCTCAAAACTTTGGCATTTCAATTAACTTTTAAAAGTCACAAACAATATAGTGAACTCTAAGATGTGCTTAAAGAGAAAATACATTGTATGTAGTAAACAAAATAAACCCAATTTAATGACTTGTTTAGAACATGTTGCTCTTGCTTCTTTATTTAACAAGATTTTTTAAAAAGTGTCTAAGTTCTATGATAGTAGGAATACTCTTTAATCTGTCTATTGTGTTACTGGGGTACTTTTATTCTTTTGGTTTCCTTTTCTTTTGAAATATTGTTTTTGGGAATCATGAGCAAAACGATGAAGCAGTTAATTCACAAGTACACATGATATAAAGAATGTAGGAAATTTATCATGACGGTAATTACAATGTTAACTGAAATGATTATAGCAATATTTATTCAGTAGGAAACAATTAAAACCTTGATCGTAGTCCAAATCCCATTCATTGAAATCTCATATTTTACAGTAAAATATTTCTTAGGATTTCTGCTTTCAAAGAATCTGTCTCATTTCTTAACTACCAAAATACAAAGACTTATGTAACATGCTTTATTCCAGTATTCATATATCATCTTTCTCAAAACATAACACAGATAGGGGGCCACCTCAAAATAGGACTAAATACATTCATCCTGATTCTAATATCATCCTGAAATGTTGTATTGTAAATAATGAATTGATCATCTTGCTCTCCACCTCCTGCCCACACACATGCTAGGTATCATTACCATGACCATCTTCTTGTCTGTTGTTGAAATTATTTTTAAGTTTTGTTGTGAGCTTTCTTCCAGTGTGAGGATGGGAATGGGAAACCTATAGAAGGCAGGACTCAGCCTGCTGACATTTTTCCCCCCTTTGCTATGCTAGTAGTTTTTCCAGTCTGTTGTCTTTATGACCGTCAGGTAAAAAAGTCATTAAACAATATAGGCTCCTCATGAATTAGATCAGATCTGATAAAAATGAATAATTTGATCAAAGTCATGCTGCCAGGCAAGTGGTGAAGCCAGTCCAAGACTGAAAACCAAGTCTGTTGTGGCTTTAAGTCCAAGACTTTCTGCTTGCTGTGTAGAACTCAAAATCTCCACCCAGATGTATAGCTACAGATATTTATTAATTTCCTGTTTGTATCTCTTGAGTAATTATTATGATTTAAGATTTTAAAAAGAAGTCATTTTATATTCAATAAAGTGATGACTAAAATTAGTCCCAAATAGGGGCGCCTGGGTGGCGCAGTCGGTTAAGCGTCCGACTTCAGCCAGGTCACGATCTCGCGGTCCGTGAGTTCGAGCCCCGCGTCGGGCTCTGGGCTGATGGCTCAGAGCCTGGAGCCTGTTTCCGATTCTGTGTCTCCCTCTCTCTCTGCCCCTCCCCCGTTCATGCTCTGTCTCTCTCTGTCCCAAAAATAAATAAACGTTGAAAAAAAAAATTTAAAAAAATAAAATTAGTCCCAAATAAAAATATACAAAGAAACATTTAACATATCGTAAGCAAATATCTACCTATTTAAGCATATTCTAAGGGGGTATTTACCCTCTTTTTCCAGCCTTTTGAAAATTAGCAAAAAAACAGAAACAGTTGAGTGTTACATTGACAAATACAAACAAAACACTCTTGATTGCTACAAGTACTTGATGTCCTGAGATGTTTTGTTGTCCTAGTAGGAAGGATTTCATTTGAAACACTGCATGGGGTCATATGCTTTGCTCTAAAATTGATTTATGGCACTTCCAACTGAAGGACAAATACTACACTTAAAACTAAGACAAGCATGACTTTAATAAATCTGTTTTTTATAAAGTCACAAACTAATTGTTTAGCATTTTGAGTATGCTGTCACGATCAGTTCTATTTACATGAAAAAGACTCATAATTAATATTAAATGCATGCATTTATTCAAGTCATTTTGATCATTTGTTTTCTTTACTGCAAACTACACTTCATGCTGTCTCAATTTTTTTTGTAAAGTCTAATTTATAGAAAGACTTTATCACTATTATAGTATAGTAAATCCAATTAGAAATACTGCAGACATGGATGTAGTTTTCATATGACTGTATTCAAAGTATTTTTAGGGGCTAACAATTATGTTGACTCAGCAGGCACACATTAAAATTACATTTAAAAGGCTATGTTAAGTTAACAAATGGAAAGCCTTGGTTAATAGTATTTTTCAATGATAAACTAAAATTTCTAAAGGGTACCAGTTTAGTGTATTTATTTCTTTAGGAAACATCCTGTTTCAAATAACACCTTGCTAAATTTTTTTGCAGAAATCATGACCCTGAAAAAGTATAATCTATAGACTTCATGAAAGTATTAATATATGGAAAAACAAACATCCTTCTTTTGTTGCAGTGTAAACAATCTGTCCAATTTGGAGATTGTATGCATCATCCATTTAACTTGGCTCTAGTTCTACAGGCTGATCTAAAGCTACTGTATAATGATGTGAGAGTATGCTACTGTGATTGGTGACCAGAATGAGAAATTGAATTCTGCATTACCTCTTAAATTCTCCAAGAGTATATCAACATGACATTGTGCTTCCAATTCAATAGATTCAATGTTCAGAAACATTTTTATATTAGACATGGTTTCCAGACATTGTAACTAAGGCCTCAATAGGAAAAAATTTCCTGTGGTCTGTCCCAAGATGTAGAAAAGGAAAAGAGGAAGGAAGAGAAAAATAAAAGGACCTTTAATGAGTATCCCTCTCCTAGTCACTGTGATAGCCATTTTTACATGTTAGTTTATTTCTTATTTAGTCAAAGTATTTGAAAAGAAATAATACAGATGCGCCAGTCCACCAAAGGAAACGATAGAAGTGCTTGTGCACGAAATATTTGAATAAAGTAGGTTGTGTGGCTGACTAGATTTATTGTTCACTGGGGAAGAGACATAGCAAATGTAGAAAGAAAGAGTAAAAGTCTTCTTATTTAAAGGATTATAATGTGTGTATATTTGTGTGTATGCTCACACATGAAGTTGTACATGGGTGTGTGTGAGGGGGGTAGTGGTAAGTCAGGATTGGAGATGGAATTATTTGATCATGAAATTCTAAACTAATGTAGCAAATTTATGAATAGTTGGTTTTGTTAATCAATTTGATCATTTAAGCATTAGGGAAAAGTCTGTGACCTTGTGTTGGAAAGCCCTAAGACTACCCTCAGGTTTGATGATTTGCTGGAACAGCTTACAAAATTCAGATAAGCTGCTAAATTCATGGTTATGGTTTATTGTGGCAAAAGGAAACATATTAAAATCCACAAAGAAAAGGGTGCATAGGACAGAGTTCAAGAGAGGCCAGGTGCAAGTTTTCACTCTTCTTTTCCCATTGGAGACACATGGACGTGCTTATTTCTTCTAGAAATAATGTGTGACAACACATGCAATGTGTTGCCAACCAGAGAAGCTCATCCAAGCCTCCATACCCTGGGTTTTTACTGGAACTCAGTCAGACATGGAATGTCTACATGACTGATTTTAACTACTCGGTCTCAGTACCCCCTACCAGAGGGCAAACTAATGGCCCAAGTGAACAAAAACAAGTATGTACCATAAATCACATTGTTGGCAAAAACTGTCTGGTGTGATCCAAGGCCCAAGGTATACAAAGACAGTCTTATCAGGTTATTTGAAAGACTTAGAAGTTATCACCCAGTAGTATCTCAAGAAGCTATCCTGAAAATTTTGGAATATGCTGGTTTTGGGCAGCCCAAGCCTACTGAGTTAATCCTTTACTATAGAACATAGAGGCTACAAGTATTTCCTGATTTTTGTCACCCACTGCAGGAAAGTCAATGTAGTATGTTATTTATATTTTATATGTTGAAAACCTACATTTTTTTATTTAAAAATTTAAGATCATAGTTCTTGGTCACTTTTTTTTTTTAGAAAAGTCATATGAAAAAAATAATAAGCTCTGATAAAAAATTGAGATCCTAACTTAGCTTGTCAGGCAAATTTTGAACATGGGTAAGATTTAAGGTGCAAGCCACCATTTAGAGGTTACCTAGAGGTAAACACCATGTGACTGCAGCCCAAGAATTAAGCAGAAGCATTGGAACTAAGGTGTGTCCAATGAAAGCATGTATTAGGCCTAGTAAAGTTCTGATTAGCAGAAAAATGGAACAGGGAGCTGGACTTTGCAAGGACTTGGCTACAGCCAGGGGATAAGGTAGGCTTGGTAGGTAGAGTAAGGCCTGATGAGTCATTAAAATGAGAGGGAGAACAGGTCATTGATTTCCTAATACTGCTGTAACAAATTATCACAAATGTAGTGACTTAAAAAAATATGAATATCTTATAGTTCTGGAGGTCAGGTGTCCAAAATGAGTCTTACGGGTCTAGAATGAAAGTGTAGGCTAACATACATTACTTCTGGAGCCTCCAGGGAAGAATCTTTTTCCTTGCCTTTAACAGCTTCCAGAGGCTACATGCGTCCCTTGGCTCATGGCTACTTCTTCCATCTTCAGAGTGAGACAATCTAACCTCTGCTTCAGTCATCATAGCTTTTCCTGATTCTGCTGCTTACGCCTCTCGCTATGCTTTGTTAGAACCCTTGTGATTACACTGGGCCCACGTGAATAACACAGGACAACTCTTCTCTCCCTGACCTTTCTCCATCTCAAGATTTTTAACATAATCACATCTGAGAGGTCTTTTTGCCATGTCAGGAAACATATTCATAGGTTTTAGGGATTAAGACATACACATCCTTGGCTGGTTGTTATTCTGTCTACCATAACAGGAAACAAGGGTACCACTGGAAGAGCTGGGGTTGGAGGAAATTTAGAGCAAATGCTGCTTTTAAATGTTGGGTAGCCTAGTCAGGTTCTAAAAGAAGGTGGCTGCAAACCTCATTCAATAGGAGATTGCCATCAATCAATGTATGGAATATTACCCTCAAAGTCTCAGTAACATTTAACAGGGGTTTGCCCTGTTTATTGAGTCAAGAAAAATCAATGGTCAGTAATTTAAGAGATACTCCTTATACTAAGGACTAGCTCAAACCAACAAGTATGAAAAAGGATTGATTTAATAACTATCATTTATTTTATATTTCTGATATGTCAAATTTACCAAATCAAATACTTGTTATTTCATGCAGTTCCCACTACAGCACTTATTTATTTTTAGTTTTGTTATTTTTTTTTCTCTTTTCTTTTTTAAAAAAATATTTAAATTCTAGTTAGTTAACATACAATGCAACATTGGTTTCAGGAGTAGAATTTAGTGATTCATCACTTACATACAACCCCCACTGCTCATCATAACAAACACCCTCCTGTAACACCCATCACCCATCCAGCCCATTCCCCACCCACCTCCCTTCATCAACCCTCAGTTTGTTCTCTACCATTAAGTCTCTTAACAAACCAATTTCCCTCTCTCCTTCTTCCCACCCCCTTCCCATATGTTCGTTACAGCATTTAAAAATAGATTTGAGGGCTAGTCAATGAGGGAAATGAATTTGAGTGTTCATTAACCTGCCCAGGTGGCTTTAGGAAGCAAACTGGAAGAGACGGGATGCAAATCTGAATTATTTCATGGCCTCGGCTTTCTGCACTGCAGAATGCCAATATGTTTATTTACAATGTTGCATACCCCTTTCTACTGATCAATTTTTTTATATCCATGTTTCAGAGTATCTCCTTTCTCAATTACCAGAACGCACATAAGGTTAATAACTAGGATTTCTTTGTGTGTGTGTTCAGGATAGAATTAGATCATTGCATGAAAAACAGTAGAGTCCTATCAAAACCTAATAGGAAGACTGATGAAACATCTCTTTTCCTACAACAGAAAACATCCCTTAAGTGTTAGAAATTCTTGGTCCTGTTTAGAAATGCAGTGATAAACTATTTTGATAAACATAGCTACCTCATGCCCTTCTTTAATACTATTTGAACTTTTGAAGTGAATTAAATAAAACTAAAAAGAAAGTAGTGGCAATTTTAGAAAGTAAGTCATTTGGATTTGAGACAGCCTCCCCACACCTTGGATTTTCTGATGTCGATGTGATTACTGATTCTTCATACGAGGCTTTTCTATGTGGTGGAATAGAAAGCATGTTGAATACCCAACTTGTTGTGCACTTGCTTTCATAGTGGAAGTCGAGAGAAGAAACAAACAAACAAACAAACAAAATTCACAAGTGTAAACAAATGGAATAGAGACTGACTTGTGGGAAAACAGAGAAATATTTCTCCTTCCTTCCAGCCCAAAATTTTCTAAAGAGATTTCCTCAGTTATTCAGTAACCTTATCAACCTTGGGTTTCAAATATTTTTCTTAACTATCTCAAGGTGAGTATGAGATTCCAGGAAGAAACTTTCTCCTCATAGGTCTCTGACTGGAACTTTTAAGTATCACATCAGGAATCTATCACAGTATTCATCCTGGGGAACAAACTAGATGCAATTTTAGATATTTTCCTGAAATCATTTCTATGAACCTTTTCTTTGAGTGCATCACAAAGTCAAAAATTGAAGAGATATTTTTAGTGCTAGTTCATTCCACTCATAACTGTATTTTAGCTCTAAGTTCTTGAAGTACAATATAATAAAAATGATGTTGCTCTTGGTCCTTGAAGTTTTGGATTCATTGTATTCAAAGTTTTAACTGTATCTGCCAAATATGCCAAGCTCCCCTGAAATTTATCTTTTCAAAAGTCTGAAGCAGTTGGTTTTTTTTTTTCCCTGGTGTTCCAAAAATAGGGCAATAGCATCTCTCAGCTCATAAATCTGTGGGTACATATTTCTCTCTGTCAACGAACAAACCTCAATGTGCAATAAAAGAATTTTGTAATCAACATTAAAATGTTCACAAAGCAGTGGAAGTTACTTTATTTTGACTCATTTGTTATGTAATTGACCAGAATCTAATGGTTGAAATTGAAATATTCTTTGAGATCAGCTTGCAGGGATTTAGAAGCCAGTACTTAAGCAGTGAATGATGCAGAGTATCCCCATAAAAGTATAATTTTTCTTTGTTTAATCAATTTTTAAAATTTTGAATCCAGATTTTTAAGAATATGTACATGTACACCTAATACATGTACACCTGTGTGTGTGTTTGTGTGTGTGTGTGTGTGTATACATACATAAGTGTGACACAGCCTTAAATAATCATCAGCATCTGTAATGGTCTCCAAATTTTGATCAGTAGCATTTCTTACACATAGGAAGAATATACATATTATCAAGTATAATTCTTTCATTAATAGTGATCAAATCAATATGAAAGGAGGTGATGGATATGTTTATTGCTTTTTGGTGTGGTTACATGGTTGTATGTATATATCCAAATCCATTATTAAATATGTGCTGTTTTTTGGTATATCAATTATCTCAACAAAGCTGTTGAGAAACAAAATAAAATAGTCATACAAAAAACTAATACTAAAAAGGGCAATAATTTAATTTCTTTTGCAAGACTGTGTTTTTTTGTTTTTTTTTTATTTATTTTTTGGCTAAATCATTAATCCAGTGTTTATTTGAGAATAAGAGAAAAATATGCATTCTGGTAAATTATTCATTATAATGTTTTGATATTTTCAGGAGAGATGGTTTTATCAGAATTTTTTCAGTGGTACAAAATTTATTTTTATGTTGTTTGGTAATTAAAAGAACAGTATCACATGAAATATTAATAACACTGAAGGTTCCCAATAATAATTTCAAATAGCGTTTATCTTTGTATGTTATATACTATTGTATAAACAGAAAAAAATACTAATTAAAAATTATAATAGGGGTCCATGGGTGGCTTAGTTGGTTAAGCATCAACTCTTGATTTCAGTTCAGGTCATGATCTCACAGTTTGTGATATCGAGCCCTGCCTACGGCTCTGTGCTGACAGTGCAGAGCCCTCTTGGGATTCTCTCTCCTCTCTCTGCCCCTTTCTTGCTCATGTGCTCTCTCTCTCTCAAAATAAACAAACATTTAAAAACATAAAAATTAAAATTAAAATAATGTTTGCATGAATTTTAACCCAAATGCCCAGGTTGTGGGGATTCTATTAGGATGACATTGCTCAGTCTTTTTAAACAAACCCAGGTGATTGAATATCTTCAAAGAGAGTGCTAGGTGACCATGGATTTCATTTCTTCTGTTTGGGAATTTAGCTAGATTAACTTTCCCAGCCTCCTTTGTGGGCTTAGTGTCTTGAGGCAGACTTTAAGCCCCTCCCCTGTGTGGCTCACTTTGAGGCTTGGCCTACATAAATCTCCCACATGAGTTCTTTTATGGTCTTTTCTTGCTGACTGGAGTGGAGAGGGCTTTGCGGTAAACTTGAGGGCCAAGTGTTGCCATAAAATGGAAAGACTTCTCCCCTAAATCACTCCCGAGAAGAAAGCTACTCTGAAACTACTCTGAAAGCTACTCTGAAAGCTACTTCTGCTCTAGAAGCTAGTATTACCTTAACCAATTTATATACTCTTTGTAATTATTTCACTCTATACCTGAAAAAGAAGTCAATTTTATTGAATGCTTTTTTCACTGGCCCCATAGCGAAAACAAAATATTTATTTTAAACAAGGAGAACAAGGGGTGTCTGGGTGGCTCAGTTGATTAAGCCTCTGACTTCGGCTAATGGCCATGATCTCCCAGCCCCAAGTTGGGCTCTGTTCTGACAGCTCAAAGCCTGGAGCCTGCTTCAGATTCTGTGTCTTCCTCTCTCTACCCCTCCTCCTCTCACACTCTGTCTCTCTCTCTCAAAAATAAACATTAAAAAAATTGTAAATAAGGGGAACAAGAAATAATGAGGAAGATGCCATTATTCCTACAAAAAAAAAGTGAGTGATGTTGGGTATCTGTCAGTGGGTGTTAGGGTTTTCTTCCATGCAGTCATTCTTTTGTTCCAAGTGAAATCTATATTAATATCCCATAAACATTATGTCACTGGCCTTCTAACTGTCTCTATCTATCTTACTTTGACAATCTTCTGATTTGTAGCTTGCAATATCAGAATGAACTCTCACTCAGAATGGATTAAAGAAGAAATGTTAAAATAAATGGCAGGACTCAAGATTTCTTTTAGTGCATTTTAATAATGGCAATAGTAGAAGTTAGTGTTGCTTTTTAAAGTACATTCTTGTCTTAAAATTAGATTTATGTTAGGCTTTAAAATATGTACAATATGAATTGGGTCATGTGCATGAAAATATCATCTAAAACAAAGATGATGCATCATATATTTAGTAATTATAGACTTTACCTATTTATTTTATTCTGTGAATCTCTAGACAGTGATGAGGAAATTAAAAACCAAAAAAAAAAAAACAACAAAAACCCACATTCTGAGATGATTCGAAATCTCCACATGGAAGGTACTTTCCTAGTGTCTGTTCCTTCCCACTCTACACACTTCTGGTATTAGTCTCAAACACTCAGGCATTAGGAAGCAAAATCTAGAATTTGGAGGTATGTAGAGTAGCAGAATCTATGTTCACAGGCATGGTTACATACAGAGTTCAAGTTGGCCTTGATGAAGTAAATTTTGATATGTGCAGCAAGACATAATGAGTCCAGATTTAGACATAAGGAATAAATCCTGTGAGAGCACATCTGACACCTGACCCTGATGCCTTGCGTCTACCAGGACACCAAAGAATGCCTTTTTTCTGATGAATACATAATATTCTGCCTAGATTGTGTCAGCCCTGACCATTACAAATGAGCGCAGGATTCTGAAAATTTGTCTGGGACTATCAAAAGAAGGTAAAATCAAAATTATTTTCCTTATTGATAGGCATCTCAAGGATCCTTATCTAATGACCCTAATTCTGCTTTTTGATGGTAACACTGGACATAAATGTATTTAAAGCCATGTAGACTGTTGGTTTCCAAACAGGGCTTCAGATTAGAATCACCTGGGGAATCTTTTAACACTTCTAAAACACAGGTTATGGCCTAAAAAATTAAATCATAATCTCTAGGGCTGTGATTAGGTGAATCTATTCTGCACACATGTTTGAGAACCACCCACAGTCATTTTAGAGTTTAATAATAGGTTTCCATGCCAACTTCTCAATAGAGGTTCTAAACACCTGGATATGTATACACATATATATTAGAGGATATTCACTAAACTAAAAATAGCAATATTTTTTCCAAAGGTGATAGAAGTTGTATATATTTAATGTAGCAAACATAGTAAACATAAAAACCATCAAAGTTAATTATAGTCTTGCCAACCAAAGATAATCACTGTAAATAGATTAACTTTCTTCTAGATACTTCCAATCAATCTAAATACTAATTAGGATGAGGATATATGTATGTGTGTATGCGTGTGGGTATAACAAAGACTGTCATACTGTTCATCCTATTTTACAGACATTTTCTCTAACAATATATAGAATCAGAAGAAATGTACTTTTATTATTTTTTAAAGTTTATTTATTTGAGAGAGACAAAGACAGCACAAGTGGGGAAGGGTCAGAGAGAGAGGGAGAGAGAATCCCAAGCAGGCTCTGCACTGCCAGTGCCGAGCCAGTGTGGGGCTCAAACTCACCAAACCCTGAGATCAGGATGTGAGCCACCCAGGTGCCCCCCAAAATGTACTTTTAAATGTTGCTTTTTCATGTGGCCTTATTCTATAGTCTTTTTCCAAAGTTCTTCTGAACCATGACACCAGTTTCTTTTTTGTAATTACTTTTATCTCACCCTTAAAGAACTTTGTCGTGGGCTAAAGAAAGATGACACCATTTGAGGTGAATTTTTGCTCATTTGTTTGCATAAGTAAAAACTGGATATTTTCACCTTAGATAAAGTTAGAAATTTTGCAAGCAAGTGTTCCTGAACTGAGCTGCTTTGGTATCACCTGTTGGGGTAGTTAAACTGTGGAAGCCTGGCTCCTCCTCCCAGTTCTGATTCACTAGGTTCAATAGGTTGGGGGTGGGTTAGTCCTGGTTATTTGCATTTCTAAAACACTTTGCCAGGTAATGTTTGTGCTGCTAATGTGGGAGCCACACTATTAGAACCACTTTAGGAAATGTTTTTTTCTTACTCCTAGGTTTTTCTCTGTCTCATTCCTTTGTATACAAGTAGTTTACATTTGATGCTGGTTTCATAAATACCCATCTTTGAGTAGAAATTTCCAAATGCTTCCTGGAAATATTCAACTTCACCAAAATTGACTTAGCCCAAGAACTTGACCTATTAATAAATTCAAAGTTACTGTTATTTTATCTTAACAATTGATAAACTAAAGCCTCCTCTTATGTCCAATGAACAAGTTGGGGTAATTCAACTTTCTTCATCTTTGACAGAAGAAAAGTGATATTCCTGCCATCCAAATTCTGAGGGATGCATCTACCATAACTTTGAGATCTTAAGAAAAAGTAAAGAAGCTCTTTTAACAGGTATGGCAAAATATTTGTGTTATGACCGTGTTTTTGTGCACCCAGCTAGGAAAAGCAAACTCCTGCAAATCTTGCAGATTCAAGATGTGTCTGTGTTTGTCTCTGATGCATTTTTTTAAAACCTTTTTTCTTTTCAAATGTTAATTCCCCCAGTAGAGATAATCTGTTCCCTTTCATGTCTCCCCCTTGGGCAATACATTTCGAAGATTAATATAATATGGATAACATTCCTGTGTGTCTTGCCTAATTCAAAATGCTGAGGATATTATTTCTGGTTTAGGGAGTTTGGAGAAATTTATATCTAGGAGGTTTGGAATGCTCAGTTATCAGAGAAGTTTTGCTGCATCCCTGGCCCTGGCAGTTTGCCCAAGTTCCTAGCAGATCATTAATAAAGGCTACAATTGCTCTTACATTTAGATTTTCTTCTACCCTGACTCAGCAGCCACAGCTGTCATCTTACAAGCTCATGGATCATTAAGAAGCTTCACCTGGCACACTTTTAAAAGATGCTTCTCTTCCTTTAGGTTAGAGCTGTTTTTCCACCCTAACTCACCTTTCAAACCGATTTTTTTCTTAAACAGATATCTGGGAGAAAATGTTTAATAAACAGCTCAGAATACAGTAACTAATGGTTTCAACTTCGGTTCCTTTGTGACTTAAAAATCAAGCGTTTATTTAGTAAATGCCTTCAGCAAAGAGTACAGTTTGGGATTTATTTTATGTCACAAATTAAATTATTGCTTGCTTACTTCCTTTACTTGAAATGCATAATTAATATTTCACAGCAAGTTTAGATTAGTCTTTACATTTTCTTCTTTACTTAATTTTCAAAGTCACTTAAAGCCATCTGAGCCCTAGTATTTTTACATCACAAACCATAAATCAAGTTAAATGTTGGAGTCCGGGAGCTCTAATGCTACATTGAAATCCAAAGCACTGGTGAAACCACAGTTTATCTAGCTATGGTACATGCTGTCACCCAACAATAAATAACCCCAAAAGTTTCGCAGCTTTTTTGTTAAACAGCCACAATTCAAGAATGGAAAGTACTGCAACAAATTAATGATAAAATTATAAAGAATAGGGGAACTCTACTCTTGCTACTTCCATAATAAAATGTTGTGGTTTGGGGATTTATGGTAGAATTTTAAGACCATAAATTCTTCAAAAATCATTTTATAAGCATTACCTTGAAGATATATTCATTTTTAAGAATTTTTTTTCCTAAAAGCATGACAGTCACTCTTTATGGGGAGGGGGAGTTCTGACGCTTCCATGTGACCCTAGAGAAATCTCATGATCTAAAGACCATAAGTCTGTCTTCTTTTGGGTGTGATGTGGGGTTCAATGTAAAACTAATATTGAAGCAGAGTCCTTTATAAGATACCCTGAACAAATAACAAATGAGCAATTAATAGTAATTATGAAATTGCATTTTAAGGAAGTTCTGTTTTCTCTCTTTTTTCTTAACTTAAAAGTCACAAAGCAAACCAAAAACTAGTAAACAAAACAACATAATAAAAAAATAAAGCTAATATTTAAACCACAAATGAGAAAATGTGCAGGGTTTGAATTCTTAGGGGGAGGCCAGTAGGGCATATAAACATATGCTGGCTCTCAAGTCACACAGATGCATTGACTCTTGACTCAGCCACTTAATTGCTATGTTACAACAGGCAACTTATTTGCTTTCCCTAAGCCACAATTTCTTCCTCTTTTGAACCGCAATAACAATGAAGTTAATAAGACCTAATTCTTATTATCTTGAAGTAATATATGTCAGTAATGATGTTACTCTATTGGGATTAAGTGAATTGATGGATGTACAGCACTTCCCCTGGCTGTTGATCCATGCAGGATTTATATGTGTTCCGTGTGTGCCATTAAGTATATGTACAAGAAAAGAAAGTTGCCTTATTCACTTAAATGATATCCCCAGCACTTAGAAGAATATGCAATATATGTAGTATGTGCTGCATACCCCATAATGGGTATGTGTGTGTTCCATGCCTAGGTGGGTGTGATAGAGGTATTTCTAAGATGTGTTGAGCCAGTGAGTATCCCAAGCTATTGCTGAGAAACAACTAAGAGAAAATTCAAAGAAGTTTTCTATATAGGGTTGGTTGCCAGATCTAGCATAAAAAATTATAGGGCAACCAGTTATTTTTTTTTTTTTCAGATAGGCAACAAATTTTTAAGTGTATGTCCCAATAATATATGATACACTAAAAAAAAAGTTGTTTTTCTGAAATTAAAATTAAGCTGCATGTCCTGTATTTTATCTGACAACCCTGACATGAAGACAAAAAGGTAAAACTCTGAGTTGTTAAGAACAAGGTAATTTATGTGTAATCAAATAATAATTATAACAATAATGCCACACTTAAGCATAACTTTTACCCCTCTCCCCAGTTATTTGCAGTACAGCCACAGTTGTCTTGTTTCTGTTTCTGGAAAAATGCCAGATTTTTTTTTTCTCTTATAATAAGATATTTGTGATTTCATCTGTATGGAAGGAACCACCCCCTCAGTCTCCAAACATATCATCCTTAGACTCTTAGCTGAGGCATCTCAGGCTCCTGGACGCTTTCCTTGACCCAGAGGCCCTTTCCCTACTCCCCACCCCAGGTTTATTCTTATACTGTCTCAAACAATGGTATCTCTTTCAGAGCACTTACCTCATTTTGGAATTATAAATTAATTAATGCAATTATATAATCAATATCTATCTCCTCTACTACATTGTAAACACTGTGACAACTCTTTTTGCCTCTAATTTGGTACCATAGCATATAGCATATGGGGTCATGTTTTTAATATCAAACTGCTTGTACTTTACTCTTCACATGAAGGATGCTCAGCTTTGTAATTAAAGGATAGTCTAGGTCAGCTGGCATTTCCAGGACCCAACTGCACACATCCACCCCCCTCCCAGCCCTTACCAGGCCATCATACTCTAATTTGGTGTCCTCAGGACAAGTATTTAAACTCTCCAAGCCCCGGGGCGCCTGGGTGGCGCAGTCCGTTGGGCGTCCGACTTCAGCCAGGTCACGATCTCACGGTCTGTGAGTTCGAGCCCCGCATCAGGCTCTGGGCTGATGGCTCGGAGCCTGGAGCCTGTTTCTGATTCTGTGTCTCCCTCTCTCTCTGCCCCTCCCCCGTTCATGCTCTGTCTCTCTCTGTCCCAAAAATAAATAAAAACGTTGAAAAAAAAATTAAAAA
The DNA here is from genome assembly GCF_028749965.1 of Puma concolor. Taxonomy (NCBI): domain Eukaryota; kingdom Metazoa; phylum Chordata; class Mammalia; order Carnivora; family Felidae; genus Puma; species Puma concolor. The sequence goes on along the minus strand of NC_141671.1, from coordinate 95,137,104 downwards.
AAAAAAAAACTCTCCAAGCCTCTTTTTTTCTTCTCACTTTAAATTGGGGCTAACAATATTTCATCCTAGTGTTCTTCTGAGGATTAAACAAAATGTTTGCAAAGTGTTTTGCACAGTCCCTGAATCTAGCAAGTGTTTAAGAAAAAAAGTAGTAAGGACAATAAAACAACAATAACTGAGAGGCAAATCTTTAATGGTTACAATTTAATAGTTACAGTTTAAAAGATAATTTATTTCTGACTTTGTTGCTCATGGAAGGCTTTTTAGGAGGTGAACTGCTGCTAGGTCGTGAAGTGGGTGGGGGCTTTGGGAGAAATTGGGGGACAGGTTGATACGACTATTTCAGGCATTGTCCTAGAGCTCAGAGGTACCATCTGAGTTTCAGAGCCTCTCTAACTTAACAACTCAAAATATAGTCCATTAGCATTACCTGGGTACTTGTTAAAACCTGTAAAATCTTGGGTCTTTCACATTCTTAAACCACTGGATCAAAATTTGGACTTCACCATGATCCCCAGGTGACTTGTGTTTACATTAATGTTTGAGGCAGTGGTTGCCAAAAGTGATTGCCAGACCAGCAGCAGCAGCATTATTTGGAAAGACATAAGAAATGCAAATTTCCAGACCTACTCTATTAGTCTATTTGGTTGCTATCATAAAGTACCACAGACTGGGTGGCTTAAGCAACAGAAATTTGTCTGTTGCATTTCGGGAGGCTAGAAAGTCCAAGATCAAGCTTCCAGCAAAGCAGGCATTATCTTGAGGCCTTTTCTCTTGGCATGCAGGTGGCTGTCATTATTCCAAGTACTCACATGACCTCTCCTTTTTGTGCTGTGTGGAGGGGGACTATCTGGTATTTCTTGTCGTAAGTGCACTTTCCCCACATAATCCATACCCAGACTGGGCTGCAGCTTTAGGGCCTCATTGAACCCCAATTACTTCCCAAAGACCATCTTCAAAATACCATCAAAATATGGGTTAGGTTTTCAACTCCTTAATATGAATTTGAGAGGGACACACTCAATCCATAACACTTACCTAATCAAAAACCCTGAGGAAGGGCTGAATTTGGCCCAGCAATCACCTCCAAGTAATTCCAATGCACATTAAGATTAAACCATTGCCTAAATAGAGCAATCACTCTTGTCTCCTTGGTGTTGATGCCAGGGTCTGGTTGAAGCTCGATGACTTTAACTCAACTTTAAGAACCATTAATAAGAGATATTTTCTGCCCAGATATATAAAATATATTCCAACCTATTCCACGGATTTGTCTTGGAGCAGTAGTAAAGAATGGTCCAGATAGCAACGATCCATAGTCAATCATCATGTATTGATTGAGTAGATACGATGAGTCCTATACAAGTAGTAACTGTAATAGCCATGTCACTGTTTCATCTGTTGGGAGGAGGCAGCTCAAATATTTAGGACACTCTATGTATTTAGCATTCATGTTGCATGATTAATTTCTTATGTCTGAGTGAGAAATTCTATCATCTTTGTATTTGAGAGACTTGTTTTGACCTGTGGTATAATTGATTCCTTTCAAAAGCTATGCATTTTAGAAGTGAGTCCTGCTGAGTTTAAAGAAAAATGCATGTGGGATCACAATTGCCTGTGGTAATTTCTACCTTAGGTGTAGTTTCATCCAGTGTTTTAAGAATATACAAACAAACATATCAAAACTGATCTCTTATACTTTCTTAATTGAAAATAAATAAGTTTTCAGTGCAGACTTCCCTGTATGCCTAGGCTTCTCAGAGGCATTCATCTTTCTGATGTCAGCACTAAAATCATAAAAATCACATAGACATCTTTGGTATAGGCACAAAATAGCAGCACTAGTAAATGGTGAAGAGAAGCAGTCTGGTATTCATGTTTTCGTATATCTTTCCTTCCATCTGAGTTCTGAGAAAACAATAAGAAATATCTATCTGCCCCATTTTCTGATAAGAAGGCAAAGCAAAGCATGATTAATGTTTAGAAACCTTTGTTATGAAGATAATTCTTGCCATAAGAACCATAGACTTTTTAAGAATGTTTTAGGAACAGCCTTATTTTTCCTCTTCTCCCGTACCTTCTCTTGTCTTGGGCTATTGGCATGTGTGATAGATAGCTGGAGTGTAAAGTATTTTCAGGAACCCTGCTTGATATAGACCAATGTCATATAACCAATATGAATCCTGCTGTGAGTGAATTGTTTGTCTGCAAAGACCTCTTACTTTGTGGTTCCCATTTCATTTTGGTTTTCCACTTGTGTTTGTTTAAAGTTACTGCCACCTCTATGATTGTGTATACATCTCATGCAGTCAGCTGTAGCCCAGCTGAAAGAAATATAGCGCCATCCCAGTGCTTTAGAAAAGATCTGTGTTCTTACAAGTAGGACCAGCAGATTTCTAGCCACAAAAATGGACACACTTGGAAGCTATTTGGTGATACAGAAACAAAAAACAAAAACAAAAACTTAGCTAACATACATTAAATTCAAACCCATTAACTTTTATTGAACCCTCACTAGATACAAATACTGTATTGGATTTTATTCAGTTTCTGTTCTCAATATTAGATTCAATGTTAGATAAGAAGTTGGTCCATAAATTGGTCCGCAATTGCTGGAATAAGGCAGGAGAGTTCATGTGACAGTCCTGACCCGGGCACAACAATAAGGTTGAGCAAGGTAAGTTCATCCAAGCTGACATGAAAGTGAGCCTAGTGCAAGATTCAGAAGACTGGCTATGGAGAAAATGGGCAGAATGGGTGGACCGAACTCTATGGCAAGCACTTACCTTTTTATGTATTTTAGAAGTATGAGTGTGTTCGTGATATCTGCTGGCTGGGCTGCTTTCTCCTAATTCTGAACCTCTCAAGCATCTGGAGCCAACATTCAGGGTTCTTTTCTGACATTTGGTCTGGGATGTAGTCATGTTATTTGGAAACAGTTTGATACTTTTGGATTATACTTTTATGATTCATTGGGAGGATCTGGAGCAGTGCTCAGTCTAGGGCTCGTTTTTTCCATCTCTGAAGGTAAGACCTTCTTGCGTACTGTATCCAGCGTCCCAGGAATTATGAGTCTTCCTGGTGAGGACATGCCTTATTCCCAGCCTGTGTGAGTGCTGGACACTATTCCCTCTAATTATGTGAGATGCTTCTTTCTCTCACCTCAGGTGGATTCCTTTCACATATATAGTGACTAGTACTTTGATAAATGCTTCAGAGGACACTTTAGACTTCTGTGATTCTGTTCCTGTGTAGCTGTCACTTCTCTGTACTGTTCTGTGAACTCTGATCACCTTGGTTTCCCCCATGCTCAGCCGTATCTCCTCAGCAGAGAGAGTCTGCTGGGCTCCACCTCAGTACCTCTTCCCTGTGCCAGGACCTGGAAACTCCCCGCAGCCAGCCAGAGCAGTTGTAGTGTTCACTTCATGTGGTTTCCATCCATGATGGTGAATTTAATGTATTAACTTGACTGACCCATAAGGTGCCCAGATATCTGGTTAAACATTTCTTTCTGGTATGTCTGTGAGGGTGTTTCTGCATGAAATTAGCATTTAGAATTAGGTGGATTCAGCAAAGCGGTATGTCTTCCTACATGTGGGTGGGCATCATCCAATCAGCTGAGGGCCTGGATAGAGCAACAAGGTGGAGAGAGGTTGAATTTGGTCTGTGCCAGACTGACTCAGCTGAGACATCAACCTGTTGCCCTTACTTCATGCTCCTGGCTATCCAGCCTTCAGATTTCAATGAGAACCTTCACCATTGGCTCTAGGCCTCTTAGGACTGTGACCTACACCACCAGCTTTCCTGGATCTCCAGCTTGCAGCCAGCAGATGGTGGGAGTTCTTAGCTTCCATAATCATGTGAACCAATACCTTGTAATAAATTCTCTCTCTCTCTTTCTCTCTCAATAAATAGATATAGTTATAAATTTAGATACAGATAGATGTATACACACACACACATCTCCTATTAGTTCTGTTTCTCTGGAGGACCCTGACTAATATACCATCTCTTAGGAATCACTGTCCTTTGTTGTGCAATAGTTAGTATATTGAAAACTGTGGTTTATATATTTGGTCTGATTATTTTTAATTTAATTAAAATGTTTTCTTTTAGGTAGGATGCTATTTCAGCCCTAGTTTTTTCATTTGGCCAAAACCAGAGATCTCATATGTGAGCATTTAGACTATTCCCAATATTTCACTTTTACAAATAATTCCACAATGAATGCTCTTGTGAATACATTGTTTTATGTTAGTAGAACATATCTTCACTGAAAATTTTAATGTGGGATTGCTGGACTAAAGGTAAATGGCTATCTAACTTTGTCAGCTGCTGCCAAATTCTCTTCCGTTAAATTGCACTGATGTGTAATCCTGTGTTTCAGAGTGCTGATTTTCCTGCATCTTCACTAACAAAGTATATCGTTAAGCTTTTGAAAGTTTGCCAATATGAGAGGAAACATTCTATCTCAGAGCCAGTTTAGTTTGTGTTTCTTTATTTGTCCCTCTAGTTGAACAACTATTCACATGCTAACAATCATTTGAAAATAATTCTCTGTGTAGCTCCTCATTGTTTTTCTTTTGTCAAGGTTTTCTACTTTTCCAGTCAGTATATATTTCCATATGTGGACTTTAAAATCAAGCGTTATCTCTGTATAATAATAATAATAATAATTAATAATAATAATGACTTCCCTGGAGTTTTATTGGAATCACATTATCTTGTGTGAACCTGACTCATTTTTAAGGCACTGATAGACATACAAGGTGAAAAGTTAAAAACAAACAAACAAACAAAAATACCACCTCTGCCTCACTTACCTTGATATTTTATTGTATCTGGTGTATTTGATTTGGGGCATAATTACACATTTTAATTTTTATCAAATTCTGAAATTTTACTGCATGTATAGACAGATCCATTTTCTCTACCTATATTTTTATGCAATGAAGAACAGAGGTAATCTCTGTATGATTTAACCAGTAGTCATTGATGTCAATGACTATACAAATGGCCAACATAATGAAACAGCAACTATAAAGTGTTTAATTCCTTTTAGTACTAAAAATGAATGGGCTTATTACCCGCTCCTGATGATCCTGAAAAGAATGCATTGTGTTGGGAAGTTTGTAAGAAAATTGTTTACCAACCCCAAGCCCCACCCACCAAAGCCCTCCAAAGCCAAAAATAGTTTAAGCTCATTAATATCAGTAGGAGACTTAGACACCTAAGCATTCATAAAACAGTGTTTTCTTGTTGACATTTTTGAAGTTTCTGAAGTTGGAATGGTAGTTAAGTTGATGTCAAAGAAACTTGACATTTGCAAGATAGATGAATAAGTTCTAATGTAGTTGATATTACTTGTGAGAACTAAACCAGAGCTTTGATTTTACCTTGACATTATACTGTCTGAAGAATAATGCTAAGGATGTCTGGATTGAGAGCATGGGTTGTGAGAACAGTGTTGTTCTGTTGCTATGCAAACCTGAAGAACACCAAAAGCAAAATGGGACTCCAAGTAGGAAGGCTTGTTTGTATAAGATTATCCTTTTTTTTTTTTTTTTTTTTAACAGGGAACAGGAACATAGAGTCTTCTAGGGATAAATTATAAAATATGCCCTTGAGCTAATTTTTTGAAGTATCATATTAAATGAGATCTTCAATTCAAAAAAAATATGCTATGTAAGTCACAAAAATATTTACAGAGCACTTTCTAAATGTCAGGCATTTATTAAGATACTATTCCGATGGGCTCTGTCTATACATGTAGTGAGAAGTCAGAATATAACAAAATTGAAATGTGTAATTTATGCCCAAGAAAAAAAATACACAGATATACTAAACTATTCAAGTGAAGCAGAGACTTAAACACAAATTGAATAGTTTTTTTTATCAATGTCTTAAAAATAAATCAATTTCACACAAGAAATTTCACCGTGGTTAGATTTAGTGCCACGTAATGTGCTGATGTAAAACCAGGACAGAAGCAACCACCCTGGAGAGGAAGTTAACAAACAAATCACATCCAAACAGGACCATAGAAAACCAACTTACTTCTGTTGGATCAATGGGAAATCGGGCAGGGGTCCAGTTTCGAAAGCACAGAGTGAAATGGTACAAGTATGGAATACAGAGCCACCTATTTGCAAACTTCCATCTAAAATGTAATAATAACAGGGTTAAGCCACCAAGAAGTAAAACTGAAAGGAACGTCAAACCTTCCTCTGAATTACATGGCAATTGTCATTACCCTGGGAGCATAGAGAACCTCACAGCGTGGAAAGTGTGAACAGAAATGAACCAGGTGAACAGATCTGCTGTCTCCCTGGAGTATTTGGGGACATGTCTATGGACCGTGTCTCAGGAGGAGCAAGCACTTCTGGACTTAGTTTTAGAGCAGTAAAAACCACTTCAAATTCTCTTGGAAAATATAATTCCTGAACTGTTTCTTAGTGAAACTGGAATCTTTAGTGAAAGAAGATATTCAAAAAGAGAAAAAAAGGGATTATTTCTGATGAAGGGGAGGTGACAGTCAAGCAAATAGGCATGGGTCTGAACTAATATACTATTTATCAAGAAGTAGCAATATTTTAAATAGCAGTACTAGCTTTTTACTAATATGTTCATTAGTATTTCTTTTTTTAAAATTGTTTTTAATATGTATTTTTGAGAGAGAGAGAGACAGAATGCAAACAGGGGAGGAGCAGAGAGACAGAGGGAGACACAGAATCCAAGGCAGACTCTAGGCTCTGAGCTGTCAGCATGGAGCCCATGCAGGTGCTTGAACTCACGAACCATGAGATCATGACCTGAGGTGAAGTTAGTTGCTGAACCGACTGAGCCACCCAGGTGCCTCTTTCTTCATTATATTTCTAAAAGCTCTTCAGGTATAAACACTGAGTAGTAATTATAAGGAAAATTGGGAAAAATGAACATCATACCATTTAGCATCTTTATTGCATGGTATTTATATTATAGAAATGGATCAGACTTAAGGGTATCTAGAGGGCATCTCTATCTCTGTACAAGTATTGACATTGAAGAATACTTTAAGCATATCAATTATCATATTCTTAGAACATTTTTGCATAAAAATGCACTTCAAAAATTGTTCAGAAATATCTCTCACTTTAATCAGGAGAAACAGACATCTGTTCCTTATGGACCTTTCTGCCACTGGGTGAAGAGCAAAAGAAATTTTACATACAGTTCAGTTATTATACAGTATGTGTCCCCTACATGTAAAAAAAAAGATCTGACCATCTGTCACTAAATATATTTTAACTTGGGGAGCCATATTCTTTTTTACTACATTAGTGGCACCGTTATAGAGGAGAACTCTTACCAGTTTGCTAAGAAATAATCAGATATTCCAAAAAACGATTATTATTTTAAGTTGATTTTGAAGAACTACTATTGATTCTCATTTTTGTTTACAATTTTAAGAAGCAACAGAGGCTCAATCTACTTTGAATAATTCATTAAGAACAATTTTTACAGGGGAGGCATATTCCCCAATTTATAGATATGTTAAAAATAAAAAGCTTATACAGTGTGGATTCCAGCACAAGCTATGTTATTAATTTTTGTTAATTATGTATGGTATGGTTCAGTTCATGGGATAAGAAAACATCAGAATTTCATGATTTAGTCTTCTTTTTCAGTAATCTCATGTGGAGATAATCTACCTAAATCAAATTCAATGTAGTTCAACTATTCCATTAATTTAACTCAATAAGCACTTACTCTGTGCAGAGCACTGTGCTGAAAATCAAATAGCTGATTGCGTTCAAGCAATGACTTATATTGATATACATAACTGAGAGACTCATTTGCTTTTTGGAAAGCTGAGTTTGTTAGTGGATCAGTAAAATAGTCACCCACCCATCCTCTTGGGTGGACATTTATTTGGAAAAGAATAAAATAAAATAAAAATTTATTGTGACCTTTTATAATTTTCATATGATTTGATTTAGGAATTTGTTTCTTTATTCATATGATCATTTACTTCATACAACGTGCAACACAAATACATTAAGCATTTACTTTTCTCCATTAACTGCAGTAGGCACTGAGTACGCAAGATGAAGCCTGTTCTTGTAAACAGCTCATGACAAAAACACAGAACATGTCTATGAGAGTTAGCTTCTTTAAGTTTTGGAAATAGGAATCATGAAGAGCTCTTTAGAAGAATGAACCTCTAAGTGGAGGCCTGATTAACAATCCATTTGACAGACTAAGCAAGGTACCTATCATTTTCATCACCATATTTTAAGAAGCTTGAATGTAAGCAAATATCTAGGCTTATCACGTCTGTCTTGTGAGTCTTTGTGTATAATTTGCCTGCTTATAACACATGATCCCATTATGTTGGACACAGGTGGTTAGACTAGAAATGGATAACTAAACCAAAATCAACCTTCTATCAACTAGGGGCAGCATCCCACTGAATGGCTTCACCCAAGCTCTCCAAAGAAAAGTCATCTGCTGCATAAGGCCTTGCCAAACACTTGGTAACTGTCTCAAGACATGTCATATATCCATTCAGTCATTTATTTATATTTCCAACAAATAATATCATATATACTATTTATTGGCATATGCAGATGAATATGACAGATATTGTCTCTGCCTTTTAAAAACATTCAGTCATATCATGTGATTCAGACAAATAAGCAAGTAATAATTTGGGGAATACATACTATAGTGAATCTATTATAGGGTGTGTCCCTGAAGTACATAGGACTAGTGCTTTCATGCACTAATCTGGGTTTAGGTCTCCACAGGGATGCTCAGGGATACATTGTAGTGGAAATAGCAACAAATATAAGGTTAAGAAAGAGGTAATCAGGTGATAAATCAGATATTCTATTTCGGGAATATTGCTGGAAAACAAGGGGTGGGATAAAGTGTTTCTATAATTTGAGGAAAGAGAGTCGGTGGTCCCTCCTGAAGCACAGAATAAAAATAGGGTCAAGAGACAGATAAATGATTCTTAAATGGTAAGGAGTGCCATTTAAAGAAGAACCATGAGTAGTAGTATGGACATTTACTTAGACATTATCCAGAGGATAATGGGGAGCAGTTAAGCATTTTAAGAAAGAGAGTGATGGAATTAGATTTTCATCTTTAAAATGGTGTTTGGATTATGGCTCCAGATATAAATTGGAGCATCAGATAAAATGTAGTAGTCTGGTGTAGTAGTCTGCCAATAATTTAGGGAAAAAGTAATGGTGGCCTGAACCAGAGTAATTAACATAAATAGAAATTGATACAATACTATTCAGAAGATAGAACCAATGGTGATTGATTAGATGAAGTTCAAGGATGAGAATGAAAAACCAAAGATTATGACTGATTTTCAATTTGGAACAATTTGGTAGATGATAAGAATTGTAGAAAATATAATACAAATGGGGATAAAAGATGTTCAGTTTTAGAGTTACTGCATTTGACATGTTTGAGGATTGCTAAGTGGAAATATCTGGAAGAAAACTGAATGTTAACTCAAGGAGCTCTGTTAGGAGATCAGATCTCAGAATTTCTCTGTGGGAGTTATCAGTATTTAATTAATTGAAGGGATGCATCTGAATAAAATTACTTAAAAAGTTTCTGTGGAGTGGAAAGGAAGGCCAAACACTGACACTGAGGAGGAAAATGGTCAGAGTCACATTTGTTTTTAGGACAGAAGAAAGTCTAGATGGTAAATAGGCGGGACTACTAATTAGGAAAACAGATTGCTGCTGAGGCTAGAAACAATGAATTAGTGGCATTAATTTACATGTTTGTGTGATTTCCTGGAAAAGGTATATATTTTGATTCAAGTTTTTGATATCTTTTGGCCTAAAACAACGGAAGGTAAAGGGGTAAGGAAGTTGGATTTGGGAAGAGCATTACAAAGGGATGGGTTACACAACTCAGAGGGTGGTAGACGAGGGAAGCAGTCAAGTTATTGGTAGATTAGCAAAGGTTATTGGTAGAGGCTACTTGTAAAGATTATTAGTAAAGTAATTTGTAGAGTCTAGAAGTAAAGGGAATAATGTTTTGAACATCAAGAGTTTGAAGAACAGGTATGGACATAAAACTATGTGGGAGTCATATAATGGTAAGGGAATAGGATATTTTGATTCAATATTTCAGAGGTAAAGCAGTCCTGGATTTTAACGAATTTTTCTATGGCACTATGATAGGTAGTTGAAGTGGACTGGACATTAAGTTATTTAGAGGTTAGGAAATCAAGGATGCAAAGAAAAACACAGTGGGATTGGCTATTCCCATGGGCATTGGAGTCATTCAGTATTATTGAGGGTACAAGTGTAAAGAGGAAGATATTCTATCAATCTTCACTAAGGGTGAAGCGAGGCAGTGTGGTACAGCTGAAAGGCAAGAGCTTCTAAGGATGTCTCTTTTTTTATATAAGAAGGTGGAGGGGTAAATGGCTAGAGATAGTGCTGGAAAAGAAGAGGGATGCTGAGAAATGCTAATCTCACCTCGTAATTCTCAATTTAGTGAGCTACCGAACTTTCTCTTCTGAGGCTATGGAGGAGCTGGTATCAGTTATGACATGGTGGTGAACAGATACTTGGTGAAGATTTTGGGAACAAGGGGGTTCTCATATAATGACATAAGCCTGAAGAAGAACCTAGTAGAACACTTGGAGGATAAAATAAATAGTTTTTTCAGAGAAAAGGAAGGAGTGGTAGGTATGATAATAATGACACAGAGAACATCAGGATTCTTTATCTCTTGGCACTGATCAATAACAGGACTCATAGGTGGGCAGCATGGTGTGTTATGCTGGTCTGAAAGTTGCCAAGAGAATCAGTGTAGCTATTGCCAAGGAGAGTCAGGGGCACTCAGCCTTTTTAGGAGTTGCCTATGGTTTTGGTTGATCAGCTTCCAACGGACTCCTCTCAGATTGGGGAGGTAACTCTTTAGTAAGAGTTATGTATAATTAAAGTCTCTCATTAGAAGAGATTGTAAAGGTGGTCTACATGTGGCCCAGAGGGCAGAAACCATGTTTATACCTGTGTTTGAGCACAATGATGTAATGCCACCCTGAGACAGATGGAGAGTACCCACAGGTGTTATCTGCTGGTGAGAGATTTTGATGAAGGCTATAAGCTCTTAACTGCTTTTGGTGACCTCAAGAATATTTTTTTTTTCTGATGCCCATAAAATGTAGAGTCTGGGTGAAAAACACATTTTTTCACCTGGGCTTTCAAGTAACTTTCCTTATGATACTTTCATAGGGTTTTAGCCATAAAGAGTGAGTCAGTTTATTCAGTTCCCATGTGATGCCTAGCCAGGTATTAGAGCCACTGGATAAAATTTGGATGATATGTATTCTAATGAAGCCTACTTAATGACCTTCAAGGTCACTAGAGCACGTGAACAGTGTGTTAGAGGGGGAAAAAAACTCTAAATTTTCTGTGGGGTCCTTAGGAAACTCTTTTTCTTGTCTACTCTCATGACAGTTACTGGATATTATTTAGGGTTTTCTAGTCTTGTGTTTCTAGCTTCACTGGGATTCCAGGATGTTCTCTGCATCACACAATAGACAAGCCACTATGATAGCTCAAAAGTACTTTTACAAAATAATCGATTAACCAAAGTAATAACTGTCTACCAACTCTTCTACTACAGTGTCTATTGTGTGTTCTTTCAGGCCTTATATCTTGTACTTTTTAATGTTTTTACTGAAAAAAATCAATCTGCAAATACCTCTGATTAATTATGAATTTTGATTCCCTTAATGTGTGTATGAAGTTCAAATTCTGGCACATTTGTTCTTATTTCCCATAACTTTCTACTACCTAGAAATAGGTTATGCCTGCTAAGCTATCTGAATTGTATTTGAGTTAATTATTTTCGAAGGCAGATAGAAAGATTTCCTGTTCTTCAATCTGGTTGTCTTTACCAAGAATTCACATCATATCCTAACCAGAGGCCTGTTTTGTTTGTTTTTATTTTTGTCCTTTGTGGGAGAAGGCAGAGCCAAATTCTTCTGTCTCTGTCTCTCTTTATCGTTCAGAAAGAAAAAGCTTATTACCATTCTTCTAAGTCCTGGAACTGCTGGACTGCAGTGATGATTCATCCTTTTGTCTCTTGACTTTGCTATGTTCTTTTGTATGGTTTTGTAAACATCCAGCTTTCAATAATCATGCATATTATATATATCAGATGATATATAAGATCTAAATAATATGTAACAACAGCTCTTCATAAAAACTTACTCAATTAAATGTTGCATTTAATCCTCCCCAAATCTTTGCATGGTATTTATAAACTAAAAAATCTTTTATCAATTATTATAAATGTTAATAACAAGAATCTATTCCATAAATAACTTGCTATTTGGAAAGAACAATGAATGCATTTTTCTTAAGAGCACAGCAATTATGTTATAATTTTTAAAATTTTGTTTCAGCTACGAGAAAAATATTTTTGGTTTTAACCTTCCTTTGATTTAATAGAATGCAATTTCCCCCTCAGTGTTAAGTTTTGGTTCTATCCAACATTAAATAGTATGTTTTGACTAAATGGGAATACAAGGGAAGATTATTCTAATTAGAAATAATTATTCAAGTAAAACAATGTCTAATTGCACTGTGGTTGTAGGTAGGTACCCATCTGCAAGTACAATATGCCTCTGTATATTTGCCTGATTTATAATTCAGTCACCAAAATAGCATGAAGTCAAATATGTATTTTCTCAAACTCCAGTAAGAACTATAATTTGAAGCCATATTTTTATTATAAGAGGGCTAAAATTATTTATTTATTTATTTATTTATTTATTTATTTTTTATTTTTTATTTATTTATTTATTTATATTTTAGAGAGAGAGAAAGAATGTACCTGCAAGTGGAGGTCAGGGTCAGAGAGAGGGAGAGAGAGAGAGAGAATCTTAAGCAGGCTCCACACTCAGCACAGAACTCAGGTGGGGCTTGATCCCCCCACCCTGGGATCATGATCTGAGCTGAGAAATCAAGAATCAGATGTTCAACTGAGCCACCCAGGTGCCCCAAGAGGATTAAAATATTTTAAGGGTAAAAATACAAGTACATCTTTTTACAATATTAATTATTTCCTTATAATTCATTACCAAAATGTTTGTAAAACATATTTGTGTTCAAATGAGCATCATTTTTCCCTTCCTTTCTGTCTTTCAGTGGTAATACTGTACTTCTAGTGCCCATCTCTGAGCTTTTCATTCAGGGTAAGGTGGGGATTACACCGTGATAAAGAACAAGCGTTTCATACTCAGTCATAAAATACTCAAAATGATGTAACCCCTATGTATAAAATGTCTTGTATTTAAATATACATTCAGAAATTATGCCCATGTCCAGAATGATTACCACTTAAATTTCTTGTTTTTAAAAATTTTTACTTGAAAAACATTGAAAAAAATTACATATAATCCCACTAGTTAGTGAATATATAAATAGTGAAAAGAGATCATCTCAGTCTCTGGCCAGGAAATCCCCCTGACAACTATTCATACTATCTAGTAAACACAGTTAAAAATTGGGAGTGCATTGTAGACTAAAACTTTTGTTAGAATCAATTACCTTCTGTGAATGGAAATAACAACTGGGGTCTGAAGAGCCCTGGAACTAACAGCTGCTGGAATCATACTGTCATGTTTATAGTCCATAGATGAGTGGCTAAACAAATTTAGAGTAAGGCATTTTGGAACCTTCTGCTGTGAATACTTTAAAAAGCTTGTAATATATAGATAAGAGAAAGAAGTAGATCGAGCCCAGAATTGAGAGTTTTATCAATTAACTCTCCCTACCTGTGGTGCTTATTTCCATCTTTACTTTTTTATTTTCCCCTTTTTCAGTTGACCCTTGATTTTTTAACTCCTGTCTATTCTGCCCCTACTACATACAGCCCCTTCAATGTGGCATGCTTATTTATTGCCTGTTGTGGCTGCCAATACATTTCTCTTTTCAAGATCTCTTTCTTAATTGGACATTTCCCAGTGTATTGGACAGAATGCCTGCCACTATCTGAGGCCATGCTCTTTTTCTAGCAGTTCCCACTCTTGGTTTGTAAACTGGCCTCATACATAGAGGGCAAGGAGAGGCCAAAGAAAAGGGAAGACCCACTCCAGATTGGTAGATAACATATTTAATAGGCAAGGAAACTTACATACCAGGCTTGTCTTATGCAGTGGAAAGATGAGTAGATTTCTGCATTTGCTCTCCAAATCTTAAAAGTTTATTTAGATGCCTCAACTGTGTTCAGTCATGAATACCATCTAGATAGTCTCAACACCACATTTCTGTCTCAAGGCTATATCCTTGGGGCAGCTTCTGGGAGTGGGAAGGTAAGCAGAATGCACCTTCAAACAAGGGCAGAGGTGAGGATCCTCCAATTGCCTGGGTCCAGCTTACAGGTCAACCTGTACTAACACCTTCTCAATGACCTCACTCAATGTTCCATCTCTTGTGACTGGCTCTTATAATCTCACATGCCTGCTTCTTTCATAGTGTGCCCTGAAAGGTCAGTAGGGGGTTTCATAAGCCTAGAGGTGGTTCATTTGGTGGCTATCTGGCTGCATTGGAGGTAGATGCCATAGCGATGTTATAGGAACATACAATAGAAAATATAGGTTGACAATAATTCCCCAAATCAGTGATCACTTTTTCCCCCACAAGCCCCATACTCTGAACCATTGATTTACTAAGACCCCTAGGCTGGTTTTCAGATCACCCAAGGTGTTCACTTGTATCCTCATGTGATTTAATAAAAATGCTACATTAACAGATTCATCAAGTATGGACACACAATATTCTACTTGGATAATAGCACAGATGCCTCCTTGTGGGGCAGTAATAATGTCCAAGTCCATCTTATTTTGGAGGACAGCTTTTCTTATTAGAGACATCTCAGTGTCCAGTAATGGCAGGCTTTGTTGACTATCATTCAGGGCTCGCTGAGTGAATTTAGTAGGGGCTGTAACCTCCTTCAGGCCAATAGAGGGAGCAGAGATGACAGCCAAATGATCATACCAGTGGGAAATAGAACATGCTTACCTGGCCTTGAGAGAGAGGGTGGCAGCTTTAGGAACTTGACCTGGTTGTACATACTATACATGTTGGCTGGGAAAGGGAGAACTGTCAGGCATGAGAAGAGGCAGGTGGGATAAGCCAGATCAGAACCCCTACTTTCTCTCCTCTTTTAATGATATGTGTTCCATTCAAAATGTAATGTGTTTTAACAGGTGCAGCTTGCAGCAGAATAATATCTACCCAGTAGAGATTGAGTAGTTACTCCTCACCTAGGGATGCAGAGTAACTCATTCATCCTAGGGGGATGTCCTATTGCAAATTACAGTAGATAACTTCTTTCCACTTGTGATGGGGCTTGGTATTCTCAGCCACATAGCACATTGATCCACAGTGAGAGTCTGGGTAATGGCTGTTTCCAGTGACTTCCATACCTTTACAATATTAGGTGCTTCAGCAGGAGTCCCTGGTCTGGGATATGGGGCAATAGACCCTACTGCTTGATCACTGAAATGTATTAAGGCCTGGAAGACAGTACTTTAGTCTACCTGGCCAAGGTGGTTTTACCTGTTAGTAATTTAATCTGCTGCTTTAATATCTCATTCTTCCTTTATACCAACCCTGCAAACCTACAGGTTTTAGAGTACATGGAGCCCCCAATCAGTGTCATGTTCTTTTGCCCAGTTCGGCATATCATGACCTTCGAAATGTGACCCAAATTACTATAGATTTGATGAGAGTATTCACACATGGTACTCAGCTTCTCCTAATACTGGCAGCTTGGTTTATATGGCATCAAGGGGAAGCTTGGGTTAGGCCAGATGCAGTGTCCACACAAATCAGGGAGTATCACTAAGAAGGAAAGAGCCAATGAAATCAATTGGCCAATCCCTCATATGTTGGGAACTCATGTGGGTGGCCTTAGACTCCTTTGGCAGTTGTGTTGGATGTTGTTTAAAACACACAGAATATGTTATTACTGCATCTACCGAGTGACTATATTTCAAGGGCAACCTGGCTAGTTGGTAATATGTGATCCCACCCGACTATTGAAGTAGTCACTCTTTCTATGCATCAAATCTGGTGTATCTGCTAAAGGGTCAGTTGTTAGGGCATATATCCAAGCTGGGCATTGGCTTCTTAATTGTTAGAGGTGGTCAGCGCCTTATGAGCCATAATGTGAATGACAATGAGGATTACCTCAGGCTCCTACAGGTGAACCCAAATGTCTCTCCACACATCCTAGCTCCACAAGGGCACACTCATGAATCATCAACTCTGTGGCTTCCCGTTGTCCAAACCACAGGGTTAGTCTCTGTGGTTAGAGAAGTCTCTGTGTGTTAGAGAAGCCCTGGGTACCCTGCTAGGAGCTGTTGCTCTATGGAGGTATATTGGCTTTCTGCCCCATTCCAGAGTCGGGACCAAAATTCTAGGGGCACTCCTCTCTTCCATTGTCTTTGCCACAGTGCTCAACTCATACCTTCCAGAATCATGGATCCAGCTAATTTAAATGGTAGTCATGTTGGGAGATGCCCAGAGTTTTAATCTACTTTGCTGTTATTTGCCTTTCTCAAAGGTTACTTGCTGCTCTGCTTCTCAGTTCCACACATGTTCTTTCTGTACTACACAGCATGAGGGGCAGAGGCACCATACAGGGTGGGAAATAAAAGTCCTCTAAAAACCCCAAATTCCTACAAAGACTGGAATCTCCTTTACATCCTTATTGGTTGGATAGGTTTGGATCTTATCAAACATAGCTTCTGGGACAACATATATCTTAGCCAACCAAATGACTCCCAAAACCTTACAGTGGTGCTTGCGCCTTGAATTTTCAGTGGGTTTACCACCCATCTTTTTCTTTGCATATGTTCCAGCAAAGCCTGCAGAATGTCCTGTAGTAGAGGCAGGTCTTTACCTGTTAATGCAATGGGTCCATTTTACTGATGCAGAGGAGAGCAGGGATATACAGCAGACTACCTTCTCATGACATATGGTGGAGCTGTGCAAATAGCCTTGGAGAAACACTTGAACAGAATCTTATTGTCCTTCCCACATGAAGGCAAATTGATCTTAGTTATCAGTATACTGTGCTTGTCAAAGACTTTTCCATGAATCTCCTTGAAGATGAAGGACTTCTGCCAGAATACTTTTTGCCAAAGCACCAGAGCCAAATAATAACGGTATGCAAATGACAAAGGACTTTAAAATGACCATGGTTAAAAATCTGATAAGAGTTTATTATAATGCAGTTGACAAGAGAATTAGGTCATATCTGTGACATACATTTTAAAATTATAACCGGTCTATCATTACATAATGATAGAGTATAATTATCATTATACCAGGACATATCAGTCTTTTAGGAATTTCACGTATATACACCCTAAAGAAAGTTTAGCATCACTTCTTACTTGACAATGCTTCCCATGAAATTTAACATACGCACAAAGTTACATAGTTGTAAGCAACTTAGCTATTATAATAGAGAAGACTCTGTTTTTCTTTAGTCAATGATCTGATAAAGACAAAACAAAGAATCTTTGTTTTACAGGCAGATTACATTAAAGATAAACATTTGTTTATAATTTCTTATCAAGAGCAGACCAAAAATATAAGAAAATGTTGTACTTTTAACAGAGAGAAAACCAAATTCTAATTTTATATTGGTGTACTCTTAACATTACATTTTTTTCTTTTTAGCTTAAATCCATTCCAATCTTAGCCTGGCTATACATGAAATTCCTTTTTCAATATTCCTTTTCCACAAATTCTCTATAATTTTCATACCTCCTTAGTTTTTGTCCTTTTTTCCCCCATCATTTTGTTTTGGGATGAAATTATTTTTTTTCTTTACCAATAAAAAACAAAACAAAACAAAAAACCAAACAGACATAAAAACAAAAATAAAACCCCCTCATGCCCGTCATATCTTTCCTTATCCAAAAAAACCTCATATGTTCTATTTTTTAACCTTTTTATATACACTCATTTGCTTTCACCTTTATTATTTGTAGTAGTTTTGTAAATAAAAAACCTTATCTTTTTTACAAATCAATTTTGGCAATGCCCCCTAGAGGTAGAAAAACATCATATACATACAACATACATGTATATAAGATAGGAAAAAAATAGGATAAAATAGGTGGAGATGAAAAGGATTAGGACCTGATGTCCCTGGGTGGGGAAAGACATATTTTGGAACAATGCTGGGAATGTCTGACCATGGCAAACCCCCTCAGGTGACTCATCTCAGGTTTCTTTCAGGAATTTAACAAAAGACCTGACTAAAAATAAGTAGACCATAAAACCTATGACCCACAAGGAACTGGTATGGCCATAGACCATACCTCATACAATGGAAATGAGCCAATCATGAAGGGACAGCCCAGCAACTAGAATTATCCAGCCAATAAGGATAAAACCTGAGAAGGATTGAGTGGGGAGGGTAAGAGTGGGGCAACTGGAACCTGATAAAACAAGGACCCTTGCCTATTGTAGGTGGGCATTCACTTTCAAATGTCCCTTCTTTGTAAAGAGAGCTTTCCTACTCTTCTTCCTTCCTAATCTTATATTCTTTTTGCCCGTTTTGTGTCCACCTTTTAATTATTTGAAGTGGTGAGACAATGAATCCCAGGTATTGTGTTAAAAAGTCCTGCAGCACATAGACATATATAAACATGCTACTGACACAAACAGAAACCCCATAGCCTTCATTCCAAAACTTTAGCCATAAATCATGTACCCACTCACATGGTATTTGTGATCTTATGAAGGCTGTGCATTAGATTTTTGAGCAAGAGAACTTCTCTAACAGTCTTTTATTTAAGTTTATTTATTTATTTTGAGAGAGAGAGAGTGTGTGTGTGAGCATGAGCAGGGGAAGCGTAGAGCAAGAGAGGCAGAGAGAGAATCCCAAACAGATTCTGCACCAGCACCCTGGAGCCTGATGCAGGGCTTGAGCCCACAGACCTTGAGATCATGACCTGAGCCAAAACCAAGTGTCAGATACTTAACCAACTGAGCTACCCAGTTGCCCCTCCAATAGTCTGAGTATTAAATAGCCTCCCTCCTCCCAGTGCTTTTTTCTTCTTGAGTCTTTGTGGGCAATGTTTTGGTTATCTCCTGGGGTGTATACATTTCAAAGACATGATAAGATTTACAACTTCAAGGGACAGAGAAAGAATGTATTTTCCCTTAAGTATTTTGGGATAATTGCTATTTAAAATTTTCCTTTTGTATTTGGGGTGAGACAACATGGGTATTTCTGGTTTCTCTCTATCAATCACCATAACATCCTCCTCTTCATTCTCATTTTTCCAATGACTCCATCTTTTAGCATCCCAGTTAGGCTTTGTTACAAGTGCCCAGACCTTAATCTGTAGCAGTTTGTGCCATCCCAGTTTTCCTAAACAGCATGCTAAACTGTCCCAATTTATTACGTTGCTTTTCCAACTTGTCTACCAGCCACAAAGCTAGGACCAGTTTGTAACCAACAATTGCTGAGTCAGGCAGGAGACTAAAGTAATGAGCCTTGAGAACAAAGCATCCACAGGGGAAATCCCAAGGTAGCCACCAACGTCTGTGTGTGTGTGTCGGGGGTGGGGGGGATGGCTCTTATGTTAAGTGCCAGTGGACTGTGTGTCGGTATGTGGATACTTGGAAAACACTGGCTGTTTTCATGTGCTGTGTTTTCACAGTGCACTGTGACAAAGAAAGGAAAGGAATTGTCACTACAGTGGACTGGCTCCTGCTGTCGGCAGTCACCTAGACATGGACACCCAACTAGAAGCTAAAACTTGACTTAGAAGTTGGAAGAAAAGCTGAAGTAGAAAAAGGTGTGCAGTTGTCCATTATTCTGCTAGCTTTGTGGCTGGCAGACAAGTTGGAAGAGGAGGATAATAAATTGGGACAATTTAGCATGGTCCTGTACAGAAGTCAAGGAGAAGCCAAAGAAAGCATACCACTCCAGATTGATAGGGGACAGTTTTAATAAGCAAGGGTACTTTTGAAGCTTGTTTTGAGCAGCTGTAAAACTAGTGGATTTCTGTACCTACTTGCCAAATCTTAAAAGTTTATATAATGACCTTCATTGGGTTCAGTCACATACATTGTTCATATGGTCTTAATACCTCATTTGTTTTCAAGGGTATGTCTTTGGGGTGGCTTCTAAGAACAGAGAAGGCAAATGGAGTGCATATTCCAAGGAAGAGTGGGAGGGGGTGGGTGGCTCCGATTGCTTAGGTTCAACTCAAAGGTCAACAACTAGTCATTTCTTCTTCTTCTTCTTCTTCTTCTTCTTCTTCTTCTTCTTCTTCTTCTTCTTCTTCTTCTTCTTCTTCTTTTTTTAAAGTTTATTTATTTATTTGTTTTTGAGAGACCAGGGGAGGGACAGAGAGAGGGAGAGAGTGAATCCTAAGCAGGCTTTGTGCTGACAGCGCAGAACATGACAGGGGCTTGAACTTACCAAACATGAGATCATGACCTGACCCAAAACCAAGGGCTGGGTGCTCAACTGACTGAGCCATCCAGGCACCCCATGCAATTCTACCTTGAAATTCATCAGACTGCTATTGCTGAAAGATTACAAGGTAACCTAGTTGTCAGACTTCTTGGTTTTAGGTGCAGTTAGACCATCCTACTAACATGGTTTCTGGTGACTTTTTTTGGGGTGACAGTGGGGTTCATGGGGTCCAGAGCCAACAACCAAGAAATAATTCTTGAAGATGTCTTTGGTGCAAAAAGTGATTTTATTGAAGCATGAGGACACGACACATGGGCAGGAAGAGCTGCCCTGAGACCATGAGATGAGACTGGTTTTACACTGTGGAGTTGGGGGGAGGTAAAGTCCAGGGGAAGTTTCCAGTGAGATTTTCATATCCTAAACAAGACTCACAGGATAGTGGAGGCCTAGCTATTGTCAGGCTAAGGTTGTTTTCCCTCTAGCAAAGCATTAGCATTAAGGTAGTAGGGAGTTCCAGGAGAAATTCTGCCAGCCTCAAGTATTTGCCAATGGGCTGCAGGTTATAAGGAAATTGAGTTCTATCTGCCATTTCCTTCTGACTTTGTTTCCCACATCAGTTTCTACTTGATTATTCCACCTCTCTAGGGTTTGTGTGAGAAGAGGCTAAGACATGCCTGTGTGTAACCCACACCAGGCTTCTATTACTTGATGGAACCTATATGAGTCCATTGAAACCAAAAAAGAATATAATACTCCTAATTCACCTAGTAATTGGTCTTTTCAACTTGGTCCCTGGATAACTTGTATGGGTGGGACCAGTGTATAAATTAACCCTGCCTTTCAACACTATACCTCTTCTACCTGTGTCTCCTTCAGGATCTAATCAACAAGAAAGTGTTTCAGGATATTAATAGGTTATATTCTACATAAAGTTAAAATATTTTATCAAGATACTCACCAGTGATTTAAAAATCAATCTGCAGGGGCGCCTGGGTGGCGCAGTCGGTTAAGCGTCCGACTTCAGCCAGGTCGCGATCTCGCGGTCCGTGAGTTCGAGCCCCGCGTCGGGCTCTGGGCTGATGGCTCAGAGCCTGGAGCCTGTTTCCGATTCTGTGTCTCCCTCTCTCTCTGCCCTTCCCCCGTTCATGCTCTGTCTCTCTCTGTCCCAAAAATAAATAAACGTTGAAAAAAAAATTTAAAAAAAAAAAAAAAAATAAAAAAAATAAAAATCAATCTGCATTCTAAGATCCTCTGTGTTACTGTGAATGTTTCCAAGGTGTGCCAGAGAAAGGCTGACAATTGCCTGTGTGTGTTGCATTCAGATTTGTGATTCTGCACTGTTACTTCTGAAATTTAGTTTTATCTTAAAAGTCAGTCTTGGAGATAAAGAGCTTAATGATGTATTATAAAGATCTTGGTTTAATAGAAAACGTGAGGTAAATTTTGCCTGTCAGATGAGCAACCTAAAATTCTAGCTACAAAGGGATTTCAGATTTTGAGTAATCTGTCTAGACAAGGGTAATTATAGAAGGTGACTGTTACTTCTCTAATGTTAAGTTTGAAATTTGATAACGAAAAATGAATATTATTTATTCAGATGCACTATTTCAAGTAATATACTTCACCAAGAGGCATGGTTTCACATCCATATATCAGACTGCCTTGTGAATATTTCCCTTTTATTTTTGCAGGATTTTCAAAACTTGTTAATGGATTTCTTTTTTTTTTATAGAAAGGAAATTTTAATGTGTTAAACATCATGTGCATTTTCTGTTGTTAATGAAGACATGATACATTCAGAAATGTATTAAAAAACAAAAAAGACAAAAAAACAAGACCAAAAAACTTCCTAGAAAGAGGCTTCACAAGAAAAAAATCAGCCCAAGTTCTATTCCTTTCACTCAGAAGTGTCTCTTAGCACAAATCAGCAACCCCTCCACACACAAAAGCACTGCCATTTGTCTTTGCAAGCAGAACATAACATGCCTTAGTTAACAGGTTACTTCAGTGCCCACCTGGTCCAGTTTAAAATATTTGTTTGGAGATCCAGTTTGTATGTCCTCCATAGGTACACTGAACAAGAAGCCATGTATTGTCCTATTATTTTGTAAATGGCAGCTCTTGTAGCTGAAGCAAACCATTAAGATTATAAAGCGCTCTCTCTTGAAAGAAATTCTCAGATGAAAATACATTAAGGAGAAACTCTGAAAGTTAAACAAGCCTAGTTTTTTTTTTTTTTTTTTTTTTTTTTCACTAAAATGGTGGGATCAAGTTAGAATGTCTATTCTGAAGAGCAGCTCCATTTGTCTCCCCACGAGAAAAGGCCAAATTTTTTAGGACTCATATAATTTAAAAACTAAGCTAATAAAAAAATAAAATATACACCTTAAGATACTATAAAACTTGAAATAATGTCAGGGTTTATGGAATGGGAAATAGAGTTCTGTGGTTTTTTTTTTCTTTTTCAAAAAAGGAAACTATAATACAGTTTTAAGTTAAAAACAAAACAAAACAAAACAAAACAGAACTCTGAATATGGATAGCATTTCACAGACTCTATGCACACAACACCACACAAGAATGAGTTACCTATCAGTGATTATCATGCAAATAACTGGCTGGCGACTTAGATTTCCTGCAACAGAAGTCCTGGGTCAAAAATGTGTTAAAAGCTTGTAATGTCAAGGACAAAAAAAAAAAAAAACGGTATGAGGGAAAAGGAAGAAAAGCCTGCCTGGGTCTGTTATAGACATGATATTCAACAGCATAAAAATAATACCTTCCATAGAGCCCCCCAAATTGGGCAAAACCTATCTTCCACAACTTAACATGGGAAAAATAAATTCACTTGTAACTATAGCACTCCCATATTTGAATGATAAGTATGTTCAATCTGGTGCTATAAGTTAAGAAATTGTTGAGAATATATATGAGTAAAGCAAAATAAAAACAAAAGGCTAACCTTAAAAACTGGAAAACCCATCTGTTCTAAAGCCAAGTAGGTATAATCCTGATCATTACTATATATGACATAATCCACAGAAGGAAAGGAAGGCCCAGAAAAAAAAAAATCTTCATTTTGTTTAGTACTTAGGTTTGATGTTATCCTAGGAAAAACAGTGACAATTCAATGAATGTGTCACACATGCAACTGAAAACCCCCTTCTGGTTTCAAACACATTTAAACAATAATCTTCCTTGGCTAATTTTTCTCCTGTGCCAGACACAACTTCTTTGTACAGGACCAGTTCAAATACCTCCTCCCCTTCAAACAGTAGATATGAACATTCAGGAACATTCTACAATGCCAAGTGCCTTAAGAAAGAGAAAGATTCTGAAGTTCTAGTGACATAAGTGATCTGAGGAAGCCAGGTTGTGATTAACACTGATGGGAGCCAATTAGGCAGCGGTGGTTTGTTTCTCCTCAGGTGTTTCCTCCAACAACTGCATGATCAGTTTGTGCAGGGGTTTGCAGATCTTTGAGTAATCCCCTCTTGTGAGATGCAGAAAATCAAATATGTCTTGGCAGGAGATGGCACCGTCCAAGTGCAAAAAGCCCCCATCTATATTCAGGAGCTGCACATTGGCAGCTTTGGCAGGGTAACCGTGAGGAATTAGTTCACCTTGGCGTTCTTTTACCTCAAAGGGCTGGTCTTCTCACCTCAAGGTAACAAACACAATTACAATGATTTTAGCCTGTGGCTGCCTTGTGTTAGTAAAGTTCTACAATGGCCTTGATTCCACCTCCTACTTCTCCCGCTATATTTTCACGGTTGTTTGTTCCTACCCAAATGACTATGACCTTAGGTTTAATAATCTCCAGTTCTCAGGCTGCCTGGGTGGCTCAGTCGGTTAAGTGACTGACTCTTGATTTTGGCTCAGGTCACGATCTCATGGTTTGTGAGATTAAGCCCCCCATTGGGCTCTATGCTGATGGTGTGGAGCCTGGTTGGGATTCTCTCTCTTCCTCTCCCTTTCTCTCTCTCTTTCTCTTTCTCTGCCACTACAGTACATGCACACTGTCTCTCTCTCTCTCTCTCAAAATAAATGAACTTAAATAATAATAATAAACTCCAGTTCTCCATTCTTTAGTCTCCACAAAACATACTTTGTATCTCCCTCAGTTCCAAAATTCAGTGCATTAATTGGGGCAAAAAGCTCTCACCATATCTCCTATTGCTCCACCTTGGAGTCCCCCACAAACAGGACATCCTGTTCTTTGTGTTTATGGTCTAGGACAAATTTGTTGTGCTGAGACATCATCTGTCATCTCCTTGAATATCGTCCACTGCATGTGCAATAGCTGCTGGGTTTGAGTATCCTTGGCTCATTCTATACTCAGGCAGAGGGTCCCTGCAGGTTCCAAGTGGCTGTGGCATGGGCTGGTGATATGTCTGTCGCTCACTCAGTCCCTGTGCCATGTCCCTCGGCCCAGCACCAGCAGCAGCTCCTCCTGTTAATGGGATCCTTCCTCCCTCTCTCCCTTTCTCCTTCCTTCCCTTACTCCCTCCCCTTACTTCCCTCTCTTCTCTCCTCTCTCTCTCCCACCCTCTGTCTCTCTGTCTCTCTCTCTCTTTTTCTTTCTTTCTTAGCATGAAACTCAGGGGTAAATTTAGCAGTATTTTTAAAACATTTTTATTGTGATAAAAAAACATAACAAGATCTATCCTCCTGACAAATTTTAGGTGTATAGTACATTATTGTTAACTATATGTACACTGTCGTACAGCAAATCTCTAGAACTCTTTTCATCTTGCATGACTGAAACTCTATACCCATAAACAGCAATACCCCATTTCTCCCTCCCCACAGACTCTGACAATTGCCATTCTACTTTTTGCTTCTGTGAGTTTGGTTACTTTATATATCTCCTACAAGTGGAATTGCACAGTATTTGTCCTTCTGTAACTGGTTTATTTCACTTTGCGTGATGTCCTCAAGGTCAATCCATATGGTAGCATATGACATGTTTTCCTTCTTTTTTTAAGCCACTTTGGTGGCTGTCTGCAGTTCTGGTTCTCTGAAGCTGCCACAAATGGCCCAGTTCTCTTTTGTCCTCTGCCCTCGACAGACTTTTAGAGGACGATGGGTCCCTTTAGTGCTCTGAGTCAGGCAAGACAGATGCCAGTCACTTGGGAAGCCCCCCTGAAAAGCCAGAATATTGGAAGGATGCTTTGCTCTTTTCTCCCCCCAACTCCCCAAGGGAGAGGATACCAAGTGGTACTGGCTTCTGTCTGCTGTACTGTGGGTCTCTGGAGCAGCAGAAAGCTGCCAGCTCTCTTTTATTTTCAGAGGCACCAGACATCTAGAGCTTGCCACCTTGTGCCAGCACTCCATATCAGATGAGACAGAAAGCACAGCCTGGACAACCTCCTCCCTGGACACCCAGATCATTGGATGCACACTCTCTTTTCCTCTTTGGGGAGAAACTAGAAACTGGGAGCTGCGATTTTTCTTCTGTTCATTCCACACTGAACCAGGGAAGGGACCATGGTGAGTGAGTGGGTACTAGTCTATACTTCGCCCTTGTTCTTATTGACCCTCAGCCTGGTGCTGTTTCCTGTCCAATCAGATTCAAGCAAGACAGATAACCTGCCCTCGGATGGCCTCATGAAAAGGCTTAACATTGGGGGTGTATTTCAGTCTTCTCTTTCCTTCACCAGGGGTGAAGCTGGGAACTGGGAGTTTTCTCCCAGTTGTGCTGCACTGATCTTATGGGCGTGCCTATGGAGCATCAGCAGCACACATTTTTCTGCCAACCTTGATGTGGCTGATTTCATGCTCTCCTGGGGTGTAGGAGCCTCTTAATTGTTCTGGATTTCTCAGGAAAGAAATTGGCACATGTACCATTGTTGAATTGGTATCACCATGGGCAGAAGGAGAGAACGGACTTCCTATTCTACCATCTTTCTGATATTTCTACTTGTGTATTCTATAGAACACTTAACTCCAAAACCAGAAGTTTCATACCAGGTACTTGAAATCTTTTTTCTCCTCTAGGTGCTGTATAACTCAAATTTCAGTCACCAAATCCCATAGATTCTACATTCCTATTTTCCCTTAAATTCCTTCCCTTCTCTCTAGCTCAGATGCTACCATAAAACTACAAACCATTCCCTGCCTGGATTTCTCTAATCACTTTCTGCATTTCATGCTGCGCCAACCCTTCTAGATCACTGTCTACATTGTAGCCAGAGTGTTTTTTTCAAAATAAATATCTGATTTTCATCTTCCTAATTAAGAGTTTTTACTGGGTCTCCATTGACTTTTAAATAAAATTCTAAGCTTTTAAATTATTTATCTTAGTATGATCTTGGGCTGACCAATGTAATCAATACCATTTCTTAAGATTTCCCTTGAAAGAACTCTTCTTCCTTCTCCTCCAATTCTATGATTCTATAATGACTTACCATCATAGGACCCAACAACCCAACGACACTGGTATATTTCTCTGGTCAATGGGTGAGCCATTGACTGAAGCTGGGGCAATCTCTGTACTTCTTTAGGAATCTGGGTAAGAGATTGGCCTAGGTTGGTGGCCAAAGTTGTGGAACTTGATGTATAGGATAATAGCATAGCACTCATGTTTCCACTCCTACAGAAGAAGCTAGTCTGAAAAGTTCCAGCAAATATTCAGAGCAAAGTGAGTGGACTATGTAGAGACTGAGTCCTGTTGGCATTTGAAATAATTGTTCCTATTGTTCACGTTACTTGGTAACATCTTTCAGCTGGTTTTCTGAGTTGATACATTCTCCTTTCCTTTAAGGTAATTCAAATTGGATTTTTTTAACCCTTAACAGATCTGATTAATATAAACACCTAAATTAAAGGGTTTATTAACCTAAAGCAAGGTTCACAACATTAAAATTGTGAGAGAAGATTTAAAATAAACGTCTAACACACCCACAGAAATTTAGTTCTTCTCCAAACAGAAGAAAATGAGCTAAAGATGTTAAAAAGAAAGTCCAATGAAATTTGTTGAGCCTTCTATTTTAAAGGCAGTTAAAATTAACATGATTAGAAAGAAATTATCATGTATGAAACTGAGTGAAGAGAATGATTTAGAAGTGTCATAGGGACCCTCTCAAACTTAAACCATAGCAAGTATGTCTTGTTAAAATTCCAGAATTCTGGTGAGCATTTGATTGCATTAATATAGTATTAAACCAAGAGGATACAAATAAGCTTTGTTCTTTTCTCTCAGAATTCTGTGTAGTTTCTGAGGATGTTCTATTACAAAGAATGAAGAAAAATTGTAAGTCAAAATACCACTCTTTTATTACGTAGGTTGGTTCTTAGCTATTATGAGTCTTTCTAGTAAGCAGAGTCTCTTCATTCCTTGGATCCAAATCCAGACTGTGGTACGTCTGACCCACCAATGCTATATAATATATAAGACTCAGTCACTGGCTGATAGCTTCATAAACACTCTACAGATTCTTTTATATCTTGTAAACTGCCCTGTCTCTGATTCATTGTCTATACTTCAACTTGAGAGATTTTTTAAAGAATATAAATCTTATTTGTAACACTGCCTTGCTTAAAATGTAGTCAATGGATACTATTAGTCCTCAAGCTAAAATACAAACCACTAACAGAAATCACAACATTTCTACTTTCTGCTTGGCTATTACTTTCTTTCTTTTTTTTTTTTTCATTTTTTTTCAATGTTTATTTATTTATTTATTTTTTAAGGGACAGAGAGAGACAGTGTGTGAGTAGGGAAGGGGAAGAGAAAGAGGGAGACACAGAATTCAAAGCAGGCTCCAGGCTCTGAGCTGTCAGCACAGAACCCAACACGGGGCTCGAATTCAAGAACCATGAGATCATGACCTGGGCCGAAGAGACGCCCAACAGACTGAGCCATCCAGGTGCCCCTTGCTTGGCTATTACTTTCTTTAGGGGGCTTTTCTTAGCTCTTAGCACTGAGCTGGATACTGTCTCCCTTCATTGTAAGGCTATATCTCCAAATGAATTCTCTGTCATGTTTTCCATATTCAACTATAATTTCCTAATAGTTCCCCAATAGAATAGAAATCTTTGAAACTTCAGATTTGGCTTTTTTCACTATTATTTTCACCATTTGTTTAGAACAGTATTTGAAACATATTTGATATACACACTCTTCTTTAATAAATAAAAGTTAGAAATATATCACATTTTTTTAAAAATTAAAAAAAAAAAAATTAAGCAGGCTCCATGCCCAATATGGGGCTTGAACTCATGACTTTGAGATCAAGAGTCACATGCTCTACTGAGTCAGCCACACATGCCCACATTTTTAACTTAAATATGAAAAGCTTGGTTAGGCTACCAAATGATATATTCAAGTTGTCCTTTGCTTTTCAAGACTAAAGATATGTAGTGAATGTAACTCTCCTATATTGTCTAAGGAATTGATAGTCATCTGGCAAAACTATCAGAACCAATCAGGGAGATTAAAATTCTCTGTGGATCTTGTCTCAAAATTCTAATCTCTTCTGAAGTGATGTAACTATTATATTGCCAGTGAATTAAAGAAAAGAGATCATTCTGTAATCTTAAGTTTACAGCCTAATGCATAATGTTTAATTTTTTACTTCCCTTAGGTGAGGGTGAAATAGTGTGACTGCATTTCATCTGAAATCTAAAATTAGCTCAAACCAACATGTTCTCTTTAAAAGGGTAAAAGGAAAATGATGTAATGTTTTGTATGTCACATTTAATTCTGCTAGTAGCCTTTGTAATGATATATCTTGTGATTTTGTGTTTGAACTTTTACAAAGGAAATGGAGCATCGAATGGGCTATATCCAGTTAATTTTGTTAATCAAATGAGCAAAAAGAGCTTACACCTAAGAGAACATATATATTATTCATATTTTACTCTAAAATATAATAATAAAACTCTCAAAAATATGCATTTTTTTTGGTGAGTTGACACTAACTTGATTTTCTGCTATGATGTTGCACCTGAAATAATAAATGCAAAGAAATATGAATCACAAGATAATTCAACTGTTTACACTCAGTTTGGGAAACATATCTATTCATGATACTAATTTGTACAATGAAATGAAATATGGATCTACTGGTAAATAGAATTTTTTAAAATAAAAATATAGAACCCAAGTCAATTAACACTACAATTTTGAATTTTTCTTTACTCATTCAATTTGAATCAAATTAAGAATAATATGGTCTTTAATTTCATTCTGCAATTTAATGTCAGAAGTACCAAAATTCCACAATTATAACTTACTTGGCCATTTTTGATTGTCAAAAATTAATTTGTTGATTGTTGATCAATAAAAAATGATTTATTACTGTAATCATGTATGCAATATGAAACATAGAGAGTGGAATTTTTGAGAAAATTCTGTCCTTAGGTAGCTAATATTTCTTAATATCTTTGGGGGTTAGGTGAGTTGATTAATGGATTTTCCTGAGTAATTTCTGCCATAAAATGTTTTAAAATGCATTTTATTTTATTTTTGGTAGGTGGATATGAAGGGGAAAATGTACTAAAAGAGCTTGAAGTATGATAAAGGCACAGGGTACAAAACAATGAATGAGAGCAACTCTGAGTAGCAGAGTTCATTTTATTCCATATTATCCCTTCAGTTATTTTTTAATTATGTTTTTTAATTAATCAGATTTCAGGTGTTTACTTGGGACAGCTTCAGATTCATATATGGTTTAGGAAACTATATAGGGAAACTACCCTTGTATGCTTTGTCCAGTTTCCCCCAGTGGTGACATTTTGCCAGACTATACTACAATGTCACGAATAGAATATTGACATATATACAGGTCCTTGAATTTTTATAAAAGCCTGAAATATAATTATTTTATTTGATAATTTTTTCCCTTTCATATAGTTTCCTGATAAAGGATGAATATTAAAACTGTATATAGTGTTTATAAAAATCAGTGTGATTGATAACTTGGAATCATTTCATTTGTTTAAATAGTATTCTGTGTATTACTAAGTACACACCAACCACAAAAAGCAAAAACTTTCTCTTTCCCTCCCTCTCTTTCTTTCTATAAATGGTATATGTAGTTATAGATGTGGTTAGTTTCTAATGCTGCATAATAATATTCAAAATCAATGGGGCGCCTGGGTGGCACAGTCGGTTAAGCGTCCGACTTCAGCCAGGTCACGATCTCGTGGTCCGTGAGTTCGAGCCCTGCGTCAGGCTCTGGGCTGATGGCTCAGAGCCTGGAGCCTGTTTCCGATTCTGTGTCTCCCTCTCTCCCTGCCCCTCCCCTGTTCATGCTCTGTCTCTCTCTGTCCCAAAAATAAATAAACGTTGAAAAAAAAATTAAAAAAAAAAACCAAAAAAAAAAAACCAAAATCAAAAGTGGAGGAGGATAGCAGGATCTGTCATCCATGCTCCAGACGGCATGCAGCATAGACAGTGCGATGTTGAAGATACATAGGAAAATCCACTGCACCTGCCTGCCAGACACTAATTACAGTCCTGGTGTGGATACGCCCCAAATACTCCATTTGATAATTGTGATAATTGAGCTATTTCTGGGGTGCATGGATGGCACAGTTGGTCGAGCATCCCACCCTTGGTTTTGGCTCAGGTCATGATCCCAGGGTCATGGGATTGAGCACCATGTCCAGCTCCACGTTGAATGTGGAGCCTGCTTAAGATTCTCTCTCTATCCCTCTGCCCCTCTGCTCTCTCTATTTTTTTTTTTTTTCCACTGAACTATGAGCTATTTCTTCACACTTAAGATGATCATTTTGGACTTTGAGAACCCAGCAAGCATCTCACAGTCATCTTGGTCTTTGTAAGTTGGAAACTGTTTTACTCTTCTCAGGAGCTCTCCTTGATTAATAGTGTGGTACCAGTCTTCTTTCTGGTTAAAGTATTTTTATTGATTTATTTTGTTTTTCTCTTTTCTTTTATAAGTTCATATGTGTATATTTATATATGACATTGTTGTCTAGTACAATAATTATATAATCATTCTAACGATAGTTTTGATATGGTAATTTGTGGTATGTGTGTTTTCTTTCATAATGAATTACTACTCTTCAGAACTATTCCTTTTTTTTCTTTTTTAATTAAGTTTATTAAGTTTATTTTCAGAGAGACAGAGACAGCAGGAGTGGGGAAGGGGCAGAGAGAGAGGAAGAAAGAGAGGGAATCCCAAGGAGGCTCCATGCTGCCAGCACAGAGCCTAATGTGGGGCTTGAACTCACGAACTGTGAGATCATGACCTGAGCCAAAATCAAGAGTCAGACGCTTAACTGACTGAGCCATCCAGGCACCCAACTCTGTCAGAACTATTCTTGATCAAAGGGTCCAAAAAATAAATGTTCAGTATATTTCTTGCAACAACTTTGCCAATGGATTTGGATAACTTCTCCAGTAGACTTTCCACATGACTCTAATATTTAATTAATATTTAACTTTATTGTTGTCTAGGACATATTTGTGTCATGATGGCCCTCATGGTTTCCTCAGTTAGGTAAAAAAGAAGCTAGTAACATGGCACATGGCTTTTGAAGAGTAATCAGTCCTTAAACATTACTCATCTTTGAGCAACATTGTCACTATTGGACATAGAGCAGTTACAAGAACTAGCATCCTCTCAAGATTTGCTGCAATTTACTATGAGAAATAGGAAAAAAGCCTCATGTATAATTATAGGTTTACATTTTTCAAGTATAGAGTTGAATCCATGAAAACTATCAAAACATGTTTTCTGCTTCATTTCTTTTGCATAAAATGATACCAAGTCACAAACTGTTTCATAGATATTTTGGGGATAACACTAAGTTATAATGTTATATTAACAATCTTTAAGTATTTCTAAGAGAATAGAAAATTAGGATATCTTAGGTTCAATATTAGGGATTTTTTGTTCTAATATCTAGGATCTAAGACATTCCTGAAAGATGGAAAACAGGTAGATTGGATAATAGAAGGAAGCCACAGACCAAAATGTGGAATGATGCTTTGCTAACTTATTGCTCAGTCCTCAGCATTGAGAGTGGGTACCTCCAGGACACCTAATTCCTCCCAACACCACCAACAGGATGGTGGGATGGGAGTACCTTAGGACAATCAACTGGCCCAGTGTTTCTCCCCGCATCATACCTTGGGCCACACAGAGGCAACTGTTTTCTGCCTCCAGGAGTGAATATGACTTTGAAAATTTAGCTACAAACATAGGGCAGAACCCACGATAACTGTAAATGTCTTGAAGCATTGCTACCCTCAGACCCAGCAGGTACAGTAACCATCCAACAAATGATAAATACAAAGGTGAACACACAGCATAGAATCAATAAATACTTACAGAAATATAGTACTGCAGAAGCATGGAAAGCTGAACACTACTAAACTGAAAGAAGAGGGAACCATAGTTGATGAAGCACAGAAAAAATTCAGAATAAATATTGTCTGTGTGTACCATAATACACATGAGACTGTATTATCATGACAAAAAATAAAGCAACACAGATAATGTAAATGTAGATTTGCTTATAAATAAACAAGCATATGAAAGAGCTCAGAATACGAGCCAAAAACTAAACAGGAACGAGGAGGAATGAATTACGTATTGGCATGATTAAACTGAAGAATGTTTCCAGAATGCAGAATATGTTTCATAGTACAGAGGGAAAAAGCCTAAAGAGTGGGAACAGAATTCTTAAATTGGTCTAATGAAACTGAAAAAGACTGTGAGGATAACACGCATATACGTGTGCACGTGCAGACGCAAACACAATGACATAGTGAAATTTCAAGACACTAAAAATATGGAGAAAACCCAAAAAGCATTCTTTAGAAGAAATGTCAGTCCCTTCACACACACACCAAAGAACAGGAATCACCATAACCTCTAATCTAACATTTTTGACAATATCATCTTGGAAGAGGTAATAGAACATGATACGAAATTTCTATTTGCTATGTAGGATGCTATACTTAATCAAATTATATCTACTGTGTAGGAAAAATAGTAGGAAATATATAGTAGGAAATATATCTAATCCTAATCCTAATCCTAAATAGTAGGAAATATATCTACTGTGTAGGAAAAATATGACAGTTTGTGTATGGATGGACTCTGAAAATTTGTTATGCATGGAACCTCTGAAATAACACCTAGAGGGTGTGTATACTGGAGGGAAAGACAATATGACTCTATGAGGAATAATTGGAAATCAATTATTTGCCAAATATTAATACATTTATGAGTATAGAATATTTAGAAATCTTAAAATATAGTAGTAAGGAGCATGGGTATTGAGCCAAACTGATTATTGGTAGCCTAGCTTTGCTACTAATTAGCTGTATGACCTTGCACAAATTTCTTAACTTCTCTCTGACTCAGTGTCTTTATTTGTAAAATGGAAGAAATAATTATATTCACCTCATGAGAGTATTGTGAGTAGTAAACAAATGAGCCCTTGAAAAGTGCTGAGAATAATGCCTGGAAAATTATGAGCACTAAATAAATGTTAATTATGGTTATTACTAATGTGAAACTAATAATTTGAACTAAAATTTCAGGCATTATAAAATAGGGTTGATTTGGGACAAAAATAATAAGTTTAATAACATTTTTTTTTGATATAATAGGTGACATGGATGCTGCTTGAATTTCATCATTGCTAGAAATATATCTATTTATGAGTGATTTAAAAATGTAAGTCAAAGTTGGTTTCTGGGTTTTTTTTTCCCAACCAAAATCTTGGTGCAATTTTCTCCTTGTCTGTCTCCAGAATAATCCTTCCCTTTATTGCCTATTTCTCCATCAACTGTTTCTAAAACTTACTTGGGGAAAATAAGTGACTTCCTGGAAAGTATATCACATTTGTGTGTGTATTCGTGTGGGGAAAAATTGTATTCTTTTTGGAAAGTTAATTTAGTATTGATTTCTTTTCTGAGTCACTATTCAGTTTATTAAAATAAAATGATACTAAGGGAAATGTGATATATTTATATTTTCATGAGAAAATATGATTTTAAAAGACCAAGACAACTAGAATTTTACTTTATAAGTCTTTAATAATTTATTTTCCTCTAAGCTAACATGTGAAATCCCTAGCATAGTACATACATTCCTTTCTTTACCATTACCTAATTTCCTAGCATCCACTACTGTCACTCTGTTGTAAACTTCAGTAAGAAATTATCTTAACCTGCTATGTCCTCTTGCCTTTGTGCCTTTGCTCAAGACACTTATTCTGTATAAAAAGCCCACTCCCTTCTAAACAAAAATAAAAATCGTGTGTTTGTATGTGCATATATGTATATATACCCATATAGGGGCAGTTATAGAAAGTTAAATTGAAGGAACTCAATTGCCATCTTCCCTAGGAACATTTACTAAATTCCTTACTATCAGGAGTCTGAAATAAATGTATGGACTTTTGTGGTGAGATGAGGGAAGGGATCAGGATTTATAAATCAGGCATCATGTACCCTCAAACTCGTTAACCTGTTCCTAGGCTCTGTGTTTGAGTTCAAGGCTTTACTGACCACATCTGGAGTGTTGTGTATATAGACAGTCTTTTAGAGGCTGGACAGCATACCAGAAGACTAATTTCCATCCACACATTATTCTCATTCTCCCTTTATTCATTTTAGTCCTTTAGTTTTTTTCTCTTTTCTTACCTGCTAAGTATCTATTTGGTCTTCTAGGTGAGAGACTTCATCTAGAAGTTGACATTTGCCTAGTTTGCCTTGGGGACTGGAGAATATTTATGGACTCAAGTATGGGTTACTACTATGGCCATTCTCTCCTTTTCAAGTTTCAGTTTCCTTTTATTTTCCAGCCTCTTAAAAGTGATCTCACATTGAAAGAGTTAATCTCTTCAGATAGGCCTATTTAGGGCTGTTTGAGACCTGTATTCCCTCTGCATGTATAAGACTAGGTGCTTCAGATTTTTTACAAAAGGTCTTCCTTGTTCCTGATTTTGAGTTCCCTTAAAAATTCCTTTTTGATTAGCTTACAGTTGAGATATACTGCTTTAATTGTTTCTCTCTTCCTCATTTACAGGTTTCACCCATGTAAGAATTTGCTTTGAAACTGGGCAGTAACTTTTCTGTGTTTTCTTCTTTAGTTATTTTTTCTACCTGCAGTTACTGATTTGCTTCATTTTCTCTTTTCATTTTTCCTTTAGTTTATACTTATTTTCCATTCAACTTAATTTTATTATGTATTAAAGTTCTGGATTTTATTTCAGTGCGTTGGTGTTACTTGTTAAAAATATGTATCCAATCTGTTATATTGGCTGGGAAGCCTGTTTAGTATATTTTTAATGTTTCTATAACAGCTCTTCCTTTCTAACATAATCAAAGGAAAAAGAGTAGACCTTAACATCCTCCTATAAGCTAAAAAGGCAAAACAATCTGCCTTTTCAACACTCTACACCAATGGTTTCTGTGGAAATTTGGAGGGGAGAAGAGCTCTCTACCAACTGCCTCTGAGATTGCACACATCTTTAGAGAACCACGGGGATCCTGCCACAGCTGTGCTGCAGTCTGAATGGCAGTTGAGAAAGAATTTTCTATGACTTCCAGCTATGGCAGAGGAAAATCAATCCCAGGATTGAGTGGTACGAGGGTGGGTCAGGAGGAGCACCATGCTACCCAGCTTTGTCTCTTAGGCTCTTCCTTCCGAGCTACATTTCCAAGACACAAGGCATGCAGCCCCTGCATCATGCTACAGGCAAAACAGAATTCTCTGAGACAGCAAACATGTCAGAGAGGTTTAGGTTTATCAGAATAAACACTCACATGGAAGAACTGATTTAGGAAGTGATACCTACTTAATGCAAAAATTTTTGGTGGATCGTTCTTTTTTTTTTTTTTTTTAAATTGTTTTTCAACGTTTTTTATTTATTTTTGGGACAGAGAGAGACAGAGCATGAACGGGGGAGGGGCAGAGAGAGAGGGAGACACAGAATCGGAAACAGGCTCCAGGCTCTGAGCCATCAGCCCAGAGCCTGACGCGGGGCTCGAACTCACGGACTGCGAGATCGTGACCTGGCTGAAGTCGGACGCTTAACCGACTGCGCCACCCAGGCGCCCCTGTGGATCGTTCTTCTTAATAAAAATAAAAGGCAGACTCATAAGAGAAGCCCATAACTGCAAAGCTATCTCATCAATTAAAACTGGAAACACTGGCTGACTCATGAAGTGATTATTTTATGCTGGTGGTGGATCGGAAGCAGTCGTATGCATTTCAAACATTTGTCATGCTCTTCAGTTATTATCCTGTCAATGTACTCAGCACATTATAAACAAATAGGTGACAGGAAAGCAATTAGAAATTTAGTGTATATTATTCTGTACTGTGCTTTGTTTTCATTTTTTTGTTTATATGGTAAAATAAGTGCATAGCCTCTCGAATGCCGATCTACTCCATAAATGATGTGACTAGTCCATTTTTCTTTGAGGTAGTACAACTGTTATTGGTGTTTTCATTTTAGTACATATTTTTCAGTCACTTTGACGTGTGCACTGATGGATGTGTCTCTGGGTGAGCACCCACCTTCCCTTTATCATTGGCAGGGCAAATGGCGATGGGAGACTTGACATCAGTGTCTTAAAGAAAAGAGTACTCTTTAATGGGAAAAGTAGACAGAAGAATTTTTTTTTTTTTTGAAGTGTCAAAGCTCTCTCTCCCCATTTCTGTATTGCTTATCCCTGGCTTCAAGGAAGGATAATGGCAGGACTACATATTTCTTTCAAAATGAATACGCTTAGGGATTTTAAAAGTCCATTTGCTGGTCTCCTGATTATAGGCACTGAGATGAAGTGTGGGTTGGTGAGGGGTGAGGTACTGCATACATTGACTACTCTCCAGCTCCAGGCAGCGTTTAGCTAAATAAAGTGTTCACTGCAGCAGCCCAGTGAACACACTGGGAGTTGGCCTCTTCTGGTTCTACTGGTTCCTGACTCTCTGTTCCTGTCTCAGGGGGTAATTCGCTTTGGTCCAATTCCCCCAAGGCTGATGCCTCAAAACCCAAGGATAATTTCTCATGATAGAATTTTTCTCCAGGACACTTTCAGAAAAGTTAGGCTAAACTATGGTAGAAGAATAGATATGTTTTACACCAAAGCCCAAAATAATCTGGGCTAATAATGGTCCATTCAGTGTACTTATTCAAACAATATATTCTAAATGAATAGAGACCAGATATTAATCAGCAATGGGGCTGCAGGTAAATTTTTATTTTGGGAGTTTTCTTTTGTGTTATATGGTCATATCGAAGAGATATAGAGGAGTCATCATTTGAGACATTAACCAGAATTTTCTACTCCTTCCCTCACACCTGTCAACATCGTTAATCTTAAGGAGAAGCTATCAGATCAGTGTTGGAGAAGAACAGCAAGATCTTTTACTTGTGAAACAAAGAGTGTAGACTCTAGATGCAAGGCCCAAATTAAAAAAAATTTTTGATTATAGTTGGCACACAATATTACATTAGTTTCAGGTGTACAACTTAGTGATTTGACAGCTTTATGCATTATGCTATGTTCACCACAGATATAGCTACCGTCTGTCACCTTCTCATCACTATTACAGTATCCTTGACTATGTTCCTTACCCTGTGCTTTTTATTCTCATGACTTATTCATTCCATAACTGGAAGCCTGTACCTCCCACTCTTCTTCACCCACTTTGCTCATCCCCCACTTCTCTCCTCTCTGGCCACCATCAATTTGTTTTGAGTATTTATGTGTTTGTTTATTCATTTTTATTAACTAATTAATAAAAAATAATTAAAAGGCCCAGAGATTTGTTGTTGTTGTTGTTTTTATAGGTCAGTTTCAGCACCTGAAATACATATGCAGGGATCACAGTAGGGGCTCAGTAAATAGGTTTAATTTAGTGGCTTTGTTTTATAATTGAATCTCTTTCTAACAGAGCTTATGGATAGTCATGAGGACAACTACCATGTTTTCATATTGCTATATCTAGCAAAGACTTTGACACACATGGCATACATGAAGATAGAAGAAGGGAGTGGGTTAGGGATAGTAGGAAGGGGAAAAGAGACAGAAAAAGAGGGAGAGAGATAAGCTTGTGAATCCCAGAAGCTTATTTAAGATTTTGATAAAGCAGATAACTGCATTAGAGTAGTATTGGAGATTACAAGCACTGGCTGTGCTGTCAGTCTGGGAGGGATAAATTCTACAATTGTTGTTTACTCATAGGTCATGGTTTACTCATATATCAAAATGGTGATAATAATAGCATGTGTCTCATACGATTGTTTTGAGAATTAAATGAATTACTGTTTGCTACAGAAAGTAGCATATCTAACATACAATAAGCACTTAAGAAATATTTATTGAATAAACAAATTAGTGACAATTTGTGTAATCAGCTTTAACTTGAAGGGCACAGGAATCTGGGTAGATAAATTATAAACTGAAGTTCATAGAAAATAATCATTACAAAAAAGAAAGTAACCATAATATTTCCTATTTCAGTGGCTAACTCACAGAAATGAGGAACTTCTGATGTGAACAAAATTTTTATTACCTCTCTGTTTTAGAGCAACCTCTTGCTAGAGATGAAATAGAATTCAATTTGTTTTGATGCTTTGCAAATAAAGCAAAAAAAATTTTTTTTTACTTCTTAACATAGTACACCTTATTTGAAACAGAAAACCCCTAAATTTTTAAACTACAGTTTTCTCTTGCCTTCTCTATCCTCCTTTTCCTTTATTTTCCTTTTGTTTTCTTTGTGACATGTGTACTTCTAGATGTACATGTGTGCTTACTAGATGCCGAGTCCTCTGATAGATGACGACAAGACAATTACACATGAAGTACATAAAATCTAACAGGGAGATAGAAATGTACTATACCATACAGTGTGTCTGGTAAGCGATGTTCTGGGAGAAGAATACAGAAACTCACGGGAGAGGCACCAAGCTCATACTGTGGAGTTTCTGAGAGGTTTCGTAGGACTCCTAACATTTAAGGTGAGACCCACAGAATAAATAGAGGTTAGCAAGGAAAAGAGAGGTTTTGGTTAAGATTGTTCTCGGGGCGCCTGGGTGGCGCAGTCGGTTAAGCATCCGACTTCAGCCAGGTCACGATCTCGCAGTCCGTGAGTTCGAGCCCCGCATCGGGCTCTGTGCTGACAGCTCAGAGGCTGGAGCCTGTTTCAGATTCTGTGTCTCCCTCTCTCTCTGCCCCTCCCCTGTTCATGCTCTGTCTCTCTGTGTCTCAAAAATAAATAAACGTTAAAAAAAAATTAAAAAAAAAGATTGTTCTGCTATAAAAACACATGTGAAATCTGGAAAGTGAGAAAGCAGAACATAACAATTAAGTGCAAGTTGGGGTGGCTTGTGACTGGGGCATGATAATAATAATAAAAAAAAGAGCTATCTGGGATAACTTCACATGAGCCAATCCATAATGCTGAAGGGTTTAGACTTCATCCCAAAAAGAGGCTATCATTTGATGGCTACATACATTTGGGACAGCAAGAATATTAAGGATATTCTTGGCAAGGATAACAAGAATGTGGGACCAGATGGGTTTAGAGGAACACTGGGGTTTCAAAAAGAATTCTCAGCAGCCCCTGCTCCTGGGGGATTTCCTTGTCCAGATAGTTTGCCAATAATTGGTATATAGTTATATATATCAATATATAGTTATAAACATCTTAAGGAATTTCAAAACAGCCATTTCTTATAGATAATGAAGGAAAATCTGCTAATCTGAACAAAGACAGGAAAGTTATAAAACACTAATTGAAATAATTCTTTTTATTATTCTTTAACTATTTAAACGTTGGACTGTGCCCTGCTTACCACTTCTTAGAAGTCTGACAAAGTCTATTCATGTCTTTGAGAGAGGAATATCTCAACAAATTAAGTTGAAAATGAAATTTCATTTATTGGTATATAAATGTGCCACTAGGTGGATATTTTGGGGGGGTGGATACTTTAATATTTCATTTCATAAAGAGGTTTTCTGACTAATTGCCTAATTAAAAAGTAAAGTATATCATAGAAAAATCACTATGCTTTATGCCCTCCATTTCATATTGATTAAAAATGCCATTACAATCAATAAAATGGAAATTTTATTAATACAATAGCATGATAAAGACCTCTTAAAAAGCATATTTTCAAACTTTCTTCTGAGAAAATTAGTACATTTTTATTATTTATAATTATTAGTTTCCCATCTGCTAAATTACTTTTTACTTATTTTATTTTTTTAAAATGTTTATTTATTTATCTTGAGAGAAAGAGAAAGAGCAACAGAGAAAATCCCAAGTAGGCTCTGTGCTGACAGCACGGGGCTTGATCTCACAAAGCATGAGATCATGACCTGAGCCAAAATTAAGAGTCAGATGACTAACCAACTGAACCACCCACATGCCCCTCTGAACAACTTT